>NC_079190.1:115005750-115627139 GCF_029499605.1 Hyla sarda | reverse complement strand
AGTTTAGCAACAGCTGGAGGCACACTGGTTGTGAAACACCGAGTTTGGTAACAAACTCAGTGTTTTGCAACCAGTGTGCCTTCAGCTGTTGCAAAAGCTACAACCCCCAGAATGTACAGACAGCAGAAGGGCATGCTGGGTCTTGTAGTTATGCAACAGCTGGAGGCATACTACATTGGCTGGGGATGCTGGGGATTGTAGTTATGCAACAGCTGCAGACAGACACACTGGTTTGCTACTTAACTCAGTGTACCTTCAGCTGTTGCAAAACTACGACTCTCAGCAGTCACCGACAGCCAACGGGCATGCTGGGAGTTGTAGTTATGCAACCAGCAGATGCACCACTACAACTCCCAGCATGCACTTTAGCTGATTGTGCAAGCTGGGAGTTGTAGTTATACAACAGCTGAAGGTACACTTTTCCATAGAAAAAATGTGCCTCCAGCTGTTGCAAAACTATAAGTCCCAGCATGCCCATAAGGGAATGCTGGTAGTTGTGGTGGTCTGCTTCCTGCTGTTGCATAACTACAGCTCCCAGCATGCCCTTTTTGCCGACGGCCGACGAATCAGGGCGATCGCGAGGTGGCACCAGTGCCACCTCATCCCTGCTGGCTATGGCTGTTCGGGGCCGTCTCTGACGGCCCCCGATCAGCCAATAATTCCGGGTCACCAGGTCACTGGAGACCCGATTGACCCGGAATCGCCGCAGATCGCTGGACTGAATTGCCCAGCGATCTGCGGCCATCGCCGACATGGGGGGCATAATTACCTCCCTGGGCGATATGCCGCGATGCCTGCTGAACGATTTCAGCAGGCATCGGGCACCGGCTCCCCTCCGGCTAGCGGCGGGGGGCCGGGAATGGACAGGACGTACTCCTACGTCCTCGCTCCTTAAGGACTCTGAAACGGGGGCGTAGGAGTACATCCATTGTCCTTAATGGGTTAAAGGAAAAAATACAAACCAAACTGTTAAAGTACAGCAAGTCCCAGGATGCCGCCACCCCCACGTGTTTCAGTCGGGAGACCTTCGTCCGGGGTTGTCGGCATCCAAGGAAAACTGGGTTTAAATACCTAGCAGGACCAATGGCAATAGTGGAAACGTAATTGCATGAGCAAGTTTCACCTGACTATTGCGGCGGTGCGCACATCCATTCTGTACAGCCAGCCGAACTTCCGGGTCTGCGCGTCATGCGAACATCACGTGAAGATTCACATGGAGGCATGTCATCGGGCCAGGAGCCGGATATGGGGGAGGAGCGTGCAATCCCAGCTCAGCAGTGACACATGAAAACATGGAGAAACACTAAAGAGAGGTGTGGGGACCTCTAGTGGATGCATTCAATTATTACAACATAAATAATAAATGGAAGTACATGAATGTGACTAATGAGAACCTCAGATAATTGTACATAGTTATTACAATAAACAAATTGAATATATAAATAAATAAGTAAAGATATAATAAATGCCGCATTTAAAGGGGAAAAATATAAATATATGAACAATATTGTAGTGCATAACTGACTAAAATATGATGATTTATAGTGATTAGTGCACCTGACCAATGCAACAATAAATAATTATAAAAACATATACTTAATTCATGTGATATGTGAAATTGGAGTGAATAAGTGAGCATGCAGTGATAGGTGCCACACAACCATGGTTAATTAAACATAACAAAATTACACGTATGGGGTGAATAATAATATAAAGTGAGCAATACATATATGGGACAATTTCATATTAATATTGGTGACCATAATAAAGAAAAAAGAAAAATTGTTAAAAATATTTTTTATGTGAATGGACCGGCCCTCTGAAAGATGCAGTGCACATACATATTCCAGGATACCGAAAGGTGATATAGTGATGTGAAAAAACGTCACATTATGCATGTGAATAATAAATAGTAGTAGTAATGTAGGAAAACATGTATACTGTATATAAAAATTGTCAATGCATATGCATGTATACGTGATTGATGTATAAATTGTGAACTATGATATATCCAAATGATGCTGCAAAGATGGAATCCATATTGTCCTCCATATTCCAAATTGAAACAAGGTAAAGGGAGGAAAAAATTATCCTGCAGGATGAGAAAAAATAAAAATACATAATTAGAATACTACATACATAAAATCATTAGTGATAAAACCATATATTTACAAGGAGGAGCAAAAAAGGTCGAAGGGATATTACAGAAAAAGAGGAAAACTTAAGACTTCATTAAGGCCGGTGGGATGCAAGGAATTCAAGCGCCAAATCCAGCTGCTTTCACATTGTGAAAATTGCTTATTGATACCCCCTCCATGCATACCTGGAGTAATGCTGTCAATTCCTCGAATCCGGAGCAAGGAGGCATCGCAATTGTGAATCTTCTTAAAATGCTTGGGAATTGGTTTGAGGTCATCAATTGCTTCAGCTGAACATGCAAGGTTAATATCCTGTATAGAGTCCGTACCTTTAGGGCCCGTGTTGTTAAGCCAACGTATATCATAGGGCAAGGACAGGTTGCATAGTACACCACTGCTTTGGTTGAAAACGTAATATGTCATCTAAATTCCAGATGAATCTACAAAATCAAAGGCACGTTCAATATTAGGGCATGCCACATGGTATGCATCCCATTTTCTTGGCATTAGATCCAAAAATAGCACTGGGCCATTGGAATTCTGGCCCACATTTATCATGGTAGGTGTAAGTGAAGCATTTTTATACACTTTTTTTTGTGTGCAGGTAATGTGTAGGAGCACCAAATTTATTAAATGTTCGCAGAGCATGTGATAAATTTTGTGCAGGTACACATTTTCGGAAATTTCTCACTATACATACACCAAAAAGCTACACTAGGTCTGGGCTGGTGTAGATTTGCACCTTTTTGGCCGACTTGCGACCTTTTTTTTGCGCCTTTTTACAAAAAGGCGCACTTCATAAAATCATGTCTACAGACTACTCAAAATATAAAAGAGTGTACAGATAGTCAAAAACATCTGGAAGAAGTAAAAACATCTAGCTACAAAAGTTGCAACTTTTTGAAAGATGCGCCAAAATTGCGCCAAATGTATGGGGAAAAAAGGGTGTAAACACTATAGTAAATGTGGGCCTATATTTTTACCAAAACCTCTCCCAAATGTCTTGTGCATCATGCAGTGATAGCCGGCTTTGAAGTTGTCACATAATGTTGGAGTATGGGATCTACTGTCAAAGATTGACCAACACTTTTCCATTGCCTGTCTTATGCAAGACCACTGGGTATGATAACTAATTACAAAGTGTACCTGGCCATCACCAGTCTGTTTTTGCCTAGGCTGAAGTAGTTGAGAACATGATTGTTGTTTGGCTCTGTTGTACGCACGTTTTAAATTCCGGTTACTGTAACCTCGATTCAGAAATCGTTTTTGTAGATCATTGGTTTAGGATTTGAACTTTTCTTCAGAAAAACAGATTCTGCGAGAACGTAAGTATTGACCATATGGTACTGCTTTGATCATATGAGGTGGATGAGAGGATGAAGCATGTAGTGTTGGACGCGAATATTCGCATTTCAAATTTTATCGCGAATATCGCAAATTTGCGAATATTGCAAATATATTCGCTATATATTCGAAATTGTGAATATTTGCTTTTTCCCCGCATATGCGCATATTCGCATATATGAATTTTCACATATGCTCATATTCGCATGTGTGAATATTTGCATATGTGAATATTCGCATATTCCTTCTTTTCACTTGTGGGCCAATTAGAATGATGCAAATACACTTGTCAGAGGTTATCAACAACATCTCTATCAACCAATAGTAAAGTTGCCCACCCCTCACTGTTTTCTTCCTCCAATACACGAATATGCGAATATCCATATATGCGAATATTCGCATATGCGAATATAACGAATATGCAAAATTTGCGAATATAGGACGAATATTTGTCTATATATTCGCGAAATATCGCAAATTCGAATATGGGCAATGCCACTCATCACTAGAAGCGTGTAGGTATGTGTTGACTGAAGTCTTTTTATGAAATACATCAGTTTGAAGGCTGCCCTGCACATCATGCTGTATGGAGACATCAAGAAAATCTATTCGATCAGGATCAAAGCTATAGGTCACCTTGATATTTTTAGAGTTGTTGTTCAAAAAAGACATAAAAGCAGACAACTGAAAATAATCACCCTGCCAGATCATGAGGACGTCATCAATGTAGTATGCCCAAAATAGGACGCGGTCCATTGAGACGTCCCCATGATATGCAAGGAGCAGGTCTCTCTCCCATAACCCCAGGAACATGTTAGCATAGTAGGGCACACAGGCCACCCCCATGGCTGTTCCCTGGATTTGCAGGAAGGGAGACCCATTAAACGTAAAAAAAAAATGTGTGTTATAGTAAAGTCGAATAAAGTCAAGTAACTGCATGATTAAACATACCATTTCCGGTTTGTAGTTGCTGGTCATAAGAAAAAAAGTTTGCTTCAGCCAATCCATCTGTATGTCTAATGCTGGTGTATAATGGCTCTATGTCACAAGACACCAGTAAAGTGTCAGGTTCCAGATGTATACCTTCAGTTTGTTGCAAGAGATCTGTAGTGCCCCTGATGTAAGAGGGCAGACACTGAACCAAAGGTTTCAATTTGTGATCAATTAATTTGACTACATTCTCTGTCAAGTTTTTGAGGACACCAATGAGTGGTTTGACATTGAGGATGAGGATACTTATGAAGAAATTGATGATTGATCAGTACCTCTTTACTCTCAGGTTGTGAAGGGTCCAGTGACCCCCTCCTAAAGGGGGGGGGGGGTACTGTCAGGACCCATGGGGTTAAATGGTTCTGACAGCTCTCTCTCTGTTTTGTTTTGCTTTGGGCTATGCCCAGCTGTCTGGATTGGTCAGCTGATCTTGATGTGAGCACATGACTTGAACTGTGGACAGTGATTTATTGTGTGTATGTTTAGTTGTTTTTCTGTTAGTCTGAGTGATTCCATTCTGTGTCCCAACCTCCGTCTGCTTAATAGTTAATTATTTTTACTGGACTGCCCTCACTTATTGTAAGTAGGGTCCGTCACTGTGGTTACGGACCCGCTACCTATAAATAGGCAGGGATTGGGGGAGTGGGCGAGAATAGTGTGCACTCCTTCCCTGCCCAGATGTGACACCACTTTTTGAAGATTAGCGATCATGCAAGCAGATGTTAACTTTATCAAACATGGCAGAAGGAGAAAAGGTTAAGTCCTTTGCTTAATGCACTTAAATAAATTTCAGAGAAAGTATGATGTGATAAATTAATTACCTTTAAACTGTCATTTGTGGATATAGTGGTGCCTTGTGAATCCTGCTTCCGTTTTGCTGTTGCCTGTATATTGTGTGCAATTTACACTTATATGGTCTGCTCTAGTAGTTGAAACATCTTGGACCATCACTGCTCTCACCTGCAGAGGACACAGATGAGATAGAATTTGATCTGGATCTTGTCTTAGATCCTACATTGTATCTTGTATTCTCTAAATGTGTTTGGGTCCATCTGTATAGTACTCATTTAGTCTGTACATCTTTGGAATCTCTTATGAATTTTTTTTTACTTCTACGACCTGATATTTCTTTTTCCCAAGTCTCAAATTGTTTGTCTATGCGTTTATTGAATGTATAATTTCTTCAGATGTTAATTAGTTCTTTAATTGAGTTTGAGCTGTCTCAATCTCTGATTCAATTTTTTTCTAAAGAGTCCTTGTTCAAACCAATTAATAGCTCCATAAATTTACTGGAGGCCATGTTGCATGCTTCTTTCCACTGGGAAATAAAATCCTCATCATCGATTGGAGATGATGGGAACACTTGTATTCTTAACCTCTTGGGCACCATGGGTGTATGGATACGCCCTTGCGTCCTGGTACTTAAGGACCAAAGGCATACCTGTACGCCCGTGGGAATTTCAGTCCCCGCCGCTAGCCGGTCGGGGACCGGACTGGGGTGCCTGCTGAAATCATTCAGCAGGCACCCCGTGCAAACCCCTGGGGGGGGTCCTTAGACCCCCCATCAATTCAGATCGGCAATTTGCGGCAATTGCGGGATGATTGGGTCTCTGGCGACCCGATAGCCTGGAAAATAGGGATGATTGGAGCTGTCAGAGACCGCTCTAATCATCCTGAAGGATAGGAGTGAGGTGGCAGGGGTGCCACCTCCTCCTATCCACTGCCATTGATCAGTGAGGACTATCTGACCAATGGCAGTTGGAGGGGTGTTACAGTTCAAATCCCAGCTCTGCCTGCCCCTGGATGTTGGGGCAGAGCGGGGAGAACATGGCGGTGGTACCTGTGGCATGGGCGGCGGGGACCTGCAGCATCGGCAGCGGGGACCTGCGATAAGCAAGCGTGCAGTACAGTTCCCCCACATTAGGGGTGCAGTACAGTTCCCCCAAATTAGGGGTGCAGAACAGTTCCCCCACATTAGGGGTGCAGTACAGTTCTCCCACATTAGGTGCAGTTCAGTTCCCCCACATTAGGTTGACAGTATAGTTCCCCACTTTAGGTGCCGTACAGTTCCCCCACATTTGGTTGGTAGTATAGTTCCCCCACATTAGGTGCAGTATAGTTCCCCCTACATTAAGTGCAGTATAGTTCCCCACATTAGGTGCAGTATAGTTCCCCCACATAAGGTGCAGTATAGTTCCCCACATTAGGTGCGGTATAGTTCCCCACATTAGGTGAGGTATAATTTCCCCACATTAGGTGTAGTATTGTTTCCCCACATTAGGTGCAGTATAATTCCCCACATTAGGTTGGTAGTATAGCTCCCCCACATTAGGTGCAGTATAGTTCCCCACATTAAGTTGGCAGTATAGCTCCCCCACATTAGGTGCAGAATAATCCACACACATTAGGTGCAGTAGAGTTCCCCCACAGACATACAGCCTTCAGCCATATACAGTGTATGGCTGGAGGCTGTATGCCTGTTTACAGGCCAAATTCAGTGTTCCGACCATCGCTCCTCCCGTTCAGGGTCACAATCTACTGCTATGGCCTATGGGCCATAGCAGTAGGTCCCGGGACCGAAGAGGAGCAGTGGTTGGAACACTGAAGATGACGTGCTGGTGAGTGGTGACTTACCACACCCGCGCGTCGTCCTCACTGCTCCGCTCTGCTATTTTCCTATGGGCGCACGCATGAGACGTCAGTGACGTCCCTGCGTGCGCTACCCCCCGGCGGCCCCTGCGTTTTTAAAGTTAACGTGAGGCTGCAGAGAGGTAACAGGGACATCCTTGTGTCCTAAAAAGATTTTTCGGGATGCAGGGATATCCCAAATGTGACGGGGGCCCCCTGCGGGCACGGGGCCCGGAGCAGGCGCTCCATGAGCACCAATACTGACCCAGCCCTGACTATAACTCCCAGCATGCACTGACAGACCATACATGCTGGGAGTTGTAGTTTTGCAACAGTTGGGGGCACACAGATTGGGAAACACTGAGTTAAGTAACAAACTCTGTGTTTTGCAACCAGTGTGCCTCCAGCTGTTGCCCCCCCCCCCCATGTGAATGTACAGGGTACATTCACACGGGCGGATTCACAGTGAGATTCTCGCTGCAAGTTTGAGATGCAGCAAATTTCCCGCTGCAGCTCAAACTCCTAGCGGGAAACTCGCTGTGAACCCCCGCCCGTGTGAATGTACCCTAAAAACACTACACTACACTACAATACCACAAAATAAAAAGTAAAACAATACATATACACATACCCCTACACAGTTCCCCCCCCCCCCAATAAAAATGAGAAACGTCTGGAGGCGCTGGAGGCGCCCTGTTTGGGGTGTCATAGGGTAATTTTGATATCGGAGGCAAGTCTAATTCTAGCATCCGGGTCAGTCCCTATGCAAATCCCTTATTTAGGCCTCAAATTCACATGGGGCTCTCTCACTTCGGCGCCCTGTCGTATTTCAAGACAACAGTTTAGGGCCCCATATGGGGTATTTCTGTACTCGGGAAAAATTGCCTAACAAATTTTTGGGGCTTTTTCTCCTTTTACCCCTTATGAAAAGGTAAAGTTGGGGTCTACTCCAGCATGCTATTGTAAAAAAATAAAAATGTTTACACTAACATGCTTTTAACGCAATTTCTTCTGAGTACGGAAATACCCCATATGTGGACGTAAAATGCTCTGCGGGCGCACAACAAGGCTCAGGAGTGAGAGTGCCATGTACATTTGAGGTGATTTGTACAGGGGTGGCTGATTGTTACAGTGGTTCTGACATAAATGCAAAAATAAAACCACCCACATGTGACCCTATTTTAGAAACTACACCCCTCATGGAAAGTAACAAGCGTGAAAATTATTTTTTTTTCATTTTTTTCACTAAAATGCTGGTGTTATCCCAAATTTTTTATTTTCACAACAGGTAATAGGAAAAAAGTCCCCCATAATTTGTAACCCCATTTTTTCTGTGTATGGAAATACCCCATATGTGGATGTAAAGTACTGTGCGGGCGAACTACAATGCTCAGAAGAGAAGGCGCACCATTGGGCTTTTGGAGAGAGAATGTGTCTGGAATTGAAGGCCATTGCGTTTACAAAGCCCCCATGGTGCCAGAACAGTGGACCCCCCACATGTGACCCCATTTTGGAAACTACACCCCTCATGGAACGTAACAAGGGGTGCAGTGAGCATTTACACCCCACAGGTGTCTGACAGTTTTTTTGAACAGTGGTCCGTAAAAATAAAAAATTAAAGGGGTACTCCCGTTGAAACCTTTTTTTTTTAAATCAACTGGTGCCAGAAAGTTCAACAGATCTGTACATTATTTCTGTTAATAAATCTTAATCCATCCAGTACTTATTAGCTGCTGAATACTACAGAGGAAATTATTTTCTTTTTGGAACACAGAGCTCTCTGCTAACATCATGACCACAGTGCTCTCTGCTGACATCTCTGTCAATTTTAAGAACTGTCCAGAGTAGGAGAAAATCCCCATAGCAAACATATGCTGCTCTGGACAGTTTGTAAAATGGACAGAGATGTCAGCAGAGAGCACTGTAGTCATGATGTCAGCAGAGAGCTCTGTTGTTCCAAAAAGAAAATCATTTCCTCTGTAGTATATAGACCATAAAAAGTACAGGAAAGATTAAGATTTTTTAATAGAAGTAATTTAAAAATCTATTTAACTTTCAGGCACCAGTTGATTTAAAAAAAAAAAAAAAAAAGTTTTCCACGGGAGCACCGCTTAAAATTTTTTATTTGCACAGCCGACTTCCAAAGATCTGTCAAATGCCAGTGGGGTGTAAATACTCACTGCACCCCTTATTAAATTCTGTGAGGGGTGTAGTTTCCAAAATGGGGTCACATGTGGTGGGGTAAACTGTTCTGGCACCACGGGGGGCTTTGTAAACGCACAAGGCCCCAGACTTCTATTCTAACCAAATTCTCTCACCAAAAGCTCAATGGTGCTCCTTCTCTTCTGAGCATTGTAGTTTGCCCAGAGAGCACTTTACATCCACATATGGCGTATTTCCATACTCAGAAGAAACAGGGTTACACATTTGGGGGGCTTTTTCTCCTATTACCCCTTGTGAAAATAAAATTTTTTGGTTAACTCCAGCATTTTAGTGAAAAAAAAATCTAATTTTTCATTTTCACGTCCAAATTTACTGGACATTTGTCAAGCACCTGTGGGGTGTTAATGCTCACTGTATGCCTTGTTACATTCCTTGAGGGGTGTAGTTTCCAAAATAGTATGCCATGTGTTTTTTTTTTTTTTTTTTTTTTTATGCTGTTCTGGCACCATAGGGGCTTCCTAAATGCGACATGCCCCCCAAAAACCATTTCATCAAAAATTGCTTTCCAAAAGCCAAATGTGATTCCTTCTCTCCTGAGCATTGTAGTGCACCCGCAGAGCAATTGATGTACACACATGGGGTATTTCCATACTCAGAAGAGATGGGGTTAGAAATTTTCAGGGGTATTTTCTCCTATTACCCTTTGTAAAAATTAAAAATTTGGGGAAAAAACAGCATTTTAGTGAAAAAAATCAATTTCATTTACACATCCAAATTTAACGAAAAGTCGTCAAACACCTGTGGTGTGTTAAGGCTGACTGTACCCCTTGTTACGTTCCATCAGGGGTGTAATTTCCAAAATAGTATGCCATGTGTTTTTTTTTTTTTTTTTTTTGCTGTTCTGGCACCATAGGGGCTTCCTAAATGTGGCATGCCCATCAAAAACCATTACAGAAAAACTCGCTCTCCAAAATACCATTGTCGCTCCTTCCCTTCTGAGCCCTCTAGTGCACCCACAGAGCACTTTGCATCCAAATATGAGGTATTTCCTTACTCGAGAGAAATTGTGTTACAAATTTTAGGGGGATTTTTCTCCTTTTACCACTTGTAAAAATTCAAAAACTGGGTTTACAAGAACATGCGAGTATAAAAAATGAAGATTTTTAATTTTCTCCTTCACTTTGCTGCTATTCCTGTGAAACACCTAAAGGGTTAAAAAAAACTTTCTAAATGTAATTTTGAATAATTTGAGGGGTGCAGTTTTTATAATGGTGTAATTTATGGGGTATTTCTAATATGAAGGCCCCTCAAATCCACTTCAAAACTGAACTGGTCCCTGAAAAATTCTGATTTTGAAAATGTTGTGAAAAACTGAAAAATTGCTGCTGAACTTTGAAGCCCTCTAATGTTTTCCAAACGTAAAAACATGGCAACTTTATGATGCGAACATAAAGTAGGCATATTGTATATGTGAATCAATATATAATTTATTTGGGAAGTCCATTTTCCTTATAAGCAGAGAGTTTCAAAGTAAAAAAAAATGCAACATTTTAAAATTTTTCATAACATTTTTGCATTTTTCACCAAAAAATTATGCAAGTATCGACAAAAATTTACCATTATCATAAAGTAGAATATGTAAAGGAAAAAAATATCGAAATCAAATTCATAAGTACAAGCATCCTAGAGTTATTAATGCTTAAAGGGGTATTCTGGGCAAAAACATTTTATCCCCTATCCAAAGGTTAGGGGATATGATGTCTGATCGCGGGGGGGCCCGCTGCTGAGACCCCTCGCGATCTCCCTGCAGCACCCACATTCTATGCGGGAACTGCGTCTCTAGTTTCAGAAACCTCCGGGTTTCTGGGACTGGGGATGTGACGTTACGCCACGCCCCCTCCATTCATGTCTATGGGAGGGGGCGTGACGTGCTAATTGGGCCACAGACAAATTATCTCAGAAACAATGGCCGCCACAGAGAACCACACAAGTGTGAACACTTACCATGTGTTCCCTATCAGAGGGCTGGGAGAATGTAAGGAGGAAACCCTTATGCAGGGCATGATTAAGGTACCACGAGTAGTCCAGTAAATCGATGAGCAATTGAGACAGCTGGCAGACAATAAGGGAGCCCTATAAACATTGCAAAACAAAATGAAATGGGGTAGAAGGACAATATAAAGGAGTGCAGGGAAGACATGAGGGGGAGAAAAGAGAAGGGAAGGGGACAGACATGGAGGAAGATACCACACAATATGTCCTAGGGCAATGAAGGAGTGAAAGGACAACTCCTCCAATTGGACAGATCCTAATCCGGAAGGTGCAGAGACCTGAAGTCATCAGAGGAGAGGAAATCAAGCCATGGACTCCTAATTTTATAGTGTCTATCCAAAAGATTCCTAGAGTTTGCCATAAATTCTTCCATCCTATGTAGGTAGGTAACTTCCTGGAGCCAGTCCGAAGGGATGGGGAGGGGGTGATGGGACTGCCAGAGGAGGAGAATGACTGTTCTCTTGGCCAATAAAAAAAACTGAAACAGTAATTTCGTCCAACGAGCGAGAGGATCCGGGAAAATCAAGAGTAGGAGACGTAAGGATTCTAGTGGCAACTTAAAATTGGTTATCCTGTTGATTAGGTTGATTATACCGTCCAAAACAGGTGAAGTTTAAGTCAAGAGAACCAAATATAGAGCATGGTACCACCTGTGTTCCCACATCCCACATCGCATGTGTCTCCGGAGGTATGTGATTTTTATTGGTATCACATTTATGTAGTTATGACTTTTTTTTCTGGGATGTGTTGTGACCAAATACCAGCAATTTTGGCATTTCAATTTTTTTGCCTTCAGGAATGGGATAATTTGAATAGTTCAGACCATTCCACTCTTGTCAATATTAACATGTTGTTTTTACATATTTTATATGGGGGAAAGAAGGGTTAATTTTTATTGGGGGAAGGGGTTATATTTTTTCACAAACTTGAGACTTTTTTTCTTTTGAGGAATTCATGAGGAATAATTTAGGTCAGGAAAGTGTTGCCTTCTGTCTTTTTATCCATTGTGCAGAATTTGGGTGGAGTTTCCACGTGAAAATGAAGAGGAATGAAGGAGGACATTATTCAATTCTACTTTTCTGGAATCCGCTTGAATTCCGCATGTAATGGATTTCGTCAGGAAAAAAAATCCCATTGACTTCAATGGGCTTTTCCTCGAGGATTCCGCCTGAAGAATGAAGAAATTCCTCTCCAATTCCTCAGTGTGAACATACCCTTAACACTTATCCCCCAGGCTGTATTAATAGTCAAGTCATGGCAGGCACTGAGGCTGCCCTCAAATCGGCATCCCACAATTACCTTGTGGGAGATGTTGATCAGGCCTCTGGACACCGGGGATGCATGCCAAAAACAATTTAAGGGTAGGGTCACACGTAACGGATCCGCAGCGTATTTTACACTGCAGATCCACCGATGACCCGACCCTATAGTGTACCTCCTGCTGTGCCTGTCTGCTCGTAGTGGCAATCCGCTGATACGAGCAGACACACATGGACCTGCGAGTCGCCGTACTCACGCGCAGTGTACTCATCATTGCGGCTGCTCCCCCTGCTCCCTGTGACTCGTGGCTCAATGACTGTGAGTACACTGCGTGGATTGTCACTATGAGCAAACAGGCACAGCAGGAGGCACACTATAGGGTCATCGGCGGATACGCAGCCTAAAATAAGCTGCTGATCCATTACGTGTGACCCTACCTTAAATTTCATGAATGCTATTGATCCCTGCTTTTTTACAGTTAAATGACCGGCATTAGAATGATTATCAATGTCAGTCACTACTGGCTTGTGTCGGCTGCAGAGAGAAGGCGGCACCTGGCAGGTGTGACAGGATTCCTGCTGCTAAGCCCACATCGTACTCCCTCACCTGACCCATGATTTAATGCTTTAAGAGTACATTGTGTCGGAAGGAGGTTAAAGGACTTGTCCTAGGAAAAACTTGGCTGTTTTCTTCCAGAAACAATGCCACATTTGTCCATGTGTTGTGTCTGGTATTGCAGTTGTTTAAAATGACAGTAGGTCACAAAGACATGTCTAAAGTTTTATTGGTTGGGGTCATAGTGCTGAAACCCCGGCTTACTCCCCGGCTCTCAAGCCATCTTTGTCTCGCTGCCCCATAGACTTATAATGGAACAGTAAAATAAAGATGGGGGTCTCAGCACTAAGACCCCGACCTATAAAAACTTTTGATATGTCAAATGTTATTAAAAAAAAACACACATCATGCCTTAATACAAACCTTACTGCTCCAGCGTGTTTCCCGCTGTGACTTTAAATGGAGGCGGGCTCCACAGGAAATTTTCGACAGCCGAATTTCCGCTGCAGAAAGTCTGCAGCAGACCCTATTGAAGTCAATATGGTCTGTGGCATATTTTCCACAGCAGAAATTCTGCTACCAAAAATCTGCTGCGGAGAACCCACCCCCATTCAAAGTTGCAGCAGGAAACATGGTGTGAGTTCACAAGGAAATCCATCCATGTGAATGTACCTTGAAATCTCATGGTCCTATGCATTCCCGCACCACAAAGCAGGCTCATTCTGTCTGTTTTATATCCTGGCAAAAACATGAAGCCACTTTACCATATTTCAGCTCATCCAGCGTCCAGAGAGCGCAGCATAATTTATTAGAAAGAGTTTGACACAAGAGTCATGCTGTGTGTAGTCTCTAGTGCCCGACGCTTGGCTGTGCTGCTGACTTCACCCCCTGCCATAAGTGAAAGTCATCTCGTGGTGGGGTGGTACATAGCGTTCATAATATGACCACGGTACTGCACCACTCAGATTCACCCTAATGAATGGGAATAGGAGAATGCCCACCTTTATTAACAGATACACAGCCACCTTCATGCCCACCAGTTCTCATTGCAAAGTCTGTGCCCACCAATGACCTTTGACTTTTCCATAGTACCTAAGCATGCAGATATGCCATTTCCATGCTCCTAAATAGCATATCTGCTTTATAGCTGTGTGTGACAGTCAAACACTGTAATGAGTGACACAGCTCTAAGAAGATCTGCCATTCAGGAGCATGGAAAAGCTAGGTGAGATTCTCATTTGCGTATATTCTTGGCTATCTCTAAAAGCTGCCACAGTATTTGCAGGAGCGATGGGATTGGACGCACATGTTGTGAGAGTGGAACACATTGCGTACGGTAATGGTCAGAAATTTATCAGGAGTGGGCAGGAGCACAATTAAGAAAACAGTCCTGCACAGGGCTCTACTTCAAAGTGCCTTCGGTGAATTCTCAAGCTACTTGTTTTGTGTTTGTCCACCAGGTGGCAGTTTTACTCCATCATCAATGAACTTGCTCAACCTGTTTTGCTGGTAAGATTGAGCCAAGGAAACAGGATTACAGTTGACGCTGCTTTACCAGCCATGGATTATGTTTTTGTTCCACACCTTTCTCTGTATCGCTATGTACAGTCAAAGCAATGCATATTTTCATTGCATGAGTTATACTCACTGATCCATACATTTATGAATCGGATAAAGTTAGGTACTCACGCTTGTATAATACAATATAATACAATACAAGCTCTGCAAATATAAATTACAATTCAAAATTTGCAAACTTGCTTAATGTTTATTCCATATTGAATTAAGTTGCTCAATGATGGGTGTGGGGTGGGGGGGGAGTCATATATGAAACTTTTATTACACTATAATAATATACAGGCACCTAGGCGTAGCTATAGCGGTGGTTGGAGCTTTTATTTTGTGGCTTAAAGGGGTACTCCAGGAAACTAAACCCATTGCCCATCCTTTCCCTCTCATCAACCTATTTAGTTACCTGAATATCATTCATTAGTTATATAGGGCAGTTTCCCCTCTTTGGCTGTCACTTTGGGAATTACATCATCCAGCCATCCACTCTGTCTCTGTCCAAATCCCTGTCTGAACGTAGCCCCCACCCTCTGTATACACACAGACCATGTGGTTTCTGCCCTGCACTGATGACTCATTCTCCCTTTAGTGCTGAGAGCTGGGAAGTGTGTAGCCTTAGCCAATCAGACAATGAATCTCCCTCTGCTGCTCAGAGGAGGAGGATGGGGCTTTTCTCAGAAAGTGAGCTGAATGTAGTATCTATGAGGCAAAGATGGCAAAGAATACCCAGCAGCCAGAAAAGAACACAGGAGCCATGTATATCAGGCAGGATCATTTACAGGGAGCATATACAGGTAGTGTGGTGGCCTTGCAGTTTTTTTTTTTTTATATGTATACTTCCCTGTAGTACCCCAGCTCTGCAGCTTTATGGTGTTATTGCCATATTCTGTTTGGAGTAGTTATAGCCGTGCAAAGGTTGCCGTGGCAAATGGTAGACAAGGGCCTGTTTACATATTTTCCATTGGGAGTACAGAACCTTCCCCATAGTAACTAAAATGTCCCTACATTGATGGCCAATGTACCCCCATAATGATAGCCACTGTACCCCAATGCAATGTGTTATCATCCTGAATGGCTACTAACTAAAAAAAATATATATATTTTAGTGGACATATTTCAAGGGATCCATCGACAGTTAATTTATGTGTGGTGTCAGAGTGGGAGGCGCAGGGTAGATGCAGGGCAGATGTTATGGCCCAAGGGGCAGATGGTATTAACCCCTTCTTGTCATGACTCCATGGTGTGGTTTAACCTTTACCACCCAAAGGTAATACTGCTGATCCTGGGTTAGGCATCCTGGGTTAGGCAGGGCAACACCAGATTAAGGATAACGGCTGCTTTACTGAGGCAAGATAGGTGATCTAGTCTTTGCAGTACAGCCAAATATCCCAGGGAGGTGACCAGTGACACAGGGGGACCTCGCAGGCTTTCTGGGATTTGCTGTAGTTAGACTGACTTTAGAGCAGGCTACGGTGACTACAGGTGAACTTGACTTGACAGAGATGGTGACTGAAAATAAGATGACTTGAATTACTGATGACCGACTTGTGGCTGCAGGACTTTAGGCTTGAGGCCTCCAATGCTCTGGACACAGACACTGGAACAACATGACTGCGCTGGACCTCAGCAGGAAAGAGCATGGAAAGAGAGCAATTGCAGCCCCTCCCCTGGTTATATATGGGGCTGTGCAAGGAGCCCATAGGTCACTTGTGGAGTCACCTGGTCACTGGAGCCTCCTGGGTAACAATCATGTGATCCAAACATTAAAGCAACAGTACATTATATATATATATAAAACCTATGTACAACATGTTAAACTGTAAGGGGGACCCTGGGGACATGCAGGGACTCTGCCTGAAAGGGCAGGAGGACAGTATGGGGCCACATCATCCTGTACTAGAACACCCCATATGTTAAACAGAGTACAATGTCTAATGTCACCACGTGAGGGCAACATTGCCAAAGTAATGTCATGCTAGTAGTAGTATCAGCTGAGTCTTCTTAATCATAGTTGCTATTCACAAACTAACAGCCAAAGTTAAGCAAGGATGAAGATTTGTGTCATGAGAAATATCTAAAGTATTTGGCACAAGGAAGCCTATTTCAGGTTAGATGCAGCGATTCCATGCCAAAAGCGCATTGAAACATTCTTCGGAAATAGAAATAGATAATCCTTGCAAATAAACTAATTTGTATATATTTGGCTTGTCACAAGCCAGTCCTTGTTTTCAGGAGACTAAAAGACGAACAGTATGCAAAAAGACTGGTGACCTTCATACACGGGCTGCACAGACACTTTTTGGAGCGCTACAGTCTTGCGGACTGTAGCTGTATTCTAGCTTGATAGTTTCTGTCGATCAGTAGTGCTACAAAAAGTCTCTGTGTAGCCCAGGGCCAAGGGTAGTTTTTTCCAAAAAGTGAGTCTCCAGCTGTTGCAAGAGGCAATGCATGAAGTGGTGGTTGACACTTCCCCTCTATATATCTCTATGGGAGAGCTGGAAATACGCAAACTCTGTATGGAGATGCATGGAGGGGGAGTGTTGCCCACAGCTCCATTGTGTGGTCAACACAGCACCAGGCAAGGAGAACTGGGGCGTCAGGCAGGAGATAGAGGGGTCCCCTGTGATTAGACACTTATCTCCTATCCTGCGGATAGGGGATACATTTTCCGAGACTGGACTACTCCTTTAAGGGGTTAACCAGGATGAGAAAAACAGAGCTGACCATACAAAAACAGCCCCACATTTGTCCTGAGGTTGTGTGTGTTATTGCATTTCAGTTCAAATGAATTGAATGGAGCCGGGTTATATAACCGCTTAGTGCTGTTTTTGGAAGAAATCAGCTCCGGTTTTCTATTCCTTGAAAGGCGTCAAGCATATGCTTGATTTCAAACTTATGCTAGACTTAATTTGAATATTCTTCAAGTTGTATATCACTTCTGTGAGATCATAACCTTTTCTTCCCACACATATGACCTTGTCGTGGGCAAACCACTGTCCCTCCTTGAACCACTTTTACTAGGACTGACCACTATATAGCAGGGACACCTGTCAAGAACTAGCCTTCACAAGTGGGCCTTGTCACAGCTGTTTAGATCCTTACTCACCCATTCTTTAATGTACATAAAGCTGCTAATAACAAATTCAGGTCACTCTTTCCATAAATGTATCTGTAGGTAAGATTTCTGTCTATATAATATGTGCAGGGACAATTGAAAATCATTAACCAGAACATCAGCTGTTCCAGAAATAAATCATATTTCCAGACCAAACTATAGGTTTACACTTTGCCTTGTCACCTGTATAACAGAAAGGGAATTCTTTCCCAGAGGGTCGAGGGCTTTATTGGAGAGGGTTGCCTGTAAACATTTCAAGGCCAGGACAAACAGGTATTACACGGTGTCTGCAAACACACAATAGATAAAGGTTAAAGGCAGGAGGGCACTGTCATAAATAGGATGGGACACAGAAGACGTGAAAACTCTGCAATATATCAATCATTCTGTTATTAACCCCTTAAGGACCAGGCCAATTTTCACTGCAGGACCAGAACGTTTTTTGCACATCTGACCACTGTCACTTTAAGCATTAATAACTCTGGGGGGCTTTAACCTTTCATTCTAATTCCGAGATAGTTGTTTTTCGTGACATAGTCTACTTTATGATAGTGGTAACATTTTGTCGATACCTGCATCATTTCTTAGTGAAAAATTCCAAAATTTGATGAAAAAATTGAAAATGTAGCATTTTTCTAACTTTGAAGCTCTCTGCTTGTAAAGAAAATAGACATTCCAAATAAATTATATTTTGATTCACATATACAATATGTCTACTTTACGTTTGCATCATAAAGTTGACATGTTTTCACTTTTGGAAGACATCAGAGGGCTTCAAAGTATAGCAGCAATTTTCCAATTTTTCACAAAATTTTCAAAATCTGAATTTTTCATGGACCAGTTCAGCTTTGAAGTGGATTTGAAGGGTCTTCATATTAGAAATACCCCACAAATGACCCCATTATAAAAACTGCACCCCTCAAAGTATTCAAAATGACATTCAGTAAGTGTGTTAACCCTTTAGGTGTTTCACAGGAATAACAACAAAATAAAGGAGAAAATTCCAAATCTTCATTTTATACACTAGCATGTTCTTGTAGACCCAGTTTTTGAATTTTTACAAGAGGTAAATGGAGACAAATGCTCTCAAAATGTGTAACCCAACTTCTCTCGAGTAAGGAAATACCTCATGTGTATGTCAAGTGTTCGGCGGGCGCTGTAGAGGGCTCAGAAGGGAAGGAGTGACAATGGGATTTTGGAGAGTGTGTTTTTCTGAAATGTTTTTTGGGGGGATTGTCACATTTAGGAAGCCCCTATGGTGCCAGAACAGCAGTGAGCCTTAACACCCCACAGGTGTTTGATGACTTTTCGTTAAAGTCGGATGTGTAAATGAAAAAAAAAAAATTTTTTTCAATAAAACATTTTTTCAATAAAGTGCATTTTTTTCCCCAAATTTACCATTTTTATAAAGGGTAATGGGAGAAAATGCCCCCCCAATTTTTAACCCCATCTCTTCTGAGTATGGAAACACCCCATGTTAGGACGTAAAATTTAGGAATTAGGAAGCCCCTACGGTGCCAGAACAGCAAAAAAAAAAAAAAAACACATGGCACACTATTTTGGAAACTACACCCCTTAAGGAAGGGGTACAGTGAGCCTTAATACTTCACAGGTATTTCACGACTTTTTGTTAAAGTTGGAAGTGTAAATGAAAAAAAAAAATTCACTAAAATGCAGGTTTTTCCCCAAATGTTACATTTTTACAAGGGGTAATAGGAGAATATTACCCCCAAAATTTGTAACCCCATTTCTTCTGAGTATGGAAATACCCCATATGTAGACGTCAAGTGCTCTCCGGGTGAATTGAAATGCTCAGAAGAGGAGGAGCGCCATTGAGCTTTTGGAAAGGGAATTTGTTTGGAATGGAAGTCAGGGGCCATGTGCGTTTACAAAGCCCCCCATGGTGCCAGAACAGTGGACCCCCCCACATGTGACCCCATTTTGGAAACTACACCCCTCACAGAATTGAATAAGGGGTGCAGTGAGTATTTACACCCCACTGGCATTTGACAGATCTTTGGAACAGTGGGCTGAGCAAAAGCAAAATTACATTTTTCATTTTCACGGACCTCTGTTCCAGAAAACTGTCAGACACCTGTGGGGTGTAAATGCTCACTGGGGAGTGTAGTTTCCAAAATGGGGTCACATGTGGGAGGGGTCCATTGTTCTGGCACTATGGGGGCTTTGTAAACACACGTGGCCTTCAATTCCGGACAAATTTTCTCTTTAAAATCCCAATGGCGCTCCTTCTCTTCTGAGCATTGTAGTTCGCCCTCAGAGCACTTTACATCCACATATGGGGTATGTTCTTACTCAGAAGAAATGGGGTTACACATTTTGGGGGGGATTTTTTCCTATTTTCCGTTGTGAAAATGAAAAATTTTGGGTAACACCAGCATTTTAGTGAACATTTTTTTTTTTTTAATTTTCCCATCCAACTTTAAGGAAAATTCGCCAAATACCTGTGGGGTGTTAAGGCTCCCTATACCCCTTGTTACATTCCATGAGGGGTGTAGTTTCCAAAATGGGGTCACATGTGGGTATTTATTTTTTTGCGTTTATGGCAGAACCGCTGTAAAATCAGCCACCCCTGTGCAAATCACCAATTTAGGCCTCAAATGTACATAGTGCACTCTCACTCCTGAGCCTTGTTATGCGCCCGCAGAGCATTTTACGCCCACATATGGGGTATTTCCTTACTCAGGAAAAATTGCGTTACAAATTTTGGGGGTCTTTTTTTCCTTTTACCTCTTGTGAAAATAAAAAGTAAATGGCAACACCAGCATGTTAGTGTAAAAAAATATTCTTTTTTACACTAACAGGCTGGTGTAGACCCCAACTTTTCCTTTTCATAAGGGGTAAAAGGAGAAAAAGCCCCCCAAAATTTGTACTGCAATTTCTCCCGAGTGCGTAAATACCCCATATGTGGCACTAAACTGTTCCTTGAAATACGACAGGGCTCCGAAGTGAGAGAGTGCCATGTGCATTTGAGGACTAAATTAGGGATTGCATAGGGGTGGATATAGGGGTATTCTACGTCAGTGATTCCCAAACAGGGTGCCTCCAGCTGTTGATAAACTCCCAGCATGCAGTCAGTGGCTGTCCGGAAATGCTGGGAGTTGTTGTTTTACAACAGCTGGAGGCTCCGTTTTGGAAACACTGCTGAACAATACGTTTTTCATTTTTATTGGGGGGACAGTGTTAGGGGGTGTATATGTAGTGTTTTACTCTTTATTATGTGTTAGTGTAGTGTTTTTAGGGTACATTCACACTGGCGGTTTACAGTGAGCTTACCGCTAGGAGTTTGCGCTGCAGCAAAAAATTTGCCGCAGCTCATACTTGAAGCAGGAAACTCACTGTAAACCTGCCCGTGTGAATGTACCCTGTACGTTCCCATGGGGGGGGGGGGTAAACCTCCAGCTGTTTCAAAACTACAACTCCCAGCATGCACTGACAGAGTTGTACTTTTGCAACAGCTGGAGGCACACTGGTTGAAAGACCTTCAGTTAGGTTCTGTTACCAACTCAGTATTTTCCAACCAGTGTGCCTCCAGCTGTTGCAAAACTACAACTCCCAGCATGTACTGATCGCCGAAGTGCATGTGGAGATGTAGTTATGCAACAGCTAGAGATATGCAACTACAACTCCAAACATGCTGAGACAGCTGTTGGCTGTTTGGGCATGCTGGGATTTGCAGTTTTGCAACATCTGGAGGTCTACAGTTTAGAGACCACTGCACAGTGATTTCCAAACTGTGGACCTCCAGATGTTGCAAAACTACAAATGCCAGCATGCCCAGACAGCAAACTGCTATGTGGGCATGCTGGGAGTTGTAGTTTTGCAAGATCTAGAGGGCCACAGTTCCCAGCACAGTGATCTTCAAGCTGTGACCCTCCAGCTGTTGCAAAACTACAAATCCCAGCATGACAGCTGTCTGGGCATGCTGGGAGTTGTAGTTTTGCAACATCTGGAGGGTCACGGTGTAGAGACCACTGTATAATGGTCTCAAACTGTAGTCCCCTAGATATTGCTAAGCAACTTACCAGCTTCCGTCGGATCCAGGGAGCCGTCCTCTTCTGCCGCATGACATGCCGCCTGCGCCGATATCCGACACCGATCGTCGCCCTCAGCCTCGTCCGCAGGGTAAGAGGATCTTCGGCGCCGGTCCTCCGTCGTTTCCCCGTCCTACCCCGCCTATTGTGGGTGGGCAGGTTGGGGAAAACGAAAGTTAACCCCCCTCCCCCGATCTGCTATTGGTGGTCGCGTCTAGACCACCAATAGCAGGGATAGGAGGGGTGGCACCCCTGCCACCTCACTCCTATCCCTTCAGGGGGATCGTGGGTGTCTTAGACAACCCGATCCCCCTTATTTTCTGGGTCACCGGGTCACCATTGACCCGTAATGACCCGGAATCGCGCAAATCGCAAGTGTGAATTCACTTGCGATTTGCGCCAATCGCCGACATGGGGGGGGTCTGATAACCCCCCTGGGCATTTGCGCGGGGTGCCTGCTGATCGATATCAGCAGTCACCCCGGTCCTTAAGTACCAGGGAGCAAAGGCGTACCTGTATGCCCTTGGTCCTTAACAGGTTAAGGACAGGTCTTCTAATAAAGCAACATTCCGTAAGATTCCATTGAATATTACTACATATTTGTCCTTACAAATAATTACTATGAAAGCAATCACAATTGCTTGAGAAGGGTGCTAATATACATGCTATTGTACAATACTGTACACATAAAGAAATTCTTGTCTTGTAAAGATAAACCATATTCCTGGTCAGGACAAGCAAAAATAAGCCTCTGTGGCAGACCCAACCATGCCCTGCATTATGACCATTAAAGGGGTACTCCGGCGCTAAGACATCTTATCCCCTATCCAAAGGATAGGGGATAAGATGCCTGATCGCCGGGGTCCCAACGTGATCTTGCACGCCGCACCCCGTTAAAATCAGTCCCCAGAGAGTGTTCGCTCCAGGTCTGATTACTGTCGATCACGGGGCCGGAGCATTGTGATGTCACGGCTCCACCCCTGTGTGACATCAACCCCCTCCCCCCTCAATGCAAGTCTATGAGAGGGGGCATGACAGCTGTCACACACCCTCCCATAGGCTTGCATTGAGGGGGCGGAGCATGACATCACACGGGGCGGAGCCGTGACGTCACAATGCTCCGGCCCCTTGATCGACAGTAATCAGACCCGGAGCGAACACGGGGGGACCCCCGCGATCAGGCATCTTATCCCCTATCCTTTGGATAGGGGATAAGATGTCTAAGCTCCGGAGTACCCCTTTAACTTGAATGATCATCCTACTCTGTCACTAGCGATTGCCACAACCTTTTTGAAAACTTCTGTACAGAAACATAGCTGGGGAGAATATTATGTGACCAATGTATCACTTCTGATACAATATGCAAATGTTTAACCCTTACACGGTTGTCAGACCTCAGTGGATGCTTTTTTGGCAATGTTATGCATTACGTGCATGGCCATTTACTTGAATTACCATCACATTTTTTCCTGTAGCGGCTAGAATCACCGCTCTGCTTTGGAGAAGCTTAACCCTGGTCCATCAGTTGAAAAATGCACTGGCTTCCCATCACAAAGTGGTTGTCATTATTTAATGGTATGGTTAATTAAATGGAATTCTTTCTAAACTGTCTTATAAGTGGCCACTTTGCTACTAGTATTCTTTAAGCCCCCACCTTGTAGTTAGACCACCGCACTGTGCCCTCAATCTGTAGTTAGACCCCCACACTGTGCCCCCACTCGTTAGTTAAGCCCTTTCTCAATTATAGTTTAAAACTGTGTCTGTGTATTGAGGACACAGAAACATTTAATAGTGGCAGTAATCTAAGATTTGTCCCTCTTTTTTTGATAATCACACCCCATACGACCAAGATTTGAGGTGGATTTTAGTCAGTCTTTTGGCCTACCAGAGGATGCTTTAGTTTGCTAGTCTGAGCAATAATAAGATTGCAGTTTCTATTTTAACCACTTGCTGACTATCTATAGACATGTAAACGTCCTAGTTTTTCAGGATTGTCTATGCATATGAATAAGAAATGTTCCTGGTCAGGGAAAAGTTTATAATGAGCTTTGTAACCTCTTTGGTTGCTTGTCTAGCAACTGCAGCACTTTTCATGTGTAGGGGGTGGGGGTGTAGGGTATATGGGGTGTAGCTGTGCGGTAACTAAAGGGTGCTTGTTTAACCCTTATCACTCGTGACGCCAGGGTGAGGGCTCCTCTGTATATGCTTGTCCTATCGCCACCCGTCCCAAGAGCGATAGGGAGATATTAAGTAAATTATTGTCCACCACCAGAGATTTTGTAGAAAACTGTCATAACTTTTACTGCAGCTTTTGTGCAGGATTAAGCAGGAACAGTCCATGTAACAAAGTCTATTTGGAGTTTGACAGTTGATTGGGACCTCGTGAGTTTTATAGAGCTTAGGAGGTTAATATGCGCTGTTACACTGGATTTAGGGGATTGGTATTAGGTCCAGTAGTCACGCTAGCTTTAGCAGGGATTGATATTTAAACTCACGGTTTTGCAAGGTGCAGAATTTTCAGGCTTCTGGCCTGGTCTTGTCTTTGTAAGTTACACGGAATTCCTCTCTCTCTGATTGTCCGGCACCCAAGAGATAATGCTGCTTGCTTTGCAGCTCAGGAGCAAGAGAGCGATCATTGGTTGCAAGTCCCTTATATGGGCAGGGGCTGGCCTTAAGCTCATTGGTCCATACCATATGTCAATTCTCCTTACAAAGGATTATGGTCTGACATGTGACTATACCATGGGCCCTTGGAAGGTCCCTAACTCCTTAAGGACACATGACGTACAGGTACGTCATGTGTCCGCTCCCGACCTCTAACAACGGCCGGGACCGGTGGCTAAAAGCGCGCGGCATTGATCGCGGTGCCGCACGCTATCAACCCTTTCTAAAGTGAAAGTGAAAGTATGCCGGTTAGCTCAGGGAGCTGTTCGGGATAGCCTCAGCAAAATTGTGGCATCCCGAACAGCTTACAGGACAGCTGGAGGATCCCTACCTGCCTCCTCGCTGTCTGATCGCCTAATGACTGCTCAGTGCCTGAGATCGTCAGGCATGAGCGGTCAAGCGGCAGAATCATCGATCATTGGTTTCCTATGAGAAACCAGTGATCAATGTAATAGATCAGTGTGTGCAGTGTTATGGGTCCCTTTGGGACCCATAACACTGCAAAAAAAAAGTGAAGAAAAAGTGAATAAAGATCATTTAACCCCTTCCCTATTTAAAGTTTGAATCCCCCCCTATTCCCATAAAAAAAAAAAAAACACAGTGTAAATAAAAATAAACATATATGGTATCGCCGCGTCCAGAAATGTCCGAATTATAAAAATATATCGTTAATAAAACCGCACGGTCAATGGCGTACGCGCAAAAAAAATCCAAAGTCCAAAATAGTGCATTTTTTGTCACTTTTTATATCATGAAAAAATGAATAAAAAGCGATCAATAAGTCCTATCAATGCAAAAACGGTACCGCTAAAAACTTCAAACCGAACTAAAAACTGCAAAAAATGAGCCCTCATACCGCCCCATACACGGAAAAATAAAAAAGTTATAGGGTTCAGAAAATTACAATTTTAAACTTATTAATTTTCCTGCATGTAGTTATGATTTTTTCCAGAAATACGACAAAATCAAACCTACATAAGTAGGGTATCATTTTAATTGTATTATGGACCTACAGAATAAAGATAAGGTGTCATTTTTACCGAAAAATGTACTACGTAGAAACGGAAGCCCCCAAAAGTTACAAAACTGTTTTTTTTTAGTTTTTTTTAATTTTGTCTCACAATGATTTTTTTCCATTTCACCGTAGATTTTTGGGCAAAATGACTGATGTCATTACAAAGTAGAATAGGTGGCGCAAAAAATAAGCCATCATATGGATTTTTAGGTGCAAAATTGAAAAAGTTATGATTTTTTAAAGGCAAGGAGGAAAAAACGAAAATGCAAAAACGGAAAAACCCTTGGTCCTTAAGGGGTTAAGCATAACTTAAAGAAGTAACATTAGTCTTGTGACCTAAGGTCCGGCGACACTCTATAGACAATTAAATATATAATTACTTATACATGTAAATATCATAAAATTTAAGGAAGAAAAGGCGACTAGGGGTTATCCCACCAGGAGGATGCTACTGGAACGAAGTAACTCTGACTTTGGGGACCACCATACAGGATACGGTATAACATACGGTACCAGGACACCGCAAAAGGGTGACTACTTTTAACATTGGTTATAAGGGTGCTGAATTACAGTAAGCTTCCGAAGAGACGCAGTGTACTTTAAACAGCCTTTAGCAAACGACCCATTGATTCGACATGTCTAAAACTTGACTTATTAGGTCTACTAGCTGAAAACCCAGCATTGTCTGTTCTTTTTATCTAAACTTTATGGGAGAGGAAAAGCAACAATGACACTCTTGTCCTCATTTTCCATTCTCATATAGTGACCTCATATCCCATCCTCATATCCTGACCTCATATCCTGTCCTCATATCCTGACTTCATATCCCGTCCTCATATCCTGACCTCATATCCTGTCCTCATATCCCGTCCTCATATCCTGTCCTCATATCCCGTCCTCATATCCTGACCTCATATCCTGTCCTCATATTCCATCCTCATATCCTGACCTCATATCCCGTCCTCATATCCTGACCTCATATCCTGTCCTCATATCCCGTCCTCATATCCTGACCTCATATATCATCTCATATCCTGACCTCATATCCAGTCCTCATATCCCATCCTCATATCCCGACCTCATATTACGTCCTCCTATCCTGACCTCATATATCATCTCATATCCTGACCTCATATCCCGTCCTCATATCCTGACCTCATATGCCGTTCTCATATCCTGACCTCATATGTCTTCCTTATATTCCTTATATTCCGTCCTCATATCCAGATGTCATATCTTTGATGTCATGCTATCCAGACCTTGTATTCCATCCTCAAATGCTGTCCGCAGGTGGGGCTCAGCTATTATGGAGAGATTGTATTGGGGGGGTGGGGGGGGCACAGAGGCATGGCTTCCAAGCTGGACCAATGCATCGGAAAATGGTCGATAGTAGAAGAGGGGTATGGTTATGCAGGGGTTTCGCCATGGAGGAGCCACGCCCCCTATATGTTGCTCTTCCACCCCATGTGCCCCCCCCCCATTGGAGCAAAGCAGGAATTCCTGCTCTAGCACAGTACACAGGCGGCGATCTGCTTGTCTTGCATGCTCCACAATGAGATGATGTCATGATGCGTGGTGTGCATGATAAGAGTGCTGTGCATCACTGTGTAGAAGTCCTGCTGAAGAGGAGGCCCTGTGTGAGCACAGGAATGTAATGAGAAATGAGTGGGATTTTTGGAAGGGGGGATGTCAGGGTGCTATTACCAACCTACCTACCTATTAGCCTACACTACCTACCTGTCCACACCATTGACCTGCCTGCACACCTGCCTAGTACTATCTGCCTGCCTGCACACCTACCTAGTACTACCTGCCTATCCACCGCTCCTTCAATTTAGGGGCTGCAAAAAATGTATAAGCACTGAAATTTGAAATGTTCAGTAGTCTTATAGATAATGATTGGAGTGGTGGGGTTCACACCATTTATTCCAGAGACAACTGTGTCTACATTATCAGGATAGGCAGGGGTTCCTGCAGTCAGACTCCCACCTATCTGCTGGTTATCCCCTATCCCTATCATATCATTAAGGTATCCTCTATAAAGGATACCTTAATGATATGGAAAAAAAACTTCAAGGGCATGTTCACATAGACATAATCACATAATCTGCAATGTAATTTTTGTCACAGAAGCCGCATTAATTTCTGTGCCAAAAAGCATGCAGCTTTGTAAACCCTGGTCCCATTGACTTTTGGGGTAAACCAGGAACTGCACAGAAAATAAGGGACATGTCACTTCTTTTCCACGTGGTCACATTCTGAAGCTGCCTTTATAGTCAATGGGAGCTTCAGGGTTAAGTTTCCCCCATGCTGCCCACAGCTTAGAGATAATTTAGCAGTTTAAAAATGTACTGTTGTTATAATTGCCCCCCCCCCCCTTATTTTTGTCCTGGCCCCCCAGTGTGCAGTGTGACCCCCCCCCCCAAAAAAAAATAATAATAATAATAATAATAATAATTTGAAAGCTGGAGATGCCACTGTGGGCATGGCTTTGTGGAAGGAGACGTGGCTTGCAAGTTGGACCGCTTCACATTAAAGGGCTAAAAATAGACAGGGGTGTGACCTGTGGGAGTTGACATGGCTTGCAGGCAGGGCCAACACATTCACTTAAAGCTGCAGAGCACAGCTTGTGGAGAAGGGTAAAATGGTGTTTTGGCCTTGAGCCTAAACCCAAAAAATGCAGAAAACAGAAGAGTGTGGCTTCTGGAATGGGTGTGGCTTGCAAGCTAGACTGATACACCCACTTAAAGATGCAGAGCAGAGCTTGTGAAGTAAGGTGCATGAAGTCCCAGATAGATAGATAGACAGATAGATTGAAACATACAGCATGCAGCGAAGTGACAGTTGGGATCAAGAGTGCGCATGTGCTGGAAACGCATCCATCTGGTGTGATGTCTTACATATAAGCTTGTTTTAATATATATATATATATATATATATATATATATATATATATATTTTAAATAGCATTTTAGTAGTGCTGGATCAAGTTCCTCATTTCTTCCGTTACCCACATCTATCACCGGGCCAGGTGATGTTCTGAGCACAGGACTAGATAGGTGAGCTGAAGATTATTTTTTCCTTTTTTACATTGACAGTTGGGAACCCCCAACACGTTTCTAGTGCATCATCCACTCTTCCTCATGGCCACTACCTGTGTATATTTTAATGCACCTAATAAAAGTCAAGTTTTAGCCATGCTGAATCACTGGATCTTTGCTACATGCTGTTTGTTAAATAAAAGTGCATTGTGTCCTGATAGGCTGTACAGTTCAGAAATATATTACAATTTAGGAAATATATTACAAATTAGGATTTCCTAATTGAATCTTTTTTTTTGCATAAAAAAAAAAGGATTCAATTAGGAGATCCTTTTCCCTGCTTTGGCAGTCAGGTTTTGTCTGAGCAGGCTGAGCGTTTACATATTCTTTACATTCCCTACACAGCCCATGAAACCTGCCTCATCTTGCAGGGACACCCCAGACAATTACACAGAAAGGTGCTGACACAGGCATTAACAGCGTTATGCAATGGGAGGGAGGACTCCACCATGATATCATTGTTCTAAAAATCCCAGGACTAGTGTGCGCAGTAAATTGTGCATGGGAACAGACCTTACCGATAAGATGTATGATTCATTCTATGCATCACTTAGTGGTAGAATAAATCCATAACATTTCCAGTAATGCAGTTAATTCAAAACAATTATATATTATAAAACCTTAAGGTGTATTACTACAGATCGCAACATACTATATTCTTCTGAACGTGCACACTTTAATCATATGTCTTGGTATAGCCAAATACTGCCGCTGCATCAATTAAAGGCCTACGTTGGAGGTTAAAATCTACTGGAGCTTTTCCTAGTGTTTATATCAAATACAGACCATTATTGTAATGTGAACAGAGCCTAAGCTTTACCTGAGCAATCCCAGAGTTTTGCTGGAATTAAGTATCAATAATACATTATTCAAGGAGGAATATATCACCATACATATAACCATCTTACTGTTACTGACCAAATCCTGTATCCAATAATACCAGTATACATGGAGGAAATATTGCCATACATTATACCAATAATACCAGTATACAAAATACAAATAATATCACCACACTATAACCACTACCACCACAGAATAACTGAATAAATCTGCTACTGAATAAATCTACTATACAAAGGCCAATATTCCTTCTATACAGTGACCATATAGCGGTAGATAACAGCACTACATAGGCTCTGCAGACTGTTTAAGTGATTACAGTTACCTCTAGTGACTTAGAGTCATTCACTTTTACTTTTCTTCTCCATCTGTCCTTCTCCCAGCCAATAACCCGTCTCTGCAGAATCTGCCAGACAAATATAGACTCCTCGCTCCAGCACAATCTTTTTCTCTATACTCTCCACCAATATTGCCTTACATAGTAAAAGTGCGACCTTATGTAGTTAGGCCCCCTCTGTTCCCCCATATAGTAGCTAGGCCCCCTTTGTGCCTCCATATAGCAGTTAGGCCCCCTATTTACCCTATTTAGCAGTTTGGCTTCCTGTGCCCTATATGGCAGTTAGGCCTCTTCTGTGCCCCAATATGACAGTTAGCTCCCCCCCCCCCCCGCTGTGACCACATACGACTGTTCGGTGTCCCCTCCCCCTTGCCTCCATATGGCAGATAGGTCTCTTCTTTGTGCCTCAATATAGCCCCATATAACTGTTAAGCCCCCTGTGACCCCTTATGACAGCTAGGTCTTCCTCTGTGCCCCCATATGGCTGTTAGGCCTCCTCTTCGATTTCTCCCCTCATCTATATTAGCTGGGTGGGTAGATAGGTACCCATGTCCCTTAATAGGCTCCTTCTGCAACAACTAAAAAAAAAAATAAATAACATCCCACCGTCAATATCATCCATGCACAGCCACTCATTTCGTTCTATTAATGTCCGCATCCTAGCATAAGTGGCATGATGATGTCATATAATTGCGCCGCCTCTGCCACGAAGTGGCCTCCAGCATCCTACAGGTACTAGTGGCAGGGAAAGGAGCGTATAGCTCTTATGCTCCCCCACTCTGGAGTACACAGAGAATGTTTTGCTGCCAGCTAGCACCAGGATGTTCTGTGTGTCCTGCAGCCTCCAATAAGTGCTTGTGTGGCTGGGCAGCCCGGTCAGGTCTCCCTTCTTGTTCGGCTCTCAGGATCAGCCCTGCATCAGGTGGCCCAGTACACCAGTTCAGCCCTGCCTTTATTCCTTACACTTAAAGATTCTACAATGACAGGGAGCTCACTTGAGAGCAGTAAGTGTTGGCTACTATCAGAAGCCGTACATTCACTGCTAATGACAGGCAGTGGCGGTATTTAAACCTTTGGACACTGTGATCTAAAATGAAAATAAAAGTTGCCAGTAGCTCAGTGGAGGTCACCCAACTAGGGCAGTGTAGTTGTAGGCCCCCATACTGCCCTGCTCCGGTGTTCCTTTCTCATCGGGTTGAGGGATGTACTGCTTTGGCCCATAGTGAGCCACAGTTTTGCAACAGCTGGAGGCACCCTGGTTTGGAGACACTGACCTAGCCTATAGGACTCAAGCACACTTATTGTGGTTCTTTTTTTGGTTCTATTGTACCTCCATATAGCTCCACTTTTATACAGAAGCCTTTTCTGTCAAACTCAATACAGAATTCAGTGCCTCTTAGGGAGAATACATATGCATGTGTGGTACCATGGGTGGTTTAGGAAAATACCTTATCACTTTGTGACGCCAGGGCACCATTAGCCTATACACAGTTTGAGGTTGGAGACAGCTTCTCCTGGGCCAGACAAGGGAAGTAAAGGAATACACCAACGTCAATTTACGGATAACTGTCTTTACTGAACAGGGTGCGGATGGTATTACACCGACAGTATGGTGCAGAGTGAGAGAATGCAGCGTAACCCCTTGGGTACTCTGATGCCTTGCTGGAACTTGTGGTGGTTTCACCCAATAAATTGATACTGACTCAAGAGACTTGAAGATTGATCCTGGTAGCTAGGGTTCTGTCAAGGTCTTGTAGCTTCTTCCACCATATAGTAGCTAGGGCATGAAATTCCATCGTGCAGGTAATCCTTGCAGAATGACCAGATAAAGTAGATTTGATCTGGGCCTTTCCTTAACCACACTGATGCTCAGGAACAACTGGAGATGAACTGGGGCAACTCCTCCCCCCACTACACTATATGGACTAGAATTTAGGGGGTTCCCATTGGAAGGCAGAGGCACATGGGGGTACACTACTCCTCTCTTAAAGGTACAGTAACACATAAATAACATACATAAAAATAACAACAAATGATTATAAAAAAATATATATTGACTCTTGGCAAAGTGCTGTAACTTATTTAATATAACAATAAGTCCCTCAGTGAGTCCAACACCTGTGCCGCAGGTCTGTCTAAAGCAGTCCAAAGCCACAGGACAGCCTTTGGTGCTGGGACACCACACGTATGTTATTGCCATGGCAGCACCAGGAGTCTGTACAGCTTTGTACAGGGGGCTGTACAGCAACTATATAATGCATGCGGGCACATTGAGCCCTATGGGTATATTTACACACAACAGATTTGATGCAAAAAACATCGTGCGGATCTGCTGCAGAAACAACCTCATTCACACAATCAACCAATCTGCAGTGTGTGAACATGCAAACCAAAAGTAGGTACTGTTTTTTTTTTTTACTTGGGTGGCGTGATTGGACTGCTGAAAATGACTTACCGTATATACTCGAGTATAAGCCGACCCGAATATAAGCCGAGGCCCCTAATTTCACCCCAAAAACCCAGGAAAAGTTATTGGCTCGAGTATAAGCCTAGGGTGGGAAATACATAATTCCCCCTGTCATCATCCAGACCCCCGTCATTAAAACCCTCATCATCATCACCCTGTCATCATCATCACCAGTCATCAGCCCCATCCTTATCATCCCCCCCTTCATCATTACCCTGTCTTCATCCCCCCTTCATCATCCCCCCTTCATCATTACTCTGTCATCGTCCCTGTGTGTCGTCGTCAAGGCAACGTCATTATTCCGGGCCCGAAGCGCGGAGAAGAGGCCCCCCCCGTGAAAATGGACAGCCCGGAACGACTATCCCTCCCCACCGGACGGTCCTGCAGCCCAGATGGCCCGGACCAGCTCACCCGAACATCCCGCCGAGCGAAGTTGAGTACAAAACTAAAGGGGGGATGGGGGCCTGAATGATGACGAAGGCCCGGGCAGTGGTTTTCAACCTGCGGACCTCCAGATGTTTCAAAACTACAACTCCCAGCATGCCCGGACAGCCGATGGCTGTCCGGGCATGCTGGGAGTTGTAGTTTTGAAACATCTGGAGGTCCGCAGGTTGAAGACCAGTGAGGGCGTAGAGTTCACTCGAGTATAAGCCGAGGGGGGTGTTTTCAGCACGAAAAATTGTGCTGAAAAACTCGGCTTATACTCGAGTATATACGGTATGTAACATAGGCATACAAGTCACGAAAGCACTATAAGAACAGGAGATCACAGTGAATATGTAGATGTGTGTCCATGTATGTTGTATGTGCCCATTAGCATGAATGTGTAGTATGGCTGATATCTGTAGTATCCATGGAATGAGGAGGGGTGAGTAACTAGTTTGATCAGTAATATAACTTTAGCCTGTGGCTGTTAGTTGAGAAGGTTCACAGTGATGGACCCGGACTGTCAGCATATACAGGGAAGAATTCTTGTTTTGTATCCAAGGCAGCAGCAGGGACAATAACAGTGTCGGTTCAGCTTTATGACTCACGTGTGCTGGTGGGGATTGGGAGTTCACAGTCTTCTGGGAATCTGTGTGAATGGAATTCCAGGCCAGTACATTCAATTGGGTGTTGTGCCAAATTTTCCATGACCTATGATCCATGGGGTGATTTAGTGCCAGCCAATCAGTATAGTTCTAGGTGTCGAAATTGCTGCAAAACTTTTCAGCATCAATTCCGTTTTGTGTGCATTTATGTCTAGCTACTCGTGCAGCAAATCTGTCACATGTGACTATAGCCTCAGCTTCCAATTTCCTCTTCTTTGGTATATTTTCTCCTAATTTTGATTCAAAAAGTAAAAGCAACACCAAAGCTGCAAAATGTGAGCAAGGCCTATTTATTAAAGAAGCACCCAACCCTTAGGCTATGTTTACATGGTGGAATTTCTGTGTGGAATTACATTGAAGAATTCCACGGAAATTCTGCTGTAATTTGAAGCCTATTGCTTTTAATGGGATTCCGCAAAAATATATGATTCTTGTATTTCTTAAGTCTAGTCTATAAGTATATTATGCGGAATTCCGTAAAGGAATCTCTTTGAAATCAACAGGGCTTGAATTTAGGTGGAATTCTCAAAACACAGAAATCCCACCAAATTCCGGCAGAATTCTGCAAATTCTGTTCAGCTTTGCTGAATGGAATTTCTGTGGAATTGCAGAAAATCCGCCATGTGAATATACCGTTCACACGTGCGTATTTTCTGATGCAGATTAGCTTTAGCAGGTTTTACTACCCATTGAAGTCAATGGGCAGCAAAATCTGTAGCAGATCTGCAGCAAAAATATGCATGTGTGAACGCATCCTTAGGCCGGGTTCACACTACGGAATTTCCACCCGGAAATACTCTATAGGGGAGATTTATCAAAACCTGTGCAGAGGAAAAGTTGCTGATTTTCCCATAGCAACCAATCAGAACTCTTCTTTCATTTTTCAGAGGCCTTTTCAAAAATGAAAGGAGTCATCTGATTGGTTGCTATGGGCAACTCACAAATTTTTCTCTAGACAGGTTTTGATAAATTTCACCCTAGAACTTTGCCTGTCCCCATGGACAACAATATATTCTACACGGTATTCTTCCTGGACCATAAAGCATACTTACACCTGTTTCACGCTTGCAGTTTTTGCTCAGTTTTCATTGCAGATTTCTTAAAGGGGTACTCCGCTCCTAGACATCTTATCCCCTATCCAAAGGATAGGGGATAAGATGTCAGATCGCCGCGGTCCCGCTGCTGGGGAGCCCCGGGATCCCCGCTGCGGCACCCCGCCATCATTACAGCACAGAGCGAGTTCGCTCTGTGCGTAATGACGGGCGATATGGGGGACGGAGCAGCGTGACGTCATGGCTCCGCCCCTCGTGACATCACGGCCTGTCCCCTTAATGCAAGTCTATGGGAGGGGGCGTGACAACCGCCACGCCCCCTCCCATAGACTTGTATTGAAAGGGGCGGGCCGAGACGTCAAGAGGGGCTGAGCCATGACGTATCGATGCTCCGGCCCCTGTACTGCCCGTCATTACGTACAGAACGAACTCGCTCTGTGCTGTAATGATAGTGCAGTGCCGCAGCGGGGACCGCGTTGATCTGACATCTTATCCCCTATCATTTGGATAGGGGATAAGATGTCTAGGGGCGGAGTACCCCTTTAAGCCAAAAGTGGATCCAAAGAAGAGAAGCCTTTCCTTTATACCTGAGGTTCACACCTGAATTTTGCTATAAAATGACATCAAAATCTGCAAGTGTGAATCTCACCATGTAGCGTAACCTACAGATTATTGATGTATTAATAGACTGTCATTTTAGAAGTGGACAGACCATTTACCAGAAAGGGGCCAAAATAATGTCCTTTTGTCATCAGGCGAGTTGATATATTGTCATTATTGTTATGTTGTTATCCTTCATATAAGATAGGGCCTAGAATTAATAATAATATTCAGAATATTGGGCAGACTAGATGATCCGAATGGCTTTCATCTGCCGACACATTCTATGTTTATGTAACTTATTCCATACCAAAATATGCAATATAAGGAATAGTCCTTGTAGTTTTTTTTTTTAACCATGGAATCCTATAATCAACATATTCCGATGTACGCTTATATGCATCAGCATTACAACCGAGGTCATTCCGCTGCAGCAAAGTCCCATTGATTTCAATGGGATTCTGCTGCACTGTTCACACTGTGGAATTTCCGTGGCGGATGTGTCTGCCACGGAAATCCCAATTCCGGAATCTGCAAAAATAATAGACTTGTTGATTCTTTTTGCGGATTTCGCTCAGAACTGCGTTGCTGTCTATGAGATGAAGCATTTGCGAGTGGTTCTAGCGCTTGCCTGATTATTTAAATATGCGGAATGTCCACCCCTGTTTTCCATGTGAACATGGCCTCGGTTTGCTTCTGCAAAGCCATGGTTTGTATCATGTCTCTTGAGATACCAGGTTGTCTGTATTACTTTGGAGACATCTCCATTTGTAGAGCTGCTAGACAGATCTCCAGAAAGGACACGTTAGTATTCCCTTCCTCCTACGCTTACAGTCAGAAGTACTTTGATCATGCCGGGTAGTAGTTCCGTCTTTCAGCACAGACCGCGCCCTGTGCTCAGTTTTCATTCTTTCATCAGGCCTTTTCTGTGCACGATTACCTTTGTTTCAGCGCAGTGAGTCACCTGTGGAGGATTTACTTGAACAAATATTGTTTTAAAGGTATATCACCCATGTACTCCAAGAAGTATAAAGAATATGTAGTATGCAGTGGCGATCAGTCTGTACATTGCGCATTTCTCCCTCTCAGTTTGTGCAATGTACTGCATACAGCAGTGTTACAAAACCATAACACACTGTCTACAAAAAACTGTCATACAGAATAACTATCCCGGCATACAGGATAAATATCCATCACACTGGATATATATAATCTATCATAACACAGTCTTTCTGTGAGCTGTGATGATGCTATATATACACTGCTCAAAGAAATAAAGGGAACACTTAAACAACACAATGTAACTCCAAGTCAATCACACTTCTGTGAAATCACACTGTCCACTCAGGAAGCAGCACTGATTGACCATCAACTCCAGTGGAAAACACATTTTTTAATCTAATATGTTGATTTGCAAGAAATACCCCCATATAAAATAACTGCAGAAACAAACATTTGAAAATATTTATTTATTTTAAAAAAGCGGCATATATACAGTATTTGATTAAAAACACACTAGGTGGCACCATGAGCTTGATGGTTCCAAGTCCCACTTGGACTAAATGGTTGAAGATTGAAGAAGTTGGAGGGATTATCCAGCTTTGGACGTTTTCTTTTCTTTTTTAAAAGGACCAAAATCACTGTAAAACAACAAAGCACTGGTTATTCACCCATCCAATCCAGCAGCGATCCCCCCATAAAAGCTGATGCCCGTTTCTCTTGACTGGACAGCACATGACCATTGTAACCGATCAGCGGCCTCATCAGTCATGTTATGTATTCCTGGCATCATGGCTCTTATTTCTGCATAGTTATGCTAGGAGAATGGAACGTGACTGCCGAGGTTACTGATTGGGTGCAGTGGTCACATTTTCCCACTTTTTACAACCGAATCTTGGAGGGCGGGATCGCTGCTGCATCGGAGTGATGAGTAATCATTGCTTTCTTGTTTTACAGTAAAAAAAAACATAGAAACATAGGATGTGCTGGCAGATAAAAACCATTTGGCCCATCTAGTCTGCCCATTATATCTAAATATTATGAATAGTCCTTGGGGGAGATTTATCAAAACCTGTGCAGAGGAAAAGCCCAGTTGCCTATGGCAGCCTGATAGATTGCTTCTATGGGCAACTGGGCAACTTTTCCTCTGCACAGGTTTTGATAAATCTCCCCCTTGCCCCTATATTATATAAAGGATAGTCTTATGCCCAGGGGTCAAGTCCTAGAAAAAAAAGTGTGGGAACTCACGCAAGATTTCAAACACTTCTACCCTCCCAGTTTGTGCAAAAAAAAAAAAAAAAAACCTGTCCAAGCTAAAATTTGACATCCTTCAGGCTAGGTTTCCACTTTTTTTTTGACAAAACGCCAATAAAAACGCCCATTCTGCCGCATGGCGTTTTTTTGTGAAAAAACGCTGCGGCCAGATGTTAGCTGCAAGTCAATAGTAAACTGCAAACTGCCAAATCCACTTGGCATTTTTCAGTTTGACATTTTTTTTAATCCTTTTGGCATTTTTGGGCTCCTTGGCAGTTTTAAAAAAATGACCTCTTGTCGAGACTTTGGTGTTTTTTCAGGAAAATCTTGGCATTTTTCTCCCATAGAAGTCTAAGGGAGTGAAAAAACGCCAAGAAAAACGCCATGTGAGTTTTAACTTTGGTGTTTTTTCAGGTGGTTTTTATTCTCTTTTGGACTTTAGTGATCCAAAAAAGAGATTGAGATACCTTTTTTATGAACATTTTGTAGGGTACCATTAAAAAATAATAATAAAAAAGATACAGTAGTGATGGAAAAAATTGTATTTAATGAAATGTATCTTTTTTATAATAACATTTTAATACATTTTTAAACAGGGATCAATTTATGTGAGCGGGTAGGGCACTAAAAATGTAGCCGACAATAATAAAAATGTAGTGTGTGCGTGTTTTTTACTTTTTTTTTTTTTTTGTAAACATTTTTTAGGTAGTACTACTTCTCCCAGCATGGAACACACTGTTCCATGATGGGAGTAGTAGTTACCTGTACTAATTGAAAGATCGTCGGGGTTCGTTGCGATCCTCCTGTATAATGTATAGATGCGGCCGCTCTTCTATGGTCCCCTGCACTGCCGTATATATACACATATTCATATTTCCCGCAGAGTTGTGATTGGCCAGATGGTTCCAGCCAATCACAACTCTGTGGGAAATAGGAATTTGTGTATGTATACGGCAGTGCAGGGGACCATAGAAGAGCGGCTGCCCGTATCTATACATTATACAGGAGGATCACAATGGGTGTCAGGAGGAGTGACACTCGCTGCGATCTGTCTATTAATGCAGGTACTACAGCTCTCAGCAGAGTGTGCTCCATGTTGGGAGTATAAGTACCTGCAGTAAGGGACAGATCACAGCGGATGTCACTCCTCCTGACACCCGCTGCGATCCTCCTGAAGTGACTGTCGGGATCAGCTGTTGTCAAGGCTACAGAGCCGGGAGAACAGCTGATCCTGACCTGAGCAGTATATACATCGTATACTTACTGCCCAGCAAGAACTTACAGCGAGCCTGCAATGTGAATACAGTATACACATTGCTGGCTCACTTAACCCCTTGCTGAGCTGTGCGCTAAGCCAGCCCGGCAAGGAAAGAGTTAACTTACACTGCTGGACAGTGTAGGTTAAACCTTTGGGCGTTATACACTATATACAGAAGAGGGAGAAGTCCCTTTACCTCCGTCCAGTCCCTGCGGGTCCGTGTAGCTCCGCCCCTAGTGATGATGTCATTAGGGGACGGAGCTACAGACGCGATCCAAGCTGGCAAGGGTATAAGGCTCTGTTACATAGTTAGTACGATTGAATAAAGACATACGTCCATGAAGTTCAACCAGGGAATTGAAGAAAAGGGTGTAAGGGGATAAGGGGAAGGGATGTAGTTTTATAATTCTGCATAAGCATTAACATTGTCCGTATTGGATAATGTGAACAGACCCTTCTGCCAGTGTCTACCCAGATAGGGAGACTCCAGCTGTTGCTAAACTACAACTCCCAGCATGCCCAGAAAGCCAAAGGCTTGGAGGCTCACTGTTTAGGTAGACATTGCATTATGGGCGCTCTCCCCTGCAGAGAGCGCAAAAAATGTCATAACCCATTTTTTGGTGTTTTTTTTTCTTTCTTCTCATTTCAGATCCGTGTATGCAGAGGATTACGACGGATTCGAAGGATTACAACAGATTAACTTGATTTATATTTTAATAAAATGGTTAACGAGGGCTGTGGAGGAGTGTTTTTTTTAAATAAAATAATTTTTCCAATGTGTGGTGTTTTCTTTTTTATTGAATATTCAGGCTTAGTTATGGAAGCTGTCTAATAGACGGAATCCATTACTAAGTCAGGGCTTAGCGTTAGCCCCAAAAACAGCTGGCGCTAACCCACAATTATTACCTTGGTACCCACCGCCACAGGGGTGCCGGGAAGAGCCGGTACCAACAGGCCCGGAGCTTCAAAAATGGCGCTCCTGGGCCTAGGCGGTAACAGGCTGGTGTTATTTATGCTGGGGAGGGCCAGAAACAATGGTCCTCGCCCACCCTAGTAACGTAAGGCTGTTGCTGCTTGGTTGGTATCTGGCTGATACTGAAAATAGGGGGAACCCTATGCGGTTTGTTTTTTTTTGTTGTTTTTTTATTTATGAAAAAAAAAAACGCATAGGGTTCCCTGTATATTCAGTATCAGCCAGATACCAACAAAGCAGCAACAGCCTGGGTTACCAGGGTGGGCGAGGACCATTGTTACTGGCCCTCCCCAGCCTAAATAACACCAGCCAGTTACCGCCTAGGCCCAGGAGCGCCATTTTTGACGCTCCGGGCCTGTTGGTAATGGCTCTTCCCGGCACCCCTGTGCCGGTGGGTACTGGGTTAAAACAGCTGTTTTTGGGGCTAACGCTAAGCCCCGGCTTAGTAATGAATTCCATCTATTAGACAGCCTCCATTACTAAGCCTGAATATTCAATAAAAAAAAAGACACAACACATTGGAATTTTTTTTTTTAAAACACTCCCCCACAGCCCTCGTTAACCCTTTTATTAAAATTAAAAAAATAAAGTTCATCCGTCGTAATCCATCAAATCAGTCGTAATCCTCTGCATACACGGATCTCAAACGAGAAGAAAAAAATACACAAAAAAAATGGGTTAGGACATTTTTGCGCTCTCTGCAGGAGAGAGCGCCCATAATGCAATGTCTACCTAAACAGGGAGTTGTAGTTTAGCAACAGCTGGAGTCTCCCTGTCTGGGTAGACACTGGCAGAAGGGTCTGTTCACATTATCAAATAAGGACAATGTTAACAGAGCCTTATACCTTTGCCAGCCTGGATCGCGTCTGTAGCTCCGCCCCCTAATGACATCATCACTAGGGGGCAGAGCTACACGGACCCGGTGGTGAGAGAAACGAGGGAGGTAAGTGGACCTCCTGTTCTGTATACACTATATACAGCTATCTATAGATAGCTGTATATTCTGTATACCGCCCAATGGGGCTATAGGAGCAGGGATCCCTCTCAGTCTGGTGACAGGATTCCCGGCTCCTGTATAGTATACAGTAGTGATGGTGTATATACATCACTCCTCACCTCCTTACACTCTGTGGACCGGGTGCTCAGCATCCAACCCACAGAGTGGTACCTGAAGACAGTGAGAAAACTGCCACAGGGGACAAATTTGGCTGTTTCCACACACCAGGGAAAACGCCAGAAAAAACGCCAGAAAAACTGCCAAAACTCAGGAAAAACCTGTGGCAGTTTTTCTGGCGTTTTTACTGGCATTTTTTTAGGTGTACAAAAAAAAGACAAGTGGAAAGCTAGCCTCACAGTTCCAGGATTTTTACAGGCCGCAGGCATACAGCTGCCTATGGTTTATAAGAGTTTAGTAACATGGCAAGCTCAGTCTCAAATATTAACTGTATACACATTTTTTTTTTTTATAACAGGTTAACTATATGTGTTATCCTACTAGGGGGCTGTTCACATCACCATTTAAACTTACACTTACAATATACAAAAAGGGTTGCCAACACATATTGTGGTGTACTGACAGTGGTCTATTTCACTTTAATGGCCTAAACGTAGTCAACTAGTGACTAAGTTTTAGTCCATTCCCTGCATGTATATGTTTTCTTTGCAGCACTGTAAAGCACAGTAGAGCACACTTTTTAGTCACACTAATTAAACATATACCGTATTTTTCGCCCTATAGGACGCACCGGCATATAAGACGCACCCTATTTTAAGGTGCGAAATCTAAAAAATTAAAGATTTTGAACCCAATAGTGGTCTTCAACCTGCGGACCTCCAGATGTTGCAAAACTATAACTCCCAGCATGCCCGGACCGCCGTCCCCAGTTTTGGGGAAGAAAAAGTGCGTCTTATACGGCGAAAAATACGGTATATGTGAGGATAGTGAGGATCACTGATTTATTAATTACTTACTTTGGGCTTATTCATACTACTAGTCATGTGATAGAGCAGGTAGCCCTCACATACATTACACTGGGGCCTTTTTTGGACCCCTGTTTACTTCTTGTTGAATAAGAGCCATATTATATCATTCCCTGACCTCACTATATATATATCCATTGTGATTACAACTATTGCTGTATCTGATCCACACACGTGTTTTTGGCTGTATCTGATACATCTCATTTTGTATTGCTTTATATATACACATCTGGTATTTTATCTTTATTGCATTTAGTCACAAATGTGTGATGTTTTTTTAACCTTTTGGATATATAAATAAAATGTTGCATATTTATCAGTGGCAACTGCTCTTTGTTTGAGTTCTTTCTCTTTTTTTTTTGTAAAAATAGTTTCTGGAGCTATACTGATTTACTATTTATAGACCCCTAGCACCTAGTACATATCATGAGAAACAGAGTACAATACACAACTACCTGGTGCTGTCTATTCTTTTTGTGTCTAATTAAACATATATATGCAGAAAATGGACTAAACATAGACACTAGCCCTTGACTATGTTTAGGCCACTAAAGTAAATGGAGACATTGCCCCTACACCTCAGTATATGTTGACATCTCTGTTTGACAGAATATATACCCTAAGTGTAAGGTTAAATCATTAAGTGAATGTATAGGATCATATATAGTAGGCAGAGGAGAGAACAGAGGTAACTACTGCCCCTACCCCCACTTCTACAGATATTACCACATATGGTGATCATATAATGGTAGATATCAGCTGCACACAGGCTCTGCAGACCATATAAGCGATTACATACACTTACATCAGGTGACTCGCATGTGACGTCTTCTCGGTTACTTTCCTTTTTCTTCTTCATCCAGCCCAGAATGTCATGACAATTAACTCGAGACACAACTTGTCTCCACAGAACTTGCAAGACAAGCATTTAAGGCTCTGCACTTTTCCAGCACCTATAGTGCCCCAAACAGTAATAATGCCCCCCTGTAGAGATTACCAGCCCTCCGGTTTAACCCCTATATGGCAGTAGGCCCCGACCAAAGTTAGTTACCATCACAATCCGACTCCACAGTAGTGGCTGTTCTGCTCCTCATTGGTGGGCAGCGGAGGACCAGGTGTATTCTAGCAGACATGACTGTCTTAGCACATCTACTCCCAGCAGGCATTGCCATGTTAAAGTGGTATAGAGCGACTTCATTCCTAATGTAATGGTGGCCCTGGGTGACTGTCACTCAAGAGTATACATTGTAACTAATTATCTTTCTGATAACAAACTGTAACAAAGCCTTCATAGAATTAAGAACACAGCCCATTTTGGCCTTGAAGACACAGAAAATTTACTTTTTTTTGCGTTTTGATCTTTTCCTCCTCACTTTGTAAGAGCTATAACTAGTTTTGTCGTCCACAGACCCATAAGAGGCTTGTTTTTTGCACGACCAATTGTACTTTGTAATGACATCACTCATTTTATATAACATAAAATATATAATCTATGGGACAACCAAAAAAATATTTATAATTTGTGAAGGAAATTGAAAAGAAAAATGCAATTTAGCAAATTTTTTTTTTTTTTTTTTTGGTGGTGGTGGGGGGGGGTTCCTTTATTTGGAGTGCCCTCTATGGTAGAAATTATATGCCATCTTTATTCTGTTGGTCAATATGATTAAAATGATATCCATGCTTACATGCTTTTCTGTTATTGAACTGCTTTAAAAAAAAGTCAACCATTTTTTTAAAATTTTTTAATAATTGTATTCTGACCCCTATAACTTTTTTTTACCTCCTCCTCATGTAATCCCCTTACTACTGGGGTGACACACTGTAACAAACCTCCTCCTCATGCAATCTCCTTAATACTGGGGTGACACACTGTAACAAACCTCCTCCTCATGCAATCTACCTGCTACTGGGGGGACACACTGTAACAAACCTCCTCCTCATATAATCTCCTTGCTACTTGGGTGACACACTGTAGCAAACCTCTTCCTTATGTAATCTCATTACTAATGGGGTGACACACTGTAACAAACCTCCTCCTCATGAAATCTTCTTACTACTGGGGTGACACACTGTAACAAACCTTGTCCTCATATAATTTCATTACTACTGGGGTGACACATTGTAACAAACATCCTCCTCATGTAATCTCCTTAATACTGGGGTGACACACTGTAACAAATCTCCTTCCATGTAATTACTTTACTGGAGTGACATGTGACCTCTCCTCCAGCTCAGCACCACCTCTTCCACAGCATCACATAGGTCCTTCAGCCACGATCTTCCCTCTCCTCCACAGCTGAGCTCCGCCCCCAACATGTGATGGTGACATCTTTACAGGTCCTACATCTCCAGCATCTAGCAGTCCGGGCCAGGTGAGGAGACAGAGGGAGGGTAAGAACAGAGGATGGTCCTGCAGGACTAATGTAACAGGGACGGCAGTCCTCCTCTGGAAAAAGCAAAGGAACACCATTCCTGTGCATTCCTGCAGGACTCGAGCCCTGCTTATGCTTATCCCATGCATGTTTAAACTCGTTTGGGGAGATTTATCAAAACCTGTCCAGAGGAAAAGTTGCTGAGTTGCCCATAGCAACCAATCAGATTGCTTCTTTTATTTTTGAAAAGGCCTGTGAAAAATGAAATAAGCAATCTGATTGGTTGCTATGGGCAACTCAGCAACATTTCCTCTGGACAGGTTTTGATAAATCTCCCCCCTTCTCTGTATTTGCAGAGACCACTTCTGCAGGAAGGCTATTCCACTCTCTCAGTAAAGTAATACTTCCTGATATTACTGCAAAAATGAGCAGTTATTCGGCGATAGGACACCAGGAGGCAAGGTAAGGGACCCTCCTGCTGTGTCTCAGCTGTTCGGGATGCCGTGATTTCGCCGCAGACATCCCGAACAGCCCCCTGAGCTAACCGGCAATGATTTACTTTCACTTTAGACACTGCGTTCAACTTTGAACGCCGTGTCTAAAGGGTTAATAGCGCGCGGCACCGCGATCAGTGCCGCGCTATTAGCCACGGTTCCCACCCATTGTTAGAGGCTGGGCCCGACCCGCTATGATGCGGGGCTCGCTATGAACAGGATCGGACTCATGACGTACCGGTATGTCATGGGTCCTTAAGGGGTTAAATATAATCTACTCCTTTACTGTGTTGATTCTCTTTTTCTGACTGTACAGCGCAAGGCCTTCAGCAGCTGCCAAACCAGCCTAATTGAATTGCTGTCTCTGGGAATATAAATCGGCCTCCACGCTGGAACTGAATCAGCAACAAGACCAGTCCCACATACTTTGATGTAAATCTGTATGTTGTTGAGAGGCCCCATAGCTAGTAGAGGCCTGTGATGCAGCCCATGAGGTTAATCTGGTCCTGGCAGCAATACAGTAGTACATATTTAACAGTACTCCACAGGGATCAACATCTTCATGCAACTTCTTGAGAGAAGTCCTATACAGGTTCTCACTACCTACCTAGTAGCAAACTGGGGGGAGGGGGGAATCAATGAACCTGTATGGAGGGGGTAAAAATTACCAGACCCTTCTCTCCTAGGTCACAATACCTTGTACCATCTGTGAGAAGGTGAAGGGCATTATGGTTGATGGTTGGTATGTGTCACCAAGGCTCCTGACCTTGGTGTAGTAAGAGCCAATAATTGTCCAGTGTCTGTGCTGCGATGCAGACTGACACTGTTGCTGTAGTATCGCTGGAAAGCCAATCTGGGGAGGCTCTTTCTGGGAATGGTCAAGTGTTGGGTGGGGGCCATTCTCCACAATCCAGGCCGCCTTTCTTTGGCCTTAAAGGCAGGCTGCTCCACCAGCTGAGGGGGGATTTGCATATTGCAGCTCACACTGCCAGTGAGCTGAGTTTTAAGATCTTCCTTGTGGAGTGTGGAAGCTGGTGAGCAGAGTGCATGGAGGCTTTGAAAAGACTTGCTTGATGCAGCATGGCATGGACTCAGGTGTGAACAAACACCTAAGGAACGCAGGCGGACTTTTGTTACTTTTTCTTTGATCTGGATTTAAGACAGTTTGTTGTTGGCCAAGTGTGAATAAAACACTGAACTTTGATTTGAAAAGTCCTGTTTCCATGCCTCTATATCGCAACCGCACCTGTCTGCAAGAGCGAGTCATCACATTTGGTGGAGGATGCGGGCAACACAGTGAGGTCAGTGATTGAGTTGCAGCACGCTGTTGCTAAGAACCAAGCCTGGGATAACCCATCGGAGTTGTTGCTAGGGGCAACAATCCTGCCGACAAGTGACTGTCAGTACGGCGGGAGTGTTTTCTCAAGTGAGTCAAGGCAAAGCAGTGTACGAGTGACCGCAGTGTTGCCAAAATGGAGGCTGTTATAAAAGCGCTCATGGAGGCCAACTTGCAACAGTGGGAGTCCACCAAGCAACAGCTGGAGTCCAAGAAGCACCAGCAGGAAACCAACCAGCTATTACTACAGCATGTAATGGCGCTACAAGCGGCAGTAACAACCCGGAACGCCCCTGACGCCCGGAAAGCTGTACGGTTGGCGATCCCCAAGATGAGCCCTCAGATAACGTCGAGACCTACCTGGTGGCACAAAAGTGTAGTTGAGTATGTCACTCAGTCAGTTGCAAGAGCAGATGGAAACAGTGTTGCCCTCAGTTAGGGAACATATGGAGGCAGCTCTGTGAGCCCAGAGTAGAGTCTATAATCGCTCAGAATTTTAACCCGGGGGATAGGGTTTTGGTTCTGGTTCCAACAGTCGACAGCAAGTTTCTGGCTAGGTGGCAAGGTCCCTACGAAGTGATCAAAAAGGTAGGAGAGGTGATGTACTGGGTACACCAGCCCGGGCAGAGGAAGCCAATGCAAGTGTACCATGTAAACTTGGTGAAACCTTGGAAAGATAGGGAGACTAGTGTGGATGACAGCCCCCGGCCAGGTTTGTTAGGGGTGGAGTTTGCCTGTCCCTCAGTCTGGTGCAAGGGAAGCAGTTGCCACAGTGAAAATTGCTGACAGCCTTTCCTCTGCACAGACTCAGAAGGCCAGGGAATTCATCAGTAGGAACACCAATGTGTTCTCAGACCTTCCTGGACATACATCTGTCATCTGCCATCTGCCATGAAATTGTCACTGAACCCCAGGTAAAAATATGGTTGAAACCATACCGGGTGCCTTAATCGCGGTGACAAGCCATCTCGGAAGAAGCACAACAGATGTTAAAATTGGATGTCATCGAGGAGTTGAAAAGTGAGTGGGCCAGTCTGATAGTCTTAACCCCTTAAGGACGCAGCCCTTTTTCACCTTAAGGACTAAGCCCTTTTTCGCAATTCTGACCACCGTCGCTTTACGAATTAATAACTCGAAAACGCTTTTACCGAAAATTCTGATTCTGAGATAGTTTTTTCGTGACATATTCTACTTTATTTTGGTGGTAAATTTTCGGCGTTACTTGCATCCTTTTTTGGTGAAAAATCCCATAATTTCATGAAAATTTTTAAAATTTTGCATTTTTCTAGCTTTGAAGCTCTCTACTTGTAAGGAAAATGGATATTCCAAATAAATTTTATTTTTATTCACAAATACAATATGTCAACTTTATGTTGGCATCATAAAATGGACATATTTTTGCCTTTTGAAAAAAATTAGAGGGCTTCAAAGTAGAGCAGCAATTTTCAAAAATGTCATGAAAATTGCAAAATCTGAAGGGACAGATGTTACAGAACTACAACTCCCAGCATGCCTGGGCAGTCTAGGTATGCTGAGAGTTGTAGTTTGGCAACATATGGAGGGCTACCATTTGGGCACCACTGTAACAGTGGTCTCCAAACTGTGATCCTCCAGATGTTGCAAAACTACAACTCCCAGCATTCTTAGACAGTCTTTGGCTGTCTGGGCATGCTGGGAGTTGCAGTTTGGCCTTCCTAGTGGTTGCCACAGTAAAGATCACTTTACTTTCACTTTCATTCCCCTTAAAAGGTTAATACCCAAGCCAGACGGTACGTTGCGGTTCTGTAACGATTTCCGCAAACTTAATGTGGTTTCCAAGTTTGATGCATATCCCATGCCCCAAGTTGATGAGCTTATTTAGAAGCTAGGACAGACTCTGTATTTTTCGGTTTTGGACCTCACAAAAGGGTACTGGCAGGTAACCTTGATGGAGGCTGCCAAAGATAAAACAGCCTTTGTCACACCAGAAGGTTTATTCCAGTACAAGGTGTTACCCATTGGTCTACATGGCACTCCCGCTACGTTTCAAAGGCTAATGGATATTGTACTCCGGCCATATCGTCGGTATGCCTCAGCCTATCTGGACGATATCATCAATCACAGTACTGACTGGGAAAGTCACCTTCCAAAAGTGCAGGCAGTGGTAGACTCCCTTAGGAAGGCCAGGTTAACTGCTAACCCCAAAAAATGTGCCATAGGGTTAGAAGAGACCAAATACCTGGGGTATGTCATTGGGCCTGGAGTTGTCAAACCCCAGGTAAACAAAATAGAGGCCATCCGGAATTGGCCAAAACCTGTCACTACCCGACAGGTGAAGTTGTTTCTGAGAATGGTGGGTTACTATGAGATTCATCTCCCAATTTGCTACAGTCTGTGCTGTGATGCAGACTTACACTGTTGCTGTAGTATGGCTGGAAAGCCAATCCGGGACGGCTCTTACTGGGAATGGTCAAGTGTTGGGTGGGGGCCATTCTCCACAATCCAGGCCACCTTTTGTTAGCCTTAAAGTGTACCTGTCATCATCTAAACTTTCCATGATCCTCCTCCCCATCTGCCCCTTTCTCTAACTATGCCTATCCCTGTGTTTATTGAGGTTTAAAACGCTGTGGAAATACCTTTTTTCATCCCTCTTCATTTGCTCAGGAGCAATGTCTTTCTGAGGGGTGGAAGGAGGCGGGTCCCGGCAGTCATGATGTCACATGAAGCCTGGCTGGGACTCTGCTTCTGCCAGTCTTCCTGTATGCTGCTCTCCCTCTGCAGCAGTGTTTCCCAACCAGGGCACCTCCAGCTGTTGCAAAACTACAACTCCCAGCATGCCCAGGCAGCGAGGCACCCTGGTTGGGAAACACTGCTCTGCAGTGTGCATACAGACTAAGTACAGGGAAGGGACGGCAGCCTGTCTCTCTCCTGTGTCTCTCTGCACTAAAAAGTCAATGCTGAGAACCAGGGGCTGAGGGAGCAATTACAGAGGCAGTGATTAAGATGAATGTCGGGGGGGGGGGGGGGGGGGGGGCACAGAGCAGGGAGTGCAGTGAGATAATACAATTTATAAGATAACGTGTGGTGAGGGGCAGGGAGAACACAGAGCAGGGGGAGGGGGAGGTGACTGGCCTCTGTTATATGAGAGGCATGTGTAGGCTTGTAGCTCACAGTACTGAACTTCCGGTGGAAGGACCAGAACCCTTTCAGCATTAGTCCTAAAAGCTGTACACTTACTATGAAAAGCATAGGATGCTGCTTGCAGACCAGGCATAGAAGAGTGACCCCTAGTGGCCAAAAGTAAAATGAACTGGTATAAATATTAATATTTTTTAATGAAGATATATTACAATATCTCTTCATTAATGATTATGAACAACATATTAAAAGTTTTTGTTGATGAAAGGTACTCTTTAAAGGCAGGCTGCTCCACCAGCTGAGGGGGATTTGCATGTTGCGGCTCACACTGCCAGAGAGCTGAGTTTTGAGATCTTCCTTGTGGAGTGTGGAAGCTGGTGAGCAGAGTGCCTGGAGGCTTGGAAAAGACTTGCTTGATGCCGCAACACATAAGGAACACAGGTGGACTTTTGTTCATTTTTCTTTGATCTGCATTTAAGACTGTTTGCTGTTTGCCAAGTGTGAATAAAAGTGCTTCACAGAAGGGGTATAACAACTTTAAAACTTAACATTTATTGTGCTAATTAAAGAACAGGACCCCACTGACAACAATACAACAGAAAAAGTAGTCACACCGGACCCAGAGGCCATAGAATGTGGACAGCAATCTGAGTCAGTCACTTGGCCAAGGTGATGGTCAGGGAGTGATAGGGGATAAACAATAAGAGACCAGGGAGGGTAGGGCTGTGGCCCTAGTATACCCTATCAGGGAGATGTCGTGCCACTACCCCTGCTCGCTCAGGGAACTGTCGGGGCACTCGTCCTAGAAAGGACGACCCCTGCCCCGGTCTACCCCTTTGTCAATCCCTGTAGTAAGAAATAGTCAGCCCGCCCGCCCAACGCGTTTCCCCCAAATCACTGGGTTCGTCAGGGGCTACAGAGCATCAACAGCCAATGTCACAAATATAAACTCCAACTTAGTGATACAGAGTGTAAGATACAAGCCGAGGCCAAAAAGGTGCAACAATTACAATAAAGTGCACCATATAAAGTAAACACAATAAAGCACACCGCAAATACATCCCATCCGTTTAGGCACCCCTCAAAAGCAAGTAATGGTGCAGGGAGTAGCGATGTGCTAATGACCCAGAGCAGAGCCCTGCTCCTGGGTATTGACTCACGTGACCCACAGTGGCGGTCTGCGAGATGCTGGCATCTGTAGTGGCAGAATGCACAGCTATGGCGTCTGTTTTCCGCTGGTTTGATCAGCGAAAGAGGAGCCCTCTTATAGCACTTACTTAGTCAGACGCTGCTACGCTCGAATCGCGCGCCACTACCGGATGCTGACGTCACGCTGGTGAGTCTGCATCACTTCCGGGGGCGCGTCAACATTACAGAGCGGAGCGTCTGCCGTTGCCTGGCGACACCATAATGATAAGTGCAGGCGTCGTCCGCAACTATGTAAACAATGACAGAGTGAGTATTTTTGGGGGCTGGATCTGGGACATTAGTGGTAAGTAAAACATAGAGGTAGTACAATCCTACTAATTGGGGACATGTTAGTCAGTGTCGGTCAACTGAAAAAATATTTACCTTCAGACAGGTAGGTTCAGAGTACCGAGTGAGTAAGTCATTGTAGTAGAAATAGAACATAAAAATTGAACATAAAAATTGCACGGGTGTGAGTGGCGGAGGAACCATAGAGATAGGCCAAGTGATGGAGTGACAGGGCAAGAGGGTAAAGGTTCAAAATGACCATATAGCTATCTCAGCTATAAAAAACATGCGTAACTTAATTTCTCATTTAAGCCTTTCGGGGACTGAGTCTGGAGACGAAAAATCCACTGGGCCTCTTTTTGCAAAATCAATTTGTCCCAGTCCCCTCCCCTAAGGGGGGGTCTTACCAGCTCAATCCCCACAAAGGTCACCACTTTTGGGTCCCCCCCGTGGCTGTCACAAACATGTCTTGCCAAGGGTTTATCTGCTTGATTAGCGATATCCCTCAAATGCTCCCCTATCCTCCTTCTCAGTTCACGCTTGGTTTTGCCGATATACTCAAGACCACATATACAGTTGGCCTTGTATACCACCCCCTTGCTCCGACAATTTATGAAATCACGGATGTTGAATATGCTCCCTGTGATGGAACTCCTGAAGGTCTTGGTCACTGCAATGTGTTTACATGCAATACACCCACTGCAACTAAAGCAGCCCTTGATTCTGCGGTCTAGCCAGGTATGTCCTTGATTGGGTCTAGAGAAATGGCTGCGAACAAGTCTATCCCGCAGATTTCGACCCCGCCGGAATGAAATCTGAGGGCGAGTGTCCAAGACCTCCTGGAGATCTTTATCCATCAGTAGGACATGCCAATACTTTTCAATAATGGCTCTGACCTGCGGGGTGCCACTGTCAAAAGTAGCTACTATCCGTGTAATGTCTTTATCTGATGTTTTTTGTCGGGGTGCAAGGAGTGAATTGCGTTCTTTGTTCCTAGCCTCCTGATATGCTTTCTTTAACACCCAATCGGGGTACCCCCGTTCTCTGAACCTCTTCCGTAAGTCAGCAGCCTGCTTTTTGAACTCCGAATCTGTAGAACAGTTGCGCTTAATGCGCAGGTACTGTCCTTTCGGAATCCCTCGGCAGACGGATCTGGGGTGATGACTATCCCAGTTTAGTAGTGAATTTGTGGATGTGGGCTTGCGGTATATTGTAGTGTCCAATCCACCAGTGTCATTTCTCGAGATCAGAACATCGAGAAATGGGATCTGATCCTTGTGAATCTCAAAAGTAAAGCGTAATCCCAGATCATTCTGATTAAGAGCATCCACAAATTCTCTAAACTGGATTGATGATCCATTCCAAAGAATGAATATATCATCAATATAGCGCGCCCACAGACCGACCAGCTCCGTATAGCGCAGAAGACTCTCACCAAAAACAATCGATTCCTCCCACCACCCAAGGTAGAGATTTGCATAGGTGGGGGCGCAGGGGCTCCCCATCGCGGTCCCCCGCGTTTGATGGTAAATACGCCTATCAAAGAGGAAGTAATTTCTGGTGAGAGTAAAGCGCAAAAGTTCGGAAACTAGTCGGCTGTGGGCGTGAAATTGAACACCCCTTGTTTGAAGGAAGAAGTCAACCGCTGCCATCCCAAGATCATGTGGGATGGAGGTGTACAGAGATTCGACGTCTATGCTCGCCAGTAGGCAGTCACCCTCAAGGGATAAACCATCCAATTTTTGCAAAAGGTCTGTAGTGTCTCTGGTGTAGGAAGGTAATGCCATTACAAAGGGTTTTAGAATGTTATCAATATAGATACCCACATTCTGAGTGATGTTTCCTACACCAGAGACAATTGGACGACCCTTGATGGGAGATGTGCCCTTGTGGACCTTGGGTAAAGCATAGAACGTCGAGATCCGAGGAAAACGGGGTACCAAAAAGTCTATCTCTTCATCACTCAGTAAGTTGAGGCCTTTGGCCCCCTCCACTATTTGTTTGAGTTCAGAGAGATAGACCTCTGTGGGATTTCCCTCCAGAGTCTCATAACTGGTGGTGTCCGCTAGTAAAGTGAGACACATTTCGCGGTACTGTGACCAGTCCATGACCACAATGTTACCCCCCTTGTCAGAGGGTTTTATGGTCAGGGACTGGTCACGTTCCAATGACTGGAGGGCCATCATCTCCCCATGTCTAAAATTGGTATGTCCGTCAGAATGAATCTGTTCAAGTTCACCAGTCACAAGTCCCAAAAAAACGTCAATGCATGAGATATCCCCGGCCGGGGGCATCTTTGTGCTCTTATTCCTGAGAGTCGTGAAAGGACCCTGACCACTGGTAGCCTCATTCTCTGATAGCAAGCCCACCAGCATGTCAGCGCCCTGTAATACATCCCTGGGCACTCCCAGTTCAAGAGCCCTCCTCCTCTCCACGTTCAGATAATGCTTATGCCATTGTAGTTTACGTGTAAATAAGTTCAGGTCCTTAACCCAGTTAAATATGTTAAAGGTGTTTGTGGGGACAAAGCCAAGACCCTTACTGAGGATGCACATTTCGTCAGATGTCAAGGAGTGGGAGGATAGATTGATAATTTGTGAGTTAGTCGGGGCTAGGCGTTCCGATTGCGTAGGGGGTACGCCGTGTATTGGTTCTGGCGCTCTAAAAAAGAGCTGTCACTTGTTGCAGGTAAACCTCCTCGATTGCCTCTATTATTCCCCCTACCTCCACGTTTATTCCTGCCCCTACCTCTACCTTTACCACGTCCCCTCCCCTGAGACTCTTTATCCGAATCAGAGACGTCCGTCTCTGTGGAGGAGTACTCTACCTCAGACGCTACAGTACCACCTCTCGGAAGGACCCCGTATATCTTATTATCTTTGAAGTCCTGGAGGTCCCGGACAAACTGTTTATGTTTCCTTTCCTTGAGGTGGTACTGAAAGCGTTCAACTGTGTTCTTTAGCTGAGATTCCTTAGTTTGAAACTCAGCCTCAGTAGAGAACCTCTGGGTAATTTCAATCTGAGATTTCAGTTTTTCTTCAGTGGTAGAGTAGTTAGCTTTTTCCTCCTCTAGTAGTAAACGCATCAGTCTAAGAGAGCTCTGAGTAGCCTCTTTCTCCCATTTGTTCATTAAACCAGTACTCCTGATCCTGGTGGCTGGGACTAGACTGATGCGTAAGCCCCTAGGTACAATTTGATTTTTAAGATAGTTTTCCAGACTCTGGATCTCCCACCATGACGTAATGTGTTCCTTATATAACTGGGTTAGCTCTCTGAAGGCAGATTTAAATGAGGGGGTATATTGTTTCTGGATGTATACTTTGTCGGAAAAGACCTCTGACACTTCTGTCACCCAACTCTCAGTATTCAAACCTGTCGCCAGGAAACCAGCCATACTCAGTAAGAGGAGAGTAGATCACAGGATTCTGTAGTAAATACCCAGTTCCAAAATGTGCTTCACAGAAGGGGTATAACAACTTTAAAACTTAACATTTATTGTGCTAATTAAAGAACAGGACCCCACTGACAACAATACAACAGAAAAAGTAGTCACACCGGACCCAGAGGCCATAGAATGTGGACAGCAATCTGAGTCAGTCACTTGGCCAAGGTGATGGTCAGGGAGTGATAGGGGATAAACAATAAGAGACCAGGGAGGGTAGGGCTGTGGCCCTAGTATACCCTATCAGGGAGATGTCGTGCCACTACCCCTGCTCGCTCAGGGAACTGTCGGGGCACTCGTCCTAGAAAGGACGACCCCTGCCCCGGTCTACCCCTTTGTCAATCCCTGTAGTAAGAAATAGTCAGCCCGCCCGCCCAACGCGTTTCCCCCAAATCACTGGGTTCGTCAGGGGCTACAGAGCATCAACAGCCAATGTCACAAATATAAACTCCAACTTAGTGATACAGAGTGTAAGATACAAGCCGAGGCCAAAAAGGTGCAACAATTACAATAAAGTGCACCATATAAAGTAAACACAATAAAGCACACCGCAAATACATCCCATCCGTTTAGGCACCCCTCAAAAGCAAGTAATGGTGCAGGGAGTAGCGATGTGCTAATGACCCAGAGCAGAGCCCTGCTCCTGGGTATTGACTCACGTGACCCACAGTGGCGGTCTGCGAGATGCTGGCATCTGTAGTGGCAGAATGCACAGCTATGGCGTCTGTTTTCCGCTGGTTTGATCAGCGAAAGAGGAGCCCTCTTATAGCACTTACTTAGTCAGACGCTGCTACGCTCGAATCGCGCGCCACTACCGGATGCTGACGTCACGCTGGTGAGTCTGCATCACTTCCGGGGGCGCGTCAACATTACAGAGCGGAGCGTCTGCCGTTGCCTGGCGACACCATAATGATAAGTGCAGGCGTCGTCCGCAACTATGTAAACAATGACAGAGTGAGTATGTTTGGGGGCTGGATCTGGGACATTAGTGGTAAGTAAAACATAGAGGTAGTACAATCCTACTAATTGGGGACATGTTAGTCAGTGTCGGTCAACTGAAAAAATATTTACCTTCAGACAGGTAGGTTCAGAGTACCGAGTGAGTAAGTCATTGTAGTAGAAATAGAACATAAAAATTGAACATAAAAATTGCACGGGTGTGAGTGGCGGAGGAACCATAGAGATAGGCCAAGTGATGGAGTGACAGGGCAAGAGGGTAAAGGTTCAAAATGACCATATAGCTATCTCAGCTATAAAAAACATGCGTAACTTAATTTCTCAAGGCAGGCTGCTCCACCAGCTGAGGGGGATTTGCATGTTGCGGCTCACACTGCCAGAGAGCTGAGTTTTGAGATCTTCCTTGTGGAGTGTGGAAGCTGGTGAGCAGAGTGCCTGGAGGCTTGGAAAAGACTTGCTTGATGCCGCAACACATAAGGAACACAGGTGGACTTTTGTTCATTTTTCTTTGATCTGCATTTAAGACTGTTTGCTGTTTGCCAAGTGTGAATAAAACACTGAACTTTGATTTGAAAAGTCCTGTTTCCATGCCTCTATACTGCAACCGCCCCTGTCTGCAAGAGCTAGTCATCACACATCATAGAGTGCCAATTTAAGTTTTTTGCTATAGGGACCCCCCCCCCCTCTATGTGTGTCACCAAAACCAGAATAGCAGCTATGTTTTTAAAATCCAACAAAACCCCTTTGATGTGTGAAGTCATATCTGATGATTTTGTTGTTCAAACAGGCAGAGAGTTTAGAGCACAATGTGATGGTTCTCACCACTGATATATCTATGTGTATACCCTAAAATATGTAATGAGCTCTGCAGAATAGTGACTAGCTCATCACCTGGGGCAAGGGCGCGCTGCATATATTTATTCATAGTTTCTCTGCTATGGGGAATGCAATATGTCTGCATAACTTATTTATGTGTTTAAGCAGAATTTTTACATCTGTGAATGGTGGATTTTGGAGCATTTGTATGGGTTTTGCGTGATGTAGTTAATGAAACATGTACAACAGTGTGATATATATCCAGACACCTCTGTTTTATGGGGGCAATTCACAACAACACAGGACAATTACAAATGTCAGATCCGAGCCCTAAGGGTCTTCCAGCTAATTGTCTTTCAGGTTTTATCTACGAATCTCACAGTGCCCCAAACCAGAAGTTACTAGTAAAGATGATCTGGAGACAGGTGTTCAGCTCTGCTACACCTGTAGGTGTGGCACCATTAGATATGATAACTATGAATGCCAAGCTATATTATCTGCTGAAGAAGAATTCTTGTACCCAAGTAGTGGAAAAATATAAATGCTTGTGTAAATTCTCAGCATTAGGTATGGATACTGCAGGTTTCAGAGGTGGTTATAGGTTCAAGGGATGATTACTGAATACTTAATACGCATGACTTATTTTTAGTTGCTCTTGCAACAGAACTGGTTAACAAAAATGCAGTAATGCTAGTCGTGGCACAGAGTGAGGTTGGCATCACCCATGTACCATGAGGTCAGATATACAAAAAGTGAGTGTATTGTTTGAAGTAAAGTCTAAAATATTTAATCTCAGAAATGATAAGATTGCATTATTAAGCCTGGGTTCACATCATGTTAGGCCTTCTTTAGGGATGTAGTAGAGTTAGGGCAGGTCAGTTCTTGCATTTTTTATTTGGCAGCCAGGTCAAAAAATTTCTCTCAGTGTCCGCTGCCTGCAATGGCTCATGGGCACAAACTAATTACAATGGCAATCTTCAGGTAACATGGAAACAACTCTGGTATGAAGCTAGGGTTGCAGTCATGTTTCACACAGCTAAGGAGAGCTTTTGTAGCAGAAGAATGTCTCTGGTAGGAAGACCACTTGCCTGCTAGCCCTCCCTATCCTCCCCCATGTCACTTACTGTCTACCCACTGGCCATTTACGGAAACTTTTGTGCCACTACCACCTGCATTTGTTTACCATCAAAGAGCCTCTGGCAGCTTCTGTCTCTGCCATCTGCCTCTGTGTCCATTCCCTAATATAACCCCTGCCACCTGATGTCTGCATCTTCATTAATTATTATTATAATTATTAATATTATCATTATTATCATTATCGTTATTATTATTATTTATGAATTAATACAAACATTTTTGGGGGGAGGGGGTGATCCTGAGTTTGTGTTATATATGTCTCTGGACTGGGCTCTGAATATATTTTGGGCTCTTGTCTGTGGTCTAAATTCATGTATATATGTTCTTAGAGAGTCTGGGGATGACTGTAGAAGTAAGGGGATAAAGATAGCAACCAATCAGATTGCTTCTTTCATTTTTCTCAGGCCTCTTTAGGACTGAAGGAAGCAATCTGATTGGTTGTTATGGGCAACTGTGCCACTCTTCCTCTACACAGGATTTGATAAATCTCCCCCATTATGTGTATCAGAGGTCACTGACCTTTCCAACTACCACCTATAGTAACTACAGTAGGGAAGTCGTAGGGAAGTCTTAACTGTTATGAATTAGCTGCACTGTAGTCACGCACAAGGTCGGTAGAGCATCTACTGTAGGTAGAACTGGCACCAATCACTTTATGGTCACTGCATAGTGATAAGTACTCAAATACCTTACCACAATCCACATATATAGCACTAACCAGATGGCTCTGCCTCCACTTAAATGCGTTATGAACCTTATCTTAGGTTGTGTTCACATCTGTGTCATAGGTTACACTATTCGAGAACTGTTGATCACCTTAGTGATTACATTGATCCTAGATTTCCCATCCACTAATAGATTAAAACTAGAGATGAGCGAAGTTACAGCGATTTCATTTGTCACAAACTTCTCGGCTCGGCGGTTGCTGACTTTAACCTGCATAAATTAGTTCAGCTTTCAGGTGCTTTGGTGGGCTGGAAAAGGTGGATAGAGTCCTAGAAGAGAGTCTCCAGCCCACCGGAGCACCTGAAAGCTGAACTTATTTATTCAGGCTAAAGTCAGCAACTGCCGAGCCGAGAAGTTGGTGATGAATCCAATCACTGTAAGTTCGCTCATCTCTAATTAAAACATAACTTTTATTGTGCCTCAAAAAACAGTGTGATTAAAACTTCACTCACTAATCAATTGATATGATAGTTTTCCATACAAGAGAGATTATTATATTAGGCAGTGCGGCTGCAGTCCGCAACTGTCTCTTTGCTGATGATTAGGAAGTGATTATTAAAATCTATCACATTATCCCATCCAACATTTCACCACCGCTGTGGCTTTCTCAAGGACAAGTGGGGTAATGGCGTGGAAATTAGGGTTTTAAAACCTCCCCATATGATGTCACTATTTCCTCTATGCAATCAGGTGAGGTCTAAATACATCCTAAGGGTTTCATTGGTCAAAATCAGATTGACAAGTGGATTTACCTATCCCTCATTGCTATATTCCTCCAATCATTTCTTCCCAGAATTCATTTAATCTTGTCTGACAAATGCAGCAGCCAATCAGATCTCCACTACTCCCAATCTCAGATCCGATTGGCGATCTTGCCTGCACCTAGGATGCCCGACAAGATAGAGCTCCGGCCGGAGAAAATCCTCTACTGCGCACGTGTCCCAGATGACGTGTTGCGCATCAGATGCTGCACTGACTGATAGTTTCTGAGAGTGGACATATATCACAATGTGTATGCGTCTTTAGCTGCGCCAGACTGCCGTGCGCACAGACCTAGTTTATTTGCCGATACCTCGATGTGCCCTGCGCATTGTAGAGGATTTTCTCAGGCCGGAGCTCTATCTTGTCATGCAGCGGCTGCTTCGCATCCTAGGTACGGGCAAGATCGCCAATCGGATCTCAGATTGGGAGTAGTGGAGATCTGATTGGCTGCTGCATTTGTCAGACAAGATGAAATTAATTCTGGGAAGAAATGATTGGAGGAGTATAGCAACGAGGGATAGGTAAATCCACTTGCCAATCTGATTTTGACCAATGAAACCTGTAGGATGTATTTAGACCTCACCTGATTGCATAGAGGAAATAGTGACATCATATGGGGAGGTTTTAAAAACCCTTGTGAGGCTCATTTCCATGCCATTACCCCACTTGTCCTTGAGAAAGCCACAGCAGTGGTGAAACGTTAGATGGGATAATGTGATAGATTGTAATAATCACTTCCTAATCATCATGAAGTTTTAATCACACTATTTATTGAGGCACAATAAAAGTTATGTTTTAATATATCAGTGGATGGGAAATCTAAGATCAATGTAATCACTAAGGGGATCAACAGTTCTCAAATTCTATAAGTGGATCCTCCATCCATAGGTCCTTTTGTGTCATAGGTTACACTAGTAGCCTTTATCCCAGGTTCCAGCAAAAAATCCTGGACCACATAACATTGCATCCAGTTAAATTGCAGGACACCATGTCAGAAGTCTGACAGACCCCATTATATACATGTGATTTTTGTTTATGTGATTTTTGTTGTTCTGCTGCTGTGGTGTCCCAGCACCAATAGCTGTCCTGCGGCTTTGGACTGTCTCGGGCAGCTTGACAGCACAAGGTCATCCTCCACACTCCTACAGCACCCCCCCCCCCCCTGTCATCCTCCACACTCCTACAGCACCCCCCCTGTCATTCTCCACACTCCTACAGCACCCCCTGTCATCCTCCACACTCTTACAGCACCCCCTGTCATCCTCCTCAGTCCTCATCACCCCCTCCTTGTCATCCTCTGCAGTCCTCAGCACCTCCTGTCAGCCTCCACAGTCCTCAGCACCCCCTGTCATCCTCTATAGTCCTCAGAACCCTTCTGTCATCTTCCATAGTCCTCATAAACCCACTGTCATCCTCCATAGTCCCTCAGCACCCTCCCTGTCATCCTCCACAGTCCTCAGCTGCCCCCTGTCATCCTCCATAGTCCTCAGGACCCCCTCTGTCATCCTCCATAGTCCTCAGCACCCCCGTCATCCTCCATAGTCCTCAGAACCCCTCTGTCATCTTCCATAGTCCTCAGCACCCCCCTGTCATCCTCCACAGTCCTCAGTACACACACCCCTGTCATCTTTTATACTTCTCAGTAGAGATGAGTGAATTTTTTGAAAAATTCAATTCGGCAAATTCACAGAATTTTCCGGAAAAATTTGATTCGGTCCAACATTATTCTCAGCGAATCTGTATTAAAAACGGCTATTTCTGGCCTACTGAGAGCCTCAAAATGGGTGTAGAACACTTTGCCTTGCTGTAATACACATAGTCTGTGTGCTGGGTTAGTGAAATAGCCCAGCACACAACATGCAGGTTAGAGGCATCGTTATTAGAATCACTCTTGCAGAGTGGCACAATAACAGAGCCTGGAGGTGGCATCAGTATGAGGAGACCATATAGTGGCTGAATGACACAGCTTGGAGGTGGTGACAACATGAGAAGACCATATAGTGCCTGAATGACACAGCGTGGAGGTGGCGGCAGCATGAGGAGACCATATAGTGAAGGTCTCAAACTCCCGGCCCGCGGAACGAGATTTTGCGGCCCGCACCAGGCCGCAAAACAGATGACTTCTTTAGGCATTTAGCCCTGCTTCGGCCAAGCTTTGCTAAATGCGGGAAGACTTCACCCCCGCCCGTTCAATAGAGCCCATTACCTTCATTTACCCAGCACTTCTCCCCTCAGTCTCCAGTTGGACAGCCGGCACGAGACTGATAAGGGACATCAAGCATGTGATGTCCCTCCGCAGACCAATCAGTGACGTCACTCGTCAGGCCGCCGGCGGAGAGGAGCAGCGCAGCGCAAGACTGGTAAGTGTGTCTATGTGTGTGTGTCTTTCTGCCTGTATGTGCCTGTGTATGTGTGTCTTTCTGTCTGTGTGTGCCTGTGTGTGTGTGCATGTGTGTGTGTCTGTCTGTGTGTGTCTATGTGTGTGTGTCTATGTTTGTGTTCATGTGTGTCTGTCTGTGTGTGTGCATGTGTGTGTGTCTGCTTCAGGAGCCTGAACACTCGCAACACCACCTCCTATGCCACTCTCCTCCTCACTACTTGCCCACCCAGCGGAGGAAGCGGCGGATGTCTCCTCCACGTCTTGGCTGGGCAGTAGCTGCTGACTGTCCTCTAGTATATTGTCCACACTTAATAGTGGAGCTGAACCCACAGCATAAGATACTTCTGTGGGGGAGGGATCAGCATAGGACAGAGGACAGGGACTGCTCCCGGGCCATGCCAACTGAGGATTGTGTCTGAGGAACACACTGACTGTTGACTGGGGTATCAGATGTCACTTGTGATGAAGTGGATGACCGTGTTAACCAATCGATGACAGCAGATGGGTTGCTGGTTGAGACACGACCGCTAGCTCATACCGGGAGCTCAGGCCTCTCGCTGCGACTCCTGCTGCCACTCGCCCATAGTCTGCTGCGACCTCTGCATGATGAATTTAGGCCTCTGCCACTCCTCTGTGCACGTCCTGGCACTTCTGTGCCTGATATACTTAGTGCGTATATGAGGGGAGTACAATACGCTCCACTACGCTTAAAAAGATATTTATCTACACCAGCAGGTGTGTACTTTTTTCTGGCCTTTCACATTATCTAGGTCCTTAAGACTTTAACAGAAACAAAATGGTACACCCCTTATGAGGGGAGTACAATGCACTCCAGTACGCTTAAAACAGTATTTGTCTATAACACCAGCAGGTGTGTACTTTTTGCTGGCCTTTACAGTAACTAGGCCCTTGAAACTTTAACAGGAACAAAATGGTACACCACTTAGATGTACACACAGGTTACAGTTAATTGAGGATAATACGCTTTTGGTGCTCTGCTCACCGTAACTGGCTGGCTACTATTAACTTTTCAGTTGTTGTACACACCAGTGCTGCAGCACACAGTCGCTGTGTACTACACCCAAAATTGCACTTTCTCTCTCAATCTCACTCCCTTCACTGTCAGTGCTTCTAGGCTGGATTTGGGCTTGAGGTGAATCACTGCTGTAAAAAAGCTTTTCTGTGCAACAAACACTGCTGTCTGTCCCTCTCTCTCTCTCTCTGCAATAGAATGCTGATGTGACTGGGAGGCGAATCACTGCTGTAAAATACTTTTCTGTGCAAGAAACGCTGCTGTCTGTCCCTCTCTCTCTCTGTAATAGAACACTGATGTGACTGGCTGCAAGATGGCTGCCAATTATATAGGGCTGTGACATCACAGGGGTGGCTGGCTGCTGATACTGCATGTGATTCAGGGTCATCCCATCGACCCTTGTTCCCGCCTACCCAAGATACCTTGCCCCATGTCCTCACATGTGGATCCACCATTTTAGATGCCCTGGAGCCTGGACCGCACTAAATGGAGTTTAATTAAGCGATTTGTGTGATTGAATTGTGGCAATATTCGCATCCGTTGCAAATTGAAATTTTCTTTAAATTTATAACAAATTCAGATTCGTCAGATTCGATTCCCTCATCCCTAGTCCTCAGCACCCCCCCCCCCCTTATCCTCCACATTAATCCCAAGTCATCACCAGTCGAAACTAGCCCACCCTAAACCCTCCCTCTGTACACCTCTCCAGTGTCCACAACTTATAGGAGAAGCTGCAGCTGGAGCTCCCAGTGGCGGCAGGATCTCCCTCTGCTGCAGAGCAGCCAGGGCAGGGACACGTCCGTGACGTCGGGCGTGCCTGCCCGTGGACGTCTTAAAGCGGCAGCGTCCCTGCCCCGGCTCAGTGTACTCTGGGCCTGGAGAAACGGCTGAAGAAAGGAGCTTTACCAAAGAGGGGGCCACGCGGTATGAGGAGGGGGATGTTGATAGTGGCCGCATTTGTTTTATACAAAAAAGGGTGCCTGGACAGATGGACGGCACGGCCCACCGGGAAAATGCCCAGTATGCCCGATGGCCAGTCTGGCCCTGCCCGTCAGTCCCAGCCGCAGGCTTGCTGTTTTAAAGGCCGTGGCGCCGCTTTAGAACAGGGAGCCACGGCGGCAGCGCTGGACCGGCGGCAGCAAGCTGCTTTAGCATGGGGCTAAAGGGCTAGCTGTTTTGGGCCCCCAGGAATGACAGTGCCCAGGGCAGCTGCCCCTTTTGCCCCGCGTTAAAGACAGCCCTGCGGGTGATAGGCTGAGCATACTGTCATGTATGGAGCTCTGCCCAGCTCCTTACATGACAGTGAACTCAGCCTATCACCAGCCAAGGTGGGACATTGCTGCGTCTAGCAATACGCAGTGTGACGTTCCAAGCCTAAGAAGCAGGGAGCCGAGCAGCGCAGGAGGAATGGGACACAGACACCGGAGCAACGGGGGAAAGTAGGAAGGTGAATAAAAGTTTGTTTGTTTAGTTTTTGCAGCCTGGGCACAGGGAAAGTTAAATGTTTGGCTCCGCATTTCTCCTTTAATCACAGTATGATGATATTATTTAGTCACTGCAGGGGTAATATGTCATCGTTGGTGTGGAGGTATTATTTCTTTTTTTATTTTAAAACCCTTGAGAAAATCCTGCATACTCCCCTGGTAAGTGCCATTGCATACACTGTTTTGCCACTCTTAGGCTATGTTCACATGATGGAAAGTCCGCATGGAGAATCTCTGTGCAGATATTCTGCAAACTGTGGGGCTATGACCACACCGGAATGCATTCCATGCAGACTCTGCACAAATAATGAATGTGTTCATTTTTTGTGAAGACACGGAAAATGGAAATTCCATGCCGGAAACATCTGGCACAGAAATTCTGCCGTGTACACAGCGCAGCAGAATCCTCTTGAATTCTATTGAAATCCTGCATTGGAACATGGCCTTATACATTCCAGGTTTGGGGGGGGGGGGGGGTGGGGGGACTCACAATACTTTGCCTTGTCCTAGGTGCCGCCAACCCATGCCACGCCTCTGGTCCCTATGGCCCTTATTGTGCACATTTTATCCATAAACCCTGCAGTATCCCTATATGGTACCTTGTCACATACTGTCCCTGACTGTATACATTCTGTCCTGGGTGACAAAACTTGGCATTATAATGGGGAAGGTGGAAGTCATGTGTGATCTTTGCATCGGGCCCCCTTTATTCTCTAAGCGCCGTTACCGGAAAAAGCTTCACTATTTCTCACTGTGAATAATTTCCTAGATTGTAAAGTGACAAAGATTCTATTGGTGCAATAAATGAAGGTTATAATTCTTATCAGCGTCTGTAGTGTCTGGTTAGTTGCTGTAGTTCTATAAGAATATTGCACTTAAAGGGGTACTCCGGTGAATAACTTTTTTTTTTAAATCAACTGGTGCCAGAAAGTTAAACAGATTTGTAAATTACTTCTATTAAAAAATCTTAATCCTTCCTGTACTTATTAGCTGCTGAATACTACAGCGGAAATTCTTTTATTTTTGAAACACAGAGCTGTCAGCAGAGAGCACTGGGCTCGTGATGTCAGCAGACATCTCTGTCTATTTTATGAACTGTCCAGAACAGCATATGTTTGCTATGGGGATTTCCTTTTACCCTGGACAGTTCCTAAAATGGACAGAGATGTCAGCAGAGAGCACTGTGCTTTTTTACCCAAATATCCATGGTAAAATGAGGGTGCGTGTGTGCGCGTGTATACCCCGATACACCCCCAGGAAAGGCAGGGGGAGAGAAGCCGTCGCTGCCCGCTTCTCTCCCCCTGCCATTCCTGGGGTCTAGAGCCCTGCTGCCGGCCCTTCTCTCCCCCTGGCTATCGGCGCCGCTGCCCGTTCTGTCCCCCTGACTATCGGTGCCGGCGCCCCATTGCCGGCGCCGATAGCCAGGGGGAGAGAAGGGGCAGCGGCACCCATTGCCAGCGCCGCTGCCCCGTTGCCTCCCCCCATCCCCGGTAGCATAATTACCTGTTGCCAGGGTCAGGTCCGCGCTGCTTCAGGCCTCCGGCGTGCGCCCCCTACGTCGTTGCTATGCACTGCACGGCGCAGAGCACTGACGTCATGCGCCGCGCCGTGCAGCGCATAGCAACGACGCAGGGGACGCATGCCGGAGGCCTGAAGCAGCGCGGACCCGACCCCGGCAACAGGTAATTATGCCACCGTGGATGGGGGGAGGCAACGGGGCACCCATTGCCGGCGCCGCTGCCCCTTCTCTCCCCCTGGCTGACGGCGCCGCTTCTCTCCCCCTGGCTATCGGCGCCGGCAATGGGGCGCCGGCACCGATAGTCAGGGGGACAGAATGGGCAGTGGCGCAGATAGCCAGCGGGAGAGAAGGGCCGGCAGCAGGGCTCTAGACCCCAGGAAAGGCAGGGGGAGAGAAGCGGGCAGCGACGGCCTCTCTCCCCCTGCCTTTCCTGGGGGTGTATCGGCGTATAACACGCACATAGACTTTAGGCAAAAAATTTTAGCCTAAAAAGTGCGTGTTATACGCCGATAAATACACTTCCTGGCACCAGTTGATTTTTAAAAAAAATTAAAAGTTTTTCACTGGAGTACCCCTTTAAATGTAACCACAGTTTATCAGCTTTTACTTTTATTCCTAATACTGTAATCCTCTGTGGCAGTGATTCCCAACCAGGGTGCCTCCAGCTGTTGCAAAACTACATCTTCCATCATGCTCGGACAGCCAAAGGCCAAAGGCTGTCCGGGCATGCTGGAAGTTGTAGGTTTGCAACAGCTGGAGGCTCCCTAGTTAGGATTATTTTACTAATATCTACCAGCAGGTGGTGTTATTTGTTTCCAAATAAATCTCACTATAGGACCATTTAGTCCTCGTCTACTCTTTTCTTGAAGTAGTACATGATATTTCATTTTTTATCATGTTTTATCATGTAGAATCACAAACACCAAATGCTGGTAAAAAACATTTAAAAGCACCATTGTCAGGTTTATAGCGGATAAAGCTACATACCTTCCCTCCTAGAGCTACAAAAGACCATGATAAGGTATGTGCAACAATAGATATAGAACAATGGGCAGGCATAACTGAAATATACATAAAATAAGGTGGGCAAATAAAGTAAGAAAGAGACATAAAGTGCATAAACAAATGACAAATAAGGTGCTACATAGAAAATCTGCAACTCCATGGCAAAACTGCAAAGTACAAGTGCATATAACCTGGTCTGCAATAGTTATATAATAGCAGCCCACACACCGATCTAGGAGGAGAGGGGAGCCCCGTATGTATGATCACTCTGGGTATCCCTGAGTATCTCTCCCCTCCAAGATTGTTTTGTGGGCTGGTATTATGTAGCTATGTATGTAGGTTATATGCACTTGTACTTTTGTCACTCTTTGCAGTTTAGCACCTTATTTGTCTTTTGTTTATGCACTTTATGGTGGTTTATTACTTTATTTGCCCACATTGAGTTTTCTCATTTTATCTTTTGTTGCTCTAGGGGGATGGTATGTAGCCTGGTAAGAAACACACCTATGTTGGGTTACGGATTAGTGTTGCTCGCAAATATTTGCGATGCAAATTTTATTCGCGAATATTGCGTATTCGCGAATATAGCACTATATATTCGCAATTACAATTTTTTTTTTCACAGTACATATCACAGTGATCACCCCTCTCTGCTTCCAGCTTGTGTGGTGTAAAGAAGGCTCTAATACTACTGTGTCAGACTGGCATGTGAATTTTCGCATATGAATATTTTCGCATATGCAAATTTTTGTATATGCTAATCTTCGCATATGACAATTTTCGCATATGCGGAAATAAAACGCGAATATTACGAATATGCAAATTTAGTGAATATATGACGAATATTCGTCCATATATTCGCAAAATATCGCGAATTCGAATATGGCCTATGCCGCTCAACACTATTACGGATAACTGTCTTTTACTGAGCAGGTGCAGATGGTATTACACACAGTGTGGAGTAGAGTAGAAAGGAGGCAGTGTAATGCTTGGGAGCCCTGTTGCCTTGCTGGGACTTATGGTGCTTTTCACCCACTTGATTGATACTGATTTGAGATAGGACTGAAGATTGTTCAGAGGTCGCTAGGGTTCTGAGACTTGAGACTAGACGATATCCCATGCTGACTAGGGTTCAGACAAGGTCACATCACTATCACCGCCTGGGCTTGACTCACCGCGGTACGGGGTAACACTTGCAGAGAGGCGGGGCTTACTTGAGAAGATATTTTCGTTAGGCTTCCCTCTGGATTCTCTAAACACATCTTTTACCTCCTTTTTACACTGTACTCAGCACATACTAAACTAGAACTGGGGCAACTCCTCCCCCCTATATACTGGTCAGGGGTTCCAATTGGGCAGACAGGGTCACCTGGTTAAGGGTGGGTTCACACTAAGTTTTCTCCCATACGGGAGCGCATACGGCAGGGGGGAGCTAAAACCTCGCGCTCCCGTATGCCACCGTATGCGCTCCCGTATGTCATTCATTTCAATGAGCCGGCCGGAGTGAAACGTTCGGTCCGGTCGGCCACAGTTTTAGGTCCGGTTGTAAAAGCGCATACGGCACAAAAATGAGCCGACCGGACCGAACATTTCACTCCGGCCGGCTCATTGAAATGAATGACATACGGGAGCGCATACGGTGACATACGGGAGCGCGAGGTTTTAGCTCCCCCCTGCCGTATGCGCTCCCGTATGGGAGAAAACGTAGTGTGAACCCAGCCTAACACTGCATCTTTCCATCTTAAAGGCACAGTACAAAAATAACATAATACACAGTGGATATAATGAACGCAATAAAGTGCTTAAACATAATACATAATAAACATTTTCACAGTGGGCCCAACACAAGAGCAGCAGGCCTGCCCAAGGAAATCCACAGCCCACAGAACAGCCTTTGGTGCTGGGACACCACAGTATCTGTATATATGATGGTATAAAGTGTGTGGCTCTCATGAACAGATCATGCACAGTAAGGACAGGTTTCCACACAGGTTTTTTTCTGGTGCTTTTTTTTTTTTTTAACTACCACTGCAGTTCTTGAGCCAAAGCCAGAAGTGTATTCAAAAGGAATCAGGAATATAAAGGAAGGACTTATACTTCTCCTTTCTTCTGTATTCACTTTCAGACTTTGGCTCAAAAACTGCAGTAGCAGTTATATATAAAAAAAAATAATAATAATAATAATATAAAAATAAAAAAAACACAGAAAAAAAAAATAAACCCTGTGTGGTAACCTAGACTTAAAATGACAATAAATAAAAATATCACTTTTGTCCAGGAGGTGGCGCACTGTCATGCCACCTATGTGAATAAGGGTGTGGTAGTAGTACTGGGCTGGCATGTAAGATACACCTATTTGCTTTGTAGACAGGCATGTATCTGTTCACCTTGTCTCCCTTGCCTGGAGCAACATGAATACATTACACTTGTCCTCTTCCCATTGGCTGTTAAGGATCATCATCCAGCAAGATAGGCAGTATATAGCAAGTTCCCAGTGTCACAAACAGCCTTGCACTTTAGCATTGCTGCCACTCCCCTGTAACAGTACTTCAGAGCGATGTGCAGCTTTTTGTTCTCATGCAGGTGGTATTACCTGATCGCCAAAGAATGTGACTCCTCGGCTCATTCTGCACCAGTTGGCATTCATTTTGTTTACTGTACTGTACTGTACCCTCCGTATAACACTAGGGTATTGATAGCAATGTCTGCCCTCATACCATCTCTGTAAAACAAGCTGATAATATACTGTACAAGCTGCAGATAGGACGTGTTTAGTGCATCACTGGAGGAATAAACTGTAGATTTGTATTTCTTAACCAGTGTGCCTCCGGCTGTTGCAAAACTACAACTTCCAGCATGCCCGGACAGCCGAAGGCTGTCCGGGCATGCTGGGAGTTGTAGTTTTGCAACAGCCGGAGGCACCCTGGTTGGGAAACACTACTGTAAATGAAACTTTATTATAAAAGATTTTTCTGGTTTGTACATGGTACAGGGCAATAAAGGAGAAATTAAATCCAGTGGCACAGTACATAACGCAGTCCACTATCTGTCTCCAGGCCGGATCAGGGCAACGTGTAGATGAATTAGTGTGCGTTTACACTAAGAATTTCCACCCAGAATTCCCACTTGAAAATTCCAGGTGGAACCTGCTTTGTAGCAGCCTCCCATTAGTGTCAATAGGATTTTGCAGCTGAATTTCCACTGTAGAAATTCTGTTCTGCTGTGGAATTGTCACTGCAAAATTTCCACCAAAAGAATGAACATGTTCATTCTTTGGTGGGAATTCCGCACGGAATGCATTACCATCAGTTGGGATGATGCATTTCCGCAGGTTCATGGCGTCAAAGCCACCTGCAGCACTCACATTAACCCTCTCTATGCCGAAGAATTCTAGCGGCCTGATGTCTCCTAAAGGAGCCCATAAAGGAGACTCCAGGGTGCTAGAATTCTTTGGCATAGAGAGGGTTAATGTGAGGGACGGCACTGACAGGAGGAAGGCTTTACTGCAAAGCGAAGCCCGTTGGAAATTGCGCAAGACTCACTATAATTAAATGATAAAATTGATCTTGCCATTTTCATTTAGGCACTTGGTTTCCTATTTGCATTGCATTTTTGTATGTTTTTAATTGCACTCTTGCACTTGGCTGTTAAAGCATACGCCCACTGGCATCAGAGGCACAGGTATTTAACTCCTGCCTTGACGTCTGTGGGGGAGTGGTCCGAGGAAGTGCGCCCAGTGCACAAAATAGCTATCACTGCTTCTGTGGACGGCGTCCCTGCTCTCCTTGTGATTTGTATGCACATATGCACTTTTGTTGAATAAAGCTCTGCGTTTTACCCGCTGGAGATTGATGAGTGCCATTGATCTACTATTGCCTATCCAGTACAGTGGTCCCTCAACATACGATGGTAATTCGTTCCAAACAACCCATCATTTGTCGAATCCATCATATGTTGAGGGATCCGTGCAATGTAAAGTATAGGAAGCTGTACTCACCTGTCCCCGCCACTCCAGACCAGGTCCTCACCGCTCCCGATGCTGTCCAAGGGGCTCCCGATGCTGTCCCGCTGCTCCGGTGTCTTCTCCGCAATCCTCCGTCTTCTTCCGCATCTTCTGCTGGGTCCGGGCCTCGCTTTCTGGTGACGTTATTACGCTGCTGCGCCGGCGCGGCGTGCGTAGTGACGTAATAACGACGCCAGTAAGCGAGGCCCGGACCCTGGAGAAGATGCAGAAGATGCCGGAGGATCGCGAAGTGGACCCGGAGCAGAGGGAATAGGTAAGTGAACCTGTCCGGGATGCTTAAACTGCTATCCGACAGCAGCTTAAGCATTTTGCGCTGTCGGAGAGCAGTTAATGCGATGGCCCCGACATATAAAAGCATCGTATGTTGATGCTGACATCGACATGCGATGGCCTCTGAGAGGCCATCGTATGTCGATTTTATCATATATCGGGGCCATCGCAGGTCGGGGGGCTTACTATATGTCTAGACTGTTTTCCTGAATTGAGCTCCCGTGTACAGCCAAACCAGGGGGGTTTGGCTGTAATTGGAGTGGATCTTACAATACAGGGGAGTTACCTGCCGGTCATGCAAATAATAATACAAATAGCATAGAAGAGACACGGTTACCCACACTCACCGCTAGGCTTCAGTCGTCCGACTCCGCTTCAACTGCTCACACGGATATCACCGGTTCCAGACCTGATGAAGCCGAAAGAAGCGCACGCAGTGCAAAACCGCCGGCGGTCGCCTTTGAGCAACCTGCATCAGGTCTGGAACCGGTGATTAGTGTTGCTCGCGAATATTCGCAATGCAAATTTTATTCGCGAATATCGCATATTCGCAAATTCGCAAATATTCGCGAATATAGCACTATATATTCGTAATTACGAATATTTTTTTTTTTCACAGTACACATCACAGTGATCATCCCTCTCTGCTTCCAGCTTGTGTGGTGTAAAGAAGGCTCTAATACTACTGTGTGAGACTGGCGTATGAATTTTCGCATATGGGAAAATTTGCATATGCTAATTTCCATTATGCGAATTTTTGCTTATGCTAATTTCCGCATATGCTAATTTTTGCACATGCAAATTTTCTTTTATGATAATTTTAGCATATGCACATTTTCGCAAATAACGAATATATATATATATATATATATATATATATATATATATATATATATATATAACACGGATATATGACTAATATTCGTCCATATATTCGTGAAATATCGCGAATTAGAATATGGCCTATGCTGCTCAACACTACTGGTGATGTCCATGTGAGCAGTTGAAGCGGAGTCTGCCGACTGAAGCCAAGCGGTGAGTACGGGTAGCCGTGTCTCTTCTATGTTATTTGTATTTAGTGACTTAGTTCTTTCTGGCAGGAAAACTGGGCAGTCCTAAGGATCTAAGTGACTGTGATAAGGTGCAAATTGCACTGGCTAGACAACTGAATGAAAGCATCTCCGAAATTAGAGTTCTTGTGGGGTGTTCCTGGAATACAGTTGTGAGTATCTAGTAAAAGTGGTCTATTGAAAGACAACGGGGGAACAGATGGTCAAGACTAGGTCATCTTGTCTGATCATACATAAAAGCTGCTAAATAACAAATGCTGACTAGATGGTAGAAAGGCCTTAGAACACATAGAGTAACACAGCTTGCTTCATGTGGGGCTGCACTGCCGAAGATTAGTCAGAGTGCCATGATGTGTCTCTGTGGTAGCCACAGGGGTGCTAGGACATACCTTATCACTTTGTGACGCCAGGGCACCGTTAGCCTATACATGGTCCGAGGTTGGAGACAGCTTCTCCAGGGCCAGACACGGGGAGTAAAGGAACACACTGACGTCAGGTTACAGATAACTGTCTTTACTGAGCAGGGTACAGCTGTTAATAAACACAGATAGTATGGTGCAGAGTGGAGAGGATGCAGTGTAACCCCTTGGGAGCCCTGTTGCCTTGCTGGGACTTGTGGTGCTTTTCACCCAATGGATTGATACTGACTTGAGATAGGACTGAAGATTGTTCCAGGTCGCTAGGGTTCTGACAAGGTCTTGTAGGTTTCTCCGCTAGGGCATGAACTTCCACCGTGTGGGAGATCCTTGCAGAATGACTGGATAAGACCTGAAATTATAGATTTGTTCTGAGCCTTCCCTTAGAGCTTCTCCACACACCTCACTCCTTTACCACACTTGTGCTCTGCTCACTAAGAACTGGGGCAACTCCTCCCACACTACACTATATGGCTAAGAATCTAGGGGTTCCCATTGACTTCTAATAAAGTGCTTGAACATAATAGCAATAACATTCAGTCCTTTAGTGGGCCCAATACCTGTGTCACAGGTCTGTCCGAGAAAGTTCAAAGCCACAGGACAGCCTTTGGTGCTGGGACACCACATCTCTATTATGAAAATTATCTAGAGTAGGCATGTGAGCATCAAAACCTTACCATGGGAGAAGGTTTTCTGGCATGATGAATCATATTTGATTTTACATCATGTGGACAGCTGGCTGTGTGTGGCTCATACATGGGGAAAAGAGGGCACAAGCCTTCTCTGAGGAAAGACGACAAGGTGGTAGAGGAAATGTAATGTTCTGGGTAATGTTCTGTTGGGAAACCTTTGCTCCTGGTACTTATCTAATACTCGCATATGTACCACCTACAAGTAGTGGCCTCTTTCAGCAGCATACTACCCCCTGCCATACTGCTAACATTGCTCGGGAATACTGCTTCAGAAAAAGTGTAGTTGGCCCAGGGAAGACCCTTTTCTCACTTTACCCTCATAGGCATGTCTAAAGGCCTGAGAGATATTATCTCTCTCTCTCTCTTTAAATTTCTACTGTGTGCCAAACTCCGAGGAACTTCATTACCTGTGGAAGAGAAATGGAAACAGATTTTTTTTCTCCTTAATGAAGGATGTGGTTTATCCTCATCTGTCACTATTCTCTGTACCTAACTGGTATTTGTCATGGCGGTGAGGTAGTGGATATGCTTCTCCCGACCTGGTCAGGATACCGCCTATATAAATTGCCTTGAACAAAAGACACTGTACTCTTGAACATTTTTGTACAAACACTTTATATACATTCATTACATATTTTTTCTTGTACCGCTCCATAGTTCTGGTACGTTTTGAATTCTCAGTAAAGGGTCATGGCTAAAAGCCGGGCACGTACACTTACACAAATGGTTACAGAAGTTCTTGGTGAGTCCACCAGTCCTTAAATGTTGCTAAACCTGAAAACAAAAAACACACTTCACACAAAGTTAGCCTTTTGACTAATTAGCAGAGTGGGTACACGTAGACTCTTCAGCCTGGGAATTTGCCATCCCTAGTGGCTGCAGGACTGACTTGAGGCCTCTTATGGAGTTCAGACACACTCTAGGACTTGACTGCACTGCAACTCAGCAGGAAGCATAAGAGCTAAGAGCAGAGCTCAAAGAGACTGAAGAGACTCCTCCCAGGGCTTATATAGGGGAGACTCTGGTGGGGTCCTATAGGTCACCCTTCGGTCACATGGTCACTGACGCTTCCTGGGTTACATTCACATGACAACTCACATGACAACTAGTGATCACATGTTAAGATTTCTTAAAGCAAGAACACTTCTATACACACTTTACAGTAGAACATATGGCAGTAAATAAATACATGAGGAGACAGGTGTAGAGGGGGCCCAGGGGACACTGAAGGGAGGCTGCCTGACAGGGCAGCAAGGGTAAGGGGTAACAACTCTCATACTTTGCCACCACAAATTGAGCATCTGTGGGATATGCTGGAAAAACAAGTCCATGGAGGACCTACCTCACACCTTACCACAAGATACCACAGGGCACCTGACCCAAGGTCAGGTGAAGTCAATGACTCATAAGACAGAGTTGTTTTGGCAGTATAAGTTAGACCTAATAGTAGGCAAGTGATGGTTATGCTATGACTGTTTGGCATATAAAAAGGTTTAACCCCTCAAAGGGTTTTAGGAAGAGGAGTGGGCACTACTATAGCTGAATGGAAACTTTCATTGATAAGGAGAATGAGTGCAGATGTATATTATGCATCTCTCATTGGGGCAGTGCGCAGAAGCCATCTAAATGCCATTTTTGGAATACACTAACCCAGAGTCTGTCTGAGACAAAAACTGTCTGATTTTCCCACAGAAACTAATCAGCTCAGCTTTCATTTGCCAAAGCGGTTTGAGAAATGAAAGCTGAGCTTTGGCTGTTTGCGGTGGGCAAATCCGACAGTGTTGAGACAGACTGATAAATATATTTCCCAAATACCCTAGTTATATAGCATTATTATATGTATCAGTCCTGAAACCAGTGACAGGAACATGTTTGAGGCATACACTTGTATGGCTGCTTTTACAATTATGTGTAACCTTTTACAATCGCAATACTCTACATACAATATGCTACTAAATTCTGTGCCCCCAGCAACATTTTACTATACCATTATAACACCTGCTTCTAAGAACTAGTATATTGCATCAGTTATGCTACATACCATGACAATGTAGACAAAATTACTTGTGCTGTCTATTGCTTCAAGCAGTTTACTGCCTCTTTAGTGTTTTATTTACTAGACTATGGGGCACTAGGGCTGGATAAATGTTGGGGAAGGCCCCTAGGCAAAAATAAAAATCTCTTTACTTGTGGTGTTGTCTGCATGATGCGGAAAGTAATAAATAATTTATTGTCTTAAGAAGGCAAGTAGATTTTTATTGCTAACATTAATGTTGTTCTCCAGGACTGTAGCATTTTTTAAAGCCAATCCTCAAAGGCCTTTTACAGGGAATAATAATCGGCCAAACAGGTTGATTATCGCCCTGTGTAAAAAGACCCAGTGATCAGCTGATGAGTGAGTGAACGCTTTTTCCTTGACTGATTGTTGGGATCATGTGGCACCAAAATTATTGTAAGTTGGCCTTCCTTTGCCCCATGTAAACAAATAATGTGCAGCCAACAATTGTGTAAGTAAATTCAATGATCGTTCGTGCAGCCCTGGACTTACAACAATTTAGCCATGTAAAGACTCTTTTTCTTAGCATGCGATAATTCATGAATGTTTGATCTTGGGGCCCCTCGGCTTAGGGTTAGAAGAAACTGCATTACCAAGTTCAGCCGCTCATACAGATAATACGCTGAGAGCATGTAAACAAGCGCTTAAAACCCTTCTTTTTGTAGGTCATATAAGCGTCATGGAGGTCAGACACCACAGATTAAACACTGATGGCCTATCCAAAAGATAGGCAACCACTAATAGTCCTTGAAAACGGACCTGTGGCCAAACCCAAAACAACTTAGATTGCATTATTATAAAATAGCTTAGGCTGCCCTAATCAGACACTTTTTTTCATAGTTTCTTGATAAGCCCTTCCGTTTCCAAGATATGTGAGATTATAGTTTGTCTGACAAAGTGACTCAGTCAATTGATAGGCAGGATTATACAGTCAGGGGGTGTGTATCAGGCATATACGCCCCTCAAGGTAAAACATTCACACCCACTGACTATATATTCCCACCCATTACCTGATATTCACCATTGTTACAATGAAATTCATGCCCATCTGACTGATTCCATGAATTGTCAGGTAAATGATAAACCTTAAAGGGGTATTCCAGGCAAAACCTTTTTATATATATATATATATATATATATATATATATATATATATATATATATATATATATATACATATACATATATCAACTGGCTCCGGAAAGTTAAACAGATTTATAAATTACTTCTATTAAAAAATCTTAATCCTTCCAATAGTTATTAGCTTCTGAAGTTTTCTAACTGCTCAATGATGATGTCACGTCCCGGGAGCTGTGCATGATGGGAGAATATCCCCATAGGAACTGCACAGCTCCCGGGATGTGAGTCATCAGAGAGCAGTTAGACAGAAAACAACAACTCAACTTCAGAAGATAATAACTATTGGAAGGATTAAGATTTTTTAATAGAAGTAATTTACAAATCTGTTTATCTCTCCGGAGCCAGTTGATATATAAAAAAAGTTTTGGCCTGGAATACCCCTTTAAAGGGGTTATCCAGGAATAGAAAAACACAGTTGCTCTCTTTCAAAAACAGCTCCCCATCTGTCTCCAGGTTGGGTGTGGTTCTGCAGCTCAGTTCCATTGAAGTGAATGGAGCCAATTTGTAAAACCACACCCAACCTGGAGACAGACGAGGAGCTGGTTTTGAAACAAAGCAGGTATGTTTTTCAATTCCTGGATAAACCCTTTTATATCTCAGTAACAGAAGGGTATATTAAGAAACTGTACAAGGGTGTATGATCAGGATGCTCATAGCTATTTAATCACAGTAAAGTCATGATTTTCTAGGAGGTTGACCACAGGGCCGCTTTAAATTGTATAAGGATTTTTAACCCCTTAAGAATGCAGGGCATACCTGTACACCTTGAGTCCGCTCCCTTTCTGTAACGTCATAGTGGGCCGGCCCGGCACTGGGACCTGTGGCTAATAGCGCGCAACACTGATGGCGGAAAGTGAAACTAAACTGTTCCCGGCTAGCTCAGTGGGCTGTTCGGGTCCACTGCAGAGAAATCACAGCATCCCGAACAGCTGTAGGACACGAGGAGGGTCCTCCTATCTTCCTCCTGGTGTCAGATCACCAAATGACTGCTCAGTGTCTGAGATCCAGGCATGAGCAGTCAAGCGGCAGAATCATTGAACAATGGTTTCCTATGAGAAACCATTGATCATTGTAAAAGATCACTGTGTGCAGTGTTATAGCCCCCTATGGGGGGCTATGACATTGCAAAAAAAAAAAAAAAAAGTGAAAATAAAAAGTGAAATGTCCGAATTATAAAAATATATCATTAATTAAAACGCACGGTCAATGGTGTACATGCAAAAAAATTCCAAAGTCCAAAATAGCGTATTTTTGGTCACTTTTTATGTCATGAACAAATAATAATAAAAAGCAATCAAAAAGTTTGATCAATACAAATGGTACCGCTAAAAACTTCATGATCATGAAGATCATGGCACAAAAAATGTATGAAGCAAAATAAAAAAGTTATAGGGGTCAGAAGATGGCAATTTTATGACAATTTAATCGTATGGACCTACAGAATAAAGATAAGGTGTCATTTTTACCGGAAAATGTGTACTGCATAGAAAAGGAAGCCCCCAAAAGTTACAAAATTGCATTTTTTCTTACATTTTGTTGCACAATATATATTTTTTTCCATTTCGCTATAGATTTTTGGGCAAAATGACTGATGTCATTACAAAGTAGAATTGGCGATGCAAAAAATAAGCCATCATATGGATTTTTAAATGCAAAATTGAAAGGGTTATAATTTTTAAAGGGAAAGGAGGAAAAAAGGAAAGTGCAAAAACGGAAAAACCCCTGGTAAATGTAGGATGGAAAAAGTCCCTGGTGGTTGCGGTTTTTAAGCAATTGCCCCATTTGCCCAGTTATCATCAGACTGTTTTTTGGAAATCTGCCTCTGCAGTTTTTGTGCCAAAGTCAGAAGTGGATCCAGCAGGAAGGAGAAGTATAAATCCTTCCTTTATATTTCCCATTCCTTTTGAAAACACTGCTAGCTTTGGCTCAAGAACTGGAGTGTTTAGTTTTCCAGAAAACCGCCCAAAAAATACCTGTGTGTAAACCTAGCCTAAATCTTCTACTTTTGCTATAAAGAAATGGCCCCTGTTTTCAGTAAATACTCGGGTGAATGAAACTAGATAAGTGAGTTGTTTACATGTATTTTATCCTTTGCTTTTTATGTAAAGAAGAAGTAAAAGTTACAATACATACAAATTTAAAAATAAAGAAACACAATGGAGAGGATTTATAAAACTAATGCGAGCAAAAAGCAGAAGTGTTGCCATGGCAGACAATGGGGGACATTTATCAAGGTTTGCTTATGTATTCCTTTTTTTAGTTATTTTTTTCTTACAATATTTTTGCTTATGTGCGACTTATTTATCAACTGCTTTCAGCCTGTTGATAAATTTCTTTCACTTAAGCACTTTTTCTTTTTTTTGCTTTGGTAGTGGCTTTTTCTGCTCCATGTCTGAGCTGGAGTAAATTTAGTAGTTTTTTTCATGTGATGCGACTTTTTTGCGACTTTCGCACTTGATAAATCTCTGACCACTGCAAGTCAAAAATCACTTTTTGCTTTGGTGAGCAAGATTTAAATTTTTTGCTTAGGACACTGAACATGCAAAAAGTCGCAGAAAAAAAAGAGTAGGCGCGCGTGTGACTTTTTTGCGACAATTTTAAGCAAAAAAAAAACCTACAAAATGCTTTGATAAATGTCCCCCAATAAGATTACTGCTTTTCTTCTTCAAAGGGACTCAAAAATGAGAGCTGGAATCTGATTGGTTGTTACATTTTTTATTTATTTATTTATAGAAACCACTCTCAAATCTTTCCTAATGTATCTTTATTTCTTTTCTTTTCACCTACTATATTAATGTATTTCCAATTACTTGAATGAAACGCCCTTTTTTTGCATTTCTACATTCTTGTGTGATATCTGCTTTCATAGTCATTGTGCCTTTCCCTTGTGGTGGGTATTCCTAAGAAGAGATGCTTACAGCTACGAGAGTAGTAATTCTGCACTGAGTGACAGGATAAAAATCTACAGTCATTTCTTGCCTTTTCACTTGTCAAAAATGTCTAAAATATAAAGGAACATCTATACCTTGGTTCAGGCCTCAGGGGCTGCGCCTACAATTCAGATTCTCAGGGCCTTAAATAACAGGTTGTATGAGGCTTAGGAATGACAGAATCTATGACAGGTATGGCTGGTATGATGCTTTATTATGGCCAAAGCATTTGCAGTAATACAGTTAGCATTGATGAAATCAATACATAAGACATACATTTTTCTGTATAAAATAGTTACTAGAAAACTAAATTGCAATATATAAAGTACATTAGTAGTATAAAGCACTTATATTAGGAATAGAATCTATTAGGAAGGGTTTACATGCATGTAAACCGTAAGGACAACAGGCAGAAGAGGTACATTTGCCATTGCAAATAAAGGACATCACATATACAGGTTGTGTGTTATGTTAATTCCCAAATATTCATACCGTATATACTCGAGTATAAGCAGAGTTTTTCAGGACATTTTTTATGCTGAAAAAGCCACACTCGGCTTATACTCAAGTGAGGACATGCCGGGCTGTCCATCTGTCCATCAGCCCCCCTTCTCACCTCCTCCTGTCATCCTAATGGGAGGCCGCCTTCTCTGATGGCGGCGCTCTGGGCTGGCTGCTGCCCCAAGGGTACGGACGGTGCCGCTTTAAGAGCAGCAGACATCCGTGTGCAGGGACGCCCCTCACGTCACGGACATGTCCCTTTCCCGGCTGCACTCTACAAGAGGGGGGGGGTGCGCTTTGGGGGGTTGGGGTGGCTGTGCTATATGTGCAATTTGTGGCTATGGAGGATGACAGAAGGGGGGATGGATTTGTGGCAGTGGAGGATGGCAGGGAGGGGGGTGGATTTGTGGCAGTGGAGGATGGCAGAGGGGGTATGGATTTGTGGCAGTAGAAGATGACAGAGGGGGAAGGATTTGTGGCAGTAGAGGATGACAGAGGGGGGATGTATTTGTGGCAGTGGAGGATGACAGAGGGGGGATGTATTTGTGGCAGTGGAGGATGACAGAGGGGGGTGGATTTGTGGCAGTGGAAGATGACAGAGGGGGGGGATGGATTTGTGGCAGTGGAGGATGACAGAGCCGTTCTTAAACTATGCCTCTGCACCACACCAATGGATCCTATTGACTTTAACAGGGTCCCAAGGGTTTCTTTCTGCTGTTAAAATTAAACTTAGAGACAGGATACAGGTAGTTTTGAACTCTCCATGACCATATGCCCTATATAGACTGGAGGTTGTAACATCCATGACCATATACCCTTATATTGATTGGTGGTTGTCATGTCTATGACCATATACTTTTATATAGACTAGTGGTTGTCCTGTCCATGACCATATACCCTTACATTGACAAGTTATCTTTTAACTGTATACTATAAGCTGCTTGTGATGTATTCACTTGTTAAAATGGTAGCATATTATTGCAACCTACTTCCACCTTACTTCTATCCTTTTAGCTTGTAATCACCTTTGCATGTGTGAATAGTTTAGACAACTGTAGACCATTGGCTTCTTTCATTGACAATCAAAACATATCACTATGACACAAATTATACAAATAAGAATTAGCTATAAAACAGAAAATAATTGCACACCTTGCATTTACACTTGAGCAGTTTTGGCATAACTTATTTTTTCTAATTGCTATTTTTATACTTTCTCAAATCCTAAAAACTTTTTGACAATTTCCAAAAAATAAAAAAACACACACACAAGACAATGGCCAAGATTTATCAATCTGTCTGATTTGCCAATAACAACCAATCACAGCCCAGTGTTAATTTTACAAGAGCAGTTTGAGATATGAAAGCTGAGCTGTGATTGGTTGCTACAGGCAAGTAGGGCACATTTTTGTCTCAGACAGATTAATAAATGGAGGCCAATGCATTTACACCTAATGCATTTAGCCTTGATATGGCAGGTAGGAATGGCATTGACACAGAGAAGGGGCATTGATGGCATTGACACAGGGTAGTTTGCTATAATCCAGATGCCACTTAGTTGTCTGAATAATTGCTTTGAACACTCCATGAACTACTGCTTGTCCGAGATCGGGAAGGTCTCTGGAAGTCAAATCTTTTAACATCTGCCGAAAAAAAAGACATTTACCTTATATTTTAATTGTGTGGTATGCATTGTTAAGGAAGAATTCTTACTGTCCACCTTGACATACAAAGTGTGCCAAAATAGACATTGGAACGCACCAACAAATTTACAGAGGTGGAATGCTTGAATATGATATCAGGGACCAAAGCTAAAGCTGCCAGCCCTTGTCTTCTTAAAAGGGGAACTCCCATGGGAAAACTTTTTTTTAAATCAACATGTGCCAGAAAGTTAAACAGAATTGTAAATTACTTCTATTAAAAAAATCTTAATCCTTCCAGTACTTTTTAGGGGCTGTATACTACAAAGGAAATGTTTTTCTTTTTGGATTTCTCAGATGTCACGACCACAGTGCTCTCTTCTGACCTCTGCTGTCCATTTTTGGAACTGTTCAGAGCAGGAGAAAATCCTCATAGCAAACATATGCTGCTCTGTACCGTTCCTAAAATGGACAGCAGAGGTCAGCAGAGAGCACTGGGGTTGTGACATCAGAGAAATCCAAAAAGAAAAGCACTTGCTCTGTAGTATATAGCCCTTCAAAAGTACTGGAAGGATTAAGATTTTTAATAGAAGTAATTTACAAATCTGTTTAACTTTCTGGCACCAGTTGATTGTAAAAAAAAAAAATGTTTTCCACGGGAGTACCCCTTTAATAGGGATTGTTTATGTGCCTAATAGGTTAAGACCCCTCTCCTTAAAATAGACTGGGTCACATGTAGGGATATTAGGGGAGATTTATCAAAACCTGTCCAGAGGAAAAGTTAAGTTAAGCTAAGTTGCCCATAGCAACCAATCAGATTGCGTCTTTCATTTTTGAAAAGGCCTCTAAAAAATCAAAGAAGTGATCTGATTGGTTGCTATGGGCAACTCAGCAACTTTTCCTCAAGACAGGTTTTGCTAAATCTCCTCCATTGTCACTATAGAAGGAATCAATAATCAAAATAATTCATTTTAAATATTGGGAGGCTAAAGCATACCTTAAAGGGAATCTGTAAACAGCATCACTGGCACTAATCTTCTGGTACTGCCTGTTAGAATGGGTGACGCTGGTCAAAATGGTGGTTACCTTATTTTCCTGGGTGTCACTGCTCTTGAAATATTATTAAAAATCTGTATATGTAAATGAGGCTCTTGGTGCACATGTGGCATACCCTAGCCCCGAAGTACAGTGGTTCTCCTTCCCGGCCAGTCCCTTACTCGTGCCCCCTGATAAATAGTCATAAATTCCCTTGTATGCACGTAGCTGCTACATGCTGAGATCCCTCACGATCTGAGATCTCCAGCACTGACCAGATCACACTCCCGCTGGACCTCAGCACATGGCAGCTATGAATATTCCTTAGGGGACGTGTGTAAGGGACTGTTCGGAAAGAAGAACCTAGGGAATGTCCCCAAATGCACCAAGAGCCTCATTTACATAATTACATTTTTAACAATATCTTGGGAACAGCGGCACTTAGGAAAGTAAGTTACCCACCAGGTAGTTCCAGCAGGTTGCTGCTAACAGATTCCCTTTAGGAAATTCCTTCTATATCCTCTATAATATGGTAGTCATTTCGAATTATGTCCTTACCAGTTTCACGGTGAATATTCACAACGGGTGGTGACTGTAACCTGTAAAACAAAGTTATGATGGAAAACTAAGAATTTATGTTATACGTGCATGAGGGATATGGTGACATTAGCTACATCATTAAAATACAATGTTAGTTCAGCCATTATTCAGCAGCGTGGTGGACAGCATTGTTGCCTTCCAGAGCTGGGGTCAGGGAGCCTATTTGGGTGGAGTTTATATATTCTTCTCCTATTTGAGAAAGATTCCTCCCATACACCAAAAAAAATAAATAAATACTAGAAGTATAATTTACTTACAACAATGAAATTGTCCTGTGTGTGTATCTGACATAGGGAAATTAGACCAGGAGGCTCACTGGGGACAGGGACTGATGGAAGTGATGTTGATCTATTATGGGGATATTTGTAAAAAAAAACTGGGCAGAGGAAAAGTGGAGCAGTTGTCCATATCAACCAATCAGATCGCTTCTTTCATTTTTAAAACGGCATCTGAAAAACTAAAGAAGAAATCTGATTGGTTGCTATGGGCAACAGGTCAACTTTTCCTCTGCACAGGTTTTGATAAATCTCCCCTATAAGACTGAAAAACACATTGGTGCCATATGATATAAGCAACAAGATTAAAGAAGTAGTCCAGTGGTGACTCAGTGGTGAGCAACTTATCCCCTATCCTAAGGATAGGGGATAAGTTGCAGATCGCGGGGGGTCCGACAGCTGGGGCCCCCTGCGATCTCCTGTACGGAGCCCCGACAGCCCGCGGGAAGGGGGCGTGTTGACCTACGCACGAGGCGGCGGCCGACACGCCCCCTCAATACAACTCTATGGCAGAGCCGAAGCGCTGCCTTCGGCAATCTCCGGCTCTGCCATCGAGATGTATTGAGGGGGTGTGTCGGCCGCCGCCTCGTGCGGGGGTCGACACCCGCTATCTGGGCCGAGAGCCGGGGCCCCGTACAGAGAGATCGCAGGGGGCCCCAGCGGTCGGACCCCCGCGATCTCAAAAACTTATCCCCTATCCTTAGGATAGGGGATACGTTTTTCACCACTGGACTACCCCTTTAAATAAAGAAGCAATCATGTTAAGTCGACATCGAAGCAGATTTTCCACAGTGGTTTTCTGTAAAACTATAGCAAAAACTACAGGATGAGGCCCAAGTATCAGAGCGATTTTATCCCTCTTTTATACCTGGAAGAATAGCATGAAAATCACACAACATGGAAAATCTGTGGTGAGTTGGTCATAAATGACTGATTGGCTTTTTTGCTCATTCATCTTGTATGGTGATCATGTGTACCTGTATATTAGTGACTAAAGGTCATTACACTATAGTAGACTGGAGAACCTCACCTGCTCTCTTCTCCTTCCAGCAGTTTCTTATACGTAGCAATCTCCACATCCAGAGCCAGTTTGACGTTCATCAGCTCTTGGTACTCCCGTAACTGCCGGTTGACATCCAACTTTGCCTTTTGCAGGGCTTCCTGTACTTCGGCTAGCTTTGCATTGGCATCCTGGACAGAGGTATTAGTGTCTGCCTTGGCCAATGACACTTGTTGTTCCAATTGTACGCACTGGAATGCCAATATGAGACATGAATGTGGTAATATCAAGTAACTTACACAAAGATTAAATCATATGGGAATGTTGAATCTGTAAGGGTAAATCCACATGCTTTTAAATAGGGTTGTCGAAAAGGATTTCAAGCTTCAAATAAATGGGACAGTCACAGAAATCTGTCAAATGTAAACATTTTTATTGTTACCATTTTTTTAAAATAAAAAACTTCATATTTAGCAAATAAATCAGTATTCTCAATGTAAACTACCGTATTTTTCGCCCTATAGGACGCACTGGCATATAAGACGCACTCAATTTATAGGTGCAAAATCTAAAAAAATAAAGATTTTGAACCCAATAGTGGTCTTCAACCTGTGGACCTCCAGATGTTGCGAAACTACAACTCCCAGCATGCTGGGAGTTGTAGTTTTGCAACATCTGGAGGTCCGCAGATTGAAGACCACTGCATAGGAGGTAATACTCACGTGTCCCCGCCACTCCGGACCCGTCACCGCTGCCCTGGATGTCGCTCCATTGCTGTTGCGGTGTCCCCGTCGCTCCGGAACATCTCTGCTGCCGGCCGGGTATCCTCGATCTTTGTCGCCGCCATCACGTCGTTACGCACGCTGACGCACGTACGCGACGACGTGATGACAAGGAAGGAGAGCGCCGGCCATACAAGGGATCCCTGGACGGAGGAGGCAGGTAAGGTCCCTCCTGGTGTCCTGTAAGCACTAACCCGGCTATTCAGTCGGGCTGTTCGGGACCGCCGCGGTGAAATCGCGGCGGTGCCGAACAGCCCGAATGAACAGCTGGGTTAGTGTCACTTTCCCTTCAGACGCGGCGGTCAGCTTTGATCGCCGCGTCTGAAGGGTTAATACAGGGCATCACCGCGATGGCAACCGCCGTTGATGGCTGCAGGGACCGCCGCGATAGGGGTGTATTCGCCGTATAAGACGCACCAACTTTTTCCCCCCAGTTTTGGGGAAGAAAAAGTGCGTCTTATACGGCAAAAAATACGGTAACTTTTAAAACCCAATATAAACTGAAAATATCCTCATTTGTTTCCTGCATTATTGATGTAGAGATGTTTAATTTTTGGTTTTACTTTACTTCGCACTGTGCTGTAGGTATTTTTTTATAGGTGGTAACCATGGCGCCACAGTAAACATCCTAATGTCTGAATTTTTCCGTTTATTGTTTATATAGCTGCGTAAGTCAATAGTCCTTGTTTGCATTATGTAAATATTTTTTAAGTTTCATGGATTATTCCCATGACCACCATTACTATAAATGTGGAAAAGTACTATAAGGGCTTTGTTTTCATATACTAATATAATACCAATGTAATAAGGCCAGGCCCTCTTTACTTTCACACAATTTTATCACCATTTGTAAGCAATTCTAAAAGATTTCACATATTTTTAAGCATTTAATTTTTTTTTATTTCTTGTTCTAGCTTTGTCAAGTCATATAGAAAAGCCGGCAGTAAAAAAAAAAAAAAACACTAGAGTAACAACACCAACAAAAACACAGCAAAATGCTGTTTGTGAATCCAGCCATAGAGATTTAAAAGGGTATGCCGGTGGAAAACATTTTTGGTGCCAAAAAGTTAAACAGATTTGTAAATTACTTCTATTAAAAAAATCTTTATCCTTCCAGTACTTTTTAGTAGCTGTATGCTACAGTGGAAACATTTGCTTTTTGAATTTCTTTTTTGTCTTGTCCACAGTGCTCTCTGCAGTGCTCTCTCTGTCCGTGTCAGAAACTCCAGAGCAGGAGAAAAGCCTCATAGCAAACCTATGCTACTCTGGACAGTTCCTGACATGGACAGAGGTGTCAGCAGAGAGCAATGTGGACAAGACAAAAAAGAAATTCAAAAAGCAAAGAATTTCCTCTGTAGCATACAGCTGCTAATAAGTACTGGGAGGATATAGATTTTTTTAATAGAAATAATTTACAAATCTGTTTAACTTTCTGGTACCAGTTCATTTAAAAAAAAAAAAAAAAAAAGTTTTCCACTGGGGTACCCCTTTAACTATAGATCTACTGAGATATGCTAGTACCTAAAAATAAACTAGAAAGGTTTTTACTGTTTATGTATTGATAGGAATCTGTTGTCAGCATCACCCACAGTGAACTATTTACTTAGGCTTATAAGACACGTGATGCTGAGGACCTGGTACTGTTTACTGTTCCTTGGTTTCTTTCCTTTATTACTCTGGGTTTTCTTATTATGCAAATGAGTGGCTTGGTGCATGCAGGGCACAGAATGTCCAACCTGGAACTGTCCTCCTTTCCTGTGCTGATCCTTCTACCCTGTGAAATCTCTCTTGCGAGCAAAAATTTCACATTATATTGTTTGCTGACAGATGATATGAAGTGCAATCTTTCCCTGCGTTCATTTGCATTATCACAAACAGAGGAATAACAGAGGAAATTAGCCACGAATCAGCAAATGGTAAATACCATTGACATCAGCTTCACCCGCACGACAAGCCTGTACCAATTGGTTAGTGTGGATGATGCTGAAGAAAGATTCCCTTTAAGTAGGCTACAGTACCATATTTTTCGCCGTATAAGATGCACTTTTTCTTCCCCAAAACTGGGGGGAAAAAGTTGGTGCGTCTTATACGGCGAATACACCCCTATGGCGGCGGTCCCTGCGGCCATCAACGGCCGGGACCCGCGGCTAATATAGGACATCACCGATCGCGGTGATGCCCTGTATTAACCCTTCAGACGCGGCGATCAAAGCTGACCGCCGTGTCTGAAGGGAAAGTGACACTAACCCGGCTGTTCAGTCGGGCTGTTCGGGACCACCGCGATTTCACTGCGGCGGTCCCGAACAGCCCGATTGAACAGCCGGGTCAGTGCTTACAGGACACCGGGAGGGACCTTACCTGCCTCCTCGGTGTCTTCTCCGTTCAGGGATCCCCTGTATGGCCGGCGCTCTCCTTCCTCGTCATCACGTTGTTGCGTACGTGCGTCGGCGTGCGTACGGCGTGATGGCGGCGACGGAGAGCGAGGATACCCGGCCGGCAGCAGAGACGTTCCCGAGCGACGGCGATAGCGATGGAGCGACATCCAAGGCAGCGGTGACGGGTCCGGAGCGGCGGGGACACGTGAGTATTACCTCCTATGCAGTGGTCTTCAATTTGCGGACCTCCAGATGTTGCAAAACTACAACTCCCAGCATGCCCGGACAGCCGTTGGCTGTCCGGGCATGCTGGGAGTTGTAGTTTTGCAACATCTGGAGGTCCGCAGGTTGAAGACCACTATTGGGTTCAAAATCTTAATTTTTTTTTGATTTTGCACCTATAAATTGGGTGCGTCTCATACGCCGGTGCGTCCTATAGGATGAAAAATACGGTATATTATGAAGTTTCCTAAGAGCTTGTAGCTTCGTAGCTGGTATTGCATGATAAATCTGAGGCTGATACTTAGTAGTTTGTGGCTGTTTTTGGCAGACATAGTCATTTACACTAGATAAGGGAGTCTGTGGTTGGCATGGTTGTAGGGGGGGGGGGGGGGGGGGGGGCACTATGCCTGGTCATTTTTAGGTTTCTGTTGCAACATGAACAATATGAAAGATGTTACTTTTGAAAATGTATGAAGGGCAATATGGCTGCCAATATAGTACACACTGCAGCTGCATTACAACCTGATTTTGAAAGGGCGGCAGTAGTTTGCAGTTGTAAGTAAGGGATACAAAGGATAGGGGATAAGCTTTAGATCACGGGGGTCCGGGCGCTGGGGCCCCCAGCGATCTCCTATTTAGAGCCTCGGCTAGGGGATAAGATTTTTTAAATGACACTTGTCCTTTAAATTCTGCATGTTGAACCAGCAATGCTTGTAGCATTTCTATGCTTTACAGATGGGGGTCCCACCTCTGGAAGATGTTTCTTTGAAGAAAATGGGGGCCCCCTAACCTGCTAATAGACTCCTCACCAGGCTGGCCAAGAGATTATAAACAGAAAATGTAATTTTCCTATTAACATAATCCTACAAAATGCTCATTTGCCCTATAATCGACCCATATAAAGGGGCCTTTACATTCAGTAAATTAGCAAGAAGTAGAGAACAATTAGAAGGAAGAGTGACTGCAGGATCACGTTACAAAGAGTTTGTTTGCAGTTGGTTTTTCCAGTGGACACTTGGACCTGCAGAGTTGATATATAGACTTTTTAAGTCAGGACTACACAACTACAAAGCTTCATCACTGTTTTGTGTATATTAGGCCCCCTTCACATATATCAGTTGTCTGGCCAAGTGCACCGAAGGGAAACTGATGCTAGAACTGATTCCATTCCATTTGAATGGGACAGTTCCCAATCAACCAGTTTCTCAGTTTGGACACCTAATGATTGGACTTGCCGGGCAGCGTTGGATAGGGGATCACAGCTTGCTGCTTTCCCATCTGGCGCCCAGAAACAATGGATGCCGGATGCCTAACAACTGATGACAACTGATGCATGTTGTCATCAGTTGTGGCATCAGTTGTGTCAAGCTTTAGGCCAGACATACTGTATGTGAATTCAGCCTTGGATGTATGGGAAGAATTACATTATTTTTTTTGTCTTAATCTCATTTTCTAACATACAGAATATATACTGTAATAAGGTATAAATCTGGCCTTTATTTTAACAGGTACTCTTTGGAAAGCTGACATCCTTGCTGTCCATGTGTCTTACCCAGCGCTCAAGTCTTGCAGGAACGCATGGAAACTGAGTTCCTGCACCTTTTCCATAGCAGGAACACCGTTCCATTTAGCAAGAGTCCTGCAGGACCAGCCCTTGAGTGGAAATCTTGGGCGAGTTCCTTTCTTTTTTTTCCCCAACACTTGACGCCTGTTCTTAACATGTGTGGTTATTACCTGATTTTGAACACTTAGGACCTCTGATCTCAGCCTTTGGATTTTGCTGTTGAGCTGTGTGATCTGACTGCGACTGTTCTCCAGTTCTGCCTCGTAGCGTCCAGCTTGTTGTACTCCTTGCTGTAACTAAACAAGGACAAAACATTCTAATTTTCCAAATAAGTTACAACCCTGTATGTCTCAGTGACTCAAATGAAGGCAAAAAAAAAAAAAAAAACATTTGGTCAAAATACACATAATGATCAAAATAAATAGTGAAAGTTAAAGTATTATTAAATAAATAAAACGTTGAAATTGTTCTTCTGTCATTTAGGGCACTATGTAACAAGTACCTTACTCCTCGAAAGCGCTTGTGCCTCTTCCCGACTCCGCGCTGCAATGCTCTCATACCGTTCCTTCACCTCCTGTACCACGCTCTCCAGGTTTAATGGACAGACATTGGACATGTTCAAAAGCACAGAAATATCCCCAGACTCTTCCATTGCATCTTTTAATTCCTTTAAAAACAGGTCAGCCATTTTTAGTATGTTAAATGATGGATGGCACTAATGTACACAATGTTAGATTAATAATATTTGTAAGCTCTGAAGCAGAATGAATTAAGATATATAAACTTGGAAATTGTTCATACTTACAGGGCTATTATAGTTTATTGAGAAGAGTTTATGTATTATATAAAAGAAGTATTAAAAATAAAATAGTAATCTGAAGTCTCATTCATCATGCTTGCTTCTACATATCAGGACTGTACAGTGGTCCCTCAAGTCACAATATTACCAATGTAATATTACCATTGTATGTTGAGACCATAACTCTAGGGAAACCTAATAACTGGTTATGAAGCCACGGAAATATCATCCAAAAATAGTAAAAATTGAGGATTAAAGTACATAACTAATACAGATAAAGCAAATCCTTATGTAAGAAAGAGCTGCTGGGAGCTGTAAATGGTTGTCTATAAAGAGGAGCTTCTTCAGGATCCTGTATATAGTGTTCAAAAAAGTAAACTGGAGCTGCCCTCACCTGGCATCCAAAGGAGCAGCTAACCCTGGCATTGGTAAAGAGTAGTAATATGTTGAAAATATTGTAACCTAAGGCCAATGTAAAAAGAGGGACCACTGTACATTCTATTGCCTATTTTCAGAAAGGAGCCCAATAACTCACCTGCTCATAAACTAACTTCATAAGCTCAATTGTCCCTTTTAGCTCCTGGTGTTTTGCTTCCAGTTCAGTTCGGTCTAAGCTACAATTGTCCACATCCTATATATATAAAAAAAGATAATTTTGTATTATTGTATTAAATCACAACAATGGCCCTCATTTACTAAGAGTGGAGTGTCGGTTTGTGTTTTTGCAAGTCCTTTACTCCTTTTTTTTCTGATGCTATTTACTAATCTGTCGCCCAATTTCCCTTTCTTTCTGTCGCAGGGTTCTTTTTCTGTCGCACAAAATGTATTCTGTGCGACAGAAAAAAGTCTCTGCAAATTCTGACTACATTAGTGTCAGGGTCTGTTCCATGTTGGAGGTAGTAGTAGAGGGGCTTAGGGATTGATCGCACCGGGTCTCACTTCTGAGACCCAATCCGATGTTATTAAGCAGGGGAGTGGGCGGCATGTTCCGATCCCCTGCAATGTACAGTAAACTTTCATTTTTAAATTCGCTGCTGCCCGCTATGAATGACAAACTCTTAACAGCGAGAGTGGGCAGCAGCCCTCTGCTCCCCCGCTAATAGAGTTTTTATTCATTGGCAGCCAGGGGAGGGAGAGCATGAATATTAATATGCGCAGCTTGGGTGGGGGTGGGGGGGTCAGTATATATATAAATATGCGCAGTAAGGGTCAGTAAATGCGCAGTGGGGGGTCAGTATAGATATATATAATAGCACTGGGGGGGCAGTACATTTATTCAAGTGCAGCGGGCAGCAGGGGGAAAGATATATAGAAACGCTGGAGGGGCCAGATATATACCCCTTCAGAGATTCTATACATCTTTGCCCACGACAGCGCTTCTATATTAAAACTCTGCCAGGAGCCCTGATTGGCTCCTCGGTCCCGGCCATTCAGGGCTCCTGGTGGACTGGTGGGGAATTTAAAAATGAAAGTTTACTGTACATTGCATGGGATCGGAACATGCCGCCCGCTCCCCTGCTTAATAACATCTGATCGGATCAGGTCTCAGAAGTGAGACCCAGTGCGATAAATCCCTCAGCCCCTCTGCTACTACCCCCAACATGGAACAGCCCCTGTTCCATGCTGGGGGTAGCAGGATTTACTCCGTTTCGAGGAATTTACCGACAGCTCTGAGCTGTCGGTTTTCTGTGAATCAAAACTCACAGGTTTTCCTGTGAGTTTTCTTCACACTCGGAGTGTTTTTTTTTTTTTTTTTTTGTCGGGAACACGCCCCTTTTGTTGGGAAAAAACGCTTTTGTAGGGTTTTTTTCCCACTCTGAGTGATTTTGATTTGGTCAGGTTGTGCGCCAGATTATGGCGCAAATACTGGCGCAAATTCTGGCGCAGACAGAATTCTGTCGCAAAACCCGACAAAAAGTGTCGGGATCCTGTTAGTAAATGAGGGCCATTGTGTAACAAAACAGTAATTTACACATCAAAGGAGAATTCCCATGAGAGCTTTATGTCATCCTGTGATAAATCCTTTTTCCCCAGCTTTTCACATGTTGTTCAGGTATGTGAACACTTTAGATCGCACTGAGTCTCAGTCATGAAACTCGCTATTATGAGTTATTACTCCCTGAAGGCCTTGTGGGCAGCCAAATCCAATTCACTCACTACATTAGAGTCTATGTGAACTTGGGCCTGAATGAGTCGAGTTTGAGTGACAGCTGGGGTGTGAGGCATGATACCTGTTGCGATCCAAACTTTTGACATATCTGACTAAAATGTTAAAAGTTTTTTTTTAATTACAGTGATGCTTTAAAGTGGTACTCCGCCCCTTGACATCTTATCCCCTATCCAGAGGATAGGGGATAAGATGTCTGATCGTGGGGGACCCCCGTTTAGAGCGTTGGCTGCACCAAGAGGCTCTTGACATCATGGCCATGCCCCTAAATGCAAGTCTATAGGAGGGGGCGTGACTCCGCTCTGTGCACCGGATGTCTGGGGTGCCGCAACCGAGATCCCGGGGGTTTCCAATGGCAGGACCCCCACGATCAGACGGAGTACCCCTTTAAGGCTTCCTAGCCCTCATCGGTGCATTATATTTAATGAAATCTTCTTAAGTCTGTGTAGCGTTTTGTCTATTGTAACGTTTCTTTGTCTTCCCTCTCATTGCTCATAAAAGTTGATCGTAGGTTAATTTCGCAACACGACAGACATGGTACGAATGATACTTGTAAAATGAGCTCTGCTACAATAACATTTTGTACGTATTCTATGAGTAATGCATTGTCGTGCCAGTCATTTACTGAACATGGATTCTACCCATCATTTATTTCTAATCTGGAGTCCGCATTATTTATTACTCATGAAATGTGCTCAGTCAATATATAGCTTTGGATGTATCAGGAATTGCCGGTCTGCAGTCTTTATAACAAATGGTAATTCTGGTGAATGATGTCACTTTGTCTATAAAACCCTCATGAATATTGGGAATCCATTCATTGCTTTCAGTGCCAACACATTTAAAGTCATTAAATGTGTTCTACATGTTACCATTTTCTCTATTTATTGCAAATGTAAGCTTGCGACCAAATCTCATATAACTTAAGTCCTGCTACGGGACCTCTGAAACCCCACCAGCGGATCCCTCCCCCCTTCCTTCCAGGACTATTGGCAACATTGACTGAGATCAGTAATGCTTGCATGGAGGCTGTACCGCAGTCACAGTTCTATGCTCCAGAATTACAGGTTACCTATCATCTATAGGGTGTAGGTATTTCAGGACTACAACTCCAAGCATCCACATGGTGGGAGCTGTAGTCCTACAAAATCATGTACATTTTGGGCACCCACAATGATGAACAGGTCCTACAGTACCAATGTATGGCTGAGGCTGGGTTTACCCAATGTTAATGGTGTCATCTGAGATATATGTTGGCATCCCATCAAAAAAGGAATGCCAGCATAACTCCAAAAGGCACAGCAAGGGTGACCATGTTGGCAACATTTTCCGCACATAGCAGAACAAGCTATTGAATACGTATAACTTGGATGTACAGAATTTATCTTGTATGAACCCAGCCAATGCATCATTACTATATGGCTGTATCAAATGCATGGCACTTAAGACAATCCAAAAACATTAGAAAATTTATAGGAAACCTATAGAGTACATTCTTATTTGATCCATAATTTTTTTTTATTGTTCTGACATCCGGTGAATAAACAATGAATGTCTCAATCTTAGAGATTAAAGGGGTACTCTGGTGAAAAACAAATGTTTTCAAATCAAACGGTGCCAGAAAGTTTAATAGATTTCTAAATTACATCTATTTAAAAATCTAAATCCTTCCAGTACTTATCAGTTGCTGTAAACAATAGAGGAAGTTATTTAGTTCTTTCAAGTCTGACCACTGTGCTCTCTGCTGCCACCTCTGTCCCTTTCAAAAACTGTCCAGAGCAGGAGGAAATCCCCATAACAAACCTCTCCTGCTATGAACAGTTTCTGACACAGAAAGGTGGCAGCAGAGAGCACTAAGATTAGACTGGAAAGAACTACACAACGTCCTGAGCAGCATACAGCAGCTGATAAATACTGGAAGGATTAAGATTTTTAAATAGAAGTAATTTACAGATCTGTTTAACTTTTTGGCATCAGTTGATTTGAAAACATTTGTTTTCCACTGGAGTACCCCTTTAAGAGGAGATTTATCAAACAGGGGAAATAAACAGTGGAGCAGTTGACCCTAGCAACAAATCAAATTACACCTTTTCAGCAGGCTTTAAAAAAAATAAAGTTGAACTCTGATTGGTTGCTGTGGGCAACTACTTCACTGTTCCTCTGTACAAAGTCTGACAAATCTCCCACTAAATATCCCATATGGTCACACACAATTCAGCATAGATAATCTGCTGCCTATTTTGGTAATAGATTCCAAAATGTTGGCCTTAAATCAATCTGATTTTGCAACAATTCACAAGTATTTTATCATAAGAATTTTATCTAGTACTTCCAGCTCTGCAAAGACAAGAACATTTTATAGAAAACATTTTAATTGTTTGTAATAATTATTTATCCCTATACTGTCAGCATATCCCACAGAGCTGATATATTTTTCTTATCTAATTTTTCATTCCCGTATATACTCACAATGTAGGGCTGATTTATTAAGAAATACTTAACTTTAATTGGAGTGTGGGAGGAAACCAGAATATACTTATCTGATTCATGGCTCGTCCACACTCCTTAAAGGGGTACTCCCTGGAAAACCAACTTTAAATCAACTGGTGCCAGAAAGTTAAACAGATTTGTAAATTATCTATTTTTAAAAATATTAATCCTTCTAGTACTTATCAGCTTCTATTTAAACCACAGGAAGTTCTTTTCTTTTTGAATTTCCTTTCTGTCTGACCACAGTGCTCTCTGTTGACATCTCTGTTCATTTTAGGAACTGTCCAGAGTAGGAGCAAATTGCCGTAGCAAACCTATCCTGCTCCAGACAGTTCCTAAAATGGACAGAGGTGTCAGCAGAGAGCACTGTGGTAAGACAGAAAAGGAAATTCAAAAAGGAAATAACTTCCTGGGGAGCAAATAGAAGCTGATAAGTACTAGAAAGATTAAGATTTTTAAATAGAAGCAATTTACAAATCTGTTTAACTTTCTGGCACCAGTTGATTTAAAAAAAAAAAAAAAGTTTTCCAGGGGAGTACCTCTTTAATTTCCTCACTGAACATCCTCTACTTCTCCATGCACAAACCATGGCACACAATTTAAAGCAGATTCAAGCAGAATTTTCATGTGAAAATCCTGCCTGGAATCCTTGTGGAATGAAAGCCCCATTGATGTCAATGGAAGGTCTTGATAAGGATTATTTTTGCTTTAAAGGGGTACTTTGAAGGGAAAAAAAAAAATTCCAAAAAGATCTGGTGCCAGAATGTTAATATTTTTAAATAGAAGCAATTTACAAATCTGTTTAAGCCTTCCAGTATTTATCAGCTGCTTTATACTACAAAGGAAGATGTATAGTTATTTTCTGTCTGACCACAGTGCTCTCTGCTGATACCTCTGTCCATGTCAGGAACTATCTAGAGTAGAAGAAAATGCCCATAGCAAACCTCTCCTGCTCTGGATATTTCCTGACATAGACAGAGGTGGCAGCAGAGCACACTGTGGTCAGACTGGAAAGAACTATACAGCTTCCTCTAGAGCATACAGCAGCTGATAAATATTGGAAGTGTTAAGATTTGTAAATAGAAGTTATTTACAAATCTGTTCAACTTTTTAGTGCCAGTTCATAAAAAATAATACACCTTGAAAAATGGACTTGACATTTCTTGAAGCAGAAAATACTGGCCAGGACTTCCCTGTGACATCAATGGGGCTTTGATTTTAGAACAATGTCCACATGGAAATTCAACTTTAATCTCCTTGAGGAAATTCATTCTGAAAATTCTGCAAAAGTAATGGCCCGCTCAGCCAATCACCGATGGACACGGGCCCCATCTCAGCCAGGGATTGGCTGAGTGGGCTGTCACTTCTGTTCAGCAAGAGTACATCTCCAAAGGATGGCGGCTAAAGCATGCTGGAGAAATGTAATGCACCCATCCATGTACAACCCGACACCTATCTCCTTTCCTCTGGATAGAGGATTCATTTTTATAAAGTGAATAGCCCCTTTAAGTCGCCTTGCCCCAAACCAAAGTATTAGGGGGTGCTTAAATTGGTTCTCTTGCACCCACTTTTTTCTTGTAGATGCAATTTAAGGGTTTGTCCAGGATTAAAAAAGCATGTCCCTTTTCATTCAAAAACAGCAATACTCCTGTCTACAGGCTGTTTGTGGTATTACAGCTTAATCTTTATTTTAATTGAGTTTACCTGCGATAGCATACACAATCTATAGACAGGTGTAAAAAATGAAGCATTTTTTCCTAATCCTGAAAAGCACTCTTTAAAAGAGGTCTGTTTTTTATTCATTATCATTTTTATTTATTACCATGACAGCTTTCTCTGATGCCCATCACTGGAGCAGGAGTGTGGCAGTATATTACAGCTGCAGTTTTGATGGAATAGTGAGTGAACTCATTTGTCAACCATCCTAAAAATGTGATATTTTAACAATCAAAGTACAAAGCCTAATAATGTTTAGAAATAATGTAGTTATCTGTAGCACTAGTACTGTACCTTTTTCAGTTGCACAAAGGCATATTCATAGTCAGTTCGTGAGCGCAACTTATCCTCATACCTAGGAGAGTAAAGTTAAAAGGTTAATCTTTCTATATAGGTCTTATTAGTCACGTTCTATATAATACAGCTATGTACTCTGTACAATTAAAATAGGCTTTTCTTTGTTTTATATTATGAATATACATCGGTCAGCTATAACATTAAAACCAATTAAATTAATTATCTTGTTGTCTTGTGGGTTGCTCCTGTATTCAGTGATAAGTTCCTACAGTACTTAATGTGATCCAATGAAGGGCAACCAATGAACCGGCGACAGGGTCATACAAACCCAAGGTCTATTGATGTGCATGGGGAGTGAAGGCTAGAGCATCTGGTCTAATTCTACAGAACAGCTACTTTAACACAAACTGTTAAAAATGTATGTCTGACTGTGTGACAAAGATGTCAAAACACACACTGCAGGCTGATCAGTCTGTGTCTATGACAGGGATTCCCAACTGGGGTGCCATTCGGCAGTGCCAGGATGCTGTGGGCTTTGGTGTCCAAAATGTTTTTGTTTTTTTAGTACATTTTTTTAGTATTTGAATATCCATCCTGGCAGAAGTGTCAGCGTTATGCGCTGAATGCTTCCGGCAGAGAGGATCCGGCATCCGGTAGCCAGGCGGGGAAGGTCCACGTCACTGCAGCGATGACGTGGGACGCTTCTTGGCAGCCCGCGTTAAGTACACCGCACAGGTGAGGTTGTGGAGCGGGTATTTTTTATGAAAACAGGTGCACGGGAAGGGGGGAAGGGGTTTTAATGTAAGCAGGGGCAGAAGTGAGGGGAATTTGAATGTAAGCAGGGGCAGAAGCAGGGGGGAGTTGAATGTAAGCAGGGGCAGCAGCGGGGGAATTTGAATATAAGCAAGGGCAGAATTGGGAGGGGGCGTTTGAATGGAAGCGAGGCAGATGCGGGGTGGGGGTTTGAATGGGGCAGGGGGGGTGAATGGAAGCAGGGGGAAATGGAAGCGGGGGGGAAGAATGGAAGCAGGGGTGGGGGGTGAATGGAAGCAGGGGCAGGGGGGGTGAATGATAGCAGGGGCGGGGGGTGAATGGAAGCAGGGGCAGGGGGGGTGAATGGAAGCAGGGGGGGTGAATGGAAGCAAGGCAGGGGGGTGAATGGAAGCAGGGGCGGGGGGTAAATGGAAGCAGGGAGGTGGTTGGGTGGCTGCAGGGTGAATGGAATCAGTGGCAGGGGTGGATGGGTGGCTGCAGGGTAAATGGAAGCAGTGACAGGGTGGTTGGAGGTGAATGAAAGCAGTGGCAGGGTGGATGGGATTGTGAATGGATGCAGGGGTGGGGGTGAATGAAGGCAATGGCGCTGGGAGGCTGGAAGCAACGTAGGTGGTGGCTGGAGGCTTTTGGGTGGGAGGCTGAAGGCAAAAGGTGTGAGTGGTTGGTTGGCTGGAGGCAATAGTGGTGGGTGGCTGGGTATCTGGAGGCAATAGGGGAGTATGAAGGCAATAGTGGTGGGTGGCTGGGAGTCTGGAGACAATAGTGGTGGGTGGCTGGGAGTCTGGAGACAATAGTGGTGGGTGGATGGGAGTCTGGAGGCAATGGGGGTGGGTGAAAGGCTGGGGGCATTTGAGAGGTTGGAGGTATTTGTGTGTGGGAGAGGCTGGAGGCATTGTGTATGAGAGGGGCTGGAGGCATTTGGGGGAGGCTGGAAGTATTGTGTGGGTGGGTGGGGGAGAGAGGTTGGAGGCATTTGGGGGGGATGCTGGAGGCATTGTGTGTGTGGGAGAGAGGTTGGAGGCATTTGGGGGGATGCTGGCGGCATTGTGTGTGGGAGAGAGGTTGGAGGCATTTGGGGGGGATGCTGGAGGCATTGTGTGTGTGGGAGAGAGGTTGGAGGCATTTGGGGGGATGCTGGCGGCATTGTGTGTGGGAGAGAGGTTGGAGTGAGGTTGGAGGTATTGTGTGTGAGGCTACTGGAGGCATTGTGTGTGGGGCAGCTGAAGGCATTGTGTGTGTGTGTGTGGCTGCTGAAGGCATTGTGTGTGTGAGGCTGTTGGGGGCATTGTGTGAGGCTGCTGGGGGCATTGTGTGCGGCTGCTGGGGGCATTGTGTGTATGTGTATGGTTGCTGGGGGCACTGTCTGCATTTGTGTCAGGCTGCTTGAGCCACTGTGTGTGTGAGGCTGCTGGAGCCATTGTGTGTGAGGCTGCTGGAGCCATTGTGTGTGATTCTGCTGAAAGCACTGTGTGTGTGTGTGTGAGACATTCTGAAAGCACTGTGTCTGTGAGGCTGCTGCAGCCACTGTGTGTGTGAGGCTGCTGGAGGCACTGTGCGAGGCTGCTGGAGGCACTCTGTATGTAAGACTGGAAGTATTTGTAGGAAATAAAGATAGGATGATGCTGGAGAAGTACGGAGCCTAATATGTTTTTTATTTTTTATTTTTTTGCAGGTTCTGCAGTAAAAAGTTGTGGCTGGAAGAAGCCATCATGATGGTCCGGGCCAGATGGAGAAGAAAAAGAAAAGTGAACAACTCCGATCAGAGAAGACAGCACTGCAATCTACATAGCTAACAGATATATAGGTGATGTGTAATGCTTCTTTTAACCATTTTTTGTGGCGTGTCAAATATTATTTGGTAGGGGTGCCCCGCAAAAAAAAAATTTTTCGAGGGATGCCCTGAGGCGAAAAAGGTTGGAAACTACTGGCCTTTGTTATAGTACTGCATAGCCACAGACTGGTCAAGTGCCCATGTTGAACCCTGTCTACTACTGAAAGCACCTACAATGGGCATGCAAACATCAGAACTGAGCTGTGAAGCAATGGAAAAGGTGGACTGTTTTGACACTATATGGACTTTCAGATGCTTATTGTGTCACCTGCGGAAGTGATGGTACCAAGACGCACTATGGGAGAAAAGTACCCCCCGATACACTGGAACTCACTATCCCGACATATCCATCTCTCACCCACCATCAAGACCTTCAAGAGCAACCTGAAGACTTGTAGCCCTTCAATAAGCCCTTGCAGGCAAGGCCCTCTCTCCCTCTATATTAGTCTGCAATTTAGTCTGTGTCACGTTTGCTGTTCCTGCGTTATGTTAATTCTTATCACATGTAAAGTGCTCTGGAAGCAAGGGCGCTATATACCTTATTATTATGATCGATAATAATAATCATAATTGGCTAGCTGAAGGAGGTAGAGTAATGCTCTTGGCAGTGCTCTTTGTTTATCCAAAAGATAGGCAGATCCACAGGTAAACAATTACCTAAAGCAAGATTTTAAACATTTTCAACTGGTGAACCATAAGACTAAACATGTTTACAGTATATCCATACTTTTAGAAAAACTGACTATTACAGTTACTAGTACAGTAAAAAAAAAAAAAAAAAAAAAGGAAGTGAGCCCTTTAATTAGTAATTACAAAAAAAAAAAAAAAAAAAAGGAAGTGAGCCCTTTAAATGACCTAAATGTCTACTTTGATTACTAATAAAATGTGGTCTGATTGTTATCACAATTATAGATAAACACAAAATCTAACTACACCTATAACACACATTGGCCCTCATTTATTAAGAGTGGAGTGTAGGTTTCTTTGTGGGTTTTAATTCCCTACAATTTATTTTCCACGGTATTTACTACGGTTTCCCTTCATTTTCCACTTTCCCTACACTTTGCTTTTTTTTACACATGCTCTGATCTGTCTGGTTTTCCTCAGCTCAAATCCACCACATTTATTGTGGAAACCTTAGTAAATATGTTGGGTTTTTGTGAAAATGTCGTGAACACGCCCCTTTTCTGAGACCATGCCCCCTTCCCCAGTGACCACGCCCCTTTTTCGTGTTTTCTTAGCAAAATGGAGAGTTAGGCGGGTTTTTTCAATTCTGGCAGAAATTCTGGTGCAAAATTTGGCGCAGGCAGAATTTCTGGCGCAATGCGACAGAATCTTTCGCACAACCCGACAAGACATGTCTGGTTTGCAATAGTAAATGAGGGCCATTGTGTGTACTGTTCATGTTTATTACTAAGCATGTTGAGTAAACATCCACAGTGCTTTGAGAAAAAAGGAGCCCTTGAATTTAATAACTTGCAGATCCCCTTTAGCAGCAATCACTTCCATCCAACATTTGCTCTAGCTGCAAATAAGATTTGTGCAACACTGGGGAGAAAGTGTTAGACCATTTTTCCCTGCAATGTCTTTCAGTGCTTCAATATTCAATATTTCGGGGATGTCTTGAAAGAATAGCCTTCTTTAATTTAGGCCATTTATGCAATCTGATAGTATTCATGGCCATTCCAATACATAAATCTTTTTCAACTATTCTCTTGCCAAGTTAAATGTGTGCTTTAGGTCATTGTCTTGTTGAATCCCTTCAGTTTAAGGTAATAATCTGTTGCATTCAAATTTTTCTGTAAATTCTTTTGATGCAGTTTAGAATTCATTGTTCTCTAATTGATCACAGAACATACATGTCTGGAGGCAGTCCTAAACCATGGTACTTCCTCCATCATGTTAATGTGCAGATTTATATGTCCTTCAAACATATAGCATTGTATATCTATGCTAAAAAGTTCAACTTTTGTCTCATCTGTATATAAGACACTTCGGAGAAGCTCTGTTAAAGCTCCAGGTCATCTCGGATAAGCTGCTTCCTTTGTATTGTCCATCTATGAGAGCTGGTCTTGTTCAATGTCTTTGTACAAACTACAAATTCTGTCGATGTGTCTACAATTACAGTCTTATGTAGGTCTTCTAGTGTTACTCTTCGGTTCCTTCTAACCTCTTTCAGGATTAAGGTTAAGGTCTCACTCTCCTTAGAAGAGATGTCTAGATGATTTGTCTAACTGTGGACGGATTCACAGCAAATACACCTCCTTTCCTTCGTTGAAACACCTTTTGCCAAGGAGTCCTAAACACAGAGGTTTACTTATGTTATCTCCCTGCACTGTGGATGTTTGTCCAATGTGCTCAATGAAAAACATAACCGTTTGTGTGTAAATGTTTGTGACTTAAATAACAATCTCAATAACTCCAAACCCCATGGAGGATAATAGGCACTGCCAGTAAGGTAATCCAGAGATGAGGATAAAAACTATTTTAATAAAACATGCTACACGTTACGAAACCGGACCGGTTTCTTCTTCAGGCAGATAAATGATCAAGTGCATATACGTGTTGTGCCGGAATTTGCACAACCCTTTTAGGCGAGTTAACCCTTGGCTCACCTATTTTTAAATTTTTATGCTGAAAATGTCACACGAGGGAGCGCTTTTGTCTTTTGTATTTAAATAACAATCTGACCACATTCAATTAGTAACCAATCCAGAAGTCCAGGTAGTTCTAAAGGGTTTAATTACTTTTCATGCAACAGCCAATATAAAGAAAAACAAGACATGAATGTTGTGATTGGTTGTTGCCAACAAACACAAGGATGCAGCAGTACTCTGGGTGTTAGGATCGGTATTTTATTTTACCCTGTTTGGAGGTGGTGACTTTTTTGTGTTGTTGTGGCTCAGGAAATCTATTAAGGCATTAAAGTTTTAACAAATAATGAAGATTAGTAGACATGATCTAATGTGCCCACTTACTGTAAGGCACAGATTTTTTTTACATTTGAGTAAGCCACTGTCTGCTGTTTCCTGTCTCAGAAGAATTATGCTTTATGGTCACCAGTGACAGCCAGATGCAGAGATGCTAAACTAATGTCTATTTTTGACTGTTTTCAACCAGCCTGTGGTGTATTCTTTGATTCTTTTTGGAATAATAATTAAGAATGAACTAAATGAAGTGATGTACTCCGTAATCACAAGACTGGTACACTCACACACTGGGTTGCTCCTGAAGTTGGGCTGGATCATATACTTTGGATTATAGGTTCCTCCCATCAATTTGGTGTTTCTGTTTGGAGTTTCACCAAGTTAATAAGTTATATATATATATATATATATATATATATATATATATATATAACCCATATGTTGTGAATCAGCTTAATAGGTGTAATTATAAGCTAATAAATTATTAACTGACTCCTAAGTACCTATGAGGCTCATATCTAAGACACAGAAGTAACATATAGGAGCTTTCTCCTGTCCTTACAGATAAGATGTCTAAATATGATAAGAATTTGTAGACAGTACAGATATAGTTAGTACTGTTCAGATAAGGGGACAGAAACCTGACGTCATACAGAACATCAGTATTACTGAAACATCATGATACTTCTTTCGAGGAAAACTGACCAGATCAATGGACCTTGTCAGTTATCTCCCTTTTATATGGGCCTATTATTGGGCTACTGAGCATTCTTAGGACACTTTAGTGCAGTCATTTAAATTATGGTTAATGGCTGCACAGTGCCCTGCGTAAACAGGTAATAGGCAGCCAATAATGAAAATAATGGCCGCACAAACACTCATTTCTGGCCACACGATGGATTGAGCATTATGAAGGCTCAGCAGACTGGTTTCCTGCCTCCTGTTGGCCCTCAGAATGGGTTTGAGGACCTGCCAATAATGTTTGAACAAAATTGTCAAGTAAATCATCACAAAAATCCCACAACCCCAGACTAACTTGTCTTTTATGTCATTGACCGAATCCATCAATTCCAGTAGGCTTTTCTGAGTCTGGTTGTTTCTCTTTGTAACACCATTGACTTGACCAAGGATGCGACTTATATATGACAGGTAAATGGGTTCCAGGTCTTTTTCAGAATTATCTTCTTCCTGCAGCATTGACCATCTTTGCTTCAAAATCTCCCGCTGTTTCTCCAGGTATCTAATCTGCAAAACACAATTCAGTAATAAGACAGTGCTTAGACTTATGCCTTTCATAGGTCTCTTATTTACAGATGCCTGTGTTTCTTTAAAGAAAATATTTGATCAATTGGAGTCATCAGATACTTAAAGGGGTACTCCCCTGGAAAACATATTCTTTTTTTAAATCAACTGGTGCCAGAAAGTTAAACAGATTTTTAAATTACTTCTATTTAAAAATATTAATCCTTGGAGTACTTATCAGCTGGTGTATGCTTCACAGGAAGTTCTTTTCTTTTTGAAGTTCCTTACTGTCTGACCACAGTGCTTGCTATGGGGATTTGCTATGGGCATGTGCTTCTGCTCTGGACAGTTCCTAATATGGACAGAGGTGTCAGCAGAGAGCACTGTGGTCAAACAGAAAGGGAATGAAAAAAAAAAGAGAACTTCCTCTGGAACATACAGCAGCTAATAAGTACTGGAAGGGTTAAGATTTTTAAATAGAAGTAATTTGCAAATCTGTTTAACTTTTTGGCACCAGTTGATTTGGATTAAAAAAAATGTCAGTGGGGAACCCCTTTAACCCCTTCCAGCTATAGGATGTATGCATACGTCCCAGCACCCGACACGTTTGTGCAATGGGACGTATGCATATGTCCTAGGGATGCATATGTCCTAGGGATCTAGAACGTCGGCGGGACCCGGCTGTCAATCACAGCGCCAGTCCTGGCAGCATTAACCCCATAGATGCCATGATCAATCCTGATCACGGCATCTATGGTGTTTACAAGGGGAGCGTGCTGCAATACGATCGCGGATCGCCGTTGGTTGCTATGGCAGCAGGAGGTCAGATCATGACCTCCGGTCTGCCTGCTACGGAAGCCTGTAAGATCCAGCCGCAGGCTGGATTGCACAGGCTGTACTGTGTGCTGCAGTACAAATGTATTACAGCATAGTATAACCTGTAAAAAATAAAATAAATAGTTCTAAAATAAAAGAATGAAGTGTAAAAAAAAAAAATGCCCCTTTCCCAATAAAAGCCCTGTATTATCATAAAAAAGATCAAAAACACAAATCATAAACATAATAGGTATTGCCACGTCTGTAATGACATGTACTATAAAACTATAATATAAATTATCCTGCACGGTGAACGTCGTAAAAGGGGAAAAAAGAGCTAAATTTGCCAATTTTGGTACAAATAGTGGGAAAAAAAAGATCAAAAGGTAGCACGTATCCCAAAAATGATACCAGCTCATCCCGCAAAAAATAAGCCCCTACTCAATGGCGTCAGATGAAAAATGAAAGTTACGGCTGTTGAAAAATAATTTTGCTCAGACATAGACAAAGAACATAGAAAGCTACATAAAATGGGTATCGCCATAATCATACTGACCCACAGAATAAATATAACATCACTTTTACTGCACAGTGTACACCATAAAAATTAAAAAACACCAGAAATTTTCCAGTTTTTCCCAATATTTTGGAGTTTTTCACATAAAAAGCTGCATGTGTCAACAAAAATCCACCACTTATATAAAGTACAATATGTCACAAAAAAACAATATCAGAATCGCTCAGAAAAAGCGTTCTAAAGTTATTACCATTTAAAGAGACACGTGGAATAAAAAAAAAAAAAAAAAAAAAAAGAGCCTGGTCATTGAGGTAAAAAATGGATCAGTCTTTAAGGGGTTAAGCTATACAAATTGCATTATGCATATAGCACCTCTGATCTCAATGACATGGGCAGCAGGATATTGCAGATAATATTTTTTAGGATTTTTTTTTCTCTATGCTCTGCTGTATTTCAATTTATGTAACAAACTTAGTGTTTGAGCATTTATTGTATAGACACAGGGATAACTGATGCACATTGGAATGTCAGAATGATTGCTACAAAATACAAAGAAAGGCTGTAGATGTCTCCTTAAAGGGGTATTCCGGGCAAAAACATATTATCCCCTATCAAAAGGATAGGGGATAAGATGTTTGATCGCGGGGGGCCCGCCGCTGGGACCTTCCGCGATCTCCCTGCAGCAGCCCGTAGCTGCGCCGGAAGTTTCGAAAGCCTCCGGGCTTCCGAGAAGGGGATGTGATGTCACGCCATGTCCCCTCCATTCATTTCTACGGAAGGGGGCGTAATGGCCGCAACGCCCCCTCTCATAGACATGAATGGAGGGGGCGTGGCGTGACATCACGTCCCTGTCTCGGAAGCCCGGCGGTTTCCGAAACTTCAGATGCAGCTACCCCTAGAATGCAGGCTGCTGCAGGGAGATTGCGGGGGTCCCAGAGGCGGGCCCCCCGCGATCAGACATCTTATACCCTATCCTTTCGATAGGGGATAAGATGTTTTTGCCCGGAATACCCCTTTAAACATGCCCATCATGTAGACCATAGAGGTATAGGGATAGCCAGAAGACTCAGGGGAGAGCGCTATAACCCCTGCTACACTGGAGCAGAAGAAGAAGCCACCCAGAGCAGGAGGAGAAGAACTATGCACAGACGCTGCTGCCTATAACTGTCTGCAGCACACCACACTGCCTGTGTACTGTTGACAGAGGGGTCTGGGGGGAGACAGAGGGGTCTGGGGGGGGGGGGCACAGGGGTCTGGAGGAGAGATTTGAGGGTGAATAGGGATCTGGGGGTGAGACAGAGGGGTCTGAGGGGGCAGTGGAGTCTGGAAGAGGAGGGGCAGATGGACAGAGGGGTCTGCAAGAGGAGGGGTCGAGGGGGATGAGAGGGGTCTCATGAAGGAGGACAGAGAATTCTGGGGATTTAGGGGTATAGAAGAGGACTTAGGGGTCTGGGGAAAGGGGGTCTGGAAGAGACATATAGGGGGTGGAGATGGAGGACAGAGGTGTCTGGGGAACCTAGAGGTCTGGAGGAGGACATAAGAGTCTAAGGGGGCATAATGGTCTGGAGGAGGACATAGGGGTCTGGAGGAGGGCACAGGGGTCTGAAAATAATATAAGGATCTGGGGGACAGGGGTTGGGGGAGGACAGTACAGAAGTGGCAGTAATTTTTTCAAGGGTATGGTGTGTGGCAGATATTTTTTTAGGGGCACAGGGTGTGGCAGGGTTATACTCAGGGGGCACAGTGTCTGGCAGGGTTATAATAATTATTGTCTTTATATAGAGAATGAGGATCTGCTGAGAAAGTGAAGAGCTACTAATGTCTACGCAAAGTCTGGAAGAAGTCCTGGTGCCTGGACAAGATAAAGATGAAGAAGATAAAGACTACATAGAAGACCCCACTTGTGAGTCATTGATTTGTGTATGCTTCCTGACTGTGTCCCATCAGAGGGACTGTACCCCAATCCATATAAAGGGAGTTATAGCTTTGCAAAAGCTGGATAGCCACTTAAACCAAGGGGGTTGCCAGCAATTTGACCCCCACATGAAAAAAAAAAATAGGCTGCTAAGTTCAAAAGGCTGGGCCTATTTTTGGCCCCAGTCTGGGCCTATCCATGTGTTATCGTTTTAAGACCTGAAGGGCCTGCCTTATTAGAGCTCAGGCACACTAAGGACATTTCTGCTTGGAAATTCTCAGTGGATTCCACTTGCAGTAGCCTCCCATTGATTTCAATTGGATTCTGCCCAAAGAATGAACATGTGCATTCTTTCGTTGCAGTCTGCCTGAAATCCATTATTTTGGTGGCAAATTCCTAGTGAAATTAATGTCGCTTCCAGCTGGGGCTAATTCACTGAGAAATTCAACTAGGAAATTCCTCACTGAATTTTCTCAGTGAGCATAAACCTGTAAGGTGCTCATACACATGAATTGGCCAAACTCCTGACTGACTAAGGTGTATGGGGGCCTCCCGACTTCGATAGAGACGTGAGAGGAGAGAAGGGTCATGCATGTTGGATTTCAACTGCCCAACCCCACTGGTTATAACCCACTACAGGGGAATCTGGCAGCAGTTTGCTCTTCCTCTCTTCATTGAGAACACATGAAATGGATAAACTGATTGTTCAAGTGTATTGGTGTATGGAGGGTTGCACCTTGTTTTCCCCCCCACCTCATCTTAGTGATCAAAGGAGACAATCGTTCTGGGCCCAAAGAGCAACTGCTAATCGGTAAATTTAGGGATGTAGTATAATTATTGGCAGTGATGGTCCATTTAATACAGGCAAGTGATACAGCCCAAGGCCAGTCCTGGAGACATTCTATATTTTGATGGGCATCTCCCAAGATATAATATTGGCACCAATTTCACATCCACCAATGTGCTGACTTTCCTAGTATGGCGGACATTTACTGATGTTTGTGTCATTGTTGCATATGGAATAGTCATGGTAACAAGCAACATCCATCTCAAAAACTTGGCATAAACTAAACCAAAAGGACTCAGTTGGCATTTTGAAAATGTGCAGTACTTAAAATAACCCTTTATGGCCTCCAAATAACGTGCGCTAATGTTTTAGACCATGATGAATTTCATATAATGGCATCTGTCAACATTTAATAAATACTTTTTTACCTTAACTTTACAGAGAAGAATATCAAAGTCTACTTCCCTTGTTTTTGGCAGTATTTATCAGGACACAATTTAGGCCTCTGTGGGACTATTTAACCATACAAACATGTCTAGCATGCACGCCAGGAGCTTTCAAAATGTACATGCAAAACAAACATTACAAAGGTACTGCGAAAGGTACTGCGAAATGTATGAAGCATATGAAATTAAAAGGGTATATATTGCCCATAACAGACTAGTGACTGTAAACTGGTGCCAGCAAGCTTATCAGATTTTATACCAATAAGTAATGGGTTTCTACATATTCAGTATTAAAAGCCATAAGGAATATAGTCTCTTAGCCCACAGGGGTTCAAAAAGGGAACAGGAATGACAAGTTGGTTTCCAATGACTCGTTAACCATTACGGGCCTAATGGCCTAGAATGAATATGTGATTTACTGTTCTTATAATTGTGATGAGTCTGGTACATATATGATACAAAGTGAATATGTTAGTTCTTTAGTGTACCACCATTTTCTATAAGGAAACAATTCTATGTAACAGTGTAAATTGAAGACATTAAGCGCTAAGCGCCCCCACACACACACACACACACTTCCTCATTGAATTTAACTTATGCATATTTCCATTGTGTAGATATGTAAACTCCCATTTCCATCTGCCCTTTCCCCTGCACTTACCTTGTCTTTGAATGTGGCCAGTTCTGTGTTAAGCTTCTCCTCTCCATTCTCTAAGCTGACTGAAGTTTTGGTGTTGAACTTTTTCTCTCCATCTTCTAAGCAGAGTGAAGATTTGGTGCTAGGCTTCTCCCCTCCATTCTCTAAGCTGACTGAAGACTTGGTTTCGGTCACAGTCACTTTGCTTTTAAAGGTTTCTTCAATGCTTTGGGAATAGGATACATTTTTAGCGTAGGACTCTGTCGAGTGGGTTTCTGATGAAGGGGAGCTGTAGAATAACGTACGTTCAGTATTGACAGAATCTGGACGCCAAAGAGGCAAGTCGTAAGTAGTTGAATGGGAAAAGGCAGCCATTTAGAGCAGATAGGATACTTGCTGTGAACTCCGGTAACAAAATCTTTATTTGTTGACAGAAATCTGCGAGAAGCTCTGATTCCAGAGCGGGAGAACACAGCCTGGGTGTGCCTGACACAGGGAGAGGCTGCAATTACCAGCCGTCTGCAAAGTACAACGGGGTGTCAGCCATATGGTATGCTAATGTGGCACACAAAAATCCCTCATGTGTCTATGGAAATGCAGGGAAATATATATATATCTATATACAAAGGAAGTGATTGTTTCAATAAAATGTGATGCATTAAATGTCAGGTTAACGTTTGCTACCCCTGTCTATGCTATGCAGTACATATCATGCAGTATATGCTGTTTTTCAGGCACTAAGTACAGATCTGCAAACAGTATCCTTCTGTGCTTCGGCACGCTGAGACAAGTATACATAGCTATTTCACAAATGCTCTAGACATTTTCAGAAGCAGAGCTGAGGTGTAGGATTGATGTCATACTTCTATGTAAATCGTTCAGATGATGGATATTAATAAAGAAGTAAAAGACTTTTCTTCATTGTTTTCAATACCTCTATTTGCAGTCAGTCAATAGCAACCATTATTAGGAGATACAAATTAGTCTTCATCATGTAATGGACTCTTACAGATGCATAGAGGCTATTTTCCACTGTATGGTTCAGTTTGTGGATGAACAAATTTTAGTTCATGCAAAAAAAAAAAATAATAATAATAATTATATATTATTTTACAGGCTTCATGGTTGTAAAACATGCAAGGTGGCACAGTACACTGAATGGTTACAACTTTGTTACACACAGTGTGGGAGCGATCTTGGAATGGTTTTCCACCAAAGTGACTTTATGTTAAAGGGGTACTCCGCCCTTAGTCATCTTATTCCCTATCATTTAGAGTGTCGGGTGCAGCGCCATAGGGATGTGACATCACTGCCGCACCCCCTCAATGCAAGTCTATGGGAGGGACGTGATTGCCGATAGCCCTGCATTGAGGGGGCACGGCCTTGACGTCACGAGCCTCTGCCCCGCATCGTCAGTTAAGCGGCACGGAGCGAAGTTCGCTCTGTGCAACGGATGTCTGGGATGCCACAGCCAAGATTGCGGGCGTCCCGATCGGCGGGACTCCTGCAATCAGACATCTTGTCCCCTATCCTTTGGATATGGGATAAGATGTCTAGGGGCAGAGTACCCCTTTTAAGTCTGTGTTTCCCCATTTTTCAGTACCTCTGTGGGTCTCTGGGAGGCTTTGTTTGAATCAGCCCAGTGCCTATGTGGATACAAGGTCAAAAGGATTATTTGTAATTTGACCTACAAGAAATAGACCCAAATAGCAAGTGATTGATGGCAAAGTCAGCTCCAAATAGGGTTGGTGGGCATTTAGGGCTTAGTATTGTGTCAGAACCTAGGCACGCTGGAGACTTTTCTTGTCCTTTCACCTCTTGAAATATGTATAACTATATTAATGGGCAGGATTAGGGTTGAAGACTTTATTATCTGATACTGTTGGAAGGGCTTTTAGGGTTTAGAGGATTGAAAAGATTAAGGCTAAGCCATGAGATTTGAGACACTGGAGCCATTAGCTTTATTAAGACCTGTAAATGGGTATTTATGGGTATTTATTATTGCCCTCAGTATTCCTCAAAATCAAAGTCCTGGAAAAAAAAAAATGCATATATATATATATATATATATATATATATATATATATATATATATAATTATAATAATAATAATTATTTATTTATATAGCGCCTACAGATTCCGCAGCGCATATATATATATATATATATATATATATATATATATATATATATATGTGTGTGTGTGTGTGTGTGTGTGTGTGTGTGTGTAAATTGCAGTTTTTTGGTGGGACACCAGTCTTGAGATAAAAAAAAAAAAACACAAAACAAAATATATGGGCGCTAAGGCTTTTAATTGATATTATTTAAAATCTGAAAAACGAATACCTCCAACACCATATAATATTTTATTGGGCAATTCCTTTATGCCTTTCTATATTAAATGGAACCTGTCATCAGTTTAACTGTGCTCAAACCATGGACAGCATAAAACAGCAGGGCGCACCATGCAGACACACTATTATTTTTTCTGAACGCTCTGGCATTTCAGAAAAATCATAGTTTAAAAATGCCACTGGTAACTATTCATGAAGGAGGGTCCCAGCGGCTGCTACCCGCCCTGCCAGCACTGAATAACATGACTCCTCCTATGCACTGATAGGGAGTGATGTGTCACTCCCTAACAGTGATCGGGATCAGAAGCAGCCACAGGAACCACCTCCAGTGACCATTTACCAGGTCCCAGTGGCAACTAGGATTTCTTTAAAGTGCCCCAAGTGTTTATGGTAAATCATAATGTGTCTGGATCGTGCAGACCACAGTTTGGGCACTATAAAACTAGTGACAGGTTGCCATTAAACTAATTTTCATCTGTTATTGTTGAACAAATTTAAACGAGGATTAAACCTCAGTAATACCTGGCAGTCTTGGAAGTACAGGGGATTATGAGATTATTCTAACAAAAAGCTAAAATGTTTACATATTTGGTTTATTCACAAAATATTGAGTTAATTCTGAACCCATCCCGTCAAGTACAGGCACATTTATTTAGTCAAGCCTACTCCTATTTCATTGTATATTTTTGTTATTAAACAAGACTATTACATAGGGTGTAACAATATATCTTATACTGTGTTGTTGAGTTTATTATTTTGACCATGCCCATTATTCCAGTTACTGAGTTTTCCTCCTACAATACATTATCTAGTGTTTAATCCAACTCAATACCAAAGAAAACAATTAGTTTTTCACCATTGTCCGTAAAATAATCAACTCTTTTTTTATATAAAAAAAATTGTGCTTAGAATGAGTATTTTAGTATACCGTAAATAGTTCTATCTGGGGTGAAATAATATATTCTTTTGATTAGCTGCTATTCTGGACATGTGGTTATGGAAGTATAAAAGTATATACCAAATACAACTTTCTATCACCTTAATAGCATGACAACATGGTAGCTCATCGGTTAGTTGGAATCCTGGGTTTAGATGTAACCAAAGACAATGGGGGAAATTTATCAAAACCTGTGCAGGGGAAAACTTGTCCAGTTGTCCATAGCAACCAATCAGCTTGCTTTTTTTTATTTTTAAGAAGGCCTGTGAAAGAAGTGATCTGATTGGTCAACTGGACAACTTTTCCTCTGCACAGGTTTTGATAAATCTCCCCCAATATCTATAAAAGGTTTGTATGCTCTCCCCAATTTTTTTGGGTCCCCAGATTTCCTCCCACACTATGCCTATGAAATTGTTCCTAGTGCATGTATGTGTATGTGTCTATGAGTGTGTGCATCTGAGAGGTAGAGTTTTGATTGTGAGTCCCATTGGTGGTAGGGACTAATATCCATACACTGCAATAGAAATAACAACAAATAAATGAAAAAAATTCTACTTCTCCAAATCTAACCCTAGAGATAACCTCAATCCTGTGTTCTCAGGCTGTATGCTAAATTGTAGCATTTACCCCGTACTGTCTCTATACTTAGGTCACAAGGTATCTATACAATTGTGCCACCATACACATGTATTCAAATGTTTTGCCATTTAAATAATTTACGCATAATAATAATGCCGGCACAAAAACAACATCGACACAGAAATTGCCATATTATTGTGCAGGGAATACAACAGTTGTGTTCCAATTACCTACTCCAACAGAGTGGTTACTAATCCATATGTTCTAGCCATAGTACTTTATAAAACATCATACCTACCTCATCCATGTTGTCTGCCCATCTAGTAGAGATATATATACAAAAATCCAGCCACGGCCATGTGTAAGACACATAGTGGTAAAAGAATGGCGCTCTGGAAAAGAAAGGCGTTTTGGTAAAATGGTTCTTTCTTTATTTTAAAGCTTTAAGTAACATCACACAGTGCCTGGACAAGGAGACCTCTAAAGTCTTTTTGGATGCATGCGCCGTTTAACACATAAAGGAGGAAGGGAAGGAGAAAACTCCAGCCAGCTCAACCCGCCCGGAACAGATGGAGCATGGATCCAGGTGCTGGACAACACCGAACAATGGAGAAAACAAGGAAGGTAGGATCCAGCTCTAGTGGCAAATAAAATCCTTTTATTCAAGGACAAACCAGGAACAAGAAGGGTAGTTATGCGTTTCAAGCATCAAGCGCTCTTATTCAGAATAGGAATAAGAGTGCTTGACGCTTGAAACGCGAAACTACCCTTCTTGTTCCTGGTTTGTCCTTGAATAAATGGATTTTATTTGCAACTAGAGCTGGATCCTACCTTCCTTGTTTTCTCCATTTAACACATACACATCTGTGTTAAAGGGCCCATGCACCCGAAATCCATACAGAGAGCTGGATCAAGTTCTTTAAAAATGAGAAAAAATTATTGTTCAGCGAAAAGAAGAAAGCCCCCAAAACACAAGAGGATATGCAATACTATATGATCAAGAAAACTTTATTCATTATTTATGCATTAAAACATCATAAAAAGGAGGTGGCAAATGTATAGGAAAAAAAAAAAAAAAAAGGTTGACGTCTGGGTGCTTGTCCCAGAGTATAAATGACATAGAATATGGTGGCATGCAGAGGAAATATCAGAAAGGTGCATGTCTGGATAGTGTGTACCAAATACAGCCAATAGGCCTGATAGGAAAGAAAGCAAACAGCTTTCAGTCACATATCCTTCAGTACAACAAGATGCATATGAAACATGAGCATTTCATGTGTAAAAAAGTGCAACCTCATACAAACCAGAGCCTGCAACCCAACACGTGTTTCACTCTGACAAGAGCTTCTTCCTGGGGCGTTGTCATCTAACATCATAGATGTATTTCAGGACATTGGCAAGATTCCAGGAAGGTTTTCATAATTCTGGGCCTATGTTTGGCACGGGAGCGGGCGAGCTGCATATCATTCTGGCTAGATTGTTATTATGGATAGTACATAAAAGGTATACCAACATATACCTGTCTGGTGAAGTCTATTAAAATATAAACTCAAAATTCAAAGCATTAACATTTCCCCATGTTTAACCTCTTCAGGACACAGGGCGTATGGATACGCACTGCATTCCGAGTCCTTAAGGACCGATGGCATATCCATACGCCCGTGGGACTGGAGCCGGATGCCTGCTGAAATCATTCAGCAGGCACCCTGGCACATCGCCCAGGGGGGTCCTGAGACCCCCTCATGTTGGCGATCGGAGAAAATCGCATGTCAATTCAGACATGCGATTTTCTCCAATTCCGGGCTGATCGGGTCTCTGGTGACCCGATCACCCGGAACATAGGGCTGATCGAAGTTGTCAGCAACAGCCCCGATCAGCCTAAAGGATAGGAGTGAGGTCGCAAAGCTGCGATCTCCTCCTATCCCCTGCCATTACTCAGAAAGGAGTTCTGACCAATGGCAGCGCAGTACAGAACCCCCCGTTCTGCCCGCCCCTGGATGTTGAGGGGCTCTGGGAAGAAGATGGAGGCCGTACCTGCAGGAAAAGATGCCTGGGGACCTGGGATCTTCGCTGTAGCCTGCTGGATCTTTGCTCAGGTAGGGAATCGACAGTGTGGTGGTGGGGGGGGGGGGGATTGAAAGTGAAAGTAAATCAATCTTTACTGTGGCAACCACTAGGGGGACCAAACTACAACTCCCAGCATGCCCAGACAGCCAAAGGCTGTCTGGGCATGCTGGGAGTTGTAGTTTTGCAACATCTGGAGGGTCACAGTTTGGAGACCACTGTTACAGTGGTGTCCAAACAGTAGCCCTCCAGATGTTGCCAAACTACAACTCTCATCCTGCCTCGACTGCCCAGGCATGCTGGGAGTTGTAGTTCTGTAACATCTGTCCCTTCAGATTTAGCAATTTTCATGACATTTTTGAAAATTGCTGCTCTACTTTGAAGCCCTCTAATTTTTTCAAAAAGCAAAAGTATGTCCATTTTATGATGCCAACATAAAGTGGACATATTGTATTTGTGAAGAAAAATTAAATTTATTGTGAATATCCATTTTCCTTACAATTAGAGATCTTCAAAGTTAGAAAAATGCAAAATTTTCAAAATTTTTGAAATCATTCAGCAGGCACCCTGGCACATCGCCCAGGGGGGTCCTGAGACCCCCTCATGTTGGCGATCGGAGAAAATCGCATGTCAATTCAGACATGCGATTTTCTCCAATTCCGGGCTGATCGGGTCTCTGGTGACCCGATCACCCGGAACATAGGGCTGATCGAAGTTGTCAGCAACAGCCCCGATCAGCCTAAAGGATAGGAGTGAGGTCGCAAAGCTGCGATCTCCTCCTATCCCCTGCCATTACTCAGAAAGGAGTTCTGACCAATGGCAGCGCAGTACAGAACCCCCCGTTCTGCCCGCCCCTGGATGTTGAGGGGCTCTGGGAAGAAGATGGAGGCCGTACCTGCAGGAAAAGATGCCTGGGGACCTGGGATCTTCGCTGTAGCCTGCTGGATCTTTGCTCAGGTAGGGAATCGACAGTGTGGTGGTGGGGGGGGGGGGGATTGAAAGTGAAAGTAAATCAATCTTTACTGTGGCAACCACTAGGGGGACCAAACTACAACTCCCAGCATGCCCAGACAGCCAAAGGCTGTCTGGGCATGCTGGGAGTTGTAGTTTTGCAACATCTGGAGGGTCACAGTTTGGAGACCACTGTTACAGTGGTGTCCAAACAGTAGCCCTCCAGATGTTGCCAAACTACAACTCTCATCCTGCCTCGACTGCCCAGGCATGCTGGGAGTTGTAGTTCTGTAACATCTGTCCCTTCAGATTTAGCAATTTTCATGACATTTTTGAAAATTGCTGCTCTACTTTGAAGCCCTCTAATTTTTTCAAAAAGCAAAAGTATGTCCATTTTATGATGCCAACATAAAGTGGACATATTGTATTTGTGAAGAAAAATTAAATTTATTGTGAATATCCATTTTCCTTACAATTAGAGATCTTCAAAGTTAGAAAAATGCAAAATTTTCAAAATTTTCATGAAATTTGGGGATTTTTCACCAAAAAAGGATGCAAGTAACACCGAAAATTTACCACCAAAATAAAGTAGAATATGTCACGAAAAAACAATCTCAGAATCAGAATATTCGGTAAAAGCGTTTTCGCGTTATTAATTCGTAAAGTGACGGTGGTCATAATTGCGAAAAAGGGCTCAGTCCTTAAGGTGAAAAAGGGCTGCGTCCTTAAGGGGTTAAGGAGTTTTTATGTTCTTCCTGTGTATCATAGGCCAGATGTCACTTTGTCTGTCAATTCTTCATTAGACCTGTATTACGATTATTTCTGGTGATCCATGTCAGAAGCTATGAGTGTCTCGATGAGTAAATGTCTATATACAAGATCTTTTTGTGTCATTAAATGAGATATTAAACGTTGCCAGGTGGTGACATGCAGCTTGACAAACATTTCAGTGTTGTTACACATCTGCGGAAAATTGCATAGTCATTGTTTGAGACAACTCAAATTAAAGTCCATTTAATAAAATTTAATTTATGTTCATCAGTCAGATGCGTTGTGGCTAAATGTAAAATAGGTCATAACTTCATCTAACAAAGCAAGGTGAGTGAGGATCAATGTAATACACCATGACAAATGCTCATAACCAAAACGTGACTGGATATCAAATGTACTGTAGATATGGGTGTGACCTTTACCCCAAGAGACAAAAAAAAAAGATAATACAAAAGGGGTTTGATGCGCAGCTTTTTGTTGTTGCAGTTTTTGTAACAGTTTTACATTCAGTTTTTGAGCCAAAGACAGAAGTGGATTCAAAGGACTGGAAAATATATATAGGAAAAACTTTAAATCATACTCCGCTGGAAAACACTATCACTGAAGAAATGGACTCCCATGTCCAATTTAGCTAGTTCCAAACCAAAACTACTACCAAACATTAGCTAAAAAAATTTATTTTTATAAAATATTTATTACAAAATACCTTAACCCCTTACTGACGCAGGCTATTTTCCGTTTTTGCATTTTCATTTTTTCCTCATCACCTTCTAAAAATCATAACGCTTAAAATTTTGCACCTAAAAAATCGACATTATGGCTTATTTTTTGTGCCACCAATTTTACTTGGCTGTGACATTGGTCATTTTACCCAAAAATTCACAGCAAAATGAAAAAAAAATAAAAATTGTGCGACAAAATTGAAGAAAAAAAATGCAATTTTGTAGCTTTTGTGGGCTTCCATTTCTACGCAGTGCATTGTTAGGTAAAAATGACACCTTATTTTTATTCTGTAGGCCCATATGGTTCAAATGATACCCTACTTATATAGGTTTGATTTTGTCGTACTTCTGGAAAAAATCATAACTACATGCAGGAAAATGTATATGTTTAAAAATGTCCTCTTCTGACCCCTATAACTTTTTTTATTTTTCAGCGTACAGGGCGGTATGAGGGCTAATTTTTGATTTGACATTTTTAATTGGTATCATTTTTGTTTTGATTGGACTTTTTGATCGCTTTTTATTGCCTTTTTTATGGTATAAAAAGTGACCAAAAATACGCTATTTTGGACTTTGGAATTTTTTTTTACGTGTACGCCATAGACCGTGCGGTTTAACCCCTTAAGGACCAGGCCAAATTCCACTGTAGGACCAGAAACTTAATTTTTCAGGGACCAGTTCAGTTTTGAAGCGGATTTGAAGGGCCTTCTTATTAGAAATACCCCACAAATGACCCCATTATAAAAACTGCACCCCCAAAAGTATTCAAAATGACATTCAGTAAGTGTGTTAACCCTTTATGTGTTTCACAGGAATAGCAGCAAAGTGAAGGAGAAAATTCAAAATCTTAAATTTTTACACTCGCATGTTCTTGTAAACTCGGAATTTTACCAGGGGTTAAAAGGAGAGAAATCTTCCTAAAATATGTAACCCAATTTCTCTCGAGTAAGAAAATACCTCATATGTGTATGTCAAGTGTTCGGCGGGCGCAGTAGAGGGCTCAGAAGGGAAGGAGCGACAGTGGGATTTTGGAGAGCGAGTTTTTTCTGAAATGGTTTTTGGGGGGCATGTCCCATTTAGGAAGCCCCTATGGTGCCAGGACAGCAAAAAAAAACACATGGCATACTATTTTGGAAACTACACCCCTCAAGGAACGTAGCAAGGGGTCCCCTGAGCCTTAACACCCCACAGGTGTTTGATGACTTTCGTTAAAGTTGGATGTGTAAATGAATTTTTTTTTCACTAAAATGCTGGTTTTCCCCCAAATTTTACATTTTTACATGGGGTAATAGGAGAAAATGCCCCCCAAAATTTGTAACCCCATCTCTTCTGAGTATGAAAATAGCCCATGTGTGGGCGTCAAGTGCACTGTGAGTGCACTACAATGCTCAGAAGAGAAGGAGTCACATTTGGCTTTTGGAAAGCACATTTTGCTGAAATGGTTTTTTGGGGGGCATGTCCCATTTAGGAAGCCCCTATGGTGCTAGAATAGCAAAAAAAAAAAAAACACATGACCTACTATTTTGGAAACTACACCCCTCAAGGAACGTAACAAGGGGTCCGCTGAGCCTTAACACCCCACAGGTGTTTGACGACTTTTCGTAAAAGTTGGATGTGTAAATGAAATTTTTTTTCACTAAAAAGATGGTTTTCCCCCAAATGTAACAAGGGGTCCGCTGAGCCTTAACACCCTAAAAGGTGTTTGACGACTTTGGATATGCATATGGATTTTTTTTTTCTTTTACTAAAATGCATTTTTTCCCCAAAATTTTTACAAGGGGAAATGGTAGAAAATGTCCACCAAAATTTGTAACCCCATCTCTTCTGAGTATGGAAGTACCCCATGTGTGGACGTCAAGTGCACTTTGGGCACACTACAATTCTCAGAAGAGAAGGAGTCACAATTGCAAATGTTGCTGAAATGGGGGGGGGGATGTCTCATTTAGGAAGCCCCTATGGTGCCAGGACAGCAAACAAAAAAATATATGGCCTACTATTTTGGAAACTACACCCCTCAAGGAACATAACAAGGGGTACAGTGAGTCTTAACACCCCACAGGTGTTTGATAAATATTCATGAAGTGGGATGTGAAAATGAAAAATTTGATTTTTTACACTAAAATGCTGGGGTTACCCCAAATATTTCATTTTCACAAGTGGTAAAAGGATAAAATGTCATTGTAAATGTGTAAATACATTTCTTTGGATTAAGGAAATACCTCATGTCTGGGCGTAAACAGCATGCACACCAGTCTCAGAGGTGCCGGAGATCAGTCAGGGTCCTTGAGCTTTGGCTTTCTCCTATGGAGCCAGAACAGAGGGGCCCCCCTCAAGGGGAATTACATGGGGTAAATAACTGGGGTACACTAAATAACTAAAATGGGGTACAGTGGAACATAAAATTATAAAACAGATTATGTTCCCAGAATGATGACCCAGAGCGTAGCCAAAACTAAAAAATATTCCCGCCCCAAACCCTATGCTCTGAATCATCATTCTGGGAATGTGACATGTGTGGCCGGCCCTAACCTGTTGCCTCAAATGCGCACCCCGCTCAGGTGGAGAGAGAGCGCTGCGCATTTGAGGCAACATAAAAAGTCCCCGATGATAGTGACTCAGTGACCCATGACCCAGAGAAAATAATACCCCCAGAGGTCTTATCAGTTTTTTTAGTTTTTTTAGATAAGTGTATTTTGGGCAATTTAGTGGTTTTATGGTGTTAAAATTTGCAATGTACTCTGGACTTGGTACATTGGGGTCAAATTATGGAAAATTAAAATGAAAAGGGAAAATTTTGTACTGCATGGACATGTGATACTCCCTGAAGCAGTTTTTAATGCAGAGGCCCGGATGATCGGAAGTGTCACATTGATAGGTTGTGTCCTTCCGAATCCCCCTCCTGTTACACACTCTGCATTTTTTCTGGGATCATCCCTTCTTTCCAGTATGGGGGACCTCACCTGGAAAGTGTTGGCCTGGGAAGATCCTGGCACCTATTACTTCAGTTCCTTGGGAAGTCCGGCCTGCTCTTTCCCGGTCGCCAAAGATCAGGACCTTTAGGACTTCTTCTTGGAACTGGAGGAATGTCCCTGTGTTGCCAGCGTACTGGGAAAGTACAAAAGAGTTGTACATGGCAACCTGTACCATGTAGACCGCAACTTTCTTGTACCATACCCGTGTTTTCCGCTTGGCCATGTATGGCTTGAGGAATTGATCAGAAAGATCAACTCCACCCATATACCAATTGTAGTCCAGAATACAATCGGGCTTGAGGACCGGTGTTGTGGTACCTCCCACAGGGACAGGTGAGCTGCCGTTACCATGAATAGTGGTCAGCATAAGGACATCCCTCTTATCCTTATACCTGACCGGCAACAGGTTTTCATGGGTAAGGGCACGGGACTCACCCTTCGGCATAGGTGTCTGGATCAAATTTAGAGGGAGGCCTCTCTGGTTTTTCCGCACTGTCCCACAAGCAGACGTGGATCTGGGGGCAAGGGATGTGAAGAGAGGGATGCTGGTATAAAAGTTGTCCACGTACACGTGGTAACCCTTATCCAGCAATGGGTGCACAAGCTCCCAAACGATTTTTCCGCTAACACCCAGAGTGGGGGAACAATCTGGAGGTTCAATACGGGAATCTCGTCCCTCATACACCCTAAACTTGAGAGTGTACCCGGAGGTACTCTCACAAAGTTTATAGAGCTTCACTCCATACCGCGCCTGCTTCGAGGGAATATACTGGCGGAAGATGACTCTCCCCTTAAAACTGATAAGAGACTCATCGACCTAGAGCTCCCTGAGGGGTACGTAGGCCTCCAAAACTTTGGCCCCAATATGATCGATGTGCGGCCTCACTTTGTAAAGCCTGTCATAGGTGGGATCACTTCGGGGTGGACATACCACATTATCTGCATAATGCAGGCATTTCCGAATGGCCTCGAACCGCCTCCGTGTCATGACCATACTGTAAAGCGGGGGCTTGTATAGGATGTCCCCACTCCAGTACTGTCTGACACAGTTTTTTTTGACCAGGCCCATATGCAGCAAGAGGCCCCAAAATGTCCTCATTTCTGCTGCATCAATGGCGTACCATTCATTGGGCCTGGCCAAAATGGAATCAGGGTGATGGGCGATGAACTGCTGGGCGTACAGATTCGTCTGCTCCACCATCAAATTGACAAAACTGTCACTGAAAAAATAACTGAAATAGTCCATTTCAAAGAATCCAGAATTGTCAATCCGAATTCTGGAGTTGCCAACAAACTCCGGAATCCGTGGCTAATAACCCTCTGGGGGGCTCCAGATGGGTTCACCGGAAGGGGGCTCCGGTAAATATGTCTGGGGGGGTCGGACTCCTAGTACGAGCGGCATCACCACTCGCACTAGTGCCGGCCACTATCATGGGGGGTGCATGGCCTCGCCTGGCGGCGTCTCTGCCACCATACAGGGGACTCATTATCAGTACTAGATGATGAGGAGGATAATGAAGAATACAGGAATGTAGGATCTTCATCGTTCTCACTGAGAGATTCGGAGTCGGAGGAAAGAAAAGCGTATGCCTCCGCTGCCGAAAATGCCTGGCGAGCCTTCGCCTTTTTTCTACGGTGGGGGGGGGGGGATGTACTGTGTGTGTGCTTGGTGTATTCTATATATAACGGTGTGTGATTAGAAATCACACACCGTTATATGGGGAAAAAAAGCGCTGTGGCCAAAAAAAATAATAATGGGGGCACCAAATGCAGCGCCCTGAACCCCTAATAGGGTCACACTGAAAAACTGCAGAGGACCCTTGGGAACCTATTAGGGGGTCGAGGGGGGGGGGATTTTTTTTTAAACTTTTTTTTAACTTTTATTAATTTTTAACACCTACCTGTCCCTGGGGTTAATCTGTCCCTGCTCTAAGGGGGATCTTCGGTCCTGTGGGGGCTCCGATCTTGCAGAGGGGGGGTCCCTGGCTTTCTCCAGCAGCTCTGACCGCTGACTGAACACAGCCAGCGGCGGGAGCTGCAGGAGGATGTTGGTAACCCCTCCCCTGCTGGCTGCTATTGGCCGGCCAATAGCAGCGATCCTGGGGGGGGATGACAAAATCGTCACCTCCCCATAGATACAGTGGGTGATAGGGGGTGTATCGCCATGTATCTCCGCATCAACGGAATAGCCGAAAATCGCAAGTGTGAATTCACTTGCGGTTTTCTGTGATCGCCTACATGGGGGGGGGGGGGTCTGATGACATTTGCGCGGGGTGCCTGCTGATCGATATCAGCAGTCACCCCCGCTCTGTCCTCGCCGGCGGGGACCGAAATTCCCACAGGCGTACAGGTACGCCCTTGGTCCTTAAGTACCAGGGAGCAAAGGCGTACCTGTACGCCCTTGGTCCTTAACAGGTTAATTAATTATACATTTTTATAGTTCGGACATTTACGCATGTGGCGATACCACATGTTTATTTTTATTTACAGTTTTTTTCATTGGGAAAAGGGGGGGGTGATTCTGACTTCTATTATGGAAGGGGTTAAATTATCTTTATTAACACTTTATTTTCATTTTATTTTGCAGTGATATAGCTCCCATATGGGTCTATAACACTGCACACACTGATCTTATACTCTGTTCACTGCCTGGCAACAACCGGGCATTGACCAGTGTTATCGCCGCTCGACTGCTCCTGCCTGGATCTCAGGCACTGAGCAGTCATTCGGCGATCGGACAGCGAGGAGACAGGTAGGGATCCTCCAGCTGTCATGCAAGCTGTTCGGAACACCGCGATTTCATCGCCGCGGTCCCGAACAGCTCCACTGAGTTAATCGGCAACTTTTACTTTCACTTTAGACACGGCTATCAGCTTTGATCACCGCGTCTGAAGGGTTAATACCGGGCATCACCGCGATCGGTGATGTCCGATATTAGCCACGGGTCTCGGCCATTGATGGCCGCAGGGACCACCGCGATATGACGTGGGGTCAGCTTGTGACCCCGTGTTCTATCGCGGGAGCCCGCTCATGATGTATGCATACGTCATATAGCGGGAAGGGATTAAAAACCTTTATTGTATACAATTTTTACTTAATACAATATTTATATTACGCAATAATCGGTATACAAAAAATGGAACCTCTCAATTAGAGATCCTCTTATGGGTCAATCCCACAAACTCCCGACGCATTTCCCCGTATATCAAATAGTACTATGGTTCATCAAAGGATTTGTCAGTTTATGTGTGGAGATTTGGATGTAACTATACATAAGATTATTCAACCTTATAGATACTTACATAATATAGAAATTGGCAACAAACAGACAGAAATTGTTTATAAGAAGTAAGTATATAATATTATATAAAGTGCTTTCTGGTATTGCAGTATTCCAACAGGAGAGTATGATAGATCAGATATGGAGGACTTGATAATGGTCTTCACGGTGTTGTCCTCATTCCTATAACAGGTGAAAAAGCAGAAGCAAAAAGCAAACTAATAGACATACCACAAAACAAAAAACATATAGTATCCTGATCACTCGGTGGAAGGTGCCCATTGGCTAGGAGCCTATTTGGCTTTGTTATTGATGTTGCTCCATGCTTGGGGTGAGGTGTCTAGTGTGTTCATTGTTCTGAGTCCAGTGTGAACAGTGACCTTGATTTCCTGACCCATTTTATGTTAGTATTCTATATCTTGCCTTGTTTGTATTTCTATATCTGTTTGTAGGTTCCGTTATGTTCCTGACTTGTTCCCCAACTTTGTACAATTCCATTTATTTTGTTGACTTCGACGCCCATGAATGTTAGAGCAAGGAACGGACCGGCTCAAAAGTTATCGATCCGTCATTTAGGGCAGATGGGCAAGTAGGTAGAGAGAGTGGTTTATAGGGACAGCTTTAGGGCTCACTTCTCCCTTATAATCTGCCAAAGGCCTAGATGCTGTGAAAGGCCATGCAAAAGTAATCACCGGCTGGTGTTTTACTCCAATACTTTTTTAAGCGTACTGTAGCACATTTTTCTGCCCTCTTTGTTCCACAACAAATAGTCTGCTGGTTAAACTAGTCTGTAGACAGTAAAATGCATACCCAGCAGTCTATTCCTAATAGTCTGTGAGAGAGTGCAATTTTGGGTTCAGTACACAGCGACTGTGTGCTGCAGAACTGTTTTGTACTGCTGGTGTGCAAAAATAAATTTTTTAAGCGTACTGTAGCCCATTTTTCTGCCCTCATCAGTGCATACCATATACCTACTTCTAAGTAGTGTAATGTTTTGTACCCATTAATCTGTCAAGGGCCTAGATACTGTTAAAGTCAAGGCAAAAGCACTCACCGGCTGGTGTTTTACTCCACTACGTCTTTAAGCATACCGTTGCGCATTTTTTTCTGCCCTCATAAGTGCTTACCACATACCTACATCTAAGTAGTGTACTATTTTGTACCTTTTAATCTGCCAAGGGCCTAGATACTGTGAAAAGCCAGGCAAATGAACTCACCGGCTGGTGTTGTACTCAATTAAGTTTTTTTAAGCGTACTGTATTGCATTTTTCTGCCCTTACAAGTACATACCACATACCTACATCTAAGTAGCAAACTATTTTGCACCTATTAATCTGTCAAGGGACTAGATACTGTGAAAGGACAGCCAAAAGTACACACCTGCTGCTGTTCTAGGCAATTACTGTTTGAAGCATAGTGAATCGTATTGTACTCCCCTCATATACGCACTAAGTATGTCAGGTAGAGAAGTGCCAGGACGTGCACAGAGGCATGGCAGGGCCCTAAATTCATTAGGCGCAGGCAGAGGTCACAGCAGACTAGGGGCGAGTGGCAGCAGGAGTTGCAGCGAGAGGCCTGAGCTCCTGGTATCAGCTAGCGGTCGTGTCTACGACCCGCAACCCATCTGCCGTCATCGATTGGTTAACATGGTCATTCACTTCATCACAAGTGACATCTGACACCCCCAGTCAACAGTCAGTTGGCATGGTCCAGGAGCAGTCCCTGTCCTCCCATTGCCTCTATCCTATGCTGATCCCTCCCCTAAAGTAGTATCTTATGCTGTGGGTTCAGCTCAACTATTCAGTGAGGACGATCTAACAGAGGACAGTCAGCACCTACAACGCCAACGTCTGGAGCTGTAACTATGGTCAGGGACAATACATGTCCTTTACGGCTCACTGGGTGAATGTGGTTCCTGCACAGCCACAACAGCAATTTCAACAGGTCATTCCGCTTCCTCCTTCACGATCTCAGGCCGTTGGTCCTGTGGCAGTGTGCGACTCCGCCTCCTCATTATCCACCGTGTCCTCAGCCTCCACTGCACGGACAAGTCTCAGTGCCCCTTCAGCATACCATGTGTGTAGGGCACGGCAGTGTCACGGTGTTCTTCACGTGGTTTGCCTTGGCGAATGGAGTGACACAGGGGAGGAATTGCTAAAAGTAATTCGTAAAGAAATCGGAGCATGGCTTACTCCATGAAAACTGGAAATGGGAACCATGGTGACTGAAAACGGGAAGAACATCTTGTCTGTGCTGCGACAGGGAAGGCTGAGCCATGTGCCCTGTATGGCACACGTGTTCAATCTGGTTGTCAAGCGGTTCATGAGGTGTTCCCCCCATTTGCAAAACATCCTAACAATGGGAAGGAAACTTTGCATGCACTTCAGCCACTCTTACACCGCAAAGCAGAACCTCCTTGAGCTGCAGCGTCAGAACGGTATCCCCAACATTGTCTGATTTAAGACGTTGCCACATGTTGGAATTCAACCCTCCATTTGTTGGACCGACTATACGAACAGAGAAAAGCCATCACCAATTTTTTGATGATCCAAGCAGATAGGGGGACTCCCCTGTGTAACTTCAATGTCAACCAGTGGCAGCTCATACGTGACACCTGCCGTTGCTCAGGCCCTTTGAGGAAGCCACATTATTAGTAAGTCGCCAGGAATACGGGATGAACGACGTCATTCCACTGCTTCATTTCCTACAACACATGTTGGAAACAATGGCTGATCAGGGCAATGAAGATGTGGCGCCTACATCTCACGGCCACATGAGTCCTGTGGGGGCTGAAATGGAGGAGGAGGGGGGGGCACAGTGGAGCACAGTTAAGGGTTCGCCAAATGGGCGGTTTTATTAGTTATCTGACGGGAGAGGAGGAGCAGGAGGAGAGGACCCAGACACACCGAGGCAGTATGCAGTGGAAATTGAGGCAGGGAGTCCCTCCGAGTCACTTGCACAAATGACACAATGCATGCTCACTTGCTGGCGTAGTGACAGCCGAATTGTCACCATTTGGCAGCGGGATGACTTCTGGATCTCCACCTTATTGAACCTTCGCTACCGGCACAAAATGGGGGCCTTTTTTACACCCACTGAGAGGGAGGACTCCTGATGCTGCTGCTGCCACCTCCAGGCTGTGCCATTCAGCCACTATATGGTCTCATCATGCTTCAGCAACATCCAGGCTGTGACATTCAGACACTATAAGTTCTCCTCATGCTTCAGCCACCTCTAGGCTGTGCCATTCAGCCACTATATGGTTTCCTCATGCTTCAGCCAACTCCAGGCTGTGCCATTAAGCCACTATATGGTTTCTCCTCATGCTTCAGCCAACTCCAGGCTGTGCAATTCAGACACTATATGGCATCCTCATGCTTCAGGCAACTCAAGGCTGTGCCATTCAAACACTATATGGTCTCTCCTCATGCTTCAGCCAACTCCAGGCTGTGCCATTCAGACACTATATGGTATCCTCATGCTTTAGCCAACTCCAGGCTGTGCCATTCAGACACTATATGGTCTCTTCATGCTTCAGCCACTTCAAGGCTGTGCTATTCAGTCACTATATGTCTCCTCATGATTCAGCCACCTCCAGGCTGTGCCAATCAGACACTATATGGTCTCCTCATGCTTCAGCCAACTCAAGGCTATGCCATTCAGCCACTATATGGGCTCTCCTCATGCTTCAGCCAATTCCAGGCTGTGCCATTCAGACACTATATGGTCTCTCCTCATGCTCCAGCCACCTCCAGGCTGTGCCAATTAGACACTATATGGTCTCCGCATGCTTCAGCCAACTCAAGGCTGTGCCACTTAGCCACTATATGCTCTCCTAATGATTCAGCCACTTCAAGGCTGTGCCATTCAGCCACTATATGGTCTTTCCTCATGCTTCAGCCACCTCCAGGTTTTGCCATTCAGACACTATTTGGTTTCTCCTCATGCTTCAGCCCCTTCCATGCTGTGCCAATCAGACACTATATGGTCTCCTCATGCTTCAGCCACCTCCAGGCTGTGCCATTCAGCCACTATGTGGTCTCCTCATGCTTCAGCCAACTCAAGGCTGTGCCTTTCAGCTACTATATGGTCTCCTCATGCTTCAGCCCCCTCCATGCTGTGCCAATCAGACACTATATGGTCTTCTCATGCTTCAGCCACTTCAAGGCTGTGCCATTCAGACACTATAAGGTCTCCTCATGCTTCAGCCACCCCCAGGCTGTGCCATTCAGCCACTATACGGTTTCCTCATGCTTCAGCCAACTCCAGGCTGTGCCATTCAGCCACTTTATGGTTTCTCCTCATGCTTCAGCCAACTCCAGGCAAATCAGACACTATATGGTATCCTCATGCTTCAGCCAACTCAAGGCTGTACCATTCAGACACTATATGGTCTCTCCTCATGCTTCAGCCACATCCAGACTGTGCCAATTAGACACTATATGGTCTCCTCATGCTTCAGCCAACTCAAGGCTGTGCCATTCAGACACTATATGGTCTCTCCTCATGCTTCAGCCACCTCCAGGCTGTGCAAATCAGACACTATATGGTCTCCTCATGCTTCAGCCACTTCAAAGCTGTGCCATTCAGCCACTATATGGTCTCATCATACTTCAGCCACCTCCAGGCTGTGCCAATCAGACACTATATGGTCTCATCATGCTTCAGCCACCTCCAGGCTGTGCCATTCAGACGCTATATGGTCTCTCCTCATACTTCAGCCAACTCCAGGTTGTGCCATTCGGCCATTATATGGTCTCTCCTCATTCTTCAGCCAATTCCAGGCTGTGCCATTCAGACACTATGTGGTCTCCTCATGCTGCCACAAACTCCAGGCAGTCATTCAGACACATCCATGTCTATTTTGCTTGGGGCCCCCAAATTCCTTCAAATGGCCCTGATTGTGTGTATGTCCAACTGAGCAGTCAGACCTTCTCAAATCAGACCAGGGGCAATGCTATGATTTACATTTTACACTGTGGATCCACCTTTGACCGAACTCTATTGTGTGCCTCCTGCGCAAAAAGCCGTGTGCATGTGCAGTGCGCTCACTAACATTGCGGTCACTCCCCCTTCTACCTGAGCTAGTTAGAGAGCGTCCGGAATGTCTGAGTACAGCGACTCACATGTCCCTGTTTGTCTGCTCGTAGCAGTGGCGGATTGCTGCTACGAGCAGGCACAGCAGGAGGCACACAATAGTGGTCAGTCATCTGTGGATCTGTTATGTGTGACCCTATTCTTAAAGGGGTTATCCCTTTTGATTTCTGTATAATACTGCACCACATTTCTTTTCAGGTTGTGTTTGGTGTTGCGTCTCAGTTCCATGAAAGTAAATGGAGTCAAGTTGTAATATCACACGCAACCTGCAGACAGGCATGGTGCTGTTTTAGGAAGAAGTTAGCTCTATTTTACTAAACCATCATAAAGGCATCCTCCCCCCAAAAAATTATATTTCTAATAGCGTTGCTCTCCTCTCCCTTGCAGATACACCCCTTATCAGTATTTTCTCCCAGATATATTTTTTTCATTATTCCTGCCCCCTGTCCCCAAATCATTTGTCCCCCTGTGCCTCCATACAGTAATAATGTCCCCCCCCTGCCTCCACACAAAAATAATGCCCTCCTATTCCCCATACAGTAATAGTGCCCCCTTGCCTCCATACAGTAATAATGTCCCCTTGTTCTTCTATACAGTAATAGTGCCCCCATGTGCCCTTATAAAGTAATAGTGCCCCCCTGTACCCTTATTCAGTAATAGTGCCCCCCTGTACCCTTATTCAGTAATAGTGCCCCCCTTTACCCTTATAGAGTAATAGTGTCCTCCTGTACCCTCATACAGTAATAGTTTCCCCCTGTGTCTCCAGAGAATAATAATGCCTCCTGTTCCTCCATGCAGTAATAATGTCCTCATATGTTTCCATACAGTAAAAGTGCCCCCATACAATAATAATGTCCCCCTATAACCTCATACAGCAATAGTGTTCCCCTGTACCCTAATACTGTATAAGTGTCTCCCTATGCCTCCATACAATATTAATACCCCATACAGTTATAGTGTCCCCCTGTGCCCCATACTGTAATAGTGATGAGCGACATAGGCCATATTTGAATTTGCGATATTTCGCGAATATATGGACGAATATTCGTCATATATTCGCTAAATTCGCATATTCGTAATATTAGCATTTTATTTGTGCACATGCGAAGCAGAGAGGGATGATCACTGTGATGTGTACTGTGAAAAATAAAACCACAAATATTCGTAATTGCGAATATATAGTGCAATATTCACGAATATTCACAAATTAGCGAATATTCGATATCCGCGAATAAAATTTGCATTGCGAATATTCGCGAGCAACACTATACAGTAATAGTGTCCCCCTGCTCCCACATACAGTAATAATTTCCCCCTGTGCCACCATACAGTAATAATGTCTCTCTGTGCCCACCATAAAGTAATAATATCCCCCTGTGCCACCATGCAGCAATGTCCCCCTGTGCCCCCATACAGTAATAATGTCCCCCTGTGCCCCCATACAGTAATAATGTCCCCCTGTACCACCATACAGTAATAATGTCCCCCTGTGCCACCATACAGTAATAATGTCCCCCTGTGCCACCATACAGTAATAATGTCCCCCTGTGCCACCATACAGTAATGTCCCTCTGTGCCACCATACAGTAATGTCCCCCTGTGCCACCATACAGTAATAATGTCCCCTTGTGCCACCATACAGCAATATTGCCCACCTCACTTTGCCTCCATACAATAATAATGCCCTGTGACCCCAAAACGGTAATAATCCCCCTATATAGAATTAGTACCCCATTGTGGTCAAACAGGAAAAAAAAAAAAACAATATGTGATGATGTGAAGTCCTCAGACTTGACCAGGGAACCCATCCCTCTAGAGTAGTGTTTCCCAACCAGGGTGTCTCCAGCTGTTGCAAAACTACAACTCCCAGCATTCCTGAACAGCCGCGGGCTGTCAGGGAATGCTGGGAGTTGTAGTTTTGCAGCAGCTGGAGGCACCCTGGTTGGGAAACATTGCTCTAGAGAGATGGGAGTCATAGTTTTACTACAGTGTGAGAGCCACAGGCTGGGGACCCCTGCCCTAGGCATTATTCTATACTGGAATCATACCTGGCTTAAAGGGGTACTCCCATGGAAAACTATTTTTTTTTTAATCAACTGGTGCCAGAAAGTTAAACAGATTTGTAAATTACTTCAATTAAAAAATATTAATCCTTCCAGTACTTATTAGCTGCTGAATACTACAGAGGAAATTATTTTCTTTTTGGAACACAGCTCTCTGCTGAATCACATGCACAGTGCTCTCTGGACAGTTCTTAAAATGGACAGAGATGTCAGCAGAGTAGAAGAAAATCCCCATAGCAAACATATGCTGCTCTGGACAGTTCCTACAATGGACAGAGATGTCAGCAGAGAGCACTGTGGTCATGATGTCAGCAGAGAGCTCTGTGTTTTAAAAAAAAAGTTTTCCACCGTAGTACCCCTTTAAGAAATGCATTGGATTACAGTAACCCTTTGAGTTAAGTTGTGTGACACTATACCTATGTATTATTATACGTGGCTGTGCCTCACACACAAACTGTCGGAGCCTGTATTTGTGGGAACAATGAAAGGGCATTGATGGATGGAATAATAAGGATAAGCTAGGCTTCAGGGCATTGTACACAGTATTGTATTATATTTCAGAGCACACAGCTCTTCATTTCTTGGAAATGTTCATACAAATCAGCAGCGCCCTCTACAGATTACATATCCCACAAATCCCTTGTGACAATCAACAAACCTAAAATTCTTATCTGTATCTGGGTGTTAGTCACTTCTTTGCCCTTATGTACAGTATGTGAATATATTTCCTAAAACCTCACTACAGAGTATTATACATTGTATTATACATTGTGACGTGAACACATTTCTGTAAGTTAACGTAAGTTCATAAAGGCGTACAACTATAGAGCTATTTTTATACATGCTTTTACAAATTATGCAGTTTGCACTCCCTTCACAGGAAGCTGTTTCTTTTTAAAAATGTTATCATCCATAAGAGCATCCTGATGCCAGCTAGACTACTTATAGGCTATGATACTGATGGTGGAAACTTTTTTTTTAACCCCTTAAGGACCCAGGACGTACGGGGACGTCCCCGCACCCTGGGCTTTAAGGACCCAGGACGTCCCAGTATGTCCTGGCGTTTTCCGGTCCCTGCCGCGCGCCGGGCAGTGATCGGAACCGGATGCCTGCTGAAATGCTTCAGCAGGCATCAAGGGCAAACGCCGAGGGGGGCCATGTAGGCCCCCCATGTCGGCGATCGTCGCAAATCGCAATGGAAATCGCCCCTGCAATCTGCGGCGAAACCGGGCTGATCGGGTCTCTGGGACCCGACCGCCCGGTAATTTTGCATGATCCCGATTGTCACAGACAGCCAGGACCATGCTAAAGTATAGGAGCGAGTTGGAAAGCCTGCCACCTCCTCCTATCCCCTGCGATCCGTCGGTTAGCTAACCGACCAATTGCAGGCGGGGGCGGTTACTTCCTCCCGCCCTTCCCGGCCCCTGGAAGTCCGGAGAGGACGGGAGGAAGACCGGAGGACACAGCGGGGGAAGGGGGAGTGCTGGGGCCGGGCCCCGATACTTACCTCGTCCCTGAAGACCCGGATCCCGGCGATGAAGACGGCGGCGACAGGTGAGTTCCTCTTCAGCCGTGGTCGGGCCATTTACAGCAATGCACGTCGCCGTAAAGCGACATGCATTGCTGTAATGGGACCCTGTATACTACAACTCCCAGCATGCCCAGACAGACCTTGGCGTCTGGGCATGCTGGGAGTTGCAGTTTTGCAACATCTGGAGGTCCACAGTTCGGAGACCACTGTGCCCTTCCAGATGTTGCAAAACTACACATCCTTAGCATGCCCAGGCATGCTGGAAGATGTAGTTCTGTAACATCTGGCCTTTCAGATGTTGCAAAACTACAACTCCCAGCATGCCTGGACAGTTTTGGCATACTAGGAGTTGTAGTTTTGCAACATCTGGAAGGGCACAGATTGGGAACCACTGTATTAGTGGTCTGCAAACTGTAGTCCTCCAGATGTTGCAAAACTACAACTCCAAGCATGCTGGGAGTTGTAGTTCGGCAACATCTGGCTCTAAAGATGTTGCCGAACTACTACTTCCAGCATGCCTGAGAATGTTTGGGAGTTGTGATTTTGCAACAACTGGAGGCACACTGGTTGGGAAACATTGTCTGTTTTCTAACTCAGTGTTTCCCAACCCGTGTGCCTCCAGCTGTTGCAAAACTATAACTACCAACATGCACTGATAGACTGTGCATGCTGGGAGTTGTAGTTTTGTAACAGCTGGAGGTCCCCCCCCCCCCCTGTGAATGTACAGGGTACATTCACATGGGCAGGGGGCTTACAGTGAGTATCAGGCTGCAAGTTTGCGATGCAGCAAATTTTGCGCGGCAGCTCAAACTCGCAGCGGGAAACTCGCTGTAATCCCCCGCCCGTGTGACTGTACCCTAAAAACACTACACTACACTAACACAAAATAAAATAAAAAGTAAAAAACACTACATATAGGCATACACCTACACAGCCCCCCTCCCCTCCCCAATAAAAAATTAAAAACATCTGGTATGCCACTGTTTCCAAAATGGAGCCTCCAGCTGTTGCAAAACAACAACTCCCAGTATTGCCGGACAGCCGTTGACTGTCCAAGCATGCTGGGAGTTTTGCAACAGCTGGAGGCACCCTGTTTGGGAATCACTGGCGTAGAATACCCCTATGTCCACCCCTATGCAAATCCCTAATTCAGGCCTCAAATGCGCATGGCGCTCTCACTTTGGAGCCCTGTCGTATTTCAAGGCAACAGTTTAGGGCCACATATGGGGTATCGCCGTACTCGGCAGAAATTGCCTACCACATTTTGGGGGCCTTTTTCTCCTTTAACCCCTTATGAAAAGGTAAAGTTGGGGTCTACAACAGCATGTTAGTGTAAAAAAAAATAATTTTTTTACACTAACATGTTGGTGTTGCCCTATACTTTTCATTTTGACAAGAGGTAAAAGGGAAAAAAGCCCCCCAAAATTTGTAATGCAATTTCTCCCGACTACGGAGATACCTCATATGTGGGCGCAAAGTGCTCTGGGGGCGCACAACAAGGCCCAGAAGGGAGAGTGTGCCATGTACATTTGAGGTGATTTGCACAGGGGTGGCTGATTGTTACAGCAGTTTTGAAAAACGCAAAAAAAAAAAAAAAAAAACACATGTGACCCCATTTCGGAAACTACACCCCTCACGGAATGTAATGAGGGGTGCAGTGAGAATTTACCCCCCCACTGGTGTCTGACAGATCTTTGGAACAGTGGGCTGTGCAAATTAAAAATTTTGTACAGCCCACTGTTCCAAAGATCTGTTCCAAAAATGCTCACTGTACCCCTTGTTACGTTCCTCAAGGGGTCTAGTTTCCAAAATGATAATGAAATATATATATATATTTTTTTACATATGTTAAAGTCGTGAAACCCCTGTGGGGTATTAAGGCTCACTTTATTCCTTGTTACGTTCCTCAAGGGGTCTAGTTTCCAAAATGGTATGCTATGTGGGTATTTTTTTGCTGTTCTGGCACTATAGGGGCTTCCTAAATGCGACATGCCCCCGAGCAAAATTTGCTCTCAAAAAGCCAAATATGACTCCTTCTCTTCTGAGCATTGTAGTTCGCCCGTAGTGCTCTTCAGTTCAACATATGGGGTACCTCCATACTCAGAAGAGATGGGGTTACAAATTTTGGGGGGTATTTTCAGCTATTAACCCTTGCAAAAATGTGAAATTTGGGGGGAAACACACATTTTAGTGAATTTATTATTTTTTTTTACATATGCAAAAGTCGTGAAACACCTGTGGGGTATTAAGGCTCACTTTATTCCTTGTTACGTTCCTCAAGGGGTCTAGTTTCCAAAATGGTATGCCATGTGGTTTGTTTTTTGCTGTTCTGGCACCATAGGGGCTTCCTAAATGCAACATGCCCCCAAAAAAACATTTCAGAAAAACGTACTCTCCAAAATCCCCTTTTCGCTCCTTCGCTTCTGAGCCCTTTACTGCGCCTGCCGAACACTTTACATAGACATATGAGGTATGTGCTTACTCGAGAGAAATTGGGCTACAAATATGAGCATACATTTTCTCCTTTTACCCCTTGTAGAAATTCAAAAATTGGGTCTACAAGAACATGCAAGTGTAAAAAATGAAGATTGTGAATTTTCTCCTTCACTTTGCTGCTATTCCTGTGAAACACCTAAAGGTTTAAAACACTTACTGAATGTCATTTTGAATACTTTGGGGGGTGCAGTTTTTATAATGGGGTCATTTGTGGGGTATTTCTAAGATGAAGACCCTTCAAATCCACTTCAAACCTGAACTGGTCCCTGAAAAATTGTGAGTTTGGAAATTTTGTGAAAAATTGGAAAATTGCTGCTGAACTTTGAAGCCCTCTGATGTCTTCCAAAAGTAAAAACTCATCAATTTTATGATGCAAACATAAAGTAAACATATTGTATATGTGAATTAAAAAAAGTATTTGGAATATCCATTTTCCTTACAAGCAGAGAGCTTCAAAGTTAGAAAAATGCGAACTTTTCAAATTTTTCATCAAATTTTGGGATTTTTCACCAAAAAAGGATTCAAGTTACCACAAAATGTTACCACTATGTTAAAGTAGAATATGTCACAAAAAAACAATCTCGGAATCAGAATGATAAGTAAAAGCATTCCAGAGTTATTAATGTTTAAAGTGACAGTGGTCAGATGTGCAAAAAATGGCCGGGTCCTAAGGTGTAAAATGGCTGGGTACTTAAGGTGAAAATGAGCTGCGTCCTTAACCCCTTATGGACACAGCTCTTTTCTTTTTTTTTTTTTTCAAATCTGACCATTATCACTTTAAGCATTAATAACTCTGGGATGCTTTTACTTTTCATTCTGATTCCAAGACTGTTTATCATGACATAATCTACTTTATGTTAGTGATAAATTTCCGTCGATACTTGCATCATTTATTGGTGAAAAATTCCAAAATTTGATGAAAATTCTGAAAATGTTGCACTTTTTTAACTTTCAATCTCTCTGCTTATAAGGAAAATGGACATCACAAATAAATTATATATTGATTCACATATACAATATGTCAACTTTATGTTGGCATCATAAAGTTGACATGTTTTTACTTTTGGAAGAGGGCTTCAAAGTTCAGCAGCAATTTTCCAATTTTTCACAAAATTTTCAAAATCTAAATTTTTCAGGGACCAGTTCAGTTTTGAAGTGGATTTGAGGGCCTTCATATCAGAAATACCCCATAAATTACCCCATTATAAAAACTGCACCCCTCAAAGTATTCAAAATGATATTCAGTAAGTGTGTTAACCCTTTAGGTGTTTCAGAAAAGTAGCAGCAAAGTAAAGGAGAAAATTCAAAATCTTCATGGATCAGTGGGCTGTGCAAATTAAAAATTTAATTTTTCATTTTCACAGACCACTGTTCCAAAAATCTTTCAGACACCTGTGGGGTGTAAATGCTCACTAAACCCCTTATTACATTCCATGAGGGGTCTAGTTTCAAAAATGGGGTCACAATTGTAACTCAATTGCTCCCGAGTACGGAAATACCCCATATGTGGCCCTAAACTGTGGCCCTAAACTGTTTCCTTGAAATACGACAGTGAGAGAACACCAGCGCATTTGAGGACTAAATTAGGGATTGCATAGGGGTGGACATAGGGGTATTCTATGCCAGTGATTGCCAAACAGGGTGCCTCCATCTGTTGCTAAACTCCCAGCATGTCCATACAGTCCGTGGCTGTCCGGATATGCTGGGAGTTGTTGTTTTGTAACAGCTGGGGGCTACGTTTTAGAATCACTGTTTTCATTTGTTTTTGAGGGGGGGGACAGTGTAAAGGGGTGTATATGTAGTGTTTTACCCTTTATTATGTGTTAGTTTAGTTTTCTTAGGGTGCATCTACACGGGCGGGGGGTTACGGTGAGTTTCCTGCTACCTCCAACTGTTGCAAAACTACATCTCCCAGCATGCACTGACAGACTGTGCATGCTGGGAGTTGTAGTTTTGCAACAGCTGGAGGAACACTGGTTGGAAAACCTTCAGTTAGGTTCTGTTACCTAACTCAGTATTTTCCAATCAGTGTGCCTCGAGCTGTTGCAAAACTACAACTCCCAGCATGTATTAAAGGGCATGTTGGGAGATGTAGTTATACAACAGCTGGAGGTACGCAACTACAACTCCCAGCATGGTGAGACAGCCATTTTTTGTTCGTGCATGCTGGGAGTTGTTTTTCTGCAAGATTAAGAGGGCCATAGTTTAGAAATCACTGCACAGTGATCTCCAAGCTGTGGCCCTCCAGATGTTGCAAAACTACAAATCCCAGCATGCACTGACAGACCATGCATGCTGGGAGTTGTAGTTTTGCAACAGCTGGAGGCACACTGGTTTGGAAAACCATCAGTTAGGTTCTTTTACTTAACTCAGTATTTTCCAACCAGTGTGCCTCCAGCTGTTGCAAAACTACAACTCCCAGCATGTACTGATCGCCGAAGGGCATGCTGGGAGATGTAGTTATACAACAGCTGGAGGTACGCAACTACAGCTCCCAGCATGATGAGACAGCAGTTTGCTGTGTGGGCATGCTGGGAGTTGTAATTTTGCAAGATCTAGAGGGCCACTGTTTAGAGACCACTGCACAGTGATCTCCAAACTGTAGCCCTCTAGCTGTTGCAAAACGGCAAATCCCAGCAGGCCCAAACAGCAAACAGCTGTCTGGGAATGCTGGGAGTTGTAGTTTTGCAACATCTGGAGGGCTACAGTTTAGAGACCACTGTATAGTGGTCTCCAAACTGTAGCCCCCCAGATGTTGCTAGGCAACTCACCGACTTCCGTAGTCTGCAGCATGCTGCACCAGGGAGCCAGCCGCATGTCATCGCCGCCTGACGATCACCGCTACCGATCGTGGCCTCCGCCGCCGCCAATGGTAATATTGATCGAAGACTTTCGTATTTGTATTCTGTTCCATGCATGCAAGATCGAATTGCAATAGTATGTTCTCAGTTTGGCATTCCATAAACAGTACTAAAAAACAAGAACACCTTCTCAAACCAACAACGATTGGAATTGTGATGGAGGGGAAAAAAAACTACACCAGGCTATTTAGTATGTCATAATTAGATCTAACCTCCTGTTCATACCCTGCGGATGTCGCGTACCGAGGAGAAAAATCCAGTAGATTTCCCTATTGATAAGTCTTCTCCTACTGTCTCCTCTAATACTCATCTTAACTCTCTCCACACCGGATAAACGTAGGGAGTACACGGCACCTCCATCTATTTCCCTGAAGTGTCGGGACAACATGGAGATACCCACTGTATCACCCTTGGTATCTGAAATCTGCCTCCTATTGCATGTTTTTAGTGTATTCGATGTGGAGCCCACATACTGTGCATTACATAGAGTGCAGGTTGCCACATAGACAAGCATTTTTGTATTACAGTTGATGTATTCCTGTATTGGATAAATTTTACCCGTAGAGCATGACGCTATTTCTTTGATTGGGAACATATATTTACAGGTAATACATCTACTGTGACCGCATCCCCAGTTACCCGTTGTTTTTAACCCATTAACCGTGCCCTCAAGTTTTTTGTGAGTTTTAACAGTACTAAAGAGGCTGGGAGAGACAAATGAACCTAGTGAGGGACCTCTCTTAGATACTACTTGAATTCCATTTTTTTATTACTTCTTTTAAGATGGGATCAGTTTCAAGGATAGGGGTATATTCTGTAATTATATTTTTGATCTGGCCAAATTGGGCACTATATGGTGTAACAAAAAATGTTTTTTTCTGTTTCATGTTATATTTATATTGTTGTTGATGTTTCTTAGTGTAAGTGACAAGTTTGTCACTTTCCACTGTGTTTGTCCTAGTGTGGGCCCTATTCAGACAGTCCTGTGGGTAACCCCTCTTTTTTTATTTGTTTTTTAACTCCCCAATCTCCTTTTCAAGTTGTTCTTTTTCAGAACAATTACGTTTGGCTCTACACATCTCTCCAAAGGGGATGTTTTTTATATCACATGCCTAGGATGGCAAGATGAAGCCATCAAAACGGGATTTGTAGCCATATCCTTTCTATATGGGAGAAACTGTATGTTGGACTCTTTATGAATTAACGTAATATCTAAAAAAAATTATGGACGTGTAACTAAAATGGACATGTAACTAAAATCTTAAAACTTAAGATTAAGACTGTTATGACTGATATACTCCACAAACTGAAAAAACTGTCTTTGTGCCCTACCAAATCATTAACAAATCATCTATGTATCTATCTATCCAACTGATCTGATCTAAATATGGTTTATTGGATGAAAAAATAAACAATTGTTCTCAATAAAACATAAAGATATTTGCAAAAGAGGGGGAGTATTTTGCGCACATGGAAGCACCCCTGGTCTGAAGGAAGAAATCGCCATCGAACATGAAATAATTATGATGTAACAGAAATTCAGTGGCGATGGCGATAAATTCCTTCAGACCAGGGGAGTAATTACTGTAGTGTTCCATGTGATGTCGGAGAGGCATTAAACCTGCCTCCCATGGGATGGACGGGTACTGTATAATCCTATCACGTTGCACGTAGCCCATGCCATGCCTACCTCCCAGATCAATTATTACATTAATAAAAGTAATGCAGGTGGACAGGTCACCATTTGGGACTACTAATAATGATTGGAATGGGGTCCATGCATGCAAGTAATAGAAATTGCAAACCATAAATTACATATCATAAATGTTCCAAGATGGTCTTTTTTTTTATTGAAACCAAGAGTTATATACCTACAGATAAACAAAGAAAATGTATATTTGAAGAAAAAAATGTAGGGGAACAAGAATTGATATGTCCCTGTTCAGGCAAGAAATCTTGTTGACCAAGATAGTAATTCATGATTCCTTTCCTCCATGTCTGGTTTTTGTTTTTACATTGTGATGTTATACACGTGATCCAGTGTTAGGGTATTTTAATCTGCATTTTTTATTTGAAATCCAGTCTACGATTAAGCACCTGTGAGTGTGAAACGCATCAGATGTTCCTACCTGTACTGTGACTCCTGTCATGCAGTAAAAGCAAGTTTTAAGTGCATTTTCAGTGCCGGACATTCCTTCTTTCTTTCAATTTTGCACCTAAAAATCCATATGATGGCCTATTTTTTGCGCCACCAATTCTGCTTTGTAATGACATCAGTCATTTTACCCAAAAATCTACGACGAAACGGAAAAAAAATCATTGTACAAAAACATTTAAGAAAAAACACCATTTTATAACTTTTGGGGTTTATCTCTATTCTGTAGGTCCATACGATTAAAATGATACCCTACTTATATAGGTTTGATTTTGTCATACTTCTGGAAAAAAATCCTAACTACATGCAGGAAAATTTATATGTTTAAAATTGTCAAATTCTGACCCCTATAACTTTTTTATTTTTCTGCGTTTGGGGCGGTATGAGGGCTAATTTTTTGCACCGTGATCTGAAGTTTTCAGCTGTATCATTTTTGTATTCATCAGACTTTTTGATCATTTTTTATTTCTTTTTTCATGATATAAAAAGTGACCAAAAATATGCTATTTTGGACTTTGGATTTTTTTTGCGCGTACGCCATTGACCGTGCAGTTTAATTAACAATATATTTTTATAGTTCGGACATTTCTGCACGCGGCAATACCACATATGTTTATTTTTATTTTTATTTACACAGTTTTTTTTTTATGGGAAAAGGGGGGTGATTCAAATTTTATTAGGGAAGGTGGTTAAATGATCTTTATTAACTTTTTTCCCACTTTTTTTTTTAACAATGTTATAGCCCCCATATGGGGGCTATAACACTGTACACACTGATCCTTTACATTGATCAATGGATTCTCATAGGAAACCATTGATCGTGGATTCTGCCGCTTGACTGCTCATGCCTGGATCTCAGGCACTGAGCAGTCATTCGGCGATCGGACACCAGGAGGCAGGTAAGGGGACCCTCCTCGTGTCCTACAGCTGTTTAAGATGCCGCAGTCCCGAACAGCCCCCTGAGCTAGCCGGGGGTAGTTTAGTTTCACTTAAGACATGGCGACCAACTTTGAACGCCACGTCTAAAGGGTTAATAGCGCACGGCACCACAATCAGTGCTGTGCGCTATTAGCCACGGGTCCCGGCCATTGCTAGGTGCCAAGTGTGACCCGCTGTGGACCCGCTTTATAGAAAGGGAGCAGACTCAGAGCGTACAGGTAGGCCCTTGGTCCTTAACAGGTTAATGTAGGCATTAAAGGGGTATTCCAGGATTTTTTTTTATTTGACTATGCTACAGGGGCTGTAAAGTTAGTGTAGTTCATAATATAGTGTCTGTACCTGTGTGCAATAGTTTTCTAAAAATTCTTATGTGATTTTCACCCCAATATTTATTTTTAACAACATACAAAATTACTGTTGTCTCAGATTTTTCCCAGGTTGCAATGTGGCCGAGACCTAACTCACTAGTCAGCTGATGACAGGGAGCCTGTCTGCTTCAATGGGTGGGGGGATCACTTGGTGGGAGAGAGATTAATCTGCAACTAATGCAACAGCTTTATGCACCCTGATTGAAAACCACAGGTCTTTTGAATGGATGCTGCTCATTTATGTTACAATGGGTGGGGTGGCTGATGTGTGGGAGGGAGGAAAGTGGAATTGTGGGATTTGTAGGCAAAGAAGAAAATTTAAACAGGAAAAAACAGTTCACAAATGGCTAGCCACAGTATTATGGTAATCTCACAGCATGCCCATTACTGTCTGCCAGGAACTTACTTAAATCACCTTATGGTGGATCTCCCTTTATGTGTATTCTACAAATGTTTTACCTGTATGTAATCCTTATTTTTCAACAGGACCCCTGTTTGCTTCCATTTTATTACTGTTCCCTCTCATGTTATTTGATGCTACCAATTTATACATACATTTTTTTCCTGATAGTTCCAGTCTCTGTGGTGCATTTGGTCAGCACATTAAGGGGAAAAAAAAATGAAAGGTTGGTGGTTCAAATCCACCCAGAGACAATATTATCAGCCTAAATTGATGTATAACTGACCTGAGCATATGTATGGTGATTGTAATGCTTAAAAAAAAAAAAAAATGTATGCATCTGTCTGAACTTTCAGGCATTAATGTTCCATTTTTTACATTGGTGTAAAGATTTGTCAAGAACAGAGCATACTTCTATTTTGTGATTTCACCATAGCATTGTGTTATCCCTTTTTTTTTTTCAATGTTTAGTTTAAAGTGCAATATGAGAACAATAGATAAGTTACCCATAGCAACCGATGTGTTAATTTTCTCCCCAAATTAAATGTTTTTTTGTTAAAAAATGCAAAAGTGTTTTTGTCATGTATCTTAAAGGGGTACTCTGGTGGAAAACTTTTTTTTTTTTAAATCAACTGGTGCCAGAAAGTTAAACAGATTGGTAAATTACTTCTATTAAAAAATCTTAATCCTTCCAGTATTTATTAGCTGCTGAATACTACAGAGGAAATTATTTTCTTTTTGGAACACAGAGCTCTCTGACAACATCATGACCACAGTGCTCTCTGCTGACATCTCAGTCCATTTTAGGAACTGTCTAGAGCATCATATGTTTTCTATGGGGATTTTCTCCTACTCTGGACAGTTCTTTAAATAGACAGAGATGTCAGCAGAGAGCACTATGGTCATATTGAAAGCTCTGTGTTCCAAAAAGAAAATATTTTTTTCTGTAGTATTCAGCAGCTAATGAGTACTGGAGTACTTCTACCGGAGTACGCCTTTAACCCCTTAAGGACCCAGCCATTTTACACCTTAGAAATGCAGAGGCGTAAGCTTCAGGGGTGCAGGAATACAGGCGCTGACCAAGAAGGGGACCAGTGAAGCCAGGTAGATATCAAACAGCTTTAATCCAATCCGACATATTTCACCGCGCTTGCGCGGTTTCATCAGGCATCCTGATGCCTGATGAAACCGCGCAAGCGCAGTGAAACGCTTCGCATTGGATTAAAGCTGTTTGATATCTACCTGGCTTCACTGGTCCCCTTCTTGGTCAGCGCCTGTATTCCTGCACCCCTGAAGCTTTCGCCTCTGCATTTCTGTCGATTCCAGGAAGGCTGCAGACCCAGTTCACTATACTACAAACGCAGATCCTTGTTGTGTGGGAATTTGCACAACCTGGCAGGGTGAGCATTCATCTTTACCCTCCCTTCTCACGCACCTGTGATCCCATTGATTCTCCACAAGGGAGCGCCTGTTCTTTTGTTTTACACATTTTACACCTTAGGAACCGGTCATTTTTTTTAACATCTGACCACTGTCGCTTTAAACATTAATAACTCTGGAATGCTTTTAGAGATTGTTTTTTTGTGACATATTCTACTTTAACATAGTGGTAAAATATTATGGTAACTTGCATCCTTTCTCGGTGAAAAATCCCAATATTTGATGAAAAATGTGAAAATTTTGTATTTTTTTAACTTTGAAGCTCTCTGCTTGTAAGGAAAATGGATATTCCAAATAATTTTTTTTATTCACATATACAATATGTTTACTTTATGATTGCATCATAACATTGATGTGTTTTTACGTTTGGAAGACACCAGAGGGCTCCAAAGTTCAGCAGCAATTTTCCAATTTTTCACAAAATTTTCAAACTCACTATTTTTCCAGGGACCAGTTCAGGTTTGAAGTGGATTTGAAGGGTCTTCATGGCATACCATTTTGGAAACTAGGCCCCTAGAGGAACCTAACAAGGAATTAAGTGAGCCTTAATACCCCACAGGGGTTTCACGTTTTTTGCATATGTAAAAAAAAAAATATATATTTTTTTTTCACTAAAATGTGAGTTTTCCCCAAATTTTTACAAGGGTTAATAGCAGAAAAGACCCCCCACAATTTGTAAATACATTTCTTTGGAGTAAGGACATACCTTATTTTTTGATGATAATGGCTCGGCGGATGCACAGCAGGTCTTGCTGGAGTGGGAGGGCAGTCAGGGGCCTTGAGCTTCATATGGAGCCAAGATGTGGGACCCCCCCTCAAGGAGCATTAAATAGGGGAACAACGGGCCGCAACAGGGGTATACAGGTGGGATACAGAGGCCAGTAATATGGGGTACAGTGGGCCAGAAAATTATAATAAAAAAAGGATATATTCCCAGAATGATGACCCAGAGCATAGCCAAAACAAAAAAAAATATGCCCGCCCCAAACCCTATGCTCTGAATCATCATTCTGGGAATGTTATGTGTGTGGCTGTCCCTAACCTCTTGCCTCAAATGCGCACCCACTCAGGTGGAGAGAGAGTGCTGCGCATTTGAGGCAACATAAAAAAGTCCCAGATGATAGTTGACCTATGACCCATTTTTGAAAAAAACACCCATCAGTTTTTGTTTTTTTTTTATTAGGTTTTTGGGGCAATTTAGAGATTTATGGTGTTAAAAATTTGGAATGTACTCTGGACTTGGTACATTGGTCAAATTATGGAAAATAACATAAAAAGGGAAAATTTAGGGCTCCATGGAAGTGTGATACTCCCTGAAGCAGTTTATGCAGAGGCCCGGATTATCTGGGCAAGTGTCACATTGATATGTGGTGTCCTTCCGAATCCCCCTCCTGAAACACACTGCATTTTTTCTGGGTTCGTCCCTTCTTTCCAGTGGGGGGGATCACACCTGTAAAGTGTTGGCCTGGGACGATCCTGGCGCCTATAATAACTCCAGACCCTTGGGAAGTCCGGCCTGATCTTTCCCGGTCAGCAAAGATCAGGAAACTTAGGACTTCTTCTTGGTACTGGAGGAATGTCCCTGTGTTGCCAGCGTACTGGGATAGTACAAAAGCGTTGTACATGGCAACCTGTACCAAGTAGACCGCAACTTTTTTGTTCCATGCCCGTGTTTTCCGAATTGGCGTTATATGGCTTGAGGACTTGATCTGAGAGTTCAACTCCCCCCATATACCGATTGTAGTCCAGAATACAATCGGGTTGGGGACCGGTCCCATGGTACCTTGCACAGGGACAGGGGTGCTGCCGTTCCCATGAATAGTGGTGAATATAAGGACATCCCTCTTATCCTTATACTTCACCAACAACAGGTTATCATGGGTGAGGGCACGGGGCTCACCCTTGGGGATAGGCATCTGAACCAAATTTAGAGGGAGGCCTCTCTGGTTCCTCTGCACGGTCTCACAAGCAGATGTGGATCTGGCGGAAAGGGATTTGAACAGAGGGATGCTGGTATAAAAGTTGTCCACGTATAGGTGGAAACCCTTATCCAGCAATGGGTGCATAAGGTCCCCAACGATTTTCCCGCTAACACCCAGAGTGGGGGAACAATCTGGGGGTTCAATATGGGAATCTCGTCCCTCATACACTCTAAACTTGAGAGTGTACCCGGAGGTACTCTCACAAAGTTTATAGAGCTTCACGCCATACCGTACCCGCTTCGAAGGAATATACTGGCGGAAGAGGAGTCTCACTTAAAACTGATGAGAGACTCATCTACAGAGATCTCCCTGAGCGGTACGTAGGCCTCCAAAAATTTGGCCCCAAAGTGATCGATGACCGACCTCACTTTGTAAAGCCGGTCATGGGCGGGATCACCTTGGGGCGGACATGACACATTATCTGCATAATGCAGGCATTTCCGAATGGCCTCGAACCGCTTCCGTGTCATCGCCATACTGTAAAGCGGGGTCTGATAGAGGACGTCCCCGCTCCAGTACTGACGAGCACTTGGTATTTTGACCAGGCCCATATGCAGCGAGAGGCCCCAAAATGTCCTCATTTCCGCTGCATCAATGGCGTACCATTCATTGGACCTGGCCAAAAACGAATCGGGGTGGTGGGCAATGAACTGCTGGGCATACAAGTTTGTTTGCTCCACCATGTGATTGACCAGGCTGTCACTGAAAAAAAACTTTAAAAAGTCCAGATCAGTGAATCCAGCATGGTCAATCCGGATTCTGGAGTTGCCAACAAACTCCGGAACCCGTGGCTGCTTACACTCTGGAGAGCTCCAGACAGGGTAATGGGAAGGGGGCTCTGGTGCACTTGTTTGGGGGGCCGGACTTCTATTACGAGCGGCATTGCCACTCGCACTAGTGTCGGCCACTGGGTCACTCTCATGGGGGGTGCTTGGCCTCGCCTGGCGGCATCTCTGCCGCCTTGCAGGGGGCTCATCATCACTGCTAGATGATGAGGAGGACGAGGAAGAACACAAAAAAGTAGGATCTACCTCGTCCTCACTGGCAGTTTCGGAGTCGGAGGCTAGAAAAGAGCCAGCCTCCGCTGCTGAAAATGCCCGGCGGGCCCTCGCCTTTTTTCTACGGTGGCGGGGAGGGTGTGTGTGCGGGGGGGGGGGGGGGGTCAGGGAAGTGTGTAGTGTGTGGTGCTTGGTGTAAACTTACAGGAAAAATAAAAGCTGAGGCCAAAAAAAAAAAAAAAAATAATGGGTGGCACTCGCAGCACCCTGAACCCCTAATAGGGCCCGGGGTCACATGGATCAGGTGACAGCGGACCCTTGGGGACCTATTAGGGGGTCAGGGGGGGGGTTACTTTTTTTTCTGTTTTTTCACTTTTACAGTTTTTTCACTTTTGCTTTCTTTTGATTCCCTAACTGTCCCTGGAAAAAGCTCACCCTGATCAAATGGGGTCCTCTTCTTCCTGAGGGTCTCCGATGCTCCGAGGGGGGATACCGGTCCTTATTTTCCCGCACTGCCCGCTGACTGAACTCAGTAAGCGCGCAGAGGGGGGAGAAGGAGCCGTTAACCCCTCCTCTGCCGCACTGCTATTGGCTGGACGATCGCCAGCCAATAGCAGCGTTGCTGGGGAGGTGACAGTATTGTCACCTCTCCCCCAGCAATGGCAGAAGATTGGCGGTGTATCGTACACCGCCGATCACCATTTATTACCGGGTCATCGGGTCACAATTGACCCGAATGATCGGAATTGGCGCAGATCGCTGGCATGAATTCGCTTGCAATCTGCGCCGATAGCCGACATGTGGGGGTCCCGAGACCCCCCCTCTGCATTTGCATGGCATGTCTGCTGAACGATTTCAGCAGGCATGCAGTTCCGATCTCCGCCCGGCGAGCGGCGGAGACCGGAATGACTCAGGACGTATGCATATGTCGGCTAGGCTTAAAATCTTCTTATGGGACCTAGAAGGCATGTCTGCGCTCTACTCTGGCCTGGGCAAGACTTTGACTAAATTGGTTACAGCCCTCTGGGCAGAGAAGTTTGACCCTGGGAGACTCCTCACTCAGACTTTCTAGTAAATTCTGCATAGGGTTGTCATGTCAATAATGTTCCATACATTTATCATATATGTATATGCTCAGCAGTGGAATTTGGAAAAAAAAAATATATAGATACATTTATGTGATGCCAGATGGCAAAGGACTGATGGCTTTAATGTGTTACTTCAAAGGACCACAAATCACCGCAAGTATGGTATTGGGAGATGCTGGTTGTTAACTTGTTTAGCTTGAGTCTGAAACACCAGTATGTTTTTCTTAGACATGCCAGCAGTAAATAACCTTGATAGGACAACCTTTTTTTTTTTATTTTTATTTTTTTTTATCTCCTTAGTTCTTTCCAAAGCTGAGATATTTCTTTCTGTTGGTGTGTTAATGAGGCTCAAGAGCCCAGGGGGTGTTCCCCAGCATGGCAAGGGCCCAGGGTCTGCCAGCCCATCTCCTCCTTTTAATCACCTGTATGTCTGCTTGCTTATACCTACTGCTCTTCAATGAACAAGGAAGGCATGGTGAATAAGAGAAGATGGGCTGGCTACCCCTGGGTTCTTGCCTTATTGAAAAATGCTTATTAAGCACTTAAGCCTCATTTACATTTTAGCATGAAGGCTTATACATCAGTAGAAAACTATTGTACCTGTAACATGAGGGAAATGGAAGAAAACAGCATCTCTTTGCTCAAACAATTGCTATAACTAGTCACAGAGTAGCAGGCACTACAACTACATTACTCTTATACTGTTCCCAGCCATGTATACATCGCCATAATTCTGTTTAGTGTGTGGTAAATAAATACCATCATATCGGACAATAACGGAGTAGGTCTTGTTGTACAATCACTGTGTACGACACCTGCATGGTGGCAATACCTTCTGCTTTTTCTCCATGTGCTGTGATGTCATGATTTTTTGTTTGTGTTTTTCCGATAGGGCGCCATGGTAACTTGTTACACCCCTTGTCTCCAACATCAATGCAGAAAAACAATAAGAATCAATGTGTAAACTAGTGACAACAGCTGATCATCCCCTCTTGAGGCTCCTCAGAGTCTGTCCAGTTTGTCTTTCTTCTTACCACTTTTCTCCAGTCGTAAATGGTTATTCTTTAGAGAATGATTTCTAAATGTTTACATAGACTTACTGAGCACAACAAGGGCTCCAAACATCTCAAGTATCACACACTATTGTAATGTAATGTACAGGGCGGCATGGTAAAGATGGTCATTGTGTTGTGTAGATAAGAAAAATCTCTCTACCTTAGTGGTTTGTTGGCTCTGTGCTAAGCTCACTTTACAACCACACATCTTAAACCTCACTTCAATACTCTAGTGAACACGGAGTGGTGATAAATCACATGTTGGCGAGCTAAGTGCTAGTGTTAATTCAGCTCTCTCTAGAAGCATGCATGACTCCAGTGGGCCTTATCTTATCGGAAAATTTCATGTCATGTTAGGTTATGTTCACATTACATTAATGACCACTGTTTAACATTCGCCGGGAAAAGCTGCCAACATATAATGGACACCTCTAACAGATGACATATGGTGGCACCTGTTACCCGTAGGGTCCCATTAAAATGAATAAAATTACATTTAATATAAGCATTTTATACAGGATTACACTCAATGGAATAGCATAGTCGACTAAGATCATTTGCTTCATATTGGAAGAAAATAATTGATTATTTGAACAGTATATTTAATCAAGAGCTGCAAATTAATTTTAGACAAGCTATATTGGGAGAGGTGGTTGGAAGTGGTCAAAATAATTATTCCACTGCTGAAGTTACTTTTCTGCGCAAATTTCCTTAAACTGAGAGCTTGGTGGTCAGAAAGAATTCAGAGGATAGAAGAATGGGTGCAGCTGGTTAGCAAGATAAAGAGTTATGAAATTCTGTCAAATATGCAAAATAAGAAAAGGGCAATACAAACAATAAGGATGTGGAATATGTGGGAAGAGGAAAAAATATCCTGCTCAATATAGATCAAAATAAGGTAGGAGAGAATATGTAAAAGAGTTAATTTTTTTTATTTTTTTATTCTTTTGTGTGGTAGATACCTGACTCTGGCCTGCAGGGGGTGGGTAAGGGTTATTATTGAATGTCATTGTAGCACAGTATGTTTTGTAACTTTTTATATTTTGAATAAAAGAAAAAAGAAAATTGAAGGAAAATAAAAAATAAAAATAATAAATAAAAGATATTCTATCATCTTTAGTTTTAGTGGTATATTGACATTTACTGGACTACTGGAAATAAAGGTTGAAAGGAAATTTGGGTATTGGAGGCCTTTGTATAAAGTAAGTGTGTACACCAAAAGCTTTTCATACAATCTACATCCCCAGCCAATTAAATTGTTAAATTAAAGACGTTATGGGGCCCTTGACTGGACTCTACAGCCCTGGCTCCCTTGACACTGGTGCAGAAAAGACTATTTGGTCTTCTAGAGTCATTGGTAGTAGCTGCATTGGAATTGTTACTCAGTGGCACTTCTTTTTTATTTCTTTGCTACTGCATTGTTATGACATGTACTCATATTCTAACATGTTTGTAATTTCCATTTCATGTATTACTTAATGTGCTATACTTGATTGACTTTATGTTTACTTTGGGAGCTCAGCTGACTTACCGACCAAGGCACAAGGTTGTATTTTTTGTTTATTTTTAATATATTTCAAAATCAATAAATTTACATGATAAAAAAGCCTTTTAGTGTCAAAAGGAGAAAGTTTATTGACAAGAAATGTATGCATACGCCCTGCATCCTGAGTCCTTAAGGACATAGGGCGTACAGCTACGCCCGTGAGAATTCTGGTCCCCGATGCTAGCTGGTCGGGGACTGGACTGGAATGCCCGCTGAAATCGTTCAGCAGGCATCCCGGCACATTGCTGAGGGGGGTCCTGAGACTCCCCCATGTCGGCAATCGCCGCAAATCGCTGGTCAATCACGGCCATTCTGGGTCATACGGGTCTCCGGTGACCCAGAAAATAAGGGGGATCAGGGGTGACCAAGACACCCCCAATCCCACCGGAACGGATAGGAGTGAGGTGGCTGGGGTGTAAACCCTCCTATCTCCGCTATTGGTCGGAATAAAGGGTAAAACACTACATATACACCCCCTTACACTGTCCCCCCCCCAATAAAAATGTATCGTACGGCAGTGTTTCCAAAACAGAGCCTCCAGCTGTTGCAAAACAACAATTCCCATCATTTCCGGACAGCCACTGACTGTCCAGGCATGCTGGAATTTTAGCAACAGCTGGAGGCACCCTGTTTGGGATTCACTGGCGTAGAATACCCCTACATCCACCCCTATGCAATCCCTAAATTAATCCTCAAATGGGCATGGCGCTCTCTCACTTCGGAGTCCTGTCATATTTCAAGGAACCATTTTAGGGCCACAAATGGGATATTTCCGTACTCGGGAGCAATTGCGTTACAAATTTTGGGGGGGCTTTTTCTCCTTTTACCCCTTATGAAAAGGAAGAGTCTACACCAGCCTGTTAATATAAAAAAATAAAAATGTTTACACTAACATGCTGGTGTTGCCCCATACTTTTTATTTTCACAATAGGTAAAAGTAAAAAAAGACCCCCAAAATTTGTAACACAATTTCTCCTGAGTACGGAAATACCCCATATGTGGGCGTAAAATGCTCTGCGGACGCACAACAAGGCTCAGGCGTGAGAGCGCAACATGTACATTTGAGGCCTAAATTAGTGATTTGCACAGAAGTGGCCGATATTACAGCGGTTCTGACATAAACGCAAAAAAATAAATATCGCTGTGTGACCCCATTTTGCAAACTAAACCCCTCACGGAACGTAACAAGGGGTATAGTGAGCCTTAACACCCCACAAATTTTCATTAAAGTTGGATAAGAAAATGAAAAAAAAATTTTTTTTTTACTAAAATGCTAGTGTTACCCAAAATTTTTCATTTTCACGAGAGAAAATGGGGAAAAAAGCCCCCAAAATTTGTAACCCCATTTTCTCTGAGTAAGAACATACCCCATATGTGGATGTAAAGTGCTCTGAGGGCAAACTACAATGCTTAGAAGAGAAGGAGTGCCATTGGGCTTTTAGAGAGAATGTGTATGGAATTGAAGGCCATGTGCGTTTACAAAGCTCCCATGGTGCCAGAACCATGGACCCCCTCCCACATGTGACCCCATTTTGTAAACTGCACCCCTCACAGAATATAATAAGGGTTACAGTGAGAATTTACGTCTCACAGGTGTCTGACAGATTTTTGGAACAGTGGTCCATGAAAATGAAAAGTGTAAAGATCTGTCAAACGCCAGTGGGGTGTAAATGCTCACTGCACCCCTCATTAAATTCTGTGAGGGGTGTAGTTTCCAAAAGGTGGTCACATGTGGGGAATGGGTCCACTGTTCTGGTACCACGGGGGCTTTGTAAATGCACAAGGCCCCTCGACTTCTATTCCAACCAAATTCTCTCTCCAAAAGCTTAATGGCGCTCCTTCTCTCCTGAGTACTGTAGTGCGCCAGCAGAGCACTTGAAGTCCACACATGGGGTATTTCCATACACACAAGAAATGGGGTTACAAATTTTTCTCCTATTACCTCTTGTAAAAATGTAAAAAAAACAGCATTTTAGTGGAAATTTTTATCCCATTTACACATCCAACTTTAACAAAATGTCATCAAACACCTGTGAGGTGTAAAGGCTCACTGTAAGCCTTGTTATGTTCCTAGAGGGGTGTACTTTCCGAAATATTATGCCATGTGCTTTTTTTTTCTTTGCTGTTAGGGCACCATAGGGGCTTCCTAAATGCGACATGCCCCCCAAAAACCATTTCAGCAAAATTTGTTTTCCAAAAGCCAAATGTGACTCCTCTTCTGAACATTGTAGTGCGCCCGCAGTGCACTTGACGTCCACACATGGGGTATTTTCATACTCGGAAGAGATGGGGTTAAAATTTTGGGGGACATTTTCTACTATGACCCCTTGTAAAAATGTAATATTTGGGGAAAAAACTGCATTTAAGTGAAAAAATGTAATAAAAATTAATTTACACATCCAACTTTAACGAAAAGCCGTCAAACACCTGTGGGGTGTTGAGGCTCATTGTACCCCTTGTTACGTTCCTTGAGGAGTATAGTTTCCAAAATGGTTTGTATGTGGTTTTTTTTTTTTTTTTTTTGCTGTTCTGGCCCATAGGGGCTTCCTAAATGTGACATGCCTCCCCCAAAACCATTTCAGAAAAACTCACTCTCCAAAATCCCATTGTCACTCCTTCCATTTTGAGCCCTCAAGTGCACTCACAGAGCACTTTACGATCACATATCAGGTATTTCTATACGCAAGAAAAAATGGGTTACAAATTTTATGGTGATTTCTCCCCTTTTACCCCTTGTAAAAATTAAAAAACTGGGTCTGCAAAAACATGCGAGTGTAAAAAATGAAGATTTAGAATTTTCTCCTTCACTTTGCTGCTATTCTTGTTAAACACTTAAAGGGTTTTAATACTTTGAGGGGTGCAGTTTTTATAGTGAGGTCATTTATGAAGTATTTCTAATATGAAGGCCCCTCAAATCCCCTTCAAAACTGAACTGGTAACTGAAAAATTCAGATTTTGAAAATTGTGAAAAATTAGAAAATTACTTCTGAACTTTGAAGCCCTCTGATGTCTTCCCAAAAGTAAAAACACATCAACGTTATGATGCCAATTTTAAGCATTTTCACCAAGAAATTATGCAGGTATCGAATTTTTACCACTACCATAAAGCAGCGGGACCCCGGCGATCTGACATCTTATCCCCTATCCTTTGGATAGGGGATAAGATGTCTAGGGGCGGAGTACCCCTTTAAGGTGAAAATGAGCTGCATCCTAAAGGGGTTAAACATATGTACACAGATACAAAGTGCAAACAACAATGTAAAAACAATCAATCAACAAAGTGTAGCAACATAATGGAATATCCCAGTACTGGACATGGTCCTGTACTACTCTTAGGCCCTGTCAGGTTGAGACCTTCAGTGACCTGGGGGCTCCCCTGCAAGGTCTCCCCCTGTTTCCAGAATGTTGTGTGTATTGCTTTAATGCCTAGACAGTCTCCTAATGTATAGGTAGTACAAATGACCTGTGGGAGGTCTAAAGGACCTGTGTAAGTCTGTCACGTTATGTTATGCAGCTACATGATTTGTTGTTACATGTTCTCCCAGAGAGCACCTGCTAACTTATGACCCACAGCTTGACCAATGGGTTTTAGTCCAGTCCCCCACTATAGAAAGGGGCGGCCATTACAATTCACTCTCTTCACTTCTGCTGCAAGCAGCTCATGGAGATCAACCTTTGCTGAGGAACAGTGAACACCAGACATCTCAGTGCAAGTGATTAGCATCTGGAAGACCCCAAAAGCTACAGTCATTGCAGTAAGTCTCAAGTCTATGTCTGCTGTCACTAAAACTAGTCAAGTCCTGCATATAGTCAAGTGAAGTCCCATCTCGAGTCAAGTTAATTACAAGTATATTGGTCCAGCAAGCTGCGAGGTCCCTCTGGGTACCTGGCCTCCTCTCTTGGAAATCTGGCCATAGCTGTGAAGATAATTCCATCTGTCTTATACTCAGTAAAGCCTCCGTTTGACCATAACTGATTGTGGACTCTCATTTCACTACTAGCAACTGGGATAGCGGAGTAATCACACTGGCATCACGAATACTAAGGGTTAACAACATCTTGCCCCCGGGGTTAATACCATCTGATCCCACCACTCACATCGCTGCATCTGTGGTCCTGCCATATACCCGTGGGTCACCACAATAAGCTACAAAAATAAAAGGGAAACAGAAATGGATACAGACAATATAATCGAAGGTCTGGAGAAAAGGGGGCAGAGATGGGAAGGGAGGGGAGAGGGGGTGGGGAATGAAGGCATAATAGAAAACTCTAGTAAGGAAATATGCCAGGACAGTAAAGCTAAAACTGGGCAGGTCACTTTGGGAGCAGGTAACAAATGAGAAAACTCAGTCAAACAATAAGACTTATCAACCGCATGGGCAGATGAGATCCAGGGATCCCAAACTTTATCAAAAAGTGTCATAGTGTTAGCTATAATAGCATTAAAACGTTCAGATAACATAATGTTGTTTAAAAAAGATATCACCATAGGCAAGGAGAGAACAGATTACATGAATTTGCGCTAAAAATATAAATTGGAATAGGCGGAAGATTGCGTGGGGCAGTCCCTCAGTTTTAAGATCTAGAAGGCACATCGCTGGATCAAGGGTATAAGACCTTCCCGGTCACAGAGGTAAGCAAATCTATGACCTGGTTCCAGAAAGCAGAAATATGGGGACAAGTACACTAGGGGGCAAAAAAGTATTTAGTCAGCCACCAATTGTGCAAGTTCTCCCACTTAAAAATATGAGAGAGGCCTATAATTGTTATCATAGGTATACCTCAACTATGAGAGACACAGTGAGAAAAAAAAATCCATAAAATCACATTTTAAAGAATTTATTTGCAAATTATGGTAAAAAATAACTATTTGGTCAATAACACAAGTTCATCTCAATACTTTGTTATATACCCTTTGTTGGCAATGATAGAGGTCAAAGTATATAAGTCTTCACAAGGTTTTCGCACACTGTTGCTTGTATTTTGGCCCATTCCTCCATGCAGATCTCCTCTAGAGCAGTGATGTTTTGGGGCTGTCGCTGGGCAACATGGACTTTCAACTAACCCCAAAGGTTTTCTATGGGGTTGAGATCTGGAGACTGTCTAGGCCACTCCAGGACCTTGAAATGCTTCTTACGAAGCCACTCCTTCGTTGCCCGGGCGGTGGGTTTGGGATCATTGTCATGCTGAAAGACCCAGCCACGTTTCATCTTCAATGCCCTTGCTAATGGAAGGAGATTTTCCCTCAAAATCTCACGATACATGGCCTTCATTCTTTCCTTTACATGGATAAGTCGTCCTGGTTCCTTAGCAGAAAAACAGCCCCAAAGCATGATATTTCCACCCCATGCTTCACAATAGGTATGGTGTTCTTTGGATGCAACTCAGCATTCTTTATCCTCCAAACACAATAAGTTGAGTTTTTACCAAAAACCATATGACATTCTCCAAATACTATTCTGGATCATCCAAATGCTCTCTAGAAAACTTCAGATGGGCCTGGACATGTACTGGCTTAAAGGGAACCAATCATCAGATTTTACCCTACATAACGCTTAGCAAAGTGTTATATAGGGTAAAATCTTTATTCTCACCATCCCTGGGGGATGCTCCTGCCCCCAGGGATGGTGAAGATATGAACTTATAACATAGTCCCCGCCAGCCCTGCAAGTAGTCCCCTGGGCGGGGAGCTCCTCTTACCTACTCCTGTTACTTCGCCCGGCAGCGGCACCCCTTTGGCTTGATTGAGGGGCCGCGTCATCATTCTGCTCACTGAACAGATGGAGAAGAGCAGATTTATTTATTCTCCTTATGTCTCTCATTGTTGAGGTATACCTATGATGAAAATTACAGGCCTCTCACATGTTTTTAAGTGGGAGAACTTGCACAATTGGTGGCTGACTAAATACTTTTTTGCCCCACTGTAGCGTGAATTCTGGCGGGAACATAATAAGCCCTATGCAAAATCTTAAGGGCAGTTTCTGTTAATGAGACTTGCCAACTACCCTTATTCAGGTGAGTGCAACAATCATGCCGAGAGAGGGAAGATGGAGATCAATCTGCAGATCCTCCTCCCACTGTGCCATTAAGGGCAGCTTTACACCTCGTGGAGGTTGATTGATAGTAGAATACAGTATACAAAGAGTATACCTGGATGAAGCGTGGAATATAGAGCCATACCTTTGCAGCAGGTGGAATCAATTAAGACAGTTGATGGAGTTATAGAGTGTGAAAAGGATAGAATCTGTGACAAATGAAATAGCTCCTCCTCTCCAGGGCCAGATTAAGGCTGCCTGGAATACTGAGCACTTCATTATGATGCCCCCCCCCCAACAGTTCCCCCACATTAGGTGCAGTATAGTTCCCCCACATTAGGTGCAGCATAGTTCCCCCACATTAGGTGCAGTATAGTTCCCCCCGCATTAGGTTGGCAGTATAGTTCCCCTGCATTAGGTTGTGGTTCCCCACATTAGGTTGGCAGTTTAAGTCCCCGCACATTAGATTGGCAGTATAAGTCCCCACACATTAGGTTGGCAGTACAGTTCCCCCACATTATGTTGGCAGTACAGTTCCCCCACATTAGGTGCAGCATAGTTCCCCCACATTAGGTGCAGTATAGTTCCCCCCGCATTAGGTTGGCAGTATAGTTCCCCTGCATTAGGTTGTGGTTCCCCAAATTAGGTTGGCAGTATAAGTCCCCGCACATTAGGTTGGCAGTATAAGTCCCCGCACATTAGGTTGGCAGTACAGTTCCCCCACATTACGTTGGCAGTAAAGTTTCCCCACATTAGGTTGGCAGTACAGTTCCCCCACATTAGGTTGGCAGTACAGTTCCCCCACATTAGGTGTGCAGTACAGTTCCCCCACATTAGGTGTGCAGTACAGTTCCCCCACATTAGGCGCAGTACAGTTCCCCCACATTAGGCGCAGTACAGTTCCCCCACATTAGGCGCAGTACAGTTCCCCCACATAAGGTGCAGTACAGTTCCCCCACATTAACTGCAGTATAGTTCCCCCACATTAGGGGCAGGACAGTTCCCCCACATTAGGGGCAGGACAGTTCCCCCACATTAGGGGCAGGACAGTTCCCCCACATTAGGGGCAGGACAGTTCCCCCACATTAGGTGCAGTATAGTTCCCCCACATTAGGTGCAGTATAGTTCCCCCACATTAGGTGCAGTATAGTTCCCCCACATTAGGTGCAGTATAGTTCCCCCACATTAGGTGCAGTACAGTTCCCCCACATTAGGTGCAGTACAGTTCCCCCACATTAGGTGCAGTACAGTTCCCCCTCAGACATACAGCCTTCAGCCATATACAGTGTATGGCTGGAGGCTGTATGCCTGTTTACTGCCCTACTTCAGTATTCCGACCACGGCTCCTCCGGTACAGGGACCCCGGGGACCTGGGTCACGATCTACTGTTATGGCCTATGGGCCATAGCAGTAGGTCCCGGGACCGTAGGAGCGGAGATCGGAACACTGAAGATGAAGTGCCGCTGGTCACTTACCACGTCCTCCTCACTGTTCCGCTCCACTTTTCTCTTATGGGCACACGAATGGGACGGCAGTGACGTCCTTGCGTACGCTATCTCCCGGTGGCCCCTGCGTTTTTTTAAGTTAAAGCGGGGGGCCGCCGCAGAGAGGTAACCCCCGGGACATCCTTGTGTTCTGAAAAGATTTTTCAGGACACAGGGATGTTCCAAATGTAACTGGGGCCCCCTGCGGGCCGGGGCCAGGAGTAGGAGCTCCGAGAGCGCCAATGATGATCCGGCCCTGTTCCTCCCCCGGAGGATGGTATCTATTAACAAAGAATGAACAGGAGATTATTAGACACAAAAGTTATGATCTGATATTTAAATGGTTTAGTCATTGGCCTGCAATTCCAACTTGTTAACAATAGATGTCATCATTGCAATAAATATTAAACATTAAAGTATTATATTGTATTACACAGATTAATGACCACTTTTGACGTTATATAATGAGCTACTACCAACTAGCATACCTTATTTTATACCTGTGCTTGATATTTTTGGATTTTCCTGCATTTTAATTTACTGTACATGTTCACTGCGTTTACCATTTTCTAGCTATTTGTTGTTGAGTAAATACTTGGGAGTGGAATAAATTCTTTTATATGCAGATAAAGGAGAAAAGTCACCAGATGCTGGCATGTCAGCAATTCCTTAAGTAGACTGAAAATGACATTCTAGGGTGTGACAAGCCTTAGATTCCACTGAAAATGTGTTCATCGATATTATATTGTATAAGTTCTTTATTCTATAGGATAAATCCATACATTCTACATATTCCCAATGACTTCAGTGTATTGCTAAGCAGGTATAACTGCAAGGAGCTAAAGTGTGGTGCAGATTTACAGAATGCAAAGAAGCTGTCCATAGTCTTTGATGTCGTTCCTGTTTTACTGGTGGGTGTTGGGTTCTAAGTTTCTCACATTCCAATGCTCCTCTACCTCACAAACCAGAAATCTCACCTACCCCACCCAACATGCCACCTATCACTGCACCGAGGAGTAAACATAGATTTGGTTAGTAGATGCACTAGTTGTTGCACAAAATTTATCACTTGAATAAAAACATTTTTCATGCAAATACACTCCAATGACCAATTGGTGTAGGACTGTGCAAGTTTTTTTGCCCTATTTTTGCACTAGAGATTTCTGTAATTTGCACAAATTTATGAAGTGACATGCACAACGTATTATGTTGTGTGCAGCAAATGGAAAACCCACATACCTGCACGGCGGGGTTTGGCATTGTACAAAAATCTGTGCCAATGATAAATTCCCACTTCAGTATCAACAACTCCTGAACATAGGGGGAGATTTATAAAAAAAAATCTGTGCAGAGGAAAAGTTGACCAGTGGCCCATAGCAACCAATCAGATTGCTTCTTTTATTTTCCAGAGGCCTTTTAAAAAAATGAAAGAAGCGATCTCATTGGCTGCTATAGGCAACTGCCCTACTTTTCCAATACACAAGTTTTAATAAATCTCCGAGCAGAATTCATCAGAAATATTCTGCTTGAAAACTCTGCTGCAGCAGAGTCCCTTTGATTACAATGGGATTCTGCTGCACTGTGCACACGGCGGAATTTCTGTGGCACACGCAGAAACATTGAACCTGTTCAATGCTTCTACGGATTCCGCCCGGAAATGGATTGCTGTCTATGGAGATGGCGCATTTCCAAGCCAGTCCTACTGTTGCCGAATCAAGTAAATTTTCCCGGGGGACATTTTGCAAATTTTTGGCCGTGTAAACATGGCCTTATTGTGCTTTGCAGCCCCTCACAGCATATAACTGGTTGTAAATCTCCCTTTATTGTCACAAGCCTATTCTAATTTTCTAGAGCTGTAAACCAATATGCAACATCTGCAAAAATAATGGAATCACCAAAACAATATGACACAAAATAATAGCTAACTGAAAATAGTGGTGCAAGTACAAACAAGAATGGAAGGTTATCTTTTTCTGTTCTACTCCTTCTCTTTTCACTACCTTTTTGCTTTCCCTCTCCCCTCTCTTCCCTTCTCCCCCACCCAGGCATCAGCCCAGTGATTTCAGACGACTCCCCACTCTTTCTTTCCATGTTGGTGCTTACTAGGAGTATCTTAATGGAGTATTCCAGCGCAAAATATCTTCTATCCTTTGGATAGGGGATAAATTAAGTTATAGATCACGGGGGGTTCGAGCACTGGGCCCCCCCGGGATCTCCTGGACGGGGCCGCAGTTGTCTGCAGGAAGTGAAGTTTCGTCCCCAGCAGAAAGCCGTTGCACACACGTCCCCTCCATGTATCTCCATGGGGTACATGGAGGGGGAGAGTCGGCCGCCGCGTCATGTGGGGACAGAACGCCCCCTTTCCAAAATACTGCTGCGGCCCCGTCCAGGAGATCCCAGGAGGCCCCAGCGCTCCGACCCCCCGCGATCTATAACTTATCCCCTATCCTTCAGATAGGGGATAAGTTATATTGCACTACTGATCTCCTTTAATTGTCCTTTCAAAGCATTTCCCTCATATCTCCTAGAGCAGTGGTCTCCAACCTGCGGACCTACAGATGTTGCAAAACTACAACTCCCAGCATGCCCGGACAGCGGCATGCTGGGAGTTGTAGTTTTGCAACATCTGGAGGTCCGCAGGTTGAAGACCACTGTCCTAGAGTGTTCCTAGTGCACTTGTTATGATATATCTGCCAAGGAGGATGTTACCCCTTTATCTATTGAATTTATGTTTGCTGATGCATACTTTTGTTTTCCTTTTTATTATAAAACTTTAATAAAGCTTTATTTAAAAAAAAATAAAAAAAAATGGAAGGTTATTACATTAAAGATAACCCAAAGCACTATGCCTTAAAACTACAACAGAATAAAACTATAATAGAATAAAACTATTAAAAACCAAATAGGAGAAATTGTTTTTCTTTTTGTGACAGAAGTACAAGAAATCAATAGAAATCCCTATTTTCCAGGTGATCGGGTCACCAGAGACCCGATCAGCCTGGAAGAGAAGAAAATTGCATGTCTGAATTGACATGCGATTTTCTGTGATCGCCGACATGGGGGGGGGCATCCCAGTCTGGTCCCCAACTGGCTAGCGGCAGGGATCGGAATTCCCACGGGCGTATGCATACGCCCTACGTCCTTAAGGACTCGGGATGCAGGGTGTATGCATACGCCCCACGTCCTGAAGAGGTTAAAGAGGTACTTTTCTTTTTGGAACACAGTGCTCTCTGCTCACCTCTCTGTCCATTTTAGGAACTGTCCAGAGCAGAATATGGGGATTTTCTCCTACTCTGGACAGTTCCTAAAATGGACAGAGATGTCAGCAGAGAGCTCTGTGGTCATGATGAAAGCAGAGAGCTCTGTGTTCCAAAAAGAAAATAATTTCCTCTGTAGTATTCAGCAGCTAATAAGTACTGGAAGGATTACAAATTTTTAATAGAAGTAATTTACAAATCTGTTTAACTTTCTAGCACCAGTTGATAAAAAATAAAAAGTTTTCCACCGGAGTACCCCTTTAACTTTCCGCCATGAAGATTTTTCCCAGCAAAGACTTGTGTCTACAGAACCTGCCAGAAAAACATTTATGGCCTGCAGTTTTCAGTACCTATAGTGACTTAAATACCTCTAAGTGTCCCACACTGTTGAGTTGGTAGATAAATGGGTCTGAGAAGAGTAGGTAGGTCCCCCCATTAGGTAGTTAGGTTGCTCCAGTAGGTCCCTTTGCACAGTTTTCACAATTACATAGGTAGGTAGGTGTCCTTTGTAGGTAGTATCCCTTTGTTAGCAGCAGGTAGTAGCCATCTGTAGGCAACAGGTAGTAGCCCTCTGTAGACAGCAGCCCCCTTGTAGGTAATATTCCTGTTTCGGGCACTATAGGTCTTGAAAAACTGCAGAGCCCAAAATGTTTTTGTTTTTTTCTTGGCAGGCTCTGTAGAAATGAGTAGTAACTGAAAGAAATAATTATTACTGGCTGAAAGATGAACGACCCCAATTGAAAAAGATGTGAAAGCCACTCAATGTAAGTGCAATGTAATCACGTTTCAATCGGTCAGTATAGGAGGTCCTTCTAAACTCAGGTGACAGGCTGACATTATTGCTGTTAAAGAGATACGTTCCATTGTGCATAACAGGTCATAGGGGGACATTTATTCAAGCAGTCATACCTTTATTGCTGCTCTTCCTTCTTTTATAACTTATAAAATCCTTTTATTCAGCAGTCAGGCACAGTCAGATAGGCGTGGCTTGGGGTTCGCAAAGCCCCGCCTCCACCATGCCTATCCTCTCTTTCAGAGCTGGGACCGCTGTGTAGTAAGACACAGCGGTCCACAACGCATGCACCCCTCCCATCCGGCTCTGATATTCTACAAAAAACAATGCCCGTTGTTGTCCTCTTCAGCACCCGGCAACCAGGTTGTACAGATACTAGAGGCAGAGAGGTTGTTCGTTCACCGCCTCTAATACAGCAAATGCGCACTGAGCGCATAGACAGTGGGAGGGAGCAAGTGCTCGTTCTGTCAATACAGGGCAGCGGCACACACGTCTGAGAGGGGCGCATGTGCACTGGATTAGTTGTGGCCCGATGTGTCTTACTACACAGCGGTCCCAGCACTGAAAGAGCGGATAGGTATGGCGGAGGCGGGGTTTTGCGAACCCCAAGCCACGCCTATCCGACTGTGCCTGACCGCTGAATAAAACGATTTTATAAGTTATAAAAGAAGGAAGAGCAGCAATAAAGGTATGGCTGCAGTCACCTTATGATCATCAGGAACAACATTATAGTAGTCTGGGGGGTTAAAAAATTATGACAGTTGCGCTTTAAACAGAAGAAAATAAGGCAGAGATAAGCCATCATGGAGGGTGGACGATTGGATGGAAGTGATATTCAGTGATGAATTATCAGTTTGCATTGCCCAAAGAGATGACACAACATATCATGGAAATCAGACAGGAAAGGATAGGTCCTTTATACAGATCTGAGCACTGCTGCAGTGTTTACATGCAGTAACGCTCAGTATATTATGTAGCCCTGTTATCACATAAAAGGCTTTCCAAAATACATACTTTTAAGTAATATTTAATTTCCTTTAAAAAAAAATAGATACATTTCAAATATATAAAATAACAGATGTTGTTAAATATTGGTGAAACAGAGTTTCAGTTCAACTGTGGTGCATGCGGCCTTGTCCAGAAGACCCAGAGATATGATAAATGTGTACTGGCATTGATAATGTAGGAGGCTGTGGGAAAGCTTCATGGAGTACAGAGATATTCCTTATGAAAGTGTGATCCAAAGTGCTCACAAACTGGGGCTGAAGGTTCAACTTCCAACAAGACTATGACCCTAAGCACACAACCAAGACAGCACAGGAGTGAAAGTATTTGAGTGGCCCAGCCAGAACCTTGACTTGAACCATCTCTGGAGAGACTGGAAAATGGCTTCCTCCTATGGGGCTCATTTCCAAAATTGGTTGTAATAGGGAGACAACCCTTTTACATGGATTTTTTTTTTTTTTTAAATGATTAACCAGACATAAAGGTTCCAAAAGTTTATTGGAAAATATATTGAAACAGTTGAGTCACAGCTAAGGCGCATATCAGGAGCAGCCAGATTAAGCTTTGTTGGCAGCCGAACTGGGTATATCTCAGTTTCTCTTTTATTAGTTGGGTTTTAATGAAATGAAAAGGTTACTACATGCACGGGTCAGTAAGAGCTGTCATTTATATGTGCCCATTGCTTTCTGTCTGTATCAGATAAATAAGTCAGTAAAGGCTAGGGACTTTTTTGGGACACCATTATTCTTGCTTATAGATCTCTATAGGTCTTTATGTAAAGGAATTCACCCATGATACCCAATCAAAAGGCTACCTCAGGCCTGTTAAAGTGACTATAGATGGTTTGAACACTATCTTATGCAAATTGCTTAAAGGGGAACTCTGCCCCTAGACATCTCATGCCCTATCCAAAGGATAGGGGATAAGATGTCTGATCACAGGGGTCCTGCCGCTGGGGACCCCTGCAATTTCCCTGCGGCACCCAGCATTCGTTTAGAGTGTTGGGTGCAGCATCTGAGGCTCGTGATGTCACGTCATGCCCCGCTTGTAATGGGATAAGATTTCTAGGGGCGGAGTACACCTTTAACTCCCATTGACATTAATGGGTTTTGCGTAAATAGCGGTTTACTTAACTCCCAGAGTTACATAAGCAGTGTAGCTCCCGATGCTACACCAGTCCAATATATTCCAAGCTTTAACATAGCTACAGCAAGAATAGAAGAATATGGGCTTTCTTCGTATTTGAGCTCAGTAACATAAATACAATGACCATGGAACAGTTTTACATATTTCTTTTATATGGCACTTTAATCATTAAGAAAACAAATATAAAGATCTGTGCTCCACCTGTCTGTGCACACATGAAAGCAAAGACACATGTATAAACCACTGCAATAAAATAGTGATACATACATAATGTGACAATGCATTCACTATGCCGTAATATGCCTGTTATAATAGGGTATTAGTGAACATTTAACATGCTGCTGGGTATGCACAGATACTGTCAATACCTAAGTATTATGCTGCTTTCCCTTCAGTATCTGGTCTGCAGCACAGTCAGTAAGAGAAAAGGATATGATGCGAGTGTTTTCCAACCTTATTTCCATGGGAAAAAATACATAAAATAATAGTTCACATTCCAGGAACCTCCTATTTTTGAAAACATGTACGATAAGGAGGATGAAGGCAGGGGAGGGGGTCTGGGCACATTTCAGAGTAACTGTGCCCACATAGCATTGCCTCAGAACAACTTTTAAGCCACACCAGAAGAATGAGACATGTCTGATATATGAGGTGGAATAGGTTTCATGATTTATCGAATAATTAACTTTTACTGTCTTCATTTTATAAATGAGGCCTTGGCGTTCCCTGATCCCTACGCAGTTTTGCTACAGAGCAGTGTCCTCAACAATTCCCATGTAAAATGCTCCCATATTTACTATTATTATTAATATATAATTATTGTTGTTGTTGTTGTTATTATGGCAGAGTTTGGTACAGCCACTTACCACTTACTTCATCCTTTGAAGCTAGGGTTGCCACCTTTCTTGCAAATAAATACCGGCCATGCAAATTTGCAAAATTAATAATATATGCGTAACATCACAGGATACACATGTTTTATCCTATTCTGATCCCCATAACTTTTTATTTTTTTTTGTTCATTTTTTGTGCCCCGATCTGTAGTTTTTAATGGTACCATTTTTGTTTTGATGTGACTTTTTGATCACTTTTTTTTATTTTTTTTATCCCAGCATACCCTGATACAGCCTGTGGCTCAGCAGCTGTCCCAAATGAAAACTACAACTCCCAGCATTTTGGACTATATAGTTGTATAAAGTATAGGTCAATGTTTCCCAACCAGGGGAGCCTCCAGCTATTCCAAAACTTCAACTTCAGTTGTGGTTTTGCAACAGCTGGAGGTGCTCTGGTTGGTAAACGCTGGTATAGTATATGGTACAACATTCTGGGAGATGAAGGATTGGTTGGATAATTACCGGCCATTGCATTGCTGCCATTTTTAATATAAAAATACCAGCAGAGTGGCCAAAATACAGGCTGTGCCAGTAAAATACTGGCCAGGTGGCAACCCTATTTGAAGCTGAAGTATGTCTCCAGCGGTGCTGTTACATATTGAATTCATTAGATTACCATGTAACATATGCTGGCTCTTGAACAAGAGTTATTCTTTGCTCAGTCTCTTCACTCTAAGGGTACGTTCCCACACGGCGTATTTTGCTGCGTATGTCCTGCTTATTTGCTGCGGATTTGGTGCTGCGTATTTTCCTACCCATTGACTTCAACAGAGAAAATAAAATACGCAGCAGCAAATACGCAGCAAATACGCCGTGTGGGAATGTACCCTAAGGGTACGTTCACACAAGCATATTTTTGCTGCAGATTTTGCTGCCCATTGACTCCAATTGGCAGTAAAATCTGCTGACTTAAATCTGCAGCAGATAATGTGCATGTGTGAAAGTACCCTAATGCTGGGTTTAAGCAAAAAGGCCCCAAAAAATGTTACATTTGCCAGGCAAAAAACTTTGCAGCCAGATGTTAGACTGCCTTCACACTACGTTTGTAGTATACGGCTGCCGGATCTGGCTGAGGGAGGGGAAAACTGGCTGCTCCTGTACCTCAGCCGGTCCGGCATCAAACTCCATTGACTTTAATGAGCCGACCGGAGTCAAACGCTGACTCCGGTCGGCAAATTTTTGCCTTGTATCTGGTTTTCTGACCGGACCTAAAACCGTAGTAAACTACGGTTTTAAGTCCGGTCAGAAAACCGGATACGAGGCAAAAATGAGCCGACCGCAGTCAGCTTTTGACTCCGGTCGGCTCATTGAAATGAATGGGGTTCGTGAGTCGTCATTTCAATTAAAATCATGCCTTGGTATGAAATTCATCATTTGCGACTTTTGTTTTGGAGCATTTTCGGGCGCAATCATGCCCGTTAGGTCGCAAACTTGCACCAAGAAAAAAGTGACACAGAAAGTAGCTAAACAACATTTCAAGGTAGAACACAGGCCAAACAAAGTGGCTTACCAATGTCTTAGTACGTGGCAGTTTTCAAGTTCACAAACAAAACAAAAACCATAACCCATGTAAAGAAAAGAAAAAAAGAGCTTGTTTAAAAGGACCACAAAGCAAAAAAAAACAAAAAATGATGTTTAGCTAAGGTAAAAAGAAACATTTATCCCAGTCAAACATTTATCAACCCTAGGAACAGATTTTTAAGTTGGAAAAAGGAACTACCTGTGTTAGATTTACCTTTGTGAAGCAGGGCAAAATCCAAGTGGAGCATTAACAAGTTTCAGCTGCTACAACACAGCCAGAAAATGTTGCCTGGAATTCTGGGGCAGGATTCTGCACATTTTATAGGCGCATCAATTGCGCCAAATTTAACTAGTGGTTTGCGACAAATGATAAATCTGGCGCAAAAAGGCATCATTTGTCGCAAAAAAAAAATACATAAAATCACACATTGCTACACCATTATTGATACATGTCCCTCATAGTGTGAAGGCAGCCTTAGCTAGGATTCAATGGAAAACATCAAACCCACTTTCTTTTGCCTTTTTGTAATTCTTCATTGATATTTTTTGGCTCAGCTGCAGTTTTGTAAATCCACACCATGCTGAAGCAATTTTTTCTGTGAATCTCATTGTTATTTCTTCTATAGACTTCTATGGGAGGAAAACAAATGGCAAGAAAAATGCAATGTAGGTTCAACAGTGGTGTTTTTGGGATGTTTTTTCTACTCACTTGTAAAATCTCCAAAACTGCCAAATGCTCAAAAAAGGAAATTCCACTATAATGAAAAAATGTCAGACAAAAGCCAGAAAAACAACCATAACACAGGGAAAAGCATTGACAGTTTTTCAGGCATTTTTTGTGGCATTTTTACAGGTAATAAAAACAGAATTAAGTTGTCTGAAAACTTAGTCTAATTGGGGGAGATATGTCAAAACCTGTCCAGAGGCAAAGTTGCCCAGTTGCCCAGAGTAACCAATCAGATTGCTTCTTTAATTTTGCAGAGGCCTTGTTAAAAATTAGAGAAGCAAGCTGATTGGTTGCTATGGTAAACTGGACAACTTTTCCTCTGAACAGGTTTTGATAAATCTCCCCCATAGAGACTAACCGGGAGCACATTAACCCCTTAAGGACCAAGGACGTACCGGAATGTCCTGAGTCCTTTCACTTTCTATAACGCGGGGACACGATGTGGCCCCACATCATAGCGGGTCGGGCCCATGGCTAATAGCGCACGCCAACGATCGCGGTGCTGCGCACTATTAACCCTTTAGACGCAGTGTTCAAAGTTGAACGCCTCGTCTAAAGTGAAAGTAAATTACTGCCGGTTAGCTCAGGGGGCTGTTTGGGATCGCCGCAGCAAAATTGCGCATCCCGAACAGCTGTTAGACATGAGGTGGGTCTCCTACCTTGCCTACTGGTGTCCAATCGCCGAATGACTGCTCAGTGCCTGAGATCTAGACATGTGCAGTCAAGCGGCAAAATCATTGATCACTGGTTTCCTATGAGAAACCAATGATCAATGTAAAAGATCAGTGTGTGCAGTGTTATAGGTCCCTATGGGAGCTATAATGCTGCAAAAAAAAGTGAAAAAAGTGAAAAAAAAGTGAATAAAGATCATTTAACACCTCCCCTAATAAAAGTTTGAATCACCCCCTTTTTCACATAAAAAAAACCTGTGTAAATAAAAATAAACATATGTGGTACTGCCGAGAGTGTAAATGTCCGAATTATAAAAATATATAATTAATTAAACCACACAGTCAATGGCGTACGCGCCAAAAAATTCCAAAAGTCCAAAATAGTGAATTTTTGGTCACTTTCTATATCATGAAAAAATGAATAAAAAACGATTAACAAGTCCGATCAATACAAAAATTGAACCTCTAAAAACTTCAGATCAGGGCACAAAAAATGAGTCCTCATACCGCCCCATATGAGGAAAAATAAAAAAGTTATAGGGGTCAGAAAATGACAATTTTAAACGTATTAATTTTCCTGCATGCAGTTATGATTTTTTTCAGAAGTACGACAAAATCAAACCTATATAAGTAGGGTATCATTTTAATTGTATGGACCTAAAGAATAAAGCGAATGTGTCATTTTTTACTGAAAAATTTACTGCGTAGAAATAGAAGCCCCCAAAAGTTACAAAATGGGATTTTAATTTTTTTTTTGTCTCACAATGATTTATTTTTCCATTTCGCCGTAGATTCTTGGGTAAAATGACTGATGTAATTACAAAGTAGAATTGGTGGCACAAAAAATAAGCCATCATATGGATTTTTAGGTGCAAAATTGATAGAGTTATGATTTTTTTAAGGTAAGGAGGAAAAAAGGAAAGTGCAAAAACAGAAAAACCACTGGTCCTTAAGGGGTTAACTGGTGCATATATAAGTGCATCAGATACAGCCTCCTACTATATTACAGATTTCGTGATCCTGCAGGAAGCTCAATGTGACCAGCCTATCAGGAGATTGTTACATGTATTTTGTCCTGCATGAGTTTCTGCAGTCAGAGATCAGCATAGTAATCTAAATTGATTTCCCTTATCAGGGTAAATATTTGCTGCGCTGACCTGGCGCAGCATGTTCAATGTGATGGATCCATTTTACAAACATGATAGAATGAGGGAAGGAGGTCTCCGCTGTATACCTTGGAACAAATATAATTTATGTCCTCACAGACATCAAATTATTTTGGAGAGGTTCTTATTTGTGTTATTCATATGTTAATAATTATTATAATTATATAATTGCTGTAGTTGCCTATATATATATATTACTTGGTACAAAGATTGCGGCAAAATATGTTACTAAGGGGACATGCTCAGGATTTTTACATTAGCTCACCACTGAGATATTTATATTCTTTTCACAAAGTTCCCTCTGTTATTACAGTTACCATATATAGCAAACAAGGGATACAGATTACACATTCTGAAGATATGAAGCATTACAAAATATCAATTCATTGAAGGCAATGGGCCTTCCGTGTAATGTATTGTAGCCCTCCAGAGTAAGAGCCCTTACAGTGGCTTCCAGTACTTGCTTTTCATGGGCTCTGCACCAATAGTATCCACATACAGAAGGTGCAGCTCAATGGGGGACATTTTACCCCTCTTCCCAAATTCTAAATTATGTGCAGAAGCGCTAAATTTATCAATCAAGTGCAATGAGCTTCATAAATTGCAGGTAAATATAGTAATCTCCTCAATCCACTCTTTGGAAAATAGAATTGATGATTTAGAGCATCTTGCTACGTTAAGTCCAAGATGGCTTATATTTGCGCAAAAAAAACAGCTCTTGCGGCAAAATTTTGGGTATAAAGGAAAAGTACGCAGTTAATAAATCCATGTGTACTATAGATGTCACTCCAAGGTACCCCGATTAGGCCACATCTGGAGGACATGCTCTACCAAAACATGCATAAAAAAATGCGCAAAAAAAGGGCTTGTGCAAAATTTTGCGCATAAAAATACACACAAACCAGGGGTAAAATCTTTGATACATATCCCCCAATATGTTTATAAGGTGAATAACTCTTATGAGTTCTGACCTCTCTGCACTAGAAAAATATATTTGATCTGATACAGAGGTGCTACACCTCAGGGGTGTAAACAAGGGTTAGAGGTTATGAGGTTGACACCTCCCCTCCTGCCGTCTTATTACTTAGCTCATCCCCATGGTTCTCCTTCTCTGGCTTTATAGACAACTTTTATGTTATGTACCATAAATATTACTGTCTGACACCTAGCTCACCTTGCACCAGCAAATGACAGACAGCATTACAAACATCAGTGCAGTCTAGTCTATTTCAGCATCTCCAAATATCTGCTAGCTGGAACAGTCATGTCCTGCTGTTGACAGTGCTTAACCCATTAAGGACTTAGCCCTTTTTCACCTAAAGGACTCGGACGTTTTTTGCAATTCTGACCACTGTCACTTTAAACATTAATAACTCTGGAATGCTTTTAGTTATCATTCTGATTCCGAGAATATTTTTTCGTGACATATTCTACTTTAACATAGTGGTAACATTTTGTGGTAACTTGCATCCTTTCTTGGTGAAAAATCCCCAAATTTGATGAAAAATTTGAAAATTTTGCATTTTCTAACTTTGAAGCTCTCTGCTTGTAAGGAAAATGGATATTCCAAATATTTTTTTTATTATTCACATATACAATATGTTTTCTTTATGTTTGCATCATAAAATTTACGTGTTTTTACTTTTGGAAGACACCAGAGGACTTCAAAGTTCAGCAGCAATTTTCCAATTTTTCACAAAATTTCCAAACTCACCATTTTTCAGGGACAAGTTCAGGTTTGAAGTGGATTTGAAGGGTCTTCATATTAGAAATACCCCATAAATGACCCCATTATAAAAACTACACCCCCCAAAGTATTCAAAATGACATTCAGTCAGCATTTTAACCCTTTAGGTGTTTCACAGGAATAGCAGCAAAGTGAAGGAGAAAACTCACAATCTTCATTTTTTACACTCGCATGTTCTTGTAGACCCAATTTTTGAATTTTTACAAGGGGTAAAAGGAAAATGTATACTTATATTTGTAGCCCAATTTCTCTCGAGTAAGGACATACCTCATATGTCTATGTAAAGTGTTCGGCGGGCGCAGTAGAGGGCTCAGAAGCGAAGGAGCGACAAGGGGATTTTGGAGAGTACGTTTTTCTGAAATGGTTTTTGGGGGGCATGTTGCATTTAGGAAGCCCCTATGGTGCCAGAACAGCAAAAAAAAAAACATAGACTTCAGGGATCAGGCATTCCAATTCCAGATCGAATCAGTCTCGAGGCAATTTATTAGGGTTTTTTCCTTTTTTTTGTGTGTTAAAGGGGTATTCCACCCTTAGACATCTTATCCTCTATCCAAAGGATAGGGGATACAATGTCAGATCGAGGGGGTCTTACCAATGGAACCCCCTATGATCTTTGTGCAGCACCTCACATTCTGTGCCTGGTGCTGCCCCAGCCTCAGAAACGCTGGGTTTCTGAGATGGAGATGTGATGTCACACCATGCCCCCTCATGATGTCACGTCATGTCCCCTCCATTTATGTCTATAGGAGGGAGCCATAGACATGAATGGGGGGGGGGCGTGGCATGAAATAATGAGGGGAAGTGACGTAACGTCTCCAACTCGGATACTCGGATGGAGCAGCACCTGGCACAGAATACCGGGTGCTTCATGGAGATCGCTGGGGGTCCCAATGACAGGACCCCTGTGATCAGACATATTATTCCCTATACTTTGGATATGGGGATAAGATTTTTAAGGTACTCCTTGAAAAATGTTTGCACAATGGGTGAAAATGTTGCATTTAGACACACCAGAAAACCACTTGACTGTAGCATTGCATTATTAGCTATTTTGCAGTGGTCACTGATTTATCAACATTTTTGTGCAAACATATCTTCTTCGATAAATGTGGGGGAAGTACACATGACGTACACTCAGGAAAACGGGGCTAAAAGGAACTTGAAATACACAGACAATGATAAATTCCCCCAATAAGCATGAGACTGGAAACATGTCTGTGTGGAACATCAGGGGCAGTGACAGGATGCCTCAAGGGCATTGCCTGATAACATATTAGTCAACTTACAAAATGGATTGTTAAAAATATATTGGGGGAGATGTATCAACACAAGGGAAAAAAAGTAGAAAAATATACAATGCAGTAGAATCCAGAAGAAACAGAAGAAAGTGAATTAAACAAGAAATACATCATCTGACCTCACAAGATGAAATGTAATTGTTACACGTTACACATTGTTTAATACATATCAATTTACTCTGCCATTACCTTGATCTCACCACTAATCCAATGCAAAATGATTCACAACCAGTTGAGCAAGAGAAGAGGATTAACAGTGCCATTAAAATAGTGTAATGTTACATGCAGGACCGTACTCAAGCTCGTACTACCCTATTAGGTTGATTCCACAAGTGTCTGAATTAGTTCATGCAGATCTGTCCCAAATATGAAGCAAAAACATTTGGATCCACCACATGCTGAAAATCTGCAGGTAAATTTGCAGCTGTTCCGAGTCCCATTTGGATTCAACCAAAGGGTTAAAAATAATAAATACTTCCTTCCAGGACACAGCATGGCAGCAGCAGCTGCATCAAAAATATTCATCATTTTTTATACTTACTGAAGTGTTGCCCTTGCTCAAGTTTGCTGCCCTAGGCACAGGCCCAGGGGTGCCTAATGGAAATACACGCCGGTTATATGTACTACAATATGATTAGCAAATGTAATTCAGGAGACGTGAAGTGATAAAACATGACCACACTTGTCCCTCATCTTTATACCGTGTGTCATAATTCTTTTATTTTATCAGATCTCTGTCTTCTTTTATGTATGTCCCTCTTGCACAACCCTTCTGCAGAGGATGTCAGGGTTGTACTTAAAATGCATGTATTATCTAGATTTTTTTGTTATCAATTAGAGCTAGATACCAAAATGTTCTTTTTTCTAATCTGTTTCTATTTTCTGATTGTACATTTTTTTTTTATGGCAGTCACATTATCTGATCTGTATTTAACCCCTTAACCTCTTAAGGACCCAGCCATTTTACACCTTAGGACCCGGCCATTTTTTGAACATCTGACCACTGTCACTTTAAACATTAATAACTCTGGAATGCTTTTAGTTATCATTCTGATTTTGAGATTGTTTTTTCGTGACATATTCTACTTTAACATAGTGGTAAAAAAATTGTAACTTGCATCCTTTCTTGGTGAAAAATTTGAAAATTTTATGAAAAATTTGAAAATTTTATGAAAAATTTGAAAATTTTGCATTTTTCTAACTTTGAAGCTCTCTGCTTGTAAGGAAAATGGATATTCAAAATATTAAAAATTTTTTTTCACATATACAATATGTCTACTTTATGTTTGCATCATAAAATTGACAAGTTTTTACTTTTGGAAGACACCAGAGGGCTTCAAAGTTAAGCAGCAATTTTCCAATTTTTCACAAAATTTCCAAACTCACTATTTTTCAGGGACCAGTTCAGGTTTGAAGTGGATTTGAAGGGTCTTCATCTTAGAAATACCCCAAAAATGACCCCATTATAAAAACTGCACCCCCCAAAGTATACAAAATGATATTTGTTCAGCCTTTTAACCCTTTAGGTGTTTCACAGGAATAGCAGGAAAGTGAAGGAGAAAATTTACAATCTTCATTTTTTACACTCGCATGTTTTTGTAGACCCAATTTTTGAATTTTTAAGAGGGGTAAAAGGAGAAAATGTATACTTATATTTGTAGCCCAATTTCTCTCGAGTAAGCACATACCTCATATGTCTATGTAAAGTGTTCGACGGGCGCAATAGAGGGCTCAGAACCGAAGGAGTGACAAGGGGATTTTGGAGAGTACGTTTTTCTGAAATGGTTTTTTGGGGGGCATGTCACATTTAGGAAGCCCCTATGGTGCCAGGACAGCAAAATAACCCCCACATGGCATACCATTTTGGAAACTAGACCCCTTGAGGAACGTAACAAGGGGTACAGTGAGCATTTACCCCCCACTGGTGTCTATCAGATCTTTGGAACAGTGGTCTGTACAATATTTTTGATTAGCACAGCCCACTGTTCCAAAGATCTGTCAGACACCAGTGGGGTGTAAATTCTCACTGCACCCCTCATTACATTCCGTGAGGGGTGTAGTTTCCGAAATGGGGTCACATGTGTGGTTTTGTTTTTTTTGCATTTGTCAAAACCGCTGTAACAATCAGCCACCCTTGTGCAAATCACCTTAAATGTACATGGCGCACTCTCCCTTCTGGGCCTTGTTGTGCGCCCCCAGAGGACTTTATGCCCACATATGGGGTATCTCCATACTCGGGAGAAATTGCATTACAAATTTTGGGGGGCTTTTTTCCCTTTTACCTCTTGTCAAAATGAAAAGTATAGGGAAACACCAGCATGTTAGTGTAAAAAATTTATTTTTTTACACTAACATGCTGGTGTAGACCCCAACTTCACATTTTCATAAGGGGTGAAAGGAGAAAAAGCCCCCCAAAATTTGTTAGGCAATTTCTCCCGAGTACGGCGATACCCCATATGTGACCCTAAACTGTTGCCTTGAAATACGACAAGGCTCCAAAGTGAGAGCGCCATGCACATTTGAGGCCTAAATTAGGGATTTGCATAGGGGTGGACATAGGGGTATTCTACGCCAGTGATTCCTAAACAGGGTGCCTCCAGCTGTTGCAAAACTCCCAGCATGCTTGGACAGTCAACGACTGTCCAGCAATACTGGGAGTTGTTGTTTTGCAACAGCTGGAGGCTCCATTTTGGAAACAGTGGCGTACCAGATGTTTTTCATTTTTATTGGGGAGGGGAGGGGGGCTGTGTAGGGGTATGTGTATATGTAGTGTTTTTTTACTTTTTATTTTATTTTGTGTTAGTGTAGTATAGTGTAGTGTTTTTAGGGTACAGTCACATGGGTGGGGGGTTACAGTGAGTTTCCCGCTGCGAGTTTGAGCTGCCGCGCAAAATTTGCTGCATCGCAAACTTGCAGCCTGATACCCACGGTAAGCCCCTGCCCATGTGAATGTACCCTGTACATTCACAGGGGGGGACCTCCAGCTGTTGCAAAACTACAACTCCCAGCATGCACAGTCTATCAGTGCATGCTGGTAAATATAGTTTTGCAACAGCTGGAGGCACACGGGTTGTGAAACACTGAGTTAGGAAACAGACAATGTTTCCCAACCAGTGTGCCTCCAGCTGTTGCAAAACCACAACTCCCAAACATTCTCAGGCATGCTGGGAGTAGTAGTTCGGCAACATCTTTAGAGCCAGATGTTGCCGAACTATAATTCCCAGCATGCTTGGAGTTGTAGTTTTGCAACATCTGGAGGACTACAGTTTGCAGACCACTAATACAGTGGTTCCCGATCTGTGCCCTTCCAGATGTTGCAAAACTACAACTCCCAGTATGCCAAAACTGTCCAGGCATGCTGGGAGTTGTAGTTCTGCAACATCTGAAGGGCCAGATGTTACAGAACTACAACTCCCAGCATGCCTGGACAGTAAGGGCATGCTGAGGATGTGTAGTTTTGTAACATCTGGAAGGGCACAGTGGTCTCCAAACTGTGTACCTCCAGATGTTGCAAAACTGCAACTCCCAGCATGCCCAGACGCCAAGGGCTGTCTGGGCATGCTGGGAGTTGTAGTTTACAGGGTCCCATTACAGCAATGCATGTCGCTTTATGGCGACGTGCATTGCTGTAAAGGGCCCGACCGCGGCTGAAGATCAACTCACCTGTCGCCGCCGTCTTCACGCCGGGATCCGGGTCTTCAGGGACGAGGTAAGTACCGGGGCCGGTCCCCAGCACTCCCCTGTCCCCCGCCGCATCCTCCGGTCTTCCTCGCGTCCTCTCCGGACTTTCAGGGGCCGGGCAGGGTTGGAGGAAGTAACCGCCCCCACTCCTGCGATTGGTCGGTTAACTAACCGAAGAATCGCAGGGTATAGGAGGAGGTGGCAGGCTTGCCACCTCGCCCCTATACGTTAGCATGGTCCTGGCTGTCTGTGACAGCCGGGATCATGCAAAATTACCGGGCGGTCGGGTCCCAGAGACCCGATCAGCCCGGTATCGCCGCAGATCGCAAGGGCGATTTCCCTTGCAATTTGCGGCGATCGCCGACATGGGGGGCCTACATGGCCCCACTCGGCGTTTGCCCTGGATGCCTGCTGATGGATTTCAGCAGGCATCCAGTTCCGATCTCTGCCCGGTGCGCGGCAGAGACCGGAAAACGCCAGGGCGTATGGATACGCCCTGGGTCCTTAAAGCCCAGGGTGTGAGGGTGTATCCATACGCCCTTGGTCCTTAAGAGGTTAAGGACCAAGCCCATTTTGGCCTTAAGGAACAGAGCGTTTTTTGAATATCTGACCACTGTCACTTTAAACATTAATAACTCTGGAATGCTTTTAGTTATCATTCTGATTCCGAGAATTTTTTTTCGTGACATATTCTACTTTAACATAGTAGTACATTTTTGTGGTAACTTGCATCCTTTCTTGGTGAAAAATCCCCAAATTTGATGAAAAATTTTAAAATTTAGCATTTTTCTAACTTTGAAGCTTTCTGCTTGTAAGGAAAATGTATATGACAAATAATTTTTCTTTGATTCACATATACAATATATCTACTTTATGTTTTCATCATAAAATTGATGAGTTTTTACTTTTGGAAGACACCAGAGGGCTTCAAAGTTCAGCAGCAATTTTCCAATTTTTCACAAAATTTTCAAACTCGATATTTTTCAGGGACCAGTTCAGTTTTGAAGTGGATTTGAAGGGTCTTCATATTAGAAATACCCAATAAAAGACCCCATTATAAAAACTGCACCCCCCAAAGTATTCAAAATGACATTCAGTCAGTGTTTTAACCCTTTAGGTGTTTCGCAGGAATAGCAGCAAAGTGAAGGGGAAAATACAAAATCTTCATTTTTTACACTCGCATGTAAAAATTTTTTTGAATTTTTGCAAGTGGTAAAAGGAGAAAATGTATACTTGTAGAGTAGAGATGGCCCCAAACAGCCTGTAATTCCGGGTCACTGGAGACCCGATTGACCCGGAATCGCCGCAGATCACTGGGCTGAATTGTCCAGCGATCTGCGGCCATCGCCGACATGGGGGGACATAATGACCCCCCTGGGCAATATGCCGCGATGCCTGCTGAACGATTTCAGCAGGCATCCGGCTCCGGACCCCAACCGGCTAGCGGTGGGGACCGGATTTCCCATGGGCATATGGATACGCCCTTGGTCCTTAAGGACTCGGAATGCAGGGCGTATCCATACGCCCTGTGTCCTGAAGAGGTTAAAGGGGTACTCCTGTGATAAACTTTTGATAAATCTCCCCCAATAACTATCATTCAGAGCTCAGCCTACCTGTAGAATTACATCTGCATTGGTCACAGAGCATGCCTAGAAAACTTATAGAAGTGAATAGGGTCAACTTCAAACTATTGTTCCTATGTCCATGAGGCTTGCTGTATAGCATATATCGAAATGCTGTTAAAGGGGTACTTCGTTGGAAAACTTTTTTTTTTAAATCAACTGGTGCCAGAAAGTTAAACAGATTTGTAAATTCTCTGCTGACCTCTGCTGTCCATTTTAGGAACTGTCCAGAACAGGAGAAAATCCCCATAGCAAACATATGCTGCTCAGGACAGTTCTTAAAATGGACAGCAGATGTCAGCAGAGAGCACTGTGGTCATGACATCAGAGAAATCTAAAAAAGTAAAGCAGTTCCTCTGTAGTATATAGCCCCTAAAAAGTACTGGAAGGATTAAGTTTTTTAATAGAAGTAATTTACAAATCTGTTTAACTTTCTGGCACCAATTGATTTAAAAAAAAAAGTTTTCCACGGGAGTACCCTTTTAACAGCATTTCGATATATGCTATACAGCAAGCCTCATGGACATAGGAACAATAGTTTGAAGTTGACCCTATTCACTTCTATAAGTTTTCTATAAGGCATGCTCTGTGACCAATGCAGAAGTAATTCTACAGGGAGGCTGAGCTCTGAATGATAGTTATTGGGGGAGATTTATCAAGACCCGTGCAAAGGAAAAGTTGCCCAGTTGTCCATAGCAACCAATCAGATTGCTTCTTTCATTTTGCAAAGGCCTTGTTAAAAATGAAAGAAGCGAGCTCATTGGTTGCTATGGGCAACTGGGCAACTTTTCCTATGGACAGGTTTTGATAAATCTCTCCCATTAATATTGTGAATAGTGTGAGATCTTGTGTTGTCTATATACTGGTGTCACCTTTTACTTTAATTCTGTGATAATAAGAACACTGCTAGAAAGTGGTCTCTACCGAGCAAGCCTAGTGGGCAAAATAAAAACTGCAAGATCTATTTGGATTAGTTTAAAAACCTATATTTTGACACTAAAATGTAAGATTAGAAATCAACATCACTGAAAATTCTTAATGTTAACAATTTCTGATGACACATACGTAAACATTGTGCACATAATAGGTGACCACATAGGAGATTCTAGGATACACATGGGACCCTGGGGCACAAAAAACTCTTTTATTTTATCTTGTCTGATATTTTAGAGGCCTTCATTGGGGACGGCTCCTAGATCGTGAAGTCTGAAGGGCATTTGACCCATTGTACTAGTCCTTTAAACCTGATAACGGTTGCATGCACATAATCTACATTTCTGCACAGGAAACAAGCCCACTATTTAAGTCAAAGGATCGACCTCTTTTTGAAGTCTTCTTATGCAGAGAGACTTTTCTTTGGTATAGTATGGCATGAACAGTATTAGATGATTGAATACAATGTCTGAAAGGAGCTTTTACTTTTTATTAGTCCCATGGAGGTCTTTCACTCATAATCTCATCATTGCCCATATATACCATTGTAGTTATAGCTGGCTCTGGCTGAGTGCAGGCACATACATGGCAGACCTAGGGTCTGAGCTGTTGATAGGGGGAGACAACTCCAGAGATTCTTCGAATTGTGATTGTGGCATGTAAGGGGTTAAGGTTCTAGGATCAGGGGTTTCTCTAGACCTGGCAGTTAGTTCAGGACATTGGCTAAGCTCCTGTGATGTCCAGCATAGGAGACCTGTGTTAGGCAGCTGGTAGTTTAGCCGCCCGAAGGCCCCTAAGTTAATGTAAAGTAAATAACATTGATTCAATTACAAAAATGGATTCTGTCATGGAGTGGGATATATTGGACAGCTAGTCAACCATCGGTTATTACAAAAATGGATTCTGTCATGGAGTGGGGTATATTGGGCAACTAGTCAGCCATCAATTGTTTAAGGTATTATTGAAAGTAAATACAATTGGCAAGAGTAAGGATCGGAACTACTTTGACATGTGCCAGATTGTTTACAACTAAAACACAGCTAAGTGTCACCTACAGTGACACAAGGCTATCTCAAAAGCCAATATATATATATATATATATATATATATATATATATTATATACCCTACATGCAATGGCGGATTAGTGCACCCCGACGTGCACGTTACTTTCCTTCGGCGCTCTTGACAAAGGAATGCAACGTGCACGTCAGGGTGTGCCACAGAATTTCTGTCTTATTGGTAATATGCTTATGTGCTGTTTCATATGGATGCTATCAGGGCCGGCTTTAGGGCGGGTCCACTGCCGGATGCTCAGTAGGGGGGGGGCAACTGTTTTAAAGTGGCCGCAGCATCGGCTGCTTGTTAAAGATTAGCAGCCCGGCCGCGGCCACTTTAAAACAGTGACCAGCGGTGGGCTCAGACACTTCTCCTGCTTTTTCTATTTTTCATATTTCCTTACTTGGCCGCGCTCGGTAGGCTCAGGTGATGCGGCGGGTCTTGTGGGCTGTGTGGATAATATGATGAGGGACGTCACTCCTCATTTGCATCAGTGCCGGCTGCTTAAGTTTAGCAGTCCGGCCGCAAGAAGTGAAGAGTGACGTCCCTGATGCCGAGCAGAGGAGTCGGCAGGAGACGTCACTCGTCATATTATCCACACAGTCCACAAGACCCGCCGCATTACCTGAGCCTGCCGAGTGCGGCCAGGTAAGGAAATATGAAAAATAGAAAAAGCAGGGGGAGAGGGGGGACCTAATGTGGGGGAACTATACTGCCAACCTAATGTGGGGGAACATACTGCCAACCTAATGTGGGAGGAACTATACTGCCAACCTAATGTGGGGGAACTATACTGCCAAACAAATGTTGGGGGACATATACTGCCAACCTAATGTGGGGGAACTATACCGCCAAGCTAGTGTGGGGAAACTCTACTGCCAACCTAATGTGTGGGGGGGGGAGAACTATACTGCCAACCTAATGTGGGGGAACTACAACCTAATGGTGGGGGAACTACAGTATACTACCAACCTAATGTGGGGGAACTATACTGCCAACCTAATGTGGGGGAACATTACTGCCAACCTAATGTGGGGGAACTATACAAAAATATAAAACTGTACAATTCTGATCCCTATAACTCTTTTATTTTTCTGTATATGGGGATGTGTGGGGGTCATTTTTTGCGCTGTGATTTGTGGTTTTAATCTGTACCATATTTGTTTTGATGGGACTTTTCAATTGCTTTTTATAATTTTTTTATGGTATTTGAAGTGATCAAAAATGTGCAAATCTGGTTAATACACTATTACGACTTTTGGGGCCCCTCTTTTGATTTTGCCTAGGGCCACGCTAAGCCTAAAACCGGCCCTGGATGCTATCTTTCCCTATTACTATATGTGATTATTATGTGCTGACTGGTCTTTGATTCAATACTAAACTCTGTAAGCAGTATACATTGTTCCACATTTGATTGCTACTGTAAACAGCCTTATACTTTGTTTACACAGTGCACTATACTTATGATATGTACCTCCAGGAGTGACCTTATCCCTTCAGTGTCTTTGTCTGTTTCGCCTATTAGATTCATTATACACATTTTGTAGGATTTTAACTATATTAAATAAAATTGTATGATTTTACATGTTAAATAAATGAAACATCATTTTTCATTAATACTCATGTTATGAATTCTTGGGCGCTAATTCCGCTATTGCATGTAGGATAAATAAATGTGCCAGATTGTGATGGCTAGATGATTGGGTCAGAGCATCTCAACAATGAAAGGTCTTGTGGAGTGGTCCCAGTATGCAGCGTTTTTTCTTAATTTTTTATTATGGTAGCTATTTTGATTTATACAGAAAAAATCACATACAGTATGTTAACACATTGTACACAAATACAATCAGAACAATAGACCCCCCTCCCCAAACACCCCATCCTGTGCATGAAAATAGGTCCTGTCAGGCCCAAGGCCTGATTATTAAAATCCTATATGTGTATTATAATTATAACTGTGTGATGTATTATCCAAGCCATGGGTGAGAGGTCATTCAAACAGTGTTTTTGTGTATTGCATTTTATTGGGGGGTGTGGCTGTTTGTTTACATCTCCTTTGAAGTCAAAGGCTTTTTTGAAGTCATGCACTCTGGTCCCATCATATAATCAAACAGATAAGGGGCCAGGAAGAGAGAAGACCGCCTGGTGGGATCAAAGGGGAGGGGGGAATGGAGTCTCCCTTCCAAAAAGGCAGATATATAATATTTAACAATGCTAGACTCAGGTTGTTCAAGGCTGTGCCCCAAGCTGACAAGACATCCTAAGAACAGCACTCTCACTCACTCATGGACTGCTATGTCATCATGCTATAAGAACTTTATCTTTTGTTTTCTAAACTTGCCTTGCTAAACTCTTTTATATATTTTTATACCTGTATGTCATTTGTTCATTTTTATGCATAGCACTGTGATACCTTTTTTCAGATTAAATGTTTAATTAATCAGCTCTGGTCTTTGATCTCTAAATATATGAGCTCACCTTTCTGAAGGCAGCTCTGGTGGATACACGTTTATCTAAGGGTTAATTTGCTGACTTGCTGGGACTAGTAGTGGATACCCAGAGGTCTGGCAGCTTTAACCCTTGCACCATCACACTCTCTCTAGCGTCGTAGCTGGACCGATAGGGTGTGATCGTGACAGGTCCCTACCCTATGTCTCTCATATTTTTAACAGGTTCTACAAGATCCAGCCATTGCTCCAATCTTGGGGCTATGTGGTCAAACCATTTTGTCATAATTAAATGTTTTGCCAAAATGAACAACTTACCCAAAAGATTATTTAGGAGACCACAGCCCACTATATTCCCCCAAAATTGCATTCATAACATTAACCTCTTCAGGACATAGGGCGTATGGATACGCCCTGCATTCTGAGTCCTTAAGGACTGAGGGCGTATCCATATGACCGTGGGAATTCCGGTCCAAACCGCTAGCCGGTTGGGGACCGGAGCCGGATGCCTGCTGAAATCGTTCAGCAGGCATCCCGTCATATCGCCCAGGGGGGGTAATTATGCCCCCACATGTCGGCGATGGCCGCAGATCGCTGGACAATTCCGTCCAGCGATCTGCGGCGATTTCGGGTCAATCGGGTCTCCAGTGACCCGGTGACCCGGAATTACTGGCTGATCCGGGCCGTCTCTGACGGCCCCGAACAGCCATAGCCTGCAGGGGTGAGGTGGCACTGGTGCCACCTCACGATCGCCCTGATTCATCGGTCGGATTACCGGTCGACCAATCAGGGCGCCTGCTGCGGGTGTCACTCCCGCAACCCGCTCCGCTCCTCTACCGAAGGACATGAGCGGGTGCGGGATGTGCACCCCGGGAGCCGGGGACCCTGATCCCCGGCATCAATGTTGGGAGCGGAGGGACTGACCTGTGAGTGACAGCCTCCTGCTGTTGCTTAGCAACAGCTCCCAGCATGCAAAAAGGGCATGCTGGGAGCTGTAGTTATGCAACAGCAGGAGGCAGACCACCACAACTCCCAGCATTCCCTTATGGGCATGCTGGGACTTATGGTTTTGCAACAGCTGGAGGCACATTTTTTCTATGGAAAAGTGTACCTTCAGCTGTTGTATAACTACAACTCCTAGCTTGCACAAACAACTAAAGTGCATGCTGGGAGTTGTAGTGGTGCATCTGCTGGTTGCATAACTACAACTCCCAGCATGCCCGTTGGCTGTCGGTGACTGCTGAGAGTTGTAGTTTTGCAACAGCTGAAGGCACACTGGTTGTGAAACTCGGAGTTAGGTCACAAACTCAGTGATACATAACCAGTGTGCCTACAGCTGTTGCAAAACTAAAACTCTCAGCATGTACAGTCTGCCAGCGCATGCTGGGAGTTGTAGTTTTGCAACAGCTGGATGTCCCCCCCCCCCCCCCCAACGTGAATGTACAGGGTGCACTCACATGGGCGGAGGTTTACAGTAAGTATCTGGCTGCAAGTTTGAGCTGCGGCAAATTTTCTTCCGCAGCTCAAACTGCCAGCAAGAAACTACTGTGAACCCCCGCCCGTGTGACTGTACCCTAAAAACACTACACTACACTAACACAAAATAAAATAAAAAGTAAAAAACACTACATATACACATACCCCTACACAGCCCCCCTCCCCAATAAAAATGAAAGCGTCTGGTATGCCACTGTTTCCAAAATGGAGCCTCTAGCTGTTGCAAAACAACAACTCCCAGTATTGTCGGACAGCGGTTGACTGTCCAGGCATGCTGGGAGTTTTGCAACAGCTGGAGGCACCCTGTTTGGGAATCACTGGCGTAGAATTCCCCTATGTCCACCCCTATGCAAGTCCCTAATTTAGGCCTCAAATGCGCATGGCGCTCTCACTTTGGAGCCCTGTCGTATTTCAAGGCAACAGTTTAGGGTCACATATGGGGTATCGCAGTACTAGGGAGAGATTGTGTTTTCTGCTTTTACCCTTTTTAAAAATGTAAAATTTTTGGGAAAACAAGCATTTTAGGTTAAAAAAAAATGTAAGTCGTGAAACACCTGTGGGGCATAAAGGTTCACTTAACCCCTCGTTACGTTCCCCGAGGGGTCTAGTTTCCAAAATGGCATGCCATGTGTTTTTTTTTTTTTGCTGTCCTGGCACCATAGGGGCTTCCTAAATGCGGCATGCCCCCAGAGCAAAATATGCTTTCAAAAAGCCAAATGTGACTCCTTCTCTTCTGAGACCTGTAGTGCGCCAGAAGAGCACTTTTCACCCCCATATGGCATGTATTCTGAATTGGGAGAAATTGGGCTTCAAATTTTTAGGGGTATTTTCTGCTATTCCCCTTTTTAAAAATGTAAAATTTTTGGGAAAACAAGCATTTAAGGTAAAAATTATTATTTTTTTTTTTTTTACATTTGCAAAAGTCTTGAAACACCTGTGGGGTATAAAGGCTCACTTTATCCCATGTTACATTCCCCGAGGGGTCTAGTTTCCAAAATGGTATGCCATGTGTTTTTTTTTTTTGCTATTCTTGCACCATAAGGGCTTCCTAAATTCAAAATTCCCCCCAAAAACCATTTCAATAAAACATACTCTCCAAAATCCCCTTGTCGCTCCTTCCCTTCTGAGCCCTCTACTGCGCCCGCCGAACACTTTACATAGACATATGAGGTATGTAATTACTCGAGAGAAATTGGGCTAAAAATACAAGTAAAATTTTTCTCCTTTTACTACTTGTAAAAATTAAAAAATTGGGTCTACAAGAACATGTGAGTGTAAAAAATTAAGATTTTGAATTTTCTCCTTCACTTTGCTGCTATTCCTGTGAAACACCTAAAGGGTTAAAACGCTGACTGAATGTCATTTTGAATACTTTGAGGGTTGTAGTTTTTATAATGGGGTCATTTATGGGGTATTTCTAATATGAAGACCCTTCAAATCCACTTCAAAACTGAACTGGTCCCTGAAAAATATTGAGTTTGAAAATTTTGTGAAAAATTGCTGCTTAACTTTGAAGCCCTCTGGTGTCTTCCAAAAGTAAAAACTTGTCAATTTTATGATGCAAACATAAAGTAGACATATTGTATATGTGAACAAAATTTTTTTTTTCCGTAATATCCATTTTCCTTACAAGCAGAAAGCTTTAAAGTTAGAAAAATGCAAAATTTTCTAATTTTTCATCACATTTATGGATTTTTCACCAAGAAAGGATGCAAGTTACCACAAAAATGTACCACTATGTTAAAGTGGAATATGTCACGAAAAAACAATCTCGGAATCAGAATGATAACTAAAAACATCCCAGAGTTATTAATGTTTAAAGTGACAGTGGTCAGATGTGCAAAAAACGCTCCGGTCCTTAAGGCCAAAATGGGCTTGGTCCTGAAGGGGTTAATCATCAATTCTATATCAAATATATTTGCAATATGTTCTTTTATAGCGTTCCAAAATCTTCTTACTTTTACACACACCCAAATGAGGTGTTCAAAGTCAGAATTCCCCTCGGCACAGTATGTAGTGGTAAGTACTTATTAAAAGTGGTCCAAGGGATGACAAATGGGAAACCAATGACAGGGTCTTGGGCACTGAAGGATTGTTGATGTGCACTAGCAAAGGCTAACCCACCTGTTTTGTCTTTACCTAGTAAAGTTGGATGCTAATCAACATAGCTGTCACTGGGTGGCACCGGAGTTCCCCCACAGTAGCTACAGGCACCCGAGTTCCCCCACAGAAGCTACAGGCACCCGAGTTCCCCAACAGTAGCTACAGGCACCCGAGTTCCCCCACAGTAGCTGCAGGCACCCGAGTTCCCCCACAGTAGCTTCAGGCACCTGAGTTCCCTCACAATAGCTACAGGCATTGGAGTTCCCCCACAATAGCTACAGGCATTGGAGTTCCCCCACAGTGGGTACAGGCTTCAGAGTTCCCCACAGTAAGAACAGGCACCCGAGTTCCCCCACAGTAGCTACAGGCACCCGAGTTCCCCCACAGTATCTACAGGCACCCGAGTTCCCCCACATTAGCTACAGGCATCGGAGTTCCCCCACATTGGGTACAGGCATCGGAGTTCCCCACAGTAAGCACAGGCATCTGAGTTCCCCCACAGCAGCTACAGGCATCAGAGTTCCCCCCCAATAGCTACAGGCATCAGAGTTCCCCCACAATAGCTACAGGCATCAGAGTTCCCCCACAGTAGCTAAAGGCATCAGAGTTCCCCCACAGCAGCTACAGGCATCAGAGTTCCCCCACAGCAGCCACAGGCATCAGAGCTCCCCCACACCAGCTACGGGCATCATAGTTCCCCCACAGTAGCTACAGGCAGTGGAGTTCCCCCACAGTAGTTACAGGCATCAGAGTTCCCCCACAGTTGTACAGTTTACCCACATTAGGTAGCAGTTCCCCAACATTAGCAGTTCCCCCACATTACGTAGCAGTTCCCCCACATTAGGTAGCAGCTCCCTCACAATAGCAACTCCCCCACAATAGCAGTTCTCCCACAATAGCAATTCTCCCACAATAACTAGCAGTTCCCCCACAATAGATAGCAGTTCCCCCACATTAGGTAGCAGTTCCCCCACGTTAGCAGTTCCCCAACATTAGGTAGCTGTTCCCCCACAATAGCAGTTCTCCCACAATAACAGTTCTCCCACAATAGCTAGCAGTTCCCCCCACAATAGCTAGCAGTTCCCCCGCATTAGCTAGCAGTTCCCACACATTAGCAGTTCCCCCACATTAGGTAGCAGTTCCCCCACAATAGCTGTTCTCCCAAAATAGCAGTTCCCCCACATTAGGTAGCAGCTCCCCCACATTAGGTTGCAGTTCCCCCACAATAGCAGTTCCCCCACATTAGGTAGTAGTTCCCCCACAATAGCAGTTCCTCCACAATAGGTAGCAGTTCCCCCACATTAGGTCTCAGTCCCCCAACCCCCTAACACACAGACATACACAGAGACACACACACAGACAGACACAGACACACTCACCCGTCCTGCACAGCACCCCTCTACTGCGGTGGCCTAACGAGCGACGTCCCCAATGTCTTCTTGCACATACCAGCCACCGGCGCTTTTGTGGAGCGGGACTTTGCGGAGAAGGTACGATTGGGCACAGCTGTAGACTGGGGGTGTGCTACCCCCCCTCCCCCCATGATCAGCTGTGCCGGCGGTAGCACACCATACTCCCCCGCCCCCCCCCCCCCCCTGTGATCAGCTGTGCTGGTGGTAGCACACCATACCCCCCCCCCCCCTCTTCACCTGTGACGGCAGTAGCTTTCACAACCCCCCCTCACACAGACCCTTTGTCTACAGCTGTGCCCGATCGTACCTTCTCCACAAAGTCCCACTTCACAGCAGCATCGGTGGCTGGTATGTGCAAGAAGACGTCTGGGCGGGGGGTACGGTGTGTTACCGCCAGCACAGCTGATCACGGGGGGGGGGGGGGAAGTTGGGGGTGCTATCGCCAGGCACAGCTGAAGACGGGGGTGGGGTGGTATTGCTGAGCACAGCTGACGACGGGGAGGGAATGAGGGGCTACCGCTGGGCACAGCCGATGACGGGGGGGGGGGGATATGATGCTACAGGAGGTAGGCTCAAGAAGGCACCTTAGGGGGTTTGCGGGGGAGGGGGTTCTGTAAGGACTACTTAGCACTAGTGTTGCTCACGAATATTCGCAATTCGAATATTATTCGCGAATATCGCATATTCGCGAATTCGCGAATTTCGCAAATATAGCGCTATATATTCGTAATTACGAATATTCGTTTTTTTTTTTTTTTTTTCACAGTACACATCACAGTGATCACCCCTCTCTGCTTCCAGCTTGTGTGGTGTAAAGAAGGCTGTAATACTACTGTGTGAGACTGACGTGCGAAAATTCGCATATGCGAAAATTCGCATATGCGAATTTTCGCATATGCTAATTTTAGCATATGCGAATATTCACATATGTTAATTTTCGCATGCGCGATTTTTCGCAAATGCGAAAATAAAACAAAAATATAACGAATATGCGAATATTCGCAAATATATGACGAATATTCGTCCATATATTCGCGAATATTCGCGAATTCGAATATGGCCTATGCCGCTCAACACTACTCAGCACTGGGTTCTGAGGGATTACTCAGCACTGCCTGTGTGTGCGCACTCCCTGCACTCGTTCACAGGCAGTGCGTGCCCGCGCATCTGCTGTATGGCATACAGCAGAAATCTCCTATACTGGATACCGGCACGCTTTACAGCCAGTATCTGCTAAGCTGCAAAATCAAGACTAGTCTGTCTGGCAAAAGACAGATGACCCCAAGTGGTGGCTATTTTTACATTTAATTTCTGGGGGAAATTGTCATTTTTTTTTTATACATTTATATTGCAAAAAGCCATCATATTATTAGTTCTATCACATATAAAAAGTTTTCAACAATGACAGTGCCTCTTTAAAAACAGGGCACAGCAGCAGTGTGAAAGTAACTTTATACAGCAGTCCTGCCAAAATATATTTGGCTGCCCTAGATCTAATATGTATGAGCATCTTTAGTAGTGTGTTATTGTCGTCGATGAGGTTGTCTGCTTTGGAAAATCTTTCATTGGAAGGATCCCTTGATTAAAAAAAAAAGAGAAAAACTAACAGGCTTCAAGTGTCTTTTTTTTTTTTTTTTTTTTTACAGAGCCACCACAGAGTATGACATATTTTATAGAAGCCATGAAATTCCCCAGGTTCCCCAGAGTAAGAGATGTTATTTGGGGCCCACTATACATTTTTTGGGGAGAATACCAAGTTGATGTCTACAGGTGTATTATGTATAGGTTCTCTGATATATGATGCTCTTATCTATACCTACATTATTGCTGTTTATGCTGCTGTTTCAGTTGTTTGTCATTAGGTGATAGGGCCCATCTCCCTTTGCTGAGGGGCCCTATGAATTGTACTTACGCCTATGTCATATGGTATTTAAACATCGTTAGTTTTAAACCAAATAATCCATTTATTAAAGAAAAATGATCAGCCCGTTCACCCACACTAAACCCAATACACTGGGTTATAGTGCGGGTGAAATGGAGACCAAGGTGGGGTCTCTGACTAATATACATACCTTCAGTTTGTCGCCCGCTCCTTCTGAAGATTGTTTTTTATGTGCACTGAATTGCGTGCTGGAGGTGAACAGGATGACCTTTTTCCTAGGGGTATTCCAGGAAAATACTTTTTTTTTATATATATCAACTGGCTCTAGAAAGTTAAACAGATTTGTAAATTACTTCTATTAAAAAATTGTAATCCTTTCAGTACTTATGAGCTTCTGAAGTTAAGGTTGTTCTTTTTTGTCTTAATCCTCTCTGATGACACCTGTCTCAGGAAACGCCCAGTTTAGAAGCAAATCCCCATAGCAAACCTCTTCTAAATTTTGCGTTTCCCGAGACAGGTGTCATCAGAGAGGATTTAGACAGAAAATAACAACCTTAACTTCAGAAGTTCATAAGTACTGAAAGGATTAAAATTTTTTAATAGAAGTAATTTACAAATCTGTTTAACTTTCTGGAGCCAGTTGATATATATATATATATATATATATATATATATATATATATATATATATATATAAAGTTTTTTCCTGGAATACCCCCCCATGTACATATTTAAAATATTGGGAAGCTTCTTCATCACAGACCTTTGCAAAAATGACCTGTAGATCTTTTATTTAAAAACATAAAACATTACAATAATAAACAACACCATAACAATAGTACAAACAACATAAACCTGTACAATATATACCAAAAAATGTGTCCATATTAGTCCTTAAATTTCCAGCAAAGTATTTTCTGGTCCAGCCTCCTTCTCACTAAACACACCACTATAATAAAATAACATCCCCACACGTGTAAACTACTAAACTCTACTTAATAATAATAATAATGGTAACAACCCTACTCATAATAACAACAACAATAATAATAACAATAATCATAATAATTGTAACCTTAATACTAATAACTAAACCAAAACTGGTCCGGTTGCATTTTCCTCACTCAAAATAATTAATTTGTGTCACAAACCACCAAACACAACAAACGGAAAACACAAATGTGACCTGTAAATATCACAAGTGACCACCATACCACAATAATCTATGTTCCCTTTCCTTCATGCATTAATATTGAAAGCGACCAGCAAACATTCAATAGGAAACTAGGACCAATTAAAAATATTTCTGTAACAATAACATCTTAAATAATGTTTTTACAATTTTTTTGTTTTTTGTTTTTTTAAGACACTTGATTTAACCCTACTAAATATTTTGGACGGAGTTACAAGAGTCCTTGCAATATGACCTGACCCTTCAGGCATCCAGGCTTCCAGGTAATACAGGAATTACTTGCAGGCAACAATGTGAATGACCAGGGGTGAAATGGGACAGGTAACAACATGATAACCTCTGGACACAATAAACCTGTGACAATGACAGAAAAGGAACAATACCTGTTCGGCTATGACCATCAAATGTCAGGTGGTTAATACAAAGACAGGCATTTAGCAGTTTCTCTAGTTACATTATTGTACAGTACAGTCATTTAGAGATTACATAGATTGGAGCAGCATGAAAAGTTTTATGGTAATAGACGGGAAAGTAGAAAATCTCTGCCTGACACAAAATCTAATAATGACATGTTCAAAGTGAAGTATGTAAAGCATCTTCACATGAGGATTAGGCACTTGTTGAATGTAACACTGGGCTGTAAATATATAAGATGTGACAGATTTCTCTACTTTATATCTAAGAATGTTTGACTATATAGACATAAGAATAAATCTTTCACTTGAGTTTGTCACGGAGGTTGAGTAAAAGAGGAATGCCACATTACTGGTGGAGTGAGGAAAGGTGGGACAGTGATAGCCTCAGGAATAGTAATAGTAGAATGTGTCGAATATACCCACAGAACCTGATACCGCACTATGCCTTATTGTAGTAGTGAAAGCTGAACGGGCTGGAAATTCCATTTATGGTTTACTCCTTTATACTGCAGTGTATTGGGATATCAGCCAAAAGGTAAACCCACTTACAATATACCAAAGTGCACCTGCAGCAGAATCATTGGGGAGATTGGAACCTGTGCAGAGGAAAAGGTGACCAGTTGCTCATAGCAACAAATCAGATGGCTTCTTTTATTTTTGACAAGGTCTCTGAAAAATGAAAGAATCAATCTGATTGCCATGGGAAACTGTACCCCTCTTCCTCTACATAGGTTTTTATAAATCTCCCCGATTGACCTTAATGGACAGCAGTATTCTACTAGTTAAGTGTGTTTTCCAACATGTGTATGTATATATATATATATATATATATATATATATATATATATATATTTTTTTTTTTTTTTTTTGTCGGACTTAGAAGCATAGACAGTCTGGAAAAAAAATACCTTTTTGTCTGACAGCAACACTTTATTATCTTTGACAGTCCTATGGTGAGTAAATGGAATGACAACCATGTCAACCATGCGTGGTGCTGCTCCATTCACTCACAAGAAATCTCTATTTTTATGATTGGTAGTGTCACCAGAAGTTGGGCCCCCATTGTTCAGGTACTTATCACCTATCCAGTTGATAGGTAATACATTTTGATCTGTTGATAATCCCTTTAAAGGGGTACTCCCACCCTAGACATCTTGTCCCCTATCCAAAGGATAGGGGATAAGATGTCTGATCGCGGGGGTCCCGCCGCTGGGGACCTCCGCATTATTGCATGCGTGCACCTGTGCCCCACCTGTGTTCTCACCGGAACCGCTGGAGGGTCTGAGTCGTGACTCCGGGGTCGGAAGTCTGTGATGTCAGGACTCCGCCCCCATGTGACGTCACGCCCGTCCCCTCAATGCAAGTCTATGGAAGGGGGCGTGACAGACGGAGTCCTGACGTCACAGACTTCCGTTCCCGGAGCCGCGACTCAGACCTTGACCCCCGCGATCAGACATCTTATCCCCTATCCTTTGGATAGGGGATAAGATATCTAGGGTGGGAGTACCCCTTTAAAGAGATAAAAGTATGGATGATAGGTCAGGCCAGCATCTGGAATAAAAGAGCACACATGTAACCCAAAACTTAAACCAGGGAGGACAAAAGACAACAAATTAACAACCATTAGAGGGGCTAGTAATGTTCCTCCAATATGTACACTCCAGTATGTATGTGTACACTTTAAAGTACCGATCTCCCGTAAATCACACCCCTAGCAGAGGGTATGTCAATCACACAATAAATCTGAATTGAGTGTCAGTCTACACACATATATCTCCAAGGTATCACCAAAATAACAATGATAGTGACCTTGTGATACAGAGATATGCCTGTTACATCTGCACTGAATATATCCTGGTATTTATCAAATCGCACCACATCAGGGAATATGCAACTCGCATTGCATATATAGAGATATTTTTTTTTTAAATCAAAGTGCCGACCTGCCATAGAAGCAGCTCAAGCCACCATATTTATTAGTGAGGAAAACATCCCCTCCCCACATTGCAACTACAGCTCCTGTTAGTCCGGTTGGATATGAGTGCACCCTGAGGGCACAAAGAAGCTTCAGATGTGCACCTGTGAATGTGCTACGGGCACTCCTCTCTGGACTGCTGGAATCACACGTCTTGCATTCCAATACTCCTGACTCTGTAAAACTATGCCCAATTCTGAACTTTTATTCCATGGCAACCAACTCTTTCACTATTCTCACTCATACTTTACACCATACTCAATATTTGCTGCACAAAACAAATTTCTGAAGACAATATGGGGCAAAATGACAAGTATTTATAGGTTTATTTGGTTTACCAACAGGAAAGGTATAGAGCGGTTTGCATTACCCAGATATGTTTACATGGCTTATTTTGCAATCGGCATTTGTACTTGTCACGTATCACCTCACCTCACCTATGAATGGTAGTATTTTTGCATATGTTTAGATTTCATTTATCATACATGGCAATGCTTACAATTTGTGCCAAGTAAGCATAGCAACCAGAGCTGTCACTACACATAACTCAGCAATATTAAACATTTTAATCCTAATGATACCATAGCTGAAACAATGTAAGTAAATGAACCGGCGCTGTTTTTCTATAGAGCTGACCACACACACAAAAGAAAATGTTTACTCCCCCTTCAATTGACTTGCATTGAGGGGGCGTGGCCTACTTCACAGCATGAAAAAAGCATTTGGAACATTTAGCTCCAAACACTGGCCGGTGGAGTACCCCTTTAATATCCCACTATTAAATTTTCACTAACACTGTAGATCATGAGCAAGAGATTATTTATTCTTACACGTCAGTACCAGACACAGGTAAGGGAAAAGGGGATACTAGGTCATTTATATTAGATCAGTGGGGGCCAACCAACCCCCCTGCCAGTCAGATTCTTGAGGAGTCCATGATGCTGGGGTCAGTATTCATGTTGCCGAATGGGTCAATGGGTCAAGAGTGCTTCCCAGTCAGCAGGGAAATTACATATCCTAAGGATAGGCTGTCAATATCGTGAGCTCAGAAAAAAAAAAAATCGTGGTCGCTGCAAATACAGTGAAGGAATTTAAACATGCATGGAATAAGGATAAGGCTATCCTTCATATAAGATAGGGCCAGGGACTATTGATAGGATTCAGATTATTGGGCAGACTAGATGGGCCAAATGGTTCTTATCTGCCGACACATTCTATGTTTCTATGTCTGAATTTGGACAAAAGGGTCTGATTTTTTTTACACATAAATAGTACCACTCTGAATCACTGAAAGTGGAAGATATTGCAGCTTAGCTCTACTCATCTGCAACATCAGATATAGCTTATAGACAAAGGCCTATGGCACTGTTTCTCGTAAAAAGATAGTTTTTTTTTTTTTTTTTTTATTAATCCCAGACAATACCCCTGAAAAGCCTGTATGGGTACTGCAGACAATCTGCCATTAGTGAGTATTGAGGGCCTTTTACACAGACCGATTAATGGCCTTTCCAATTATTGTCCAGTGTAAAAGGCTCAATTGAATGAGCTTGTTGGTCAGCTGATTTTAGTGGCACATCCACCCCCAAAGGATGTGCTACCAATAATAACAGAAATGAATGGCCGCACAAATAGTTATAAGCATGAAAGATTATCTGGGTGTCCGTTCATGACAATTGCCCCAAGAAAAGCCTCTATTTAAGGAGAGTCGATCGACTTGCTATATAATCGATCATAGTGGACAATTATCTGTCTGTGTAAAATAAACCTAAGGTTGAATACACACAAAATGATCTGAACCTTACTATTTCGACGGGACCAGCCAGCCGTCTAATGTGTATGGGGGCCACTTTACTCTCTGCAACCAAATGATGTTGGATTCTTTTGTTCTTGGAGTAGATTAGCTGCCGCCCGAGAAGTCTGGAAAAGGCTGTCTCCCCATTTAAATTACATTAATGCTCTTATCAGTCAAGCGTACATGTGTTTGAAGGCCCAAAAGAAATAGCTCTTGGTTAAAGAGGGTTTACCCAACAGCTACAAAATCTAAAATGTATGTCCAACTTTGGTCATCCAGCATCAAATAAGGGATGAAGATATCACACAAGCTGCCAGATAGAATATTAAAACTAGCCACACATGCAAGGTTAGCCAATAGCTATCTGTCTCAATCATTCCATATACATCATGAATGCTCATCTGACCATGAATGAATAAGTGGGGGGGGGGGGGAGGGGTGATAAACAGCCACCAAGAAGACAACTTATGTAATGGTGTATGAATTTACTTTTTACTGTTCTGTTCTATCAAAACATCTCCAAATGATTGCAACTTTTTTAAAACGGGGTCAGAAGTAGATCCTAAGCACTTTATGAGCTAATATGACGAGAGTGCGCTGTTCTCATGTGTAAATCTGTGCTCCCCCCCAAACATCTATGCACACAGTAACAGTGAGCACATGGTGGTCTACAACAGCACTTATAAATCTGCTTTCCTACATCATTTGTCTAATACATAACCCCAACCCTTTTAGTTCCTGTGGCCATGTATCTGTCAAGCAGATATTATTGATGTGTTCAGGCTCAAGGCTGTGGAAGTTTCTATGTGACTCAGCAGTAAAACAATGGAAGAGAAATTACTATATGTGTAGCATATAGCAGGGTGTCAGGCCTGTAGATTTTTACTGGAGGAGTGAAGGCCAAGCATTGGCATATGCCCAGTGATGTTGTGTAGGGGTTCTTGTACTTTAGTGGTACCTGCAGATAACATGAGAAATATGTTGCAAATCTTTCAAATAGGAAGGCACAGTTCTTGAATGTTACAATTTGCAACAGACAACCCCTTATGGACACAGCCCATTTGGGCCTTAAGGACACAGCCAATTTATTTTCTGTATTTTAGTTTTTTCCTCCTCGCCTTTTAAAAATCATAACTTTATATTTCCATCCAAAGACCTAAATGAAGGTTTGTTTTTTTGCACGATCAATTGTACTTTGTGATGACACCTTTCATTTTACCATAAAATGTACAGCTAAACAAAATTTTTGGGAGAGTGTCGTTTTCACACTGTACACTGTATGGTTAAAATGGCATACTTTCTTTATTATGTGGGTCAGTATGATTCTATTATTGTACTGCTTTCAAAAAAACTCAAACTTTTTTTTAACAAAATTAGTATGTTTAAAATTGCCCTTTTATGACCACTGATAACTTTAAATTTTTCCGTATACATGGCTGTATGAGGAGTCTTTTTTGTGCTATGATATGCAGTTTTTATTGGTATCACTTTTGTGTATATGTGACTTTTTAGTCACTTATTTATTTTTTTAAATGTGATGTGACCAAAAACAGCAATTTTGGATTTTTTATCCTTTTAAGGCATTTATCTTACAAGATAATTTACATTATGCATTAATAGTTCAGACCTTTATGCACGTTCCAATACTAAATATGTTTATTCATTTTTGTTTACACTTTTTTGGGTAAAATGGGAAAAAGGGGCAATTTAAAAAAAAAAAATTACCATTTATTTTTATTTTTTTTAATTGCTCATAGGGGAAAATTTATAGCAATAATTAGATTGCTAATAATGTTCAGTGATATGCACTAGCATAGCACTGATCAGTACAATCGTCAATCTACTTCTTTGGTCTGCCAAAATGCAGACCAGAGAAGAAGATCCCGTGTCCTGCCGCGGTGGTCCAATGAGCCATACAAAGCCACTGCAATGCTGTGCTTATTGACGCTTATTGTGTACATTTTTTCTATGATATCCCTAATAAAGAAATGGTGTTAAAAGGTGGGTATTCAGTCTAAATGGCTGCATTGTGTTCTCATCTATACTTAAGTTTTATTGTCTATAGAACGCTAACAATATACTGTCTAACTTGTAAAGACCTTGGGGTCATGTGAGATGGACAATGAAAACTGGTTTAAATCCATAAAATGTCTCAACAAGTTTAAAATATGACTTTCTGAGTCACCTATTAGTTTTCTGAAGTTTTGTTTTATATATTAAGGTAATTCATAGGTAAATACAAGAGGTTTATGTACAGGTATTTATTGTTTTACTAGCTGAGTATCCGGCTTTGCCCGGTTTTCCCTTCCTAATCCTTTTTGGGGAGGAAAATAAACAAAGGAGGAAGCTTTTGACTTCATATCACGTCCTCATATATTGTTGTCATATCCCAACCCCACATCCCGACCTCCTATCCCGTCCTCCTATCTCGACCTCCTGTCCCGACCTCCTATACCGTCCTTCTATCCCGTCCTCCTATCCCGACCTCCTATACCGTCCTCCTATACCGTCCTCCTATCCCGTCCTCCTATCCCGACCTTCTATACCGTCCTCCTATCCCGACCTCCTATCCCAATCTCCTATCCCGTCCTCCTATCCCTTCCTCCTATCCCGTACTCCTATCCCGACCTCCTATCTCGACCTCCTATCCCGTCCTCCTTTCCCATCCTCCTATCCCGTTCTCCTATCTCGACCTCCTAGCCCGACCTCCTATCCCGATCTCCTATCCCGTCCTCCAATCTCAAGCTCCTATCCCGACCTCCTATCCTGACCTCCTATCCCGACCTCCTATCCTGACCTCCTATCCCGACCTCCTATCCTGTCCTCCTATCTCTCTCTCCTATCTCAACCTCCTATCCCGTCCTCCTATCCCGACCTCCTATCCTGACCTCCTTTTCCGTCCTCTTATCTCGACCTCCTATCCCATCCTCCTATCTCGACCTCCTATCCTGACCTCCTATCCCATCCTCCTATCCAGACCTCCTATCCCGTCCTCATATCCCATCCTCATATCCCGTCCTCCTATCTTGTCCTCCTATCCCGACCTCCTATCCCAACCTCCTATCCCGACCTCCTACCTAACCTCCTATCCCGACCTCATATCTCGTCCTCATATCCCGTCCTCCTATCCCGACCTCCTATCTCGACCTCGTATCCCGACCTCCTATCCCAACCTCCCATCCCGTCCTCATATCCCGACTTGTAATATGTGTACCAGGTAATGAAATAGCTCCAGCCGTACGGAAATTTCCCATTGATTAGCATGGGACTTAAAAAAAAAAAAAAAACTGACCATCACAAAAGGGGGTAGTTAAGGGTTAAATTAACTATCCTATATTTTAAGTGGACATATAAGTAACATGTGACCAAGTATTATCGAAATATCTCCAGCCGTTTGGAAGTTATGAAGTAACATATATTTCCCATTGACTTGCGAGGGACTTTAAACATAAGCCCCGCCCCTGGCAAATATGGGTGAGTAAGGGTTAAATTACCTATCCTGTGTTTGTTGTTGACATATAAGTAACGTGTGCCAAGTTTCATGTTAATATCTTTAGCCGTTTGAAAGTTTTTGTGGAACATACCGTATTTATCGGCGTATAACACGCACTTTAAAAAGTGCGTGTTATACGCCGATAAATACGGTATGTTCCACAAAAACTCCACCGCTGCCGGCTTCTCTGCCCCTGCCTGTCCTGGGGTCTAGAGCCCTGCTGCCGGCCCTTCTCTCCCCCTGGCTATCGGTGCTGCTGCCCGTTCTCTCCCCCTGACTATCGGTGCCGGCACCCCATTGCCGGCACCGATAGCCAGGGGGAGAGAAGCGGCGCCAGCAATGGGGCAGCGGCACCGACAGACGGGGAGAGAAGGGGCAGCAGTTGTATAATTACCTGTTGCCGGGGTCCGCGCTGCTTCAGGCCTCCAGTGTGCGTCCCCTGCGTCATTGCTATGCAACTCGTCATTGCGCCGCGCCGTGCAGTGCATAGCAACGACACATGGAACGCACACCGGAGGCCTGAAGCAGCACGGATCTGACCCCGGCAACAGGTAATTATACAACTGGGGATGGGGGAGGCAACGGGGCAGCGGCGCCGGAAATGGGTGCCGCTGCCGGTTCTCTCCCCCTGTCTGTCGGCGCCGCTGCCCCATTGCCCTTATTGTTGTCCTTAGTGGGATTTGAACCCAAAGCCCCAGCACTGCAAGGCAGCAGTACTAACCACTGAGCCACCATGCTGCCCTTAGCTAATAACTCTTTATTTATTGTTGTCCTTAGTGGGATTTGAACCCAAGGCCCCAGCACTGCAAGGCAGCAGTGCTGACCACTGAGTCACCATGCTGCCCTTAGCAACTCTATCGGTGCCGGCACCCCATTGCCGGCGCTGCTTCTCTCCCCCCGGCTATTGGCGCCGGCAATGGGGCGCCGGCACCGATAGTCAGGGGGAGAGAACGGGCAGCGGCACTGATAGCCAGGGGGAGAGAAGAGCTGGCAGCAGGGCTCTAGACCCCAGGAAAGGCAGGGGGAGAGAAGCGGGCAGCGTCAGCCCCTCTCCCCCTGCCTTTCCTGGGGGTGTATCGGGGTATACGCATGCACACACACGCACCCTCATTTTACCAAGGATATTTGGGTAAAAAACTTTTTTACCCAAATATCCTTGGTAAAATGATGGTGCGTGTTATAGGCCGGTGCGTGGTATACCCCGATAAATACAGTACATACATACATGCATACACACACACACATGTTGAGTTTTATATATATAGATTTGATGTATTTATTGCTTCACATTTGTCTGGGATAGAAAAACATCTTTAAAATGTTATGTATATACTGAAAAATCTTTATAGAAATGGAGTTTCCTACAGTAAATATTATTCATCTACATACAGACACTTCAATGCAGTTGTGTTGGTGATAAATAACAGGGCACTTTTAGGGCCGGGTTTAGTGTTTTCCCATGGGCAAAATTAAAAGTGAATCCCTTCGGTTGTGCAGTTAAAGATCACCGTGTCTGCTCCCAGGTTGCCACATGATCCTATTTACATACATTAGCTGCAATGCAGCCTAATTCTTTGGCCAAGTACCCCATGCCATGGTAACAGTCACCGTGTAGCCCTATCCCAATAGTGTCACTTTTTTGAACTTCATACAGTAATCGTGCCTGCATAAACTAAAACAGTAATCACTAAAAGTGCCCCTTTTAGGCCTCACACTGTAATAGTTCTCTTTTTAATGCCCCACAATGTAATAATCCCCTCTTTGTCCCCCTTACAACATAATAAAGCATTATATTGTGTCTTTTGCAGTATAATGCTTGCAGTATAATAATTGAAAGCGCATCAGAGATGCGTAGGACAACTTACCCCAAAACTTTCCATTGGGGACGGTTTTCCTGGTTTCTTCCTGGGATGTGATTTGTGAAACAGAATACACAATGCTCACAGTTACTGATTACACAGCCATGTGAATACAGCCTGAGATCCCAATCAAAGGAAATGCATCTAAGGCCATAATAAAGACGTATCATGGGGTTGAAATTTATGGTCTACAGTGAATATTTTCTATATTTAACCATGTTCAAATCTAAAATTGATAGTAAATATTTTCCACACTTAACCATGAAAAATAAACCAGACCCTAAAATAACTCATTACTCTGTCCACGTTAGAATAATTGTAACCTGATCAGATGCCCTCACAGAGTATAGAACTATTGCATCTGGTGACTACAGGTGACGCCATCTCTGATTCTATCATTGCAGATGTTTTCTTCGCTTTTCTTCTCCATTTGGTCCAGGAATGATGATGTCTCCTGATGACTGCAGACTATAGCGAGACACATGTGACCCCTCAATTTTGCAGCCATCTCCAGCGTCAATAGCAACACAACTCCATTTCTATACACTGCCATCCTGCTGCTACCACCAATACCATGCCTACCCCATGTGTCCCCATTACCAGGCCTGGGGGTTAAAGCTAATAACCAAACATTTTCATCTGTCCTGTAGATAGATCATCAAAGTTTATTGTGGGAAAAACCATGTACTGTAATACTGGATCACCGATCACATATACCTTCAACCCTATTTAGGAAAGTCTATCTTGCTATTACAACTTTTACTGGCATGTATGATTTTTCTCTCTCTTCATATTGATATTTAGGATATTATATTGTTAGACCAACTGAAAAGTATTTAAAAAATGAAGATCAGTAGGTAGTTAGCATATAGTAAAATGTATCCAAGTGAGTGATAGTATCTTGGGGCTTCAGAATAACCTTTATGTCTGTCTGCTGTTACACAATTTAGCATAATATCCATAATTGTTTTCTATTGCCTGAGCCCAATATGCTTATTTTATTTTTTATTTTTTTTACATTTTGTTTGGGATTATTAACTTTATTAAGTATCGTAGTCATACCAAATGAAATCCATTTGCAGACATTTTCCCTTTTTGGATTCAATACGAATACAACAGGAAAAATATATATGAGTCAGATATCAGTCTAGAAGGTATTTTTTCATAGAAGCTTTGCTTTACTTTTTAGAGAGAATCTGTACATACAGAGCCTAACAGAGCCAGAGAGGCCATGCAACTCTTTATTTAGGAGCTATTGTGTCTGGTGCATGAGCTGTTGAATTAATTAATTAAATTAATGTTTCCGCCATCCATTTCTTGTACAACCCCTTTTGATCTATATTTTTTTAAGTGCTAATTCATTATAACTTGCACTTAAAGTGTACCTGTCATCAACAAAACCTTTTTATATAATGTATACAATAATAATAATTCTATATCATTATAATAATAATGTAGAAAATACCATTATATGTATATTTGTAATATATCTTGGCTAAACAATTATACATTGGCTAAAATCATTTTTGTCCCTGCAGCTATTGCATGTGTGTCTCTATGAGGAGACCAAATGCAAAACGTGAGGGTGGACAAGCAGGGCTCTGTACACGGAGGACAAGCAGGGCTCTGTGCACTGAGGACAAGCAGGGCTCTGTACACTGAGGACAAGCAGGGCTCTGTATAATGAGAACAAGCAGGGCTCTGTATAATGAGGACAAGCAGGGCTCTGTACACTGAGAACAAGCAGGGCTCTGTACACTGAGGACAAGCAGGGCTCTGTACACTGAGGAAAAGCAGGGTTCTGTGCAGTGAGGACAACCAGGGCTCTGTACACTGAGGATAGGAAGGGCTCTGTGCACCGAGGACAAACAGGGCTCTGTACACTGAGGACAAGCAGGGCTCTGTACACTGAGGACAAGCAGGGTTCTCTATATTGAGGACAAGCAGGGCTCTGTGCACTGAGGACAAGCAGGGCTCTGTATACTGAGGACAAGCAGGGCTCTGTACACTGAGGAGAAGCAGGCTTCTGTGCACTGAAGACAAGCAGGGCTCTGTATACTGAGGACAAGCAGGGCTCTGTATACTGAGGAAAAGCAGGGCTCTGTACACTGAGGACAAGCAGGGCTCTGTACACTGAGGAAAAGCAGGGTTCTGTGCAGTGAGGACAACCAGGGCTCTGTACACTGAGGACAGGAAGGGCTCTGTGCACCTAGGACAAACAGGGCTCTGTACACTGAGGACAAGCAGGGCTCTGTACACTGAGGACAAGCAGGGTTCTGTATACTGAGGACAAGCTAGGCTCTGTGCACTGAGGACAATCAGAGATCTGTGCAGTGAGGACAAGCAGGGCTCTGTATACTGAGGACAAGCAGGGCTCTGTATACTGAGAACAAGCAGGGCTATGCACACTGAGGACAAGCAGGGCTCTGTACACTGAGGACAAGCAGGGCTCTGTACACTGAGGAAAAGCAGGGTTCTGTGCAGTGAAGACAACCAGGGCTCTGTACACTGAGGATAGGAAGGGCTCTGTGCACCGAGGACAAACAGGGCTCTGTACACTGAGGACAAGCAGGGCTCTGTACACTGAGGACAAGCAGGGTTCTCTATATTGAGGACAAGCAGGGCTCTGTGCACTGAGGACAAGCAGGGCTCTGTATACTGAGGACAAGCAGGGCTCTGTACACTGAGGAGAAGCAGGCTTCTGTGCACTGAAGACAAGCAGGGCTCTGTATACTGAGGAAAAGCAGGGCTCTGTACACTGAGAACAAGCAGGGCTCTGTACACTGAGGACAAGCAGGGCTCTGTACACTGAGGAAAAGCAGGGTTCTGTGCAGTGAGGACAACCAGGGCTCTGTACACTGAGGACAGGAAGGGCTCTGTGCACCTAGGACAAACAGGGCTCTGTACACTGAGGACAAGCAGGGCTCTGTACACTGAGGACAAGCAGGGTTCTGTATACTGAGGACAAGCTAGGCTCTGTGCACTGAGGACAATCAGAGATCTGTGCAGTGAGGACAAGCAGGGCTCTGTATACTGAGGACAAGCAGGGCTCTGTATACTGAGAACAAGCAGGGCTATGCACACTGAGGACAAGCAGGGCTCTGTACACTGAGGACAAGCAGGGCTCTGTACACTGAGGAAAAGCAGGGTTCTGTGCAGTGAAGACAACCAGGGCTCTGTACACTGAGGATAGGAAGGGCTCTGTGCACCGAGGACAAACAGGGCTCTGTACACTGAAGACAAGCAGGGCTCTGTACACTGAGGACAAGCAGGGTTCTCTATATTGAGGACAAGCAGGGCTCTGTGCACTGAGGACAAGCAGGGCTCTGTATACTGAGGACAAGCAGGGCTCTGTACACTGAGAAGAAGCAGGCTTCTGTGCACTGAAGACAAGCAGGGCTCTGTATACTGAGGACAAGCAGGGCTCTGTATACTGAGGAAAAGCAGGGCTCTGTACACTGAGAACAAGCAGGGCTCTGTACACTGAGGACAAGCAGGGCTCTGTACACTGAGGAAAAGCAGGGTTCTGTGCAGTGAGGACAACCAGGGCTCTGTACACTGAGGACAGGAAGGGCTCTGTGCACCTAGGACAAACAGGGCTCTGTACACTGAGGACAAGCAGGGCTCTGTACACTGAGGACAAGCAGGGTTCTGTATACTGAGGACAAGCTAGGCTCTGTGCACTGAGGACAATCAGAGATCTGTGCGGTGAGGACAAGCAGGGCTCTGTATACTGAGGACAAGCAGGGCTCTGTATACTGAGAACAAGCAGGGCTATGCACACTGAGGACAAGCAGGGCTCTGTACACTGAAGACAAGCAGGGCTCTGTACACTGAAGAAAAGCAGGGCTCTGTGCAGTGAGGACAACCAGGGCTCTGTACACTGGGGACAGACAGGGCTCTGTGCACTGAGGACAAGCAGGGCTCTGTACACTGAGGACAAGCAGGGCTCTGTACACTGAGGACAAGCAGGACTCTGTGCAGTGAGGACATCCAGGGCTCTGTACACTGGGAACAGACAAGGCTCTGTGCACTGAGGACAAGCAGGGCTCTGTACAATGAGGACAAGCAGGGCTCTGTACACTGAGGACAAGCAGGGCTCTGTGCACTGAGGACAAGCAGGGCTCTGTACACTGAGGACAAGCAGGGCTCTGTGCACTGAGGACAAGCAGGGCTCTGTGCAGTTAGGACAAGCAGGCATCTGTACACTAAGGATAAGCAGGGCTCTGTACACTGAGGACAAGCAGGGCTTTGTGCACTGAGGACAAGCAGGGCTCTGTACACTGAGGACAAGCAGGGCTCTGTGCACTGAGGACAAGCAGGGCTCTGTGCACTGAGGCTCAATAGCATACTCCCGGCTAACACAGCAGGATGGTTGACAAGCCTGGAGCCTGCATAGAGCCCTGCTTGTCCTGCCCTCACTTCCTGTATTTGGATTTCTCACAAAGACACACAGGCAATAGCTAAAGGGACAGTATTTTTATTCACCCAAAAATATACACATTTTTAACCTATGTATATTACAAATATACATATAATGGTATTATCTACGCTATATAAACAGTTTTTGTTGAAGACAGGTATTCTTTAAATTTAAAAATAAAACTGATTATAACACATTTCCTCTTACTAGTTCTCTAGTACATAGCGGTACAATTCTATTTGTAAAGACCTGTCAAAGACGTCTATATGATGAATGATCAAAGACCAAATTACAAACATCCCTGGAAAATAGCTTTTCAGCAATACGGTACCTATAGATCTTAAAATGTTAAGTGTCAGATTGCATGACAATTATATAACAGACAGTTCAATGGTAGTGCAACAGCCATTACTGGAAAATGTTAAAAATGAACCTTTCCCTTAGGGCATACAGATGGCATAGTCACATGATCTTGATATAGTACTGTCATAGTCCGAGTCCATTTATACTTATCAGTCAACTTTATAAAAGCAAATGTTATTACATGAAGAACAGACAGTTAATGCTGCTATAAGTACACGGTATACATTCAGAGATCCATGGAAAAAGGCCCCCATACACACTAGAAAAAGTTGTCTAATTTGTATAAGGTCTACCTTACTTCTGCCACCAGCCATATCCTCCACCCCCGGCCCCCAGGTACCCCAGCTCCCCACCCCCAGGATAGATTATGTCAGGGGAGGAAAGATTGGGCATATTGGATTTCAACCACCCAGCCCTTTGGTTTTCGAAGTGATGTGGTGGTGGTTAGGTGACACAATTTGATCAAAATGTGCGCTATCAGACACAATTTTAGATTTTAGGTGTAAATAGAACAGATTTTAAACAGTTCTATATGTTCAGTGGTCATGTATCTGAGCATTTGCAGAGTGTTGGTGTAAATTTTGCATGCTGGTATTTTAAATGCAATATAGTGGGTGGGAGGGGACCCAGGGTGGGAGGGGACCAAAGAGCTTCAATTTATCTCTCCGGATTGAACTTGCTGTAATAAAAGATCTTTGTGTGACATTGATCATGAGGAATATTTACTAAATTAGAGGCGTTTAGCTGTCTGTGTATTTCAGTCACCATCCCAGACTAATCCTATTTAGGTGTGCAAACCACTGTCCTGAAACAAATTACTGATCTAATGTAGTCTCATGTGTATCAGTCTGAAGATAAAGGCGACTACTAGTAAAATTACCACATTTACATTAAAAATAATGAAATTGCATTATTTATTGTTACCTATGAACAAATGCATTTGAATGAGTCTGTAACTTCTTCTATAACTCATATAACTTCTACAGGGGCTATATCTTATATAACTTCTACTTAGACTCTATCTCATACGGCTTCTACTGAGACTTTATCTCGTATGACTACTACTGAGACTCTATTTCAAATACCTTCTTTACTATTTGATGTCTATTGATTCTTTTCTTTTGTTTAGTTTTCGACTATAGTATTTAATCTCTTCATTGTGTTTCTTAAAGCCCCTATAGATTCCCACTATAATGTTTCCACTATAATGCTAGATTTAAATATTCAGTTTCATACAGTTTTTAATGCCATTTTTCAAAGTGGACCATAGGTATAACATTTTTTTTCTTCCTAAAAACTAGATCAGTATTCATGATAATAATTATAAAATTAAAATGGCTATTTCTGGCCTGCAGAGGGCCTCAATAGGGGTGTAGAACACTTTGCCTTGCTGTAGCATGCATAGGGTGTGTGCTGGGTTAGTGAAATAATACTGTTATTCAGTATGGCATGCAGATCAGGCGTCACTATTAGAATCACTGTCACATAGTGGCACAATGACAGAGCCTGGAGGTGGCATCAGTATGAGGAGACAATATAGTGGCTGAATGACACAGCATGGAGGTTGCGGAAGCATGAGGAGACAATATAGTGGCTGAATGACACAGCATGGAGGTGACGGCAGCATGAGTTGAACATATAGTGGCTTAATGACACAGTGTGGGGTGGCGGAAGCATGAGGAGACCATATAGCTCAATAGGGATGAAGAACACTTTGCCTTGTCCTCACACGGATAAGAAGTGTGCCGTGTTAGTGAAATAATACTGCTATTCAGTATGACATGCAGATTATAGGCATCACTATTAGAATCACTGCCGCAGAGCGTCTGGATATGGCAGGAGAGAGACCATATGGCGTCAAAATTGAAGAGAATAAAGAGATTTTTAAATTAATTTTTATTTAATTTACTTTGAATTTATTTACATTTTTAAAATACCCTTTCTGGCGAACATCGAGCTAGCGGTCCTCTGCCAGGCAAGATACCACCTGTTCCAGCCCCTGCCTCTCACCACCGCCCTGACTGTGAAAGTGTGAATGTTTCATTTAATCAATTATGGTTCATTGTTATCGCTCCAAGCTGTTTCATTGGATCCTTGTGATAATTCCACAGTTAATATATGACATCGACGACAATAGGGCCTCAGTCTTGAAAAGATCACATCAATTTTTTTTAATTTAAATTAAAGATTTATCTGATATTCCCAAGTTTAATGTCTCAGCGTTTACTTTGAATAAATACTGTATGACCACGAAACCCGATCTAACAAGGAGTCACATGGCGGCACAATGACAGAGCCTTGAGGTGGCAGCAGCAAGACGAAACCATAGGGCCCCACAGTAGAAAAGATTAAAGATATTTAGTAAAATTTAAATTGAAAATTTTAGATACATGAAACATTTTTAAGTTTAATCTAAGGTGCCAACAGCATAAGGAGACCATATGGTGGCACAATGACACAGCCTGGAGGTGGCAGCAGCATGAGACCATAGGGCCTCACAATTCTGAAGATTAAAAGATAAATTTTCAAATTTTAATTGAAATTTTTGGTAGCTAGTACTACCATAATTTTTTTTAGGTAATGTCCAAGCAGCATGATGAGACCATATAGTGCATGAATGACACCTGCAGAGGTGGCGCCAGGTAAAGGAGACCATATAATGGCTGAATGACACAGCGTGGAGGTGGCGGCAGCATGAGAAGAACATATAGTGGCTGAATGACATAGCCTGGAGTTGGCACCAGCATTAGGAGACGACATAGTGGCTGAATGACACAGCGTGGAGGTGGCGGCAGTATAAGGAAACCATATAGTGGCTGAATGACACAGCGTGGAGGTGGCTGCAGCATGAGGAGAACATATAGTGGCTAAATGACACAGCCTGAAGTTAGCGCCAGTATTAGGAGATGGCAGAGTGGCTGAATGAAACAGCGTGGAGGTGGCAGCAGCATGAGGAGACCATATAGTGCCTGAATGACACAATATGGAGGTGGCAGCACCATGAGGAGACCATATAGTGGCTAAATGACACAGCGTGGAGGTGGGGGCAGTATGAGGAGAACATATAGTGGCTGAAAGACACAGCCTGGAGTTGGTGGCAGCATGAAGAGACCATATAGTGGCTGAATGACACAACCTGGAATGGGCGGCAGCATGAGGAGAACATATAGTGGCTGAAAGACACAGCCTGGAGTTGGTGGCAGCATGGAGAGACCATATAGTGGCTGAATGACACAACCTGGAGTGGGCGGCAGCATGAGAAGACCATATAGTGGCTGAATGACACAGCCTGGAGTTGGCAGCAGCATGAGGAGAACATATAGTGGCTGAAAGACACAGCCTGGAGTTGGTGGCAGCATGAAGAGACCATATAGTGGCTGAATGACACAACCTGGAGTGGGCGGCAGCATGAGGAGAACATATAGTGGCTGAATGACACAGCCTGGAGTTGGCAGCAGCATGAGGAGAACATATGGTGGCAGAATGAGACAGCATGGAGGTGGCAGCAGCAGCATCAGGAGTCCTGAAAGTGACCCAGTGACAGAGTGGTGTGGTGGGTAGCAATTTCAGTACCCGGTGACGAAGGTGGGTGAAAAAAGGAGAACTTGGCATCAGATGTGTGGTATCAGGCAGGTGGCAGGATCAGAATAGTAGCTGAGGCAGGTAGGCAGAAGAAAACAGTCTCTTTTGTAAAAGTGTTAGTTTGCACAAGTAAGTATTGAGGCTATGCATTACGTAAAATTAACTTTTAATAATATGCTTAGGATAAAATATGTGGCCCCCAATTATTTTTTTTTTTTCAAACAAAAGGAAATGTGTGCAAAAAACACCATGTGCCACCAAAACCACCAAGTATTGATGTGATGCAAAGACCTCTAAAAGGTGGAAGGGAACAACGTATGGTCCATTGTAACCGGTGGGGATAAACACTTCCCCTGTAAGACCCTACTCTCGCAATATTAATTCCCTTCTTGGCAAGTGTTACTCCCTAAGGGTGCGTTCCCACAGGGCGTATACGCAGCGTATTTGACGCTGCACAAAATGTATGGCAGCAGCGGGAAATACGCTGCATATCCCTAGCTCACTATACACACAGGGCTTTCCGGCGGCAGCCCTATGTGTGCAGTGAGTTTTGGAGGCGGGGCCGTGTGCCGGCGTGTCTGTGACGCGCGGCCCCGCCTCCAAAACTCACTACACACATAGGGCTGTCGCCGGAAAGCCCTGTCTGTATAGTGAGCTAGGGATGCGCAGCATATTTCCCGCTGCTGCCATACATTTTGCGCAGCATCAAATACGCTGCGTATACGCCCTGTGGGAACGCACCCTAAAAAGGGTGGCCCCACACAGGAACCTCTGCCTATTTCCACCTACAAACATTGCCATTTCCCAGGGTTTTAGGTGTAAATAGAGATTGGTTCCTGTGTGGGGATGCCCTTTTTAAGACGAGTAACACTTTCCTCGAAAAGCTGGAAGGGAACAACGTATTGTCCATTGTAGCAGGTGAGGGTAACAAATTCCCCTGTAAGGCCCTACTCTCACCCTATTAATTCCCTTCTTGGCATGTGTTACCGCCCTTAAAAGGGTCGCCCCACACAGGAGACTCTCCCTGTTTCCACCTAAAAACCCTGTAAAATGGCAGTGTTTGTAGGTGGAAATAGGGAGAGGTTCCTGTGTGGGGCCTCCCTATTTAGGGCGAGTACTTGCCAAGAAGGGAATTAATAATGTGAGAGTAGGGCTGTAGGGCCCTACTCTCACATTATTAATTCCCTTCTTGTAGGGAAGTAGGGCCCTACTCTCACATTATTAATTCCCTTCTTGGCAAGTACTCGCCCTAAATAGGGAGGCCCCACACAGGAACCTCTCCCTATTTCCACCTACAAACACTGCCATTTTACAGGGTTTTTAGGTGGAAACAGGGAGAGTCTCCTGTGTGGGGCGGCCCTTTTAAGGGCGGTAACACATGCCAAGAAGGGAATTAATAGGGTGAGAGTAGGGCCTTACAGGGGAATTTGTTACCCCCACCTGCTACAATGGACAATACGTTGTTCCCTTCCACCTTTTCGAGGAAAGTGTTACTCATCTTAAAAAGGGCATCCCCACACAGGAACCAATCTCTATTTACACCTAAAACCCTGGGAAATGGCAATGTTTGTAGGTGGAAATAGGCAGAGGTTCCTGTGTGGGGCCACCCTTTTTAGGGAGTAACACTTGCCAAGAAGGGAATTAATATTGCGAGTGTTGGGTCTTACAGGGGAAGTGTGTATCCCCACCGGTTACAATGGACCATACGTTGTTCCCTTCCACCTTTTAGAGGTCTTTGCATCACATCAATACTTGGTGGTTTTGGTGGCACATGGTGTTTTTTGCACACATTTCCTTTTGTTTGAATAAAAAAAAAAAAAATTGGGGGCCATATATTTTATCCTAAGCATATTATTAAAAGTTAATTTTACGTAATGCATAGCCTCAATACTTACTTGTGCAAACTAACACTTTTACAAAAGAGACTGTTTTCTTCTGCCTACCTGCCTCAGCTACTATTCTGATCCTGCCACCTGCCTGATACCACACATCTGATGCCAAGTTCTCCTTTTTTCACCCACCTTCGTCACCGGGTACTGAAATTGCTACCCACCACACCACTCTGTCACTGGGTCACTTTCAGGACTCCTGATGCTGCTGCTGCCACCTCCATGCTGTCTCATTCTGCCACCATATGTTCTCCTCATGCTGCTGCCAACTCCAGGCTGTGTCATTCAGCCACTATATGTTCTCCTCATGTTGCCGCCCACTCCAGGTTGTGTCATTCAGCCACTATATGTTCTCCTCATGCTGCTGCCAACTCCAGGCTGTGTCATTCAGCCACTATATGTTCTCCTCATGTTGCCGCCCACTCCAGGTTGTGTCATTCAGCCACTATATGGTCTCTTCATGCTGCCACCAAGTTTTTACCCCCACTGGTTACAATGGACCATATGTTGTTCCCTTCCACCTTTTAGAGGTCTTTGCATCACATCAATACTTGGTGGTGTAGGTGGCACATGGTGTTTTTTGCACACCTTTCCTTTTGTTTGATTTCAATATTTGAGTACGTATATTTTATCCTAAGAAAAGTTGAGTTTCAGCTAATGCAAATCCTCAATACTTACTTGTTGTCTGCTGGCGAGGAATTTCTGTAACTGGGGAGCAGCACCTTAAACATGTTTTGCACTATCCATATTTGTGAAGTGTTGGTGTGGCAAACACCCGCTCTGATGGCACACTACTGGCCGGGCAGGACAGCTTTTCCAGGGCAAACTCTGCTAGTTGCGGCCACAAATCAAGTTTGGCTTCCCAGAAGTCCAGCGGATGTTCAAGGTGTGTTAGCATGGTCATGTCAAGGTATGCCATCACCTGCTGGTTCAGGTCCTGTTCCAGGTCTACCTGCTGCTGATGAGTTGCTTCACTATGCGGGTGAAGAAAACTACTCATCAGTGACTGTAGACTCAGGGTGCTGCTGATGGAGCTGGTACTGTTCCTGCCATCTCACCCCTTCCCAGCAGCCATGGCAGTGGAAGGTGAGCGCAGAGGGCTCCCCGAGTCAGACCTGCGACAGGATGGACGATGGGCATCGGCCAACTGACTAAGCAGGATGTCTCTGTAGTAGGTCAGTTTGTTCTCCCTCTCAGTAGGTGTGAAAAAGGCCCCCATTTTGTGTCGGTAGAGAGGGTCCGTTAAGGTGGAGAGCCAAAAGTCATCCCGCTGCCAAATAGTGACAATTCGGCGGTCACTACCCAAACAAGTGAGCATGCATCATGCCATTTGTGCAAGTGACTAGGAGGAACTCCCTGCCTCCATCTCCACTGCATACTGCCACAGTGTGTCTGGGTCCTGTGTCTCGCCTTACTCATAACCCTATAGCTCCTCTAGCTGCTCCTGCTCCTCCTCTCTTGTCAGATGACTAGAAAAACCACCCATCTCGCGAAACCTAAACTGTGCTCCACTGTGCCCATACCCCTATTCCTCCTCCTCCAGTTCAGCCCGCACAGGGCTCATGTGGCCGTGAAATGTAGGCGCCACGTCTCCAGTGCCCTGACAAGCCATCGTTTCCAACATGTGTTGTAGTAGATGAAGAAGTGGAATGACAGCGTTCATCTTGGCGACTGACTAACAACGTGGCATCTTCAAAGGGCCTGAGCAAACGGCATGTATTACGTATGAGCTGCAACTGGTTAACATTGAAGTTACACAGGGGAGTACCCCTATCTGCTTGGATCATCAAGAAATCGGTGATGGCTTTTCTCTGTTCGTATAGTCAGTCCAACATATGGAGGGTGGAATTCCAACGTGTTGAAATGTGGCAAATCAGACTATGTTGCGGGATGCAGTTCTGACGCTGCAGCTCAAGGAGGGTGTGCTTTGCGGTGCACGCTGGACAACTACATCAAAGCCACGGTTCTCCAAGGCCGCTTTATGGTGATGCTGCATGTGTTGACGCAGGGCCTTGGTGCCAACATTGGGACCCTGGACATGCTTCACCTTCTGCCGACATGTATTGCATGTGGCCAGGTTAACCTCCTCCTGATGCTTGATGAAAAACTGCCACACTGCCGAATAGCTGATTTTGCCACCAACAGTCTGCACTGATTGAGTGCTACTGCCGCTGACTCCAGGAACCCCTGTTTCACTACAACCCGGTAAGGTAGACTGCCGCGAAGCAGGTGGTCTACCCCGGGCACGTTTGGCTCCAGGCTTTCCACTTCTGCCACCATGCTGACTGCCAGCCATGCTACCACCTTGCTGGCTCAGCTGCTGCCTCACGGGCAACCTGCAACCCTCTTCTCCTGATGATGATGTAGCCCCTTCTGAACCCGGCTCCCAAGAGCGATCGGCTTCATCATCATTAGAGATGAGCGAATCGAAGTTGACAAACCCGAATTCATTCCGAATTTCATGAAAAATTCGATTTGCAACGAATACGAATATCGCCACGATTCTATCGCACAAATCGCTTCATTAAACACTATTTTACAGCATTCCAGGCTATTGGAAACCTAAGATGGCGGATCCACATGTGAGTACATGGGGCAGGGGATTATGGGAGGGCGGAAAACAGCGGCGGGAATGAAGGTAGGCGGGCTGACCCTGAACCACATGTGAGATGCAGCCTATGAGTGTTCACTGACCCCTGTGATGTCACAGCCCCTATATAATCGGCAGCCATCTTGCCTCTCTTCATTTCATCTATCCACTCAGATGGAGAGGACAGGACTGTGTGTGTGTGTGTGAATAGCTCATACCACAGCGTTACACTGAAACTGCTAGTCACATCAGCATTAGGGAAAGACAGGAGTGCAGAGTGCTGTGCTGTTACTCTGAGAAGGATCATTGATTGCTAAACCTCCTATTCACGTTATTGAGCATTGCAGCAGAGAGGGGCAGATAGCTGTCAGCTGCCTCATACAGATCTCCAAGCTGCCTGAACTTTCTGAAGCATCTTATCTCCTCATTTTTCAGCCCAATTGAGTTTTATTTTGCTCCACAAATCTTCTGCTGCTCAGAATTGTGTGACAGAGTGCAATTTAGGGTTTAATCCCTGGATTTTTTTTTGTGGTGCTGCACTGTTGGGTCCTGCTGCTGTTCAGAAATAAGTCATTTTAGTGTGGACTTTAGTGCCTTTTTACCATTTTTCACCTATTACTCTGTCTCTGTACTAAATTCAGTGTTATACCACATGTTATACACCTGCCGGTGTATTAAAGAAAAAAAAGTTTTTCCTGCCAATACGCTTTTTCAGTGGCCTTATCATTGCAAAGGGCCAAAATACAAGCAAATAGTGTACCATATACCACCTTTTTTTCTGTCTCTGTGCTAAATTCAGTGTTATACCACACGTTATACACCTGCCGGTGTATTAAAGAAAATTTTTTTTTTCCTGCATACAAATACGCTTAACAGTGGCCTTATCATTGCAAAGGACCTAAATACAAGCAAATAGCGTACCATATACTACCTTTTTTCTGTCTCTGTCTTAAATTAAGTGTTATACCACACGTTATACACCTGCCTGTGGATTGAAGAAAAAAATAAGTTTTTCCTGCGTACAAATACGCTTTTTCAGTTGCCTTATCATTGCAAAGGGCCTACATACAAGCAAATAGCGTACCATATATTACCTTTTTTTCTGCCTCTGTGCTAAATTCAGTGTTATACCACACGTTATACACCTGCCGGTGTATTAAAGAAATAAAAAGTATTTCCTGCGTACAAATACGCTTTTTCAGCGGCCTTATCACAGCAAAGGGCCTACATACAAGCAAATAGCGTACCATATACCACCTTTTTTTCTGCCTCTGTGCTAAATTCAGTGTTATACCACACGTTATACAACTGCCGGTGTATTAAAGAAAAAAAAAGTTTTTCCTGCGTACAAATACGCTTTTTCAGCGGCCTTATCACAGCAAAGGGTCTACATACAAGCAAATAGCGTACCATATACCACCTTTTTTTCTGTCTCTGTACTAAATTCAGTGTTATACCACACGTTATACACCTGCCGGTGTATTAAAGAAAAAAAGTTTTTCCTGCGTACAAATACGCTTAACAGTGGCCTTATCATTGGAAAGGGCCTAAATACAAGCAAATAGCGTACCATATACTACCTTTTTTTCTGTCTCTGTGCTAAATTAAGTGTTATACCACACGTTATATACCTGCCGGTGTATTAAAGAAAAAAAAAAGGTTTTCCTGCGTACAAATACAAACAGTGCGCTCATCATTGCAAAGGGCATACGTACAACCAAGTAGTGTACTATTTAGTACCTGTATTTCTGTCTCAGTGCTAAATTCAGTGTTATTCCACACATTGGTATACACCGGCTGGTGTATACAACAAAAAAATAGTTTTTTTCTGCCTCTAAATACGCTTAAGAGTGCGCTCATCATTGCAAAGGGCATACATACAACCAAGTAGTGTAATATTTAGTACCTGTATTTCTGTCTCAGTGCTAAATTCAGTGCTATTCCACACATTAGTATACACCTGCTGGTGTATTTAAAAAAAAAGTGTTTTTTCTGCATAGAAATACGCATACCAGTGCGCTCATTATTGCAAAGGGCATACATACAACAAAGGAGTGTACTATTTAGTAACTGTTATTCTGTCTAGGGCCTATATACTTTGAAAGGACAGCCATAAGTAATCGTCTGCTGCTGTTCTATAACCTCATAAACGCACTAAGTATGTCAGGCAGGGAAGTGCCAGGACCTGCACAGAGAAGGGGCTGAGGCCTACATACGTCAGGCAGAGTTGGTAGCAGACTTGGGACTAGTGGCAGCAGGAGTCGCAGCAATAGGCCTGAGCTCCCGTTAACACCCAGCGGTCGTGTCGTCGACCCATCTCTCCTCGTCAATTGGTTTGCACACTCATCCCCATCATCACAAGCGACATCTCACAACCCCAGTCAAGAGTCGGTGGGTTACTCAGACACAACCCTCAGTTGGCATGGCCCGGGAGCAGTCCCCGTAACCCCATTGCCTTTCTCCCATGCTGTTCCCTCTACCAAAGTAGTATCTGATGCTTTGGGTTCAGCTCCACTATTTACTGAGGATGATCCAATAGAGGACAGTCAGCAGCTAATGGGCAGCCAAGAATGTGAGGAGACATGAGTCACTTGCTCCGCAAGGCGGGCAAGTAGTGATGCGGAGAGTGACGTGGGAGGCGGTGTTTCAATTGTTCTGGGTCCTGAGGCAGACACTGTTGTGGAACACGAGAAGGACATCAGTGATGTGCACACATCTTTTGATGATGATGAAGCCGATGGCAATTGGGAGCCGGGTGCAGAAGCCGGGGCTTCATCATCATCAGGAGAAGAGATTTGCTCTTTGTCTATGAGGCAGCAAGGCGGTAGCACGGTTGGCAATCAGCGTGGTGGTGGCAGTAGTGGAAATTCAGGAGCCAAAAGTGCCAGGGGGAGACCACCTGCTTTGCGGCAAGCTACCATTCAGGGAGGTAGTGGAACAGGGGTTCCTGGAGACGGCGCCAATAGCAGTGAAATAGTGCGGACTGCGAGTTGGAAAATCAGCTACTCTGCGGTGTGGTTGTTCTTCATAAAGAATCCGGAGGACCTTAGCGTAGTCACATGCAAAATCTGTCGGCAGAAAGTGAAGCGTGGCCAGGGTCCCAATCTCGGCACCACGGCCCTGCGTCAACACATGATTCGCCACCATAAAGTGGCCTGGGATAACCGTGGCTCAGAGGTAGTGGTCCAGCCTGCCGCATCACCCAGTGGCCATCCGCTCCCTCCGTCATCCAGCCAAGGCTCCACCACCTCAGCCGAAGGGAGCATTGTGTCAAACCCTCCTTCTTGCGCTCCTGCTTCTTCCGCTCGTAGTCAGCCATTCCACCAACAATCGATCGGCGAAGCCATGTCCAAGAGACAACAGTATGCGCCCACTCATCCAACGGCGCAGAAGTTGAATGTGCTCCTGTCCAAGTTGCTGGTGTTGCAGTCCTCCCTTTCCAACTGGTGGACTCTGCAGCTTTCAGGGAATTGATGGCTTGTGCCGAGCCGAGGTGGAGAGTCCCAAGCCGTCATTTCTTTGCGAAGAAGGCAGTACCAGCCCTGCATAAGTTTGTACAAGAGAAGGTGGGCCAGTCCTTGAGCCTGTTGGTGTGTTCAAAAGTGCACAGCAGCGCCGACGTGTGGAGCTGTAACTACGGGCAGGGACAATACATGTCTTTTACGGCCCAATGGGTAAATGTTGTTCCTGCACAGCCACAACAGCAACTTGGACAGGTCACACCGCTTCCTCCTCCACGCTCTGGCTCCCAGGCAGTTGGTCCTTTTACAGTGTGCGCCTCCTACTCCTCCTCCCCCGTGTCCTTGGCCTCCACTGCACGTCCAAATCTCGGTGGCCCTTCATCGTACCACGTGTGTAGGGCACAGCGGTGTCAAGCCATCCTTCACATGGTTTGTCTTGGCGAACGGAGTCACACAGGGGAGGAACTGCTAAAGTTCTTTACTCATTAGGGAAGAAATCCGAGTATGGCTTACTCCACGAAATCTGGAAATGGGAACCATGGTGACCGACAATGGGAAGAACATTGTGGCCGCTCTGCGACAAGGAAGTGTGAACCATTTGCCCTGCATGGCACACGTGTTGAATCTGGTTGTCAAGAAGTTCATCAAGTCTTCACCCCATTTGCAAGACGTCCTGACAATGGCAAGGAAACTGTGCATGCACTTCAGCCACTCGTACACCTCCAAGCACACTTTGCTTGAGCTGCAGTGTCAGAACGGTATTCCACAACATAGTCTCATTTGTGACATTGCCACACATTGGAATTCCACCCTCCATATGTTGGAAAGACTATACGAACAAAGAAAAGCCATCACGGATTTTTTGATGATACAAGCAGATAGGAGTACTCCCCTGTGTATCTTCAGTGTGAACGAGTGGCAGGTCATACGTGACACCTGCAGTTTGCTGAGGCCCTTTGAGGAAGCCACATTTTTTGTTAGTCGCTCGAATTACGCCATGAACGACGTAATTCCACTCCTACATTTACTCCAAAAAATGATTGAAAACATGGCTGGTCACGGCAATGGAGATGTTGCGCCTACATCAGAAGGCTACATGAGTCCTGTGGGGGATGAACTGGAGGAGGATGATGAGGGGCAGAGCGGAGCACACTTTACGGTGGATGAGATGGCCGGTGTTTCTGGTCATTGGACAGGAGAGGAGGAGCAGGAGCAGTCAGAGGAGCTGGAGGGTTATTACGAGGGAGGCGAGACAGAGGACCCAGACACACCGTGGCAGTATGCAGTGGAGATGAGGCAGGTAGTCCCATTGAGTCACTGTCACAAACGGTACAATGCATGCTGAGTTGTAGTGACCCCCGAATTGTCAAAATTCGTCAGCGCGATGACTTCTGGATCTCCACCATATTAGACCCTCGCTACCGGCCCAGAATGGGGGCCTTTTGTACACCCACTGAGAGGGAGGACAAACTGACCTACTTCAGGGAGCTTCTACGTAGTCGGTTGGCCGATGCCTATCGGCCACATGGTCCATCCACTTGCAGGTCTGACTCGGGGGGCCCTCTGCGCTCACCTTCCACTGCCACGGCTGCTGGGGAGGGGAGGGGTGGCAGGAGCAGTACCGGCTCAATCAGCAGCAGCCTGAGTCTACAGTTGCTGATGAGTAGCTTCCTTCAGCCGCATAGTGAAGCTACTCATTAGCAGCAGGTGGACATGGAGCAGGACCTGAACCAGCAGGTGGTGGCTTACCTCGACATGACCCTGCCTACAACCGTTGAAGATCCGCTTGACTTTTGGGCAGCCAAACTCGATTTATGGCCGCAACTAGCGGAGTTTGCCCTCGAAAAGCTGTCCTGACCGGCCAGTAGTGTGCCATCAGAGCGGGTGTTTAGTGCGGCCGGGGCCATAGTCACCCCAAGGCGAACTCGTCTGTCCACTAAAAATGTGGAGAGACTGACGTTTGTCAAGATGAATCAGGTATGGATCAGCCAGGATTTCCAGCCACCAATGACAGATGGGTCTGAGTAGATTGACCATGCTCCTACAACAAAATTTTCTCTATTGTGGTTGGTTATGAAACCCTCTGGGGCAGACCTGGGCATTGTACGGCCTGCTTGCCACATACGGCCCTTTGATTGGCTCTGACCGGCTGATTGTGGGACAACTATGCTCCTAATTTGGGGGACATCTATGCTGCCTAATCTGGGAGACATCTATGCTGCCTAATCTGGGTGACATCTATGCTGCCTAATCTGGGGGACAACTATGCTCCTTATCTGGGGGACAACTATGCTCCTAATCTGGTGGACATCTATGATGCCTAATCTGGGGGACAAGTATGCTCCTAATCTGGGGGACATCTATGCTGCCTACTCTGGGGGACAAGTATGCTCCTAATCTGGGGGACATCTATGCTGCCTAATCTGGGTGACATCTATGCTGCCTAATCTGGGGGACAACTATGCTTCTAATCTGGGGGACATCTATGCTGCCTAATCTGGGGGACAAGTATGCTCCTAATCTGGGGGACATCTATGCTGCCTATTCTGGGGGACAAGTATGCTCCTAATCTGGGGGACATCTATGCTGCCTAATCTGGGTGACATCTATGCTGCCTAATCTGGGGGACAACTCTGCTCCTAATCTGGGGGGCATCTATGCTGCTTAATCTGGGGGAGAAGTATGCTCCTAATCTGGGGGACATCTATGCTGCCTACTCTGGGGGACAAGTATGCTCCTAATCTGGGGGACATCAATGCTGCCTAATCTGGGTGACATCTATGCTGCCTAATCTGGGGGACATCTATGCTGCCTAATCTGGGGGTCAAGTATGCTCCTAATATGGGGGACAACTAAACTCCTAATCTGGTGGACATCTATGCTGCCTAATCTGGGGGACATCTATGCTGCCTAATCTGGGTGACATCTATGCTGCCTAATCTGGGGGACATCTATGCTGCACATCTATTCTCGGCACTCTGCCAGGGCCTTCTCCTACCCCGCCTGGGCCTATCCGAGGACCTCACTAACCAACTCACTAACTAATCCAATCACTAATAGCGACAGGCGGTGTGTACAAAGGGCAGGGACTTAATCAACGCCAGCTTATGACCCTCACTTACTGGTAATTCCTCGTTTTAAGGTTAAATAATTGCAATCCCAGATCCCTAACACAAACTGGTTTCAGCGTGCAACACGCAACTGTCCTTGAAAGATAGAGATGCGCTAATCCGTTCAGTGGAGTGCTAGGGCGGCCCAGGACATCTGAGGCCATAACATACCTGTTATTGCTCGATCTCGCAATTGATCGGGCAAGGTAAGGGGTTATTAAAGCCTCTTGGTTACTGCTGAGGCCTCCTCCTGACTGCTCCTGGTGCAATGTATGGGGTAATTAAACACTCTTTTGGTAGTGTTATTGTTAAATTTAATGATAATTTTATCAGTAATAAAATTGAATTTTGCAGAATGCTAACCGTTACACAACGGAACGCTTGTTGCGTGTGATTTTTAATGAAAAAAAATTAATAAATAGATGGAGAGGGATTAACTCTGCTTAATCATTTTTGGCGATTAGAATCCTTTTGTCATCTGATTTTTTGGAGACAGATGCGCTTACACACATATAATAATTTTTTTAACCAAATTTCAAACATTGTGTGGTTTATTATTTTTGAGAAGAATGTCTTTTGCTGGTCCACTATCCTGCATTATAGAGTCTTCTGAACTGCTGTATATGCACTTGTTTTTAAAAGACAGGTATTTTGTCAGACAATTTCAATAAAATGTTGTGTTTTTTTGGGGTGGATTGTGAAGCCCGGGTGTGTACTCGTGCATCAGCCAACTCCAGGCTGTGTCTTTCAGGCAATCTATGGGTTCACGCAGAGGAGGGGCCTGGGTCTGGGAATTAAAAAAATTTGGATTGTGGGTGCTACCAAAAAAGATGGACACACCCTAATCCGTTCAGTGGAGCGTGCCTGCGGCCCCGGACATCTGAGGGCATAACACACCTGTTATTGCTCGATATCAGGAGAAGGGGGGTTCATCATCGGGAGAAGAGAGTTGCAGGTTGCCCTTGAGTCAGCAAGGCGGTAGCACGGTTGGCAGTCAGTGTGGTGTGGCAGTAGTGGAAATTCTGGAGCCAAACGTGCCCGAGGGAGACCACCTGCTTCGCGGCAGCTTACCTTTCCGGGAGTTAGCGGGTTACCAGCACCGGTCGATGAAAGATAGAGACACGCTAATCCGTTCAGTGGAGCGCGCCTGCGGCCCCGGAAATCTGAGGGCATTAACACACCTGGTATTGCTCGATCTCGCAATTGATCGTGCAAAGGTAGGGGGTTATTAAAGCCTCTTGGGTACTGCTGAGGCCTACTCCTGACTGCTCCTGGTGTAATGTATGGGGTAATTAAACACTCTTGGGTAGTGTTTTTTTTTTTTTTATTTACTGATAAATTTACTGAGAATGCTAATCGTTACACAACGGAACGTTTGTTGAGTGTGATTTTTTTATGAAAATTTAAAAAAAAAACGGACAGGGATTAACTCTGCTTCATCATTTTGGGCGAAAAAAGTCCTTTGGTGATCTGATCTTTTGGAGACAGATGCGCTTACACACATATTGAATTAGTTTTTGTAAACAAATTTCAAACATTGTGTGGTTTATTATTTTTGAGAAGAAGGTCTTTGGGTGGTCCACCGTCCTGCATTATAGAGTCTTGTGAACTGTTGGATATGCGCTTGTACTTACACAAAGGTATTTCTTTAAAAAAATTCTAAAATGTTGTTGTTTTTTGGAGGGGATTGTGAAGCCCGGGTGTGTACTGGTGCATCAGCCAACTCCAGGCTGTGTCTTTCAGGCAATATATGGGTTCCTGAGGCCGCAGAGGTGGGGCCTGGGTCTGGAAATTTCTAATTTTTGGGTAGCGGGTGCTACCTATGAGAAATCTTTGTCAAAAATTTCATATATTGTGTTGTTTTTTTGGGGGGGATTGTGAAGCCCTGGTGTGTAGTGTACTAGTGCATCAGCCAACTCCACACTGTGCCATTCAGCCACTAAATGGTCTCCTCTTGCTGCCAACATGTCCACGCTATGTAATTCAGTCACTATATGGTCTCCTTACACTGATGCCACCACCAGGCTCTGTCATTGTGCTGCTGTGCGGCAGTGATTCTAAGAGCGATGACGGTAATCTGCATGCTATTCTGAATAATAGTATTATTTCACTACCCCAGCACACTCCATATGCATTTTAGGACACAGCAAAGTGTTCTATACCCCTATAGAGGCTGTATGTAGGCTAGAAATTGCCTTTTTTAATATTGATTCGCCGCAAACAAATTCGAATCAAAACAAACTTTTCGAGAAAATTCGGCGAATCGGCCGAATCAAATTTTTTAAAAGTTCGCTCATCTCTAATCATCATCATCATCAAGTTGTGTCTGCATGTCACTGATCTCCTCAGGTTCTTCAACCGTGTCTGCTTCAGGAGCCTTAATGCTCTTAACACCACCTCCCACGCCACTCTCCTCATCACTTCTTGCCCGCCTAGCGTAGGAAGCGGTGGATGTCTCCTCCACCTCTTGGCTGGGCAGTAGCTGCTGACTGTCCTCTAGATCATCCTCAATAAATAATGGAGCTGAACCCACAGCATAAGATACTTCTGTGGGGGAGAGAACACCATAGGACAGAGGCAATGGGAGGACAGGGACTGCTCCCGGGCCATGCCAACAGAGGGTTGTGTCTGAGAAATCCACCGACTTTTGACTGGGGGTGTCAGATGTTACATGTGATGAAGTGGATGACCGTGTTAAGCAATCGATGATGGCAGATGGGTTGCTGGTCGAGGCACGACTACTAGCTGATAACAGGAGCTCAGAAGCTAGCAGTGACTCCTGCTGCCACTCGCCCCTAGTCTGCTGCAACCTCTGCCTGTTGAATTTAGGCCTCTGCCACTCCTCTGTGCACGTCCTGGCACTTCTCTGTCTGACATACTTAGTGCGTTTATATGCTACAGTACGCGTAATAAAGTATTTGCGTACAACACCAGCCGGTTGCAGCAGATGGATTTCACACATGCAAACAGCACATAATAGTGACCCTAGCCAATTCACATTTGCAGTAATAGAAAGAATCAAACATGCAGAACGACACCTTAACAAAGATCAGATCCTATTAAGTAATGAAGCCAGGTGGATTACTCGTACCGATGTGACTTGTCCGATAGGTCTAAACGATAAGTTAGAAATAGGAGCTCTCATCCTGTAATAGCTAATGAGCAACTCGACAGAAAGGATTGTTTTTAGAAATATATGTTTTTTAGCAGTATAATATTGTTTTGTTATTTACCTTTGTAACCTGGGTAATGCACCTCTACTATAAACACACCCCTTCCTGCACGTCACTTTACCTGAGCCTGACAAAGCGCTTCGGCGCGAGAACGGCCTGTCACTCCATACCCCCGCATCTTTACCACCTGCCTCCCTACACTGCTGCATTCCTGCAAGTTCAAATGAACGAATAAAGAAGCCACTGCAACTATATCTGAGTGAGTGCTCCGTCTTTTTCTTATATTTCACTCAAGATAGTAAATCATATTCTTAAGTGCACTCAAACTGATGTTGTCCTTAAGTCCATGTGCAGAATGGGGCCTCATGGTTACTTCGCATACTTTTTCAAGGTTACATCTTACATACTTGATCATGTGCTGATAATCCACAACCAGCTAATTTAATGGCAACTGTATGTTACATTTTAAGGATTTAAAAGATTTTTTATTTGAAATGAGTACATCTGTACGTTCTGACAGAACGTACAGATAGACCGGCGCAAATGTCATCAGGGGGCTGGCTTGTGAGGAAATACAAGAAATACCCAAGCCGCTATATAACAGCTGCTGCCTCGAGCCTGTGAGACAAACATCATCAGGACCTGAAAGGAGATACAGTATATTAATAAAAAGAAGGTGGCGCTCTAATCCCAAAATATATGAAATGAGGTGTGTGTTACTCACCCGGTGTGAGTGGGGGTCACACTGTGTGTGTACTCCCCCACAAACACCCTGGGTCCTCTTCAAACGTAATATAAATCTCCCAGTCTCTGACACAAGGACATCCCTTTCAGGAGTGCGCAGGGTATTCCGGAAGACCCATAGGGAATCCGTAGCGAAAATAAAAACAAATATAGAAAAAGACCAGAGCTCAGAGTAGGAGAAATGGCAGAATAGTTTCAGGTTGTCATAAGAAGCAGAGAAACGGTTCACTTACTTCACATGGGGGGAGTCTAAGACCAGGTCTCACATACTATCCCCCTTCCAGGAAAGCATATAGGTAATAACCAGGAGAAGTCCTCACATATCAAAAGGGTTTTAATTGCAACGCGTTTCGGAGGTCATATATATAGCCTCCTTCTTCAGGCATACATTACATATACAATGACAAACTTATATACTCACACATACTGTCCATATGGATGATGGCGTCCAATCCTACCGCATGTGCCGGTAATTCCTCTTCCGGGGAGTATCCCCCGGGCCACGTAATCCCAGCCGAACCACATGACACTATGCCAAATGGTATCGGTATTGGGAACACGTCACCCCAGGTAATTTCCTCCGGAAGCCAACACTGTCATAGTGAACTTCCGACCACGTGACCAACCAGGTCACATGATCGGACAACAGTATGCGCATGTGCGGCACCCGTGCGTCCCATAGTGGAACGCACAAGGGTACCGCGCACGCGCACCTTGCTTGGAGGGCGCTATGCGTTCCACAATGGATCGCACCGCCATATGTGTACCAAACTAGAATATAAGTAAAATAAATTTATAATGTCAAATAATATATATATATATATATATATATATATATATATATATATACACAATTACGGCAAATACATAAAAATTACACATATATAAAGTACACCTATAGTATTTAAAAAAAATTAAAATAAACCTAAAATTCATTAATATACATGCTCTAAAGATTCATTAAGACCCTGTGGTGACAACATATTTAACTTAAAAATCCAGAACATCTCCTTATTACATAATAATTTAAAATTCATATTAGGTATTTTCTCTAGGGGTGTCACCCTCATCAGAGTAGGGTCCCGGTTATGGTGAGTATTAAAATGTCTTGATACACTATGGAGATTAAAACCATGACATATATTGTGTCTATGTTTATTAATACGAAGCCTTAGACAATTTATAGTCCTTCCTATGTGCTTCAAGCCACACGGGCATTCTAATAAATAAATTACATAGGAACTACTACAATTTAAGTACTCCTTAATGTAAATAGGTCTAATGGAATCAGCTACAGTGATCTCTGTTCTCCTATGTGCAATGGTACTGCAGCATTTGCATTTACTCATACCACATTTAAAAACCCCTTTGATCGCCTCACCCCCAAATAGGGTGCCCACACTTCTTTGGGGGTCTAGATCATTTTTTTGTTGTCTTAGCGGTATTGATGGTGCTATTAAATTCTTAAGGGTCTTACTCTTTCTAAAGATGCATTTGGGTTTAGAAGGGGCTAGTCCCCCTATAATGGGATCCTGTTTAATCAATTCCCAATTTTGAGATAGGATCTTTTTAATTGAACCATGGGAGTCATTGTACCTGGTCAAAAAGGCCAGGTCTAATCTCTCCTGTTCATCTGCATTACCAGTAGATAGAGTTAAAATTTTGTTCTCCTTTTTATCATAGTTAGACCCCAGACAGTCATCTTGTCTAAGGGTGATAGTTCTTTCCCTCGCACCCTTAATTAATTGTTGCGGGTATCCCTTATCTGCAAATCTTTTTTCCAGTATTTCAATCTGAGATGTGCATTCTAAATCAGAGGAACAATTACGCCGGATCCGTGTCATTTGACCATAGGGTATATTTGTCTTCCATGGTTTATTTGACATTATAAATTTATTTTCCTTTTTTTTTTTTTTTTCTTTTTTCTTTTTTTTGTTTTTTTGTTTATATTTTTCTTTCTATATATAGTTGTTTACTATCTATATGAATTATTGAGAATTTCTATGTAATTTTATATTGTTATTAATGTAACGCACTAAGAGCCAATTGGATGAATGGATTTGCGATCTGCGGCGATACCGGGCTGATCGGGTCTCTGGGACCCGACCGCCCGGTAATTTCGCATGATCACAGACAGTCAGGACCATGCTAAACTATAGGAGCGAGGTGGCAAGCCTGTCACCTCCTCCTATTCCCTGCGATCCGTCGGTTAGTTAACCGACCAATCGCAGGGGGGGGGGGGGGGGGTTACTTCCTCCCGCCCTGCCCGGCCCCTTGAAGTCCGGAGAGGACGGGAGGAAGACCGGAGGACACGGCGGGGGACGGGGGAGTCCTGGGGACCGGCCCCGGTACTCACCTCGTCCCTGAAGACCCGGATCCCGGCGATGAAGACGGCAGCGGCGGCGACAGGTGAGTAAATCTTCAGCCGCGGTCGGGTCCTTTACAGTAATTCACATCGCCGTAAAGCGACATGCATTGCTGTATTGGGACCCTGTATACTACAACTCCCAGCATGCCCAGACAGCCCTTGGCGTCTGGGCATGCTGGGAGTTGTGGTTTTCCAACAGCTGGAAGCACACTGGTTGGGAAACATTGTTTCCTAACTCAGTGTTTCCCAACCCGTGTGCCTCCAGCTGTTGCAAAACTATAACTACTAGCATGCACTGAGACTGTGCATGCTGGGAGTTGTAGTTTTGCAACAGCTGGAGGCCCCCCCCCCTGTGAATGTACAGGGTACATTCACATGGGCAGGGGGCTTACAGTGAGTATCAGGCTGCAAGTTTGCGATGCAGCAAATTTTGCGCGGCAGCTCAAACTCGCAGCGGGAAACTCGTTGTAATCCCCCGCCCATGTGACTGTACCCTAAAAACACTACACTACACTACACTAACACAAAATAAAATAAAAAGTATAAAACACTACACATACCCCTACACAGCCTCCCTCCCTCCCCAATAAAAATGAAAAACGTCTGGTACTCCACTCTTTCCAAAATGGAGCCTCCAGCTGTTGCAAAACAACAACTCCCAGTATTGCCGGACAGCCGTTGACTGTCCAAGCATGCTGGGAGTTTTGCAACAGCTGGAGGCAACCTGTTTGGGAATCACTGGCATAGAATACCCCTATGTCCACCCCTATGCAAATCTCTAATTCAGGCCTCAAATGCGCATGGTGCTCTCATTTCGGAGCCCTGTCGTATTTCAAGGCAACAGTTTAAGGTCAGAAATGGGGTATCGCCGTACTCGGGAGAAATTGCCTAACAAATCTTTGGGGTCTTTTTCTCCTTTCACCTCTTATGAAAAGGTGAAGTTGGCGTCTACACCAGCATGTTAGTGTAAAAAAATAAACTTTTTACACTAACATGCTGGTGTTGCCCTATACTTTTCATTTTGAAAAGGTAAAGGGGAAAAAAGCCCCCCAAAATTTGTAACGCAATTTCTCCCGAGTACGGAGATACCCCATATGTGGGCGCAAAGTGCTCTGGGGGCGCACAACAAGGCCCAGAAGGGAGAGTGCGCCATGTACATTTGAGGTGATTTGCACAGGGGTGGCTGATTGTTACAGCGGTTTTGACAAACGCAAAAAAAACAAAACCCCACATGTGACCCCATTTCGGAAACTACACCCCTCACGGAATGTAATGAGGGGTGCAGTGAGAATTTACACCCCACAGGTGTCTGACAGATCTTTGGAACAGTGGGCTGTGCAAATAAAAATTTTTGTAAAGCCCACTGTTCCAAAGATATGACAGACACCAGTGTGGGGTAAATGCTCACTTTACACCTTGTTACGTTCCTCAAGGGGTCTAGTTTCCAAAATCGTATGCCATGTGGGGGTTATTTTGCTGTCCTGGCACCGTATGGGCTTCCTAAATGCGACATGCCCCCCGAGCAAAATTTGCTCTCAAAAAGCCAAATATGACTCCTTCTCTTCTGAGCATTGTAGTTCGCCCGTAGTGCACTTCAGGTCAACTTATGGGGTACCTCCATACTCAGAAGAGATGTGATTACAAATTTTGGGGAGTATTTTTTGCTATTAACCCTTGCAAAAATGTGAAATTTGGGGGGGGAAAACACCTATTTAGTGATTTTTTTTTTTTTTACGTATGCAAAAGTTGTGAAACCCCTGTGGGGTATTAAGGCTCACTTTATTTCTTGTTACGTTCCACAAGGGGTCTAGTTTCCAGAATGGTATGCCATGTAATTTTTTTTTGCTGTCCTGGCACCATAGGGGCTTCCTAAATGCGACATGCCCCCCGAGCAAAATTTGCTCTCAAAAAGCTAAATATGACTCCTTCTCTTCTGAGCATCGTAGTTCACCCATAGTACACTTCAGGTCAACTTCTGGGGTACCTCCATACTCAGAAGAGATGGTGTTACAATGTTTGGGGGGTATTTTCTGCTATTAACCCTTGCAAAAATGTGAAATTTGGGGGGAAACACACATTTTAGCGAAATTTTATTTTTATTTTTTTACATATGCAAAAGTCGTGAAACCCCTGTGAGGTATTAAGGCTCACTTTATTCCTTGTTACGTACCTCAAGGGGTCTAGTTTCCAAAATGGTATGCCATGTGGGGGATTTTTGCTGTCCTGGCACCATAGGGGCTTCCTAAATGCAACATGCCCGCCAAAAACCAATTAAAAAAAACGTACTCTCCAAAATCCCCTTGTCGCTCCTTCGCTTCTGAGCCCTCTACTGCGCCCGCCGAACACTTTACATACACATATGAGGTATGTGCTTACTCGAAAGAAATTGGGCTACAAATATAAGTATACATTTTCTCCTTTTACCCCTTGTAAAAATTCAAAAATTGGGTCTACAAGAACATGCGAGTGTAAAAAATGGAGATTGTGAATTTTCTCCTTCACTTTGCTGTTATTCCTGTGAAACACCTAAAGGGTTAAAACGCTGACTGAATGTCATTTTGAATACTTTGGGGGGTGCAGTTTTTATAATGGGGTCATTTGTGGGATATTTCTAATATGAAGACCCTTCAAATCCACTTCAAACCTGAACTGGTCCCTGAAAAATTGTGAGTTTGGAAATTTTGTGAAAAATTGGAAAATTGCTTCTGAACTTTGAAGCCCTCTGGTGTCTTCCAAAAGTAAAAACACGTCAATTTTATGATGCAAACATAAATTAGACATATTGTATATGTGAATAAAAATAAAAATTATTTGGAATATCCATTTTCCTTACAAGCAGAGAGCTTCAAAGTTAGAAAAATGCAAAATTTTCAAATTTTTCATCAAATTTTTGGATTTTTCATCAAGAAAGGATGCAAGTTACCACAAAATTTTACCACTATGTTAAAGTAGAATATGTCAAGAAAAAACAGTCTCGGAATCAGAATGATAACTAAAAGCATTCCAGAGTTATTAATGTTTAAAGTGACAGTGGTCAGATGTTCAAAAAATGGCCGGGTCCTAAGGTGTAAAATGGCTGGGTCCTTAAGGGGTTAAAGGGGTACTCCGGTGGTTAATTTTTTTGACTATATGGCATCTTCTTTGTAGGTTTTGTTTTTTTGCAATATACATGTGTTATATGTTTTGGCAGCATGTGTGTGTTTTTCTTACCTGTTTGTTGGGCAGGAAGTTCTGTAGTTCAGAGTGTTTTCTTTTACTGTTGTCCACAGTCGGCCATGTTCCGAGTCTGAGGTGGACAACATGTCATAGCTTTTTTTTCTTTCTCTGTTTGCATGAGAGAAATAAGCCACGCCCACTCATCTCATCCAGCTGAGCACACAGCTCCTCCCCTCCCCTGCCCTGGCTCTGTATTCTAAGGACGCAGGTCTGCACAGGAGAAGATAAGTGTGTTATCTGAAGGGGAGGATGAGAAGGTGCACAAGCTGGGGATGTATGGACTGCAGGGGAATAAATCTCATCCTGGGAATCATGCAGCGGGGGCGACTCCTGAATGACACATTCTGGGAGTTGTAGTCCCTGTTGTGTGTGTATGCTAGTGTTTCCCAACCAGTGTGCCTCCAGCTGTTGCAAAACTAGAACTCCTAGCATGCCCAAAGGCTGTCAGGGCATGCTGATAGTTGTAGTTTTGCAACACCTGGAGGCACCCTGGTTGGGAAACACTGGTGTATGCCCTACAGAGGTGTGGTGAACTACAACCTCCAGGAGACTACAGAGGCAGCATGCTGGTGTTATACCACAGACTGAAGACTCCTGAATGACATATGCTGGGAGTTGTAGTCCCTTTTGTGTGTGTATGACAGTGTATCCCAACCCAGGCTGATTATATTAGTGTGCTGTGTATAAAGGGGCTGACCCGGGAAAATAGTAGGGTGGGTAAAGGGCGGAACAAACAAACAAAAAAAAAGGAGCCGCCCCAAACCAGCAAGGCATGTGGCATGCTGGGATTTGTAGTTTTCAGCACAGCAAGAAACAGGAAATAGAAGCAAAGATAGGAAAACAAAGTGGGGGATAAAAAGACAACAAAGAACGGAAATAGAGTAGGGTAAACAACAAGAATAGAAATGAAACAAAACAAATAGGGTAAGTCAAAAACGGAAAAACATGTTGACCACCGGAGTACCCCTTTAAGTATTTACATGGGGATTCAAAAATAAAAGAGACTTCAGATTGAAAACCATACAGCAGTTTAAATCAATGCAAAAATTCATATAAGCTCCTTATTTAGTGCCTACCAAATAAAGAACTTACATAGGCACAAAAATTACTTGTGGGAGAGGTCTAGCACAGGAGATATACACAGCAGCTGGGCGGTAAGCTCCTTGTGTTCGGCTTTTTGAATACTTTGTTGTTTGAGGGATTTGTACATTTGCATAAAGTCAGTAAACAGTGAACTTACTAATTTGAATGAAAACTTACATCTCCTCCCAGCACTATAAAACATAATTCAGGGAATATCGATGAGCAAACCACAAAGACAAGCGGTCAAGACTGGGGGGGAGGGGAGGATATTACATGGCCATATACAGTAAATATATACAAAGGGGGAGATTTATCAAAACCTGTCCAGAGGAAAAGTTGCTGAGTTGCCCATAGCAACCAATCAGATCGCTTCTTTCATTTTTCAGTAGAGACTTTTTTTTTTAAATGAAAGAAGCGATCTGATTGGTTGCTACGGGAAACTCAGCAACTTTTCCTCTGGACAGGTTTTCATAAATCTCCCACAACGTCTCTAGAAAGATGAATGTGATAAGCTATTCTTTTTACAGACTGAAGATGGGGGTAACTGCTTATAGTGCAATAAAGTGCAATTCTGGTGCTTTGAAAGCATTGTTGCACTGGGGACGTGACTGTAAAGTTATGGAGTATGTAGCCACATGACTGAAAGCGTAGATGGATTGAAAAAAATAGGGGTTTAAAAGGAATTTTTTTTTCACTTTATGACAAATTGAGCCTATGCCATTAACAGGGTGGCTTTTGCCTTTATCTGGATCTGCTAGGGTTTGGAGCATAAAAGTTTAAAGGGGTATTCTGGGCAAAAACATTTTATTCCCTATTCAAAGGATAGGGGATAAGATGTCTGATCGTGGGGGGGCCCGCCGCTGTGACCCCCCCATGATCTCCCTGCAGCACCCACATTGTATGCGGGAGCTGCGTCTCCAGTTTTGGAAACCTCCGGGTTTCCGGGACTGTGGACGTGACGTCACGCCAAGCCCCCTCCATTCATGTCTATGGGAGGGGGCGTGACGGCCATCATACCCCCTGCCATAGACATGAATGGAGGGAGCGTGGCATGATGTCACGTCCCCAGTCCCGGAAACTTGGAGGTTTCAAAAACTGGAGACGCAGCTCCTGCATAGAATGTGGGTGCTGCAGGGAGATCGCGGGGGTCCCAGAGGCGGGCCCCCCGCGATCAGACATCTTATCCCCTATCCTTTGGATTGGGGATAAAATGTTTTTGCCCGGAATACCCCTTTAAACTTGAAGACCTTTTTTCACCCTCCAATGTGATAACTGTGTACTTTTCTGTTGCTCACAAATCTTACAAACCTAAATCCAGAGCTTTTTTTTACTTGTTTACATTTTTCCCTACTTCTATGTGAGGGTACCAATCACTTAATGGCCTCAGTTTGTAATATATATGGGCTTTACAAATACTTTGACCTTATGTGTGTTAGACAAGCTGATGGTTCAGTGGTCATTAGATGTGTTTGAGCAACAGAACAGGTTAGGGCAAGCAAAGGAATCTCAGTGACTTATCACTATAAGGATAAGGTCAGGAGGTCATTTACACCACCATACATGTTGTTTTAGTAGCTCTTAGCTGGAAAACAACCCTCAAAACAAATACTTTAAAGATTTAGTAAATATGTTATCAACTATTACATTGTTGACACCTCGATTATAGCAATACAAATGAATCTCTGGTTTCTATAATATAGAGCTGACTATTGCAGCAGTTCAGTTTTCCTTATCCAAAATAATGTATTGTGTGCAAAAAAAAAAAAAGCAAAAATTTGCACCACGATCTCTGGGGGGTTGGAGGGAGTGAGGGCTGCTAGGTCATATGGTATGTGAAGAACATTTATTCAGTTTGGTTTTTTAATGAATTTTACATTGTAACTATGGATAAGTTATGTGTTTGATAAAAACTAAAATAAAGAAGAGAAAAAATTAAATACATTGGAGTGCTGTCGCTAAACTCCTCCATGAAAAGAGCCGAAAAGGCTGTCTTCACACGCAAGGGTAAACCAACTCATTAATGGTCTGTTCACATGTACAGTATTCTGCGCAGATTTGATACACAGGATTTTCTGCTGCAGATTTCAATGTAAATTAAATGACTGAGCACAGCTTCTAATCTGCATAAAATCTGCGCAGGATACTGTATGTGTGAATAGACCCTAAGAAGGCATTTAGATGCATCTACTCCCATCAGTCCCTGGCCTGTCCGGTCCCGCGTACTGCATAAAGGTAATTTAAGAAAAAGCGGTGCTAACAGCAACTGGTATGAGCACAAACCCGGACTGCAGCAGGATATAATGTGGTGTAGTGGCAGGGATGCATCCCTACGCCAGAACAGTACATGGTAAGCATCGCTACTCCATTTAATTTCTTGGAGGGGCGGCGCAGGTGATCCAAATCCTCTGTCAGTAGCTGGGGATTCAGATTTTTGTGCCCCCCACTGCCAGCACCCTAAGGCAGCTGCTTTAGCTGCCTTAGGCTAGAGCCGGCCATGTTTAGACATCTACTATAATTTGCACAAATTCTTTATGTTACATAGGGGGAGATTTCTCAAAACCTGTTCAGAGGAAAAGTTGACTGGTTGCCCATACCAACCAATCAGATGGCTTCTTTTATTTTTTCAAAGGCCTTTTTAAAAATTAAAGAGGTAATCTGATTGGTTTTTTATGGGCAACCGTTTAATTTCTCTACACAGACTTTGATAAATCTCACAGTCCTTTTAATATTAGTATTGAAAACAAAAATAAAAAATCACCTTTAGAGTATTTGGTCATGTTGGCAACCAACCAAGGACTCTTGTTGGGTTCTATCACATGTCCATCCAATATTCTCTGCTGCATGTCCTTGACTTACTGATAGACTGCTGGTGGTGTGTCTTGATATCGTTTATGAATGGGAGATGCATCCCTGCAGATAGCTCATGTTCCAATGTCTATGTTAGGCCAAAATCAGCTTGGTGGTTGGAAAAAACTCTTGTATGGGTCCCTAACACTCCAAAGACTCTGCCTTTCTCTGCCTTTGTCAGCTTTTTTCTTTCTATATGAACCTGTTGAAGAAGTTGCTCTCCTTCGCTCTGACGAGATCTGGCACACAAATTTCACTTGCCACTTAATCTCATAAGTCACTTTAACTTTTATACGGGAGTCCTTTTGTGAGTGTCGACATTTGCCACTCTCAACACTGCTTTGACAGCACTCAAGAGTAGAGCTATCATAAGTAATGCTTTCTCTCTAGATCATGAGCTCGATAAGGACAGGGATTCCCTCTGGGTATGGCTCATGCCTATGGGTAATGAAACATATCTTGTTGGGCCGAGATGATGATGGGTTGTTGTGTAAGAACTTTTATGTGCCCCACTACTTTGTGCTTTTTAGTGCCACAAGGGATCTAAGAGTGTTATCCATTATGCAGATGCTAATATATGGCAGCACAATAGCCATCTAAAGTCAGGAGTAATAGATAATGAAGTTTATCACATGTGGCCCATCTTCCATAAACCTGGCATTACAATCTAACTAATTTTATCCAGCTAATAAAAATATCTAAAATGTTAATATATTAATTTGCTTTGTGACTTTTTCATAAGGTGTAGACATAAAATAGTGCAGCCCAAAAATGCAATAAAACTTTTAGAGCAGTTACTCTAAACTGGCTTTGCTTGACTTTAATCCATGTAGGTCAGGTGCCTTGAGGAAGGGGGAAACTACATTGTTATCATGGACAAATCATTTCTAGGGTTAAGGCTTTGCTGTAGATGGATACTTAACGGGGTTATCCAGGGAAAAACTTTTTTTTATATATCAATTGGCTCCAGAAAGTTAAACAGATTTGTGAATTACTTCTATTAAAAATCTTAATCCTTTCAGTACTTATGAGCTGCTGAAGTTGAGTTGTTCTTTTCTAAGTGCTCCGTGATGACACCTGTCTCGGGAACTGTCAGGAGTAGAGGCAAATCTCCATAGCAAACCTCTTCTACTCTGTGAAGTTCCCGAGACAAGCAGAGATGTCAGCAGAGAGCACTGTTGCCAGACAGAAAAGAACAACTCAACTTCAGCAAATTATAATTATTGGAAGGATTAAGATTTTTAATATAAGTCATATACAAATCTGTTTAACTTTCTGGAGCCAGTTGATATAAAAAAAAGTTTTTTTCCTGAATTACCCCTTTAAAAGAAATATATGATCATAACTTAGTGTAACATATATATTACACTGCAGTCCAACACTATTAACCAATGATGAAAGGAGGTCATTCGTTTGTTGTTTGCTAGGCTTCACAAAGTATGAATTGAGACAATTTCTAGTGGTGGGAAATTATTTTACAATGTTACAGGAAACACTTCATATTCAGGAAAATTCCCATAGAATAACCATAGAATGCCTCCTGGATTATGAAAACAACTGTCTCTTTTACTTTAACCCCTTAATGACCAAGCCCATATTCACCTTAAGGACCAGGCCAATTTTATTTTTGCATTTTAGTTTTTTCCTCTTCGCCTTCTAAAATCCATAACTCTTTTGTTTTTCCATCTACAGACCCATATAAGGGCTTGTTTTTTGCGTGACCAATTGTACTTTGTAATGAAACCTGTCATTTTACCATAAAATGTAGTGTTGCTCACGAATATGCACAATGCAAATTTTATTCGCGAATATCGCATGTTCGCGAATTCGCGAATATTCGCTAATATAGCGCTATATATTCGTAATTACGAATATTATTTTTTTTTTCTTCACAGTACACATCACAGTGATCATCCCTCTCTGCTTCCAGCTTGTGTGGTGTAAAGAAGGCTCTAATACTACTGTGTGAGACAGTTGTGCGAATTTTTGCATATGCGAATTTCTGCTTATGCTAATTTTTGTATATGCAAATTTTCACATATGGTCATTTTCGCATACGCGAATTTTCGCATATGCGAAAATAAAACGGGAATATTACGAATATGCGAATATTCGTGACTATATGACGAATATTCGACCATATATTCACGAATATTTGTTAATTTGAATATGGCCTATGCCGCTCAACACTAATAAAATGTACAGCGAACCCAAAAAATAATAATTTTAGGGAGGAAATTTAAATGAAAACCAAAATTTTGCACATTTTGGAGGGTTTTATTTTCACACTGTACAATTTATGGTAAAAATGACATTTGTTCTTTATTCTGTGGGTCAATACGATTAAAATGATACCCATTGCTAGATACTTTTATATTTTTGTACCACTTAAAAAAATCTAAAACCTTTTGCACAAAATCAGTAATCTAAATTCGCCCTATTTTGACCACCTATAACTTTTAAATTTTTCTGTATATAGGGCGGTATTAGGGCTCATTTTTTGTGCTGTCATCTGTACTTTTTTTAGATACCACATTTGCATATATAAAACTTTTGGATCATTTTTTATTAATTTTTTTTAATAAAATGTGACAAAAAAGCAGCATTTTTGGACTTTTTTTTTTTTTTTTTTTTTTTACGTTTACGCCATTCACTGTACAGGATCATTAACAGTATATTTTGATAGATCGGAAATTTACACACGCGGCGATACCAAATATGTTTATTTAAAAAAATGTTTACGCTATTTGGGGGTAAAATGGGAAAAACGGACAATTTTCATTTTTATTGGGGGAGGGGATTTTTCACTTTTTTTTTACATTTTTCAACTTTTATTTTACACTTTTTACACTATCTATAGCAATCATTTGATTGCTAATACTGTGCAGTGCTATGCATAGGACACAGCACTGCTCAGTATTATTGGTGATCTTCTGCTCTGGTCTGCTCGATCGCAGACCAGAGCAGAAGATCCCGGGAGACGGCCGGAGCCAGGTGAGGGGACCTCTGGCGGCCATGCTGGATGATCGGATTGCCGCGGCAGCGCTGCGGGCAGTCCGATCATCCAATCAAAGTACCGCAATGCCGCAGATGCCGTGATCTGTACCGATCACGGCATCTGAGGGGTTAATGGCAGACATCCGCGCGATCGCGGATGTCGGCCATTACGGGTGGGTCCCCGGCTGCTGCTAGCAGGCGGAACCTGCCGTGTATGACGCGAGCACCCTTCCGATGCTCGCGGTCATACACAAGACGTAAAGGACGGAAGTCCCGCCAAACCAGGACTTACATTTACGTCCGTGGTGGTTAACCCCTTAAGGACGCAGGACGTAAATGTACGTCCTGGTGAGGTGGTACTTAACGCACCAGGACGTACATTTACGTCCTTAGCATAACCGCGGGCATCGGAGCGATGCCCGTGTCATGCGCGGCTGATCCCGGCTGCTGATCGCAGCCAGGGACCCGCCGGCAATGGCCGACGCCCGCGATCTCGCGGGCGTCCGCCATTAACCCCTCAGGTGCCGGGATCAATACAGATCCCGGCATCTGCGGCAGTTCGCGATTAAAATGAACGATCGGATCGCCCGCAGCGCTGCTGCGGGGATCCGATCATTCATAACGCCGCACGGAGGTCCCCTCACCTGCCTCCTTGCGGCTCCCGGCGTCTCCTGCTCTGGTCTGTGATCGAGCAGACCAGAGCAGGAGATGACCGATAATACTGATCTGTTCTATGTCCTATACATAGAACAGATCAGTATTAGCAATCATGGTATTGCTATGAATAGTCCCCTATGGGGACTATTCAAGTGTAAAAAAAAATGTAAAAAAATGTAAAAGTAAAAGTAAAAAAAAAGTGAAAAATCCCCTCCCCCAATAAAAAAGTAAAACGTCCGTTTTTTCCTATTTTACCCCCAAAAAGCGTAAAAAACATTTTTTATAGACATATTTGGTATCGCCGCGTGCGTAAATGTCCGAACTATTAAAATAAAATGTTAATGATCCCGTACGGTGAACGGCGTGAACGAAAAAAAATTAAAAAAGTCCAAAATTCCAACTTTTTTAATACATTTTATTAAAAAAAAAATTATAAAAAATGTATTAAAAGTTTTTTATATGCAAATGTGGTATCAAAAAAAATTACAGATCATGGCGCAAAAAATGAGCCCCCATATCGCCGCTTATACAGAAAAATAAAAAAGTTATAGGTCATCAAAATAAAGGAATTATAAACGTGCTAATTTGGTTAAAAAGTTTGTGATTTTTTTTAAGCGCAACAATAATATAAAAGTATATAATAATGGGTATCATTTTAATCGTATTGACCCTCAGAATAAAGAACACATGTCATTTTTACCAGAAATTGTACGGCGTGAAAACAAAACCTTCCAAAATTAGCAAAATTGCGTTTTTCGTTTTAATTTCCCCACAAAAATAGTGTTTTTTGGTTGCGACATACATTTTATGATATAATGAGTGATGTCATTACAAAGGACAACTGGTCGTGCAAAAAAACAAGCCCTCATACTAGTCTGTGGATGAAAATATAAAAGAGTTATGATTTTTAGAAGGCGAGGAGGAAAAAATGAAAATGTAAAAATTAAATTGTCTGAGTCCTTAAGGCCAAAATGGGCTGAGTCCTTAAGGGGTTAAAGGGGTACTCCGATGAAAAACATTTTTTTTTTTTATCAACTGGTGCCAGAAAGTTAAACAGATTTGTAAATTACTTCTATTAAAAAATCTTAATCCTTCCTGTACTTATTAGCTGCTGAATACTACAGCAGAAATTATTTTCTTTTTGAAACACAGAGCTGTCTGCTGACATCATGAGCACAGTGCTCTCTGCTGACATCTCTGTCCATTTTAGGAACTGTCCAGAAGAGCATATGTTTGCTATGGGGATTTCCTTTTACTCTGGACAGTTTCTAAAATGGACAGAAATGTCAGCAGAGAGCACTGTGCTCATGATGTCAGCAGACAGCTCTGTGTTTCAAACGGAAAATAATTTCCACTGTAGTATTCAGCAGCTAATAAGTACAGGAAGGATTATGATTTTTTAATAAAAGTAATTTACAAACCTGTTTAACTTTCTGACACCAGTGGATTTATAAAAAAAAAAAGGTTTTCACTGGATTATCTCTTTAACCTTTTCAGGACCCAAGACGTATGCATACATCTTGGGACCCTGCTACTTAAGGACCCAGGACGTATGCATACGTCCTGAGTCATTCCGGTCTCCGCCGCGCGCCGGGCAGAGATCGGAACCGGATGCCTGCTGAAATCGTTCAGCAGGCATCCAGGGCAAACGCTGAGGGGGGACATGTAGGCAGCGATCTGCGGCGATACCAGGCTGATCGGGTCTCTGGAACCCGACCGCCCCGTAATTTTGCATGATCCCGGCTGTCACTGACAGCCAGGACCATGCTATAGTATAGGAGCGAGGTGGCAAACCGGCCACCTCCTCCTATCCCCTGCGATTCTTCGGTTAGCTAACCTACCAATCGCAAGGGGGGGGCGGTTACTTCCATTGTCTGTTTCCTAACTCAGTGTTTCCCAACCCGTGTGCCTCCAGCTGTTGCAAAACTTTAACTATCAGCATGCACTGATAGACTGTGCATGCTGGGAGTTGTAGTTTTGCAACAGCTGGAACCCCCCCCTGTGAATGTACATGCTACATTCACATGGGCAGGGGGCTTACAGTGAATCAGGCTGCAAGTTTGCGATGCAGCAAATTTTGCGCGGCAGCTCAAACTCGCAGCGAGAAACTCGCTGTAATCTCCCACCCGTGTGACTGTACCCTAAAAACACTACACTACACTAACACAAAATAAAATAAAAAGTTAAAAGCGCTACATATACACATACCCCTACACAGCCCCCCTCCCCTCCCAATAAAAATGAAAAACGTCTGGTACGCCACTGTTTCCAAAATGGAGCCTCCAGCTGTTGCAAAACAACAACTCCCAGTATTGCCGGACAGCCATTGACTGTCCAGGCATGCTGGGAGTTTTGCAACAGCTGGAGGCACCCTGTTTGGGAATTACTGGCGTAGAATACCACTATGTCCACCCCTATGAAAATCCCTAATTCAGGCCTCAAATGCGCATGGCGCTCTCACTCCGGAGCCCTGTCGTATTTCAAGGCAACAGTTTAGGGCCACATATGGGATATCGCCGTACTCGGGAGAAATTGCCTAAGAAATTTTGGGGGGCTTTTTCTCCTTTAACCCCTTATGAAAAGGTGAAGTTGGGGTCTACACCAGCATGTTAGTGTAAAAAAATAAATTTTTTACACTAACATGCTGGTGTTGCCCTATACTTTTCATTTTGTCAAGAGGTAAAATAGAAAAAAGCCCCCCAAAATTTGTAATGCTGTTTCTCCTGACTACGGAGATACCCCATATGTGGGCGCAAAATGCTCTGGGGGCGCACAACAAGGCCCAGAAGGGAGAGTGCACAATGTACATTTGAGGTGATTTGCACAGGGTGGCTGATTGTTACAGCGGTTTTGACAAACGCAAAAAAAAAAAAACACATGTGACCCCATTTCGGAAACTACACCCCTCACTGAATGTAATGAGGGGTGCAGTGAGAATTTACACCCCACTGATGTCTGACAGATCTTTGGAACAATGTGCTCAGCAAATAAAAAATTTTGTACAGCCCACTGTTCCAAAGATCTGACAGACATCAGTGGGGGGGTAAATGCTCACTGTACCCCTTGTTACGTTCCTCAAGGGGTCTAGTTTCCAAAATGGTATGCCATGTGGAGGTTATTTTGCTGTCCTGGCACCATACGGGCTTCCTAAATGCGACATGCCCCCCGAGCAAAATTTGCTCTCAAAAAGCCAAATATGACTCCTTCTCTTCTGAGCATTGTAGTTTGCCCGTAGTGCACTTCAGGTCAACTTATGGGGTACCTCCATACTCAGAAGAGATGGGGTTACAAATTTTGGGGGTATTTTCTGCTATTAACTCTTGCATAAATGTGAAATTTGGGGGGGAAACACACATTTTAGTGAAAATTATTATTTTTTTTTTTACGTATGCAAAAGTCGTGAAACCCCTGTGGGGTATTAAGGCTCACTTAATTCCTTGTTACGTTCCTCAAGGGGTCTAGTTTCCAAAATGGTATGCCATGTGTTTTTTTTTTTGCTGTCCTGGCACCATAGGGGCTTCCTAAATGCGACATGCCCCTGAGCAAAATTTGCTCTCAAAAAGCCAAATATGACTCCTTCTCTTCTGAGCATTGTATTTCGCCCGTAGTGCACTTCAGGTCAACTTATGGGGTACCTCCATATTCAGAAGAGATGGGGTTACAAATTTTGAGGGGTATTTTCTGCTATTAACTCACATAATTCCTTTTTACGTTCCTCAAGGGGTCTAGTTTCCAAAATGGTATGCCATGTGTTTTTTTTTTTTTTTTTTTTTTGCTGTTCTGGCACCATAGGGGCTTCCTAAATGCAACATGCTCCCCAAAAACCATTTCTTAAAAATGTACTCTGCAAAATCCCCTGGTCGCTCCTTCGCTTCTGAGCCCTCTACTGCGCCCGCCGTACACTTTACATAGACATAAGAGGTATGTGCTTACTCGAGAGAAATTGGGCTACAAATATAAGTATAAATTTTCTCCTTTTACCCCTTGTAACAATTCTAAAATTGGGTCTACAAGAAAATGCGAGTGTAAAAAATGAAGATTGTGAATTTTCTCCTTCACTTTGCTGCTATACCTGTGAAACACCTAAAGGGTTAAAATGCTGACTGAATGTCATTTTGAATACTTTTTGGGGGGGGGGTGCAGTTTTTATAATGGGGTCTTTTATGGGGCATTTCTAATATGAAGACCCTTCAAATCCACTTCAAACCTGAACTGGTCCCTGAAAAATAGTGAGTTTTCCAATTTTGTGAAAAATTGAAAAATTGCTGCTGAACTTTGAAGCCCTCTGGTGTCTTCCAAAAGTAAAAACTTGTCAATTTTAATGTTGCAAACATAAAGTAGACATATTGTATATGTGAATAAAATAAAAAATATTTGGAATATCCATTTTCCTTACAAGCAGAGAGCTTCAAAGTTAGAAAAATGCAAAATTTTCTAATTTTTCATCAAATTTTGGGATTTTTCAACAAGAAAGGATGCAAGGTACCACAAAATTTTACCACTATGTTAAAGTAGAATATGTCACAAAAAAACAATCTTGGAATCAGAATGATAACTAAAAGCATTCCAGCGTTATTAATGTTTAAAGTGACAGTGGTCAGATGTGCAAAAAATGGCCGGGTCCTAAGGTGTAAAATGGCTGGGTCCTTAAGGGGTTAAGTTGCATGTATAGCCTAAATTTAAAAATCTTAAATTTAATCTCTATGGTTCCAAATTATCATAGTGTCACCTGGGAGCCATGGTGAAATTATGAATGAAAACTGGTTTCAAGGCTTTAGTAACATAGTTATCGAGTTCAACCTAAAACCCTACTGTGTTCACCCAGAGGAAGGAAAAAATAAAAAATAAATAAATACATTAGGCTGAGGCTAATTGTCCCATGACAGGGAAAAAATTCCTTCCCAACTGCAATATGGCATCAGAATAATCTCCATAAATCTAGTATCCATAACCTGAAATATTATATTTTTCCAGAAAAACATCCAGGCACCCATTGAACTTGTTTATGGAGTCAAAGTCAGAATACTGTCTGTGATGATGGTGAAATCTTCTTTCCTCTAGATGTAGAGGATGCCCCCTTGTCATGGTTATCGGCCTAGGTATAAAACGATCACTATAAAGATCTCTGTACTGTCCATTCATGTATTTGTACATTGTAATCAGATCGCCCCTAAGAGGTCTTTTCTCCAAACTAAATAACCCCAAGCTTGTTAACCTGTCTTGGTCCTGTAATCCTCCCATACCATTAATTATTTTTGTCGCCCTCCTCTGCACCCTCTCCAGTTCAGCCGTGTCCTTTTTATATACAGGTGCCAAAAATTGGACATAATAATCCATATGTGGTCTGATTAATTATTTATATAGAGGCAAAACTATGTCCTTGCCTTGAGCCTCTATGCCTCTCTTGATACATCCCTGGGCAACCTGGGCAGTTGCACCCAAAAGAGGGCCCCATGAACATATTACATCCATACTCACAATACTGTACTTTGCTGCAATTTGAGCAAAATAGCTGTAAAATCGCAGCGTTTTTGAGCAAATCGTGGAAAAGTACAGTCAGGGCCAGATTTGTAATTTTTCAGGCCCTGGCAGGGCCGATTACAACCCCGACTGGCAGCAGCTATGAGACCCATGGCCGCACTTACATCCCTATTCTCTACGGCCACAGGCTGGTTTAGACTTGCAGGAGCGCGTTGATGTTTATATTCAAGTGCCAACATGTTCAGCGTAGCAGGACCTGCGGGTCATGTGATTAGCTTCAGAACTCTATGGTTTTTCTAAAGGACCTTTGGTGGTTCTCATGACGTGTTCACCCACAATGCAATGTAACGGTGAGTGACAGTTGTTATGGACCAATCCAAAACGGCCAGCCCCTGCCCATAGAAGGGACCTGCACCATCTTGATCCCTCTCTTGGGTTGCTGATTCTGGAAGAGGTAGGACCTCCGCAGCTTACAAGACAATTTACTAGGCCAAAGCCTTGCGGCCTCGGCCTCTAACATAGCGGATACACTAAGCAATTCCCCGCTACTCATCGCAAGATCACTGGACCTAAACGCACCCTTAAATCCAGCGGATCTGTGCTACAAAATCTCTAAGAAGCTAAATTGAGCTTATCTGATCCCAACCAACTGTCAATCGCTGCTCAGCTACATCTGTAGAGACTCTGTTATCTGGACTGTTACTATTGCTTCATGTACAGAAACTCTTCAGTAAAAATTCCTGCAAGTTTTCAGTTAACAGTGATTGTGGACAATCCTTTATTTCTGCATCACCTATTGCTCTTGGGAAGGGTGGCAATAGGCCTATTAAGATTACAGTATTTAACCCTCACCCTGGTGTCACGAGTGCAAGGGTTAACAGCGCCCTTTACTATTCTGAACAGCAACACCCTAACTACCCTACACCCCACAAGCTTTATCCCCCAAGGTTACCACACATGCAAGATTTGCTGGATAATTTACTTTATCCCTTCTCCTGTTAGGTGACATTGGGTTTTCCTGTGTAAATACAGTAGAGAAGAAGACATTTAGTAGACTGGCCTTTTCCTCATCTTCCTCCACCCTTACACCCAGATTATTTCTTAAGTTTTAAGTTTCTTATTATTTATGTAGGATAAAGGTTTTAATCAACTTTATGATAATCACAAAATATCTGAATTTGTCAGATATTTTGCAATGGTTGCAATCCACTTGGAGATTTGTTTTTTAAAGGGATATTCCGTGGAGTAATTATTTTTGCATAATTGTGCTCAGGCAAGTGGTAAAAGTATAAGAAATTCTATATTCTCGCTGAACCACTATGCAGAATTACCATAGTCTGCCTGTGGGATTTCCTACTCAGTGACCACAGTAGTGTCCCACCCCAAGCACTGAGTGGGCAATTCGTTTACCAAATTCAATGCCAGGAGTGCTGCACAGCTCCAACAGGCCAGTAAGGGAGATGAGTAAAGATATATATTTTTTGTGTTAACCACCTGTTTGAGCACAATTACACAAAAATAAAAAATAAAATCACCGCTGGAATTCCAATTTAAGGAAAGAACAGAAAAACTGTTTCTATGGAAAGTTAGATCTTGGTATTGCAATAAAGACTGCAAGTAAAGTTATAGGGTTAATTTGTTTAAGGGGTATTCTGAGTTAAAGGGATGTTCAAGGCAAAAACTTTTTTGTATATATCAACTGGCTCCGGAAAGTTAAACAGATTTGTAAATTACTTCTATTAAAAAATCTTAATATTTCCAATAGTTATTAGCTTCTGAAGGAAAACTTCAGAAGCTAATAACTATTGGAAATATTAAGATTTTTTAACTGTCTAACTGCTCAATGATGATGTCACGTCCCGGGAGCTGTGCATGATGGGAAAATTTCCCCCTAGGAGCTACACAGCTCCTGGGACGTGAGTCATCAGAAAGCAGTTAGACAGAAAACAGCAACTCAACTTCAGAAGCTAATAACTATTGGAAGGATTAAGATTTTTTAATAGAAGGGATTTACAAATCTGTTTAACTTTCCGGAGCCAGTTGATATATAAAAAAAGTTTTTGCCTGGAATACCCCTTTAAAGTTACTTATCCCTTATACTGAGAATACCCCTTTACCCCCTTAAGGACCAAACCAATTTAAATTTTTACACTTACATTTTTTCCTCCTCGCCTTTTTTTAGCCACAATTATTATTATTATTATTATTATTTTCATCTAAAGGGTTGATAGCTGGCTGCGTCCATCGCCACTGAGTGTCTATTAGGGAAGGCCCCAAGCTAGTGAAATCATCTGGTATGGCACAGGCTCAAGTCAGGAGCCTGTCCTGTATACTCTTAAAGAAGAGAGGCGGTGCACAGCGGGGAAGTGCCACACAGCATAGGGGAGAAGAGGACCCAAGGCTCCACTACTGCTGAAGACCGCACAGAGGACAATACGGAGGCAGAGGTGTCAGCAGAGAGCACTGTGGTCAGACAGAAAAGAACAACTCAACTTCAGCAGCTGATAAGTACTGGTAGGAATAAGATTTTTTTAAATAGAAGTGATTTACAAATGTGTTTAACTTTCTGGAGCCAGTTGATAAGAAAAATAATGTTTTTTTTCATGGAATACCACTTTAATGGGGAAGTGGAGGAAGGACAGCACAGCCTGAAAGCAGCTTTTATGTTTGCTTATTCCAGGAGCACATAAAGTCGCACATGCGACTAAGCACTTTTTTGTCCAAATTTTGTAGGTAAGCAAAAACTTTGCAGTGGTCATGTATTTATGAAAAAGTCGCAAGCCCCTTTAAAAAATGTGCAAGTCAACTCCACGTCTGAGGAATTTAAAGGGGTACTCCGGTGAAAAACTTTTTTTTTTTTTTTAAATCAACTGGTGCCAGAAAGTTAACCAGATTTGTAAATTACTTCTATTAAAAAATCTTAATCCTTCCTGTACTTATTTGCTGCTGAATACTACATTGAAAATTCTTTTCCATTTGAAACAGAGCTGTCTGCTGACATCATGAACACAGTGCTCTCTGCTGACATTTTTGTCCATTTTAGGAACTGTCCATAGTAAAAGGAAATCCCCATAGCAAACATATGCTGTTCTGGACAGTTCCTAAAATGGACAGAGATGTCAGCAGAGAGCACTGTGCTCATGATGTCAGCAGACAGCTCTGTGTTTCAAAAAGAAAATAATTTACGCTGTAGTATTCAGCAGCTAATAAGTACAGAAAGGATTAAGATTTTTTAATAGAATTAATTTACAAATCTGTTTAACTTTCTGGCACCAGTTGATTTAAAAAAAAAAAAGGTTTTCACCGGAGTACCCCTTTAACAAGTCTTTAACCACATAGGGACCCAGGGCGTACAGGTACGCCTTCGGTCCCTGGTACTTAAGGACCCAGGGCATACCTGTATGCCCGTGGGAATTTCGGTCCCCGCAGTGCGCCGGGCGGGGAACAGACTGGAGTGACTGCTAATATCGATCAGCAGGCACCCTGCGCAAATGCCCAGGGGGGTCATCAGACCCCCCATGTCGGCGATCGGCGCAAATCTCAAGTGAATTCACACTTGTGATTTGCGCCGATTCCTGGTTATTACGGGTCTATGATGACCCGGTGACCAGGAATATAAGGGGGATCGCGGTGGTCCAAGACACCTACGATCCCCCTGAAGGGATAGGAGTGAGGTGGCAGGGGTGCCACCCCTCCTATCCCTGCTATTGGTGGTCTAGACGCGACCACCAAATTTCGTTTTTTCCCGTTCTGCCCACCCACAATAGGCGGGGCAGGATGGGGAAACGACGGAGGACTGGGCGCTGAAGTCCACTTACCCATTGGCGACGGCTGCGGGCTGCGATCGGGACCGGGATTGGCAGAAGAAGAGGACGGCGATGCAACTCCCTGGATCCAACGGAGGCTGGTGAGTTGCCAAGCAAAATCTGGAGGGCTACAGTCTGAGACCCTATATAGTGGGTTGCAAAACTACAACTCCTTCCTGTATTTATTAGCTCCCAGACAGCTGTTTGGGCATGCTGGGAGTTGTAGTTTTGCAACAGGTGGAGGGTCACAGTTTAGAGATCACTGTACAGTGATCCAACTGTGGCCCTCTAGATCTTGCAAAACTACAACTCCTAGCATGCCCACACAGCAGTTTGCTGTCTGTGCATGCTGAGATTTGTAGTTTTGCAACATCTGGAGCACCACAGTTTAGAAATCACTGTTCAGTGGTCTTTAACTGTAGCTCTCCAGATGTTGCAAAACTACAACTCCCAGCATGCCCAAACAGCTGTCTCGGCATGCTGGGTGTTGTAGTTGAGTACCTCTATCTGTTGCATAACTACATCCCAGCATCACAGCATCCCAACTCCAAGCATGCCCTTCGGCGATCAGTACATGCTGGGGGTTGAAGTTTTGCAACAGCTGGAAGCACACTGGTTGGAAAATACTGAGCTAGATAACTGAAGGTTTTCCAACCAGTGTGCCTCCAGCTGTTGCAAAAGTACAACTCCCAGCATGCACGGTCTTTCAGTACATGCTGGGAGTTGTAGTTTTGAAACAGCTGGAGGTTTGCCCCCCATGTGAACGTACAGGGTACATTCACACGGATGGGTTTACAGTAAGTTTTCTGCTTCAAGTTTGGGCTGCGGCAAATTTTTCACCGCAGCTCAAACTCCTAGCGCAAAACTCCCCGTAAACTCCCGCCAGTGTGAATGTACCCTAAAAACACTACACTACACTACACTAACACATAATAATGGGTAAAACACTACATATACACCCCCTTACACTGCCCCCCCCCCCAATAAAAATGAAAAATGTATTGTACGGCAGTGTTTCCAAAACAGAGCCTCCAGCTGTTGCAAAACAACAATTCCCAGCATTTCCGGACAGCCACTGACTGTCCAGGCATGCTGGGAGTTTATCAACAGCTGGAGGCACCCTGTTTGGGAATCACTGGTGTAGAATACCCCTATGTCCACCCCTATGCAATCCCTAATTTAGTCCTTAACCCCTTCCCGACCTATGACATACCTGTACGTCATGGGTGGCAAGGTGTTCCCGAACCATGACATACAGGTACGTCATAAACATTTTTGCCGCTACTCGCGGCATCCCGCAGCGCCCGGAAAGATGGTGGCTATCACTGATAGCCAGCCATCTTACCATGCGACCAAGGGGGGTTTCATCCCCCACCCCCCCAGCGATCGCTGCTATCAGCTGGTCAAATCTGACTAGCTGATAGCAGCGTTTCGCTATCAGAATACTTAGCAGCGCAGTGTTTGAGTCCCGATCACGAGGATTGGGACACACACCACTCTGCTAAGTGTCCCTTACCCGTCCCCCGGCGTCCCTTACCCGTCCGAGCGGTGTCCCGAGCGGTCCCTGCGCGAGCGACGTCCTCCATGCGGTCCCGGCGGCGCTGCGTCCCGGAGGTGAGTTTCCGGCAGCAGTGCGGCATCTTCATTGGCAGCAGTGAGATCGCCGTAAAGCGATCTCACTGCTGCCTCTGGGAGTTTCAAAACTGCAACTCCCAGCATGCCCAGACAGCCTTTGGTCTCCAATCGGTGCTCTTCCTGATGTTGCAAAACTACAAATCTCAGCATGCTCAGTCTGTCCTGGCATGCTGGGAGTTGTAGTTCTCTAACATCTGGAAGAGCACAGATTGGAGACCATTATACAGTGGTCTCCAAACTGTGGACCTCCAGATGTTGCAAAACTACAACTCCCAGCATGCCCAGACTGCCCAAGCATGCTGGAAGTTGTAGTTCGGCAACATCTGATCCTTCAGATATTGCCGAACTACAACTTCCAGCATGCCTGGGCAGTCTGGGCATGCTGGGAGTTGTAGTTTTGCAACAACTGGAGGCACACTAGTTGGGAAACATTGTCCGTATCCTACCTCAGTGACTCCAGCTGTTGTCATGCATGCTGGGAGTTGTAGTTTTGCAACAGCTGGAGGCACACTGGTTTGGAAACACTAAGTTTGGTTGCAAAACACTTAAAAGTTTATTACTTAACTTAGTGTTTCCAAACCAGTGTTCCTCCAGCTGTTGCAAAACTACAACTCCCAGCATGCACGGACAGCCAAAGGGCATGCTCGGAGTTTGCAACAGCTGGATGTTTTCCCCCTCCCCCCAATGTGAATGTGCAGGGTACACTCACATGGGCGGAGGTTTACAGTGAGTATAAGGCTGCAAGTTTGAGATGGCGCAAATTTTGCGCTGCAGCTCAAACTTCCAGCGGCAAACTTGCTGTGAACCTCTGCCCATGTGACTGTACCCTAAAAACGCTACACTACACTGACACTAACCTAAAATAAAAAGTAAAAAACACTACATATCCCTACACAGCCCCCCCTCCCCCAAAAAATGAAAAACATCTGGTACGCTACTGTTTCCAAAACGGAGCCTCCAGCTGTTGCAAAATAATAACTGCCAGTATTGCCGGACAGCCATTGACAGTCCAGGCATGCTGGGAGTTTTGCAACAGCTGGAGGCGCCCTGTTTGGGAATCATTGGCATAGAATACCCCTATGTCCACCCCTATGCAAATCCCTAATTCAGGCCTCAAATGCGCATGGCGCTCTCTCACTTTGGAGCCCTGTCGTATTTCAAGGCAACAGTTTTGGGACACATATGGGGTATCGCCGTACTCGGGAGAAATTGCCTTACAAATTTTGGGGGGCTTTTTCTTCTTTAACCCCTTATGAAAAGGTGAAGTTGGGGTCTACACCAGCATGTTAGTGTAAAAATAATTTTTTTACACTGACATGCTAGTGTTGCCCTATACTTTTCATTTTCACAAGAGGTAAAAGGGAAAAAAGACCCTCTAAATTTGCAATGCAATTTCTCCCGAGTACGGAGATACCCCATATGTGGGCGCAAAGTGCTCTGGGGGCGCACAACAAGGCCCAGAAGGGAGAGTGCACCATGTACATTTGAGGCGATTTGCACAGGGGTGGCTGATTGTTACAGCAGTTCTGACAAACGCAAAACCATAAATATCCATATGTGACCCCATTTTGGAAACTACACCCCTCACGGAATGTAATAAGGGGTGCAGTGAGCATTTACACCCCACTGGCGTATGACAGATTTTTGGAACAGTGGTCTGTGAAAATGAAAAATAAAATTTTTGATTTGCACAGTCCACTGTTTCAAATATCTGTCAAACGCCAGTGGGGTGTAAATGCTCACTGCACCCCTTATTAAATTCCATGAGGGGTATAGTTTCCAAAATGGGGTCACATGTGGGGGGTCCATTGTTCTGGCACCATAGGGTCTTCCTAAATGGGACATGCCCCCCAAAAACCCTTTCAGAAAAACTCACTCTCCAAAATCCCATTGTTGCTCCTTCCCTTCTGAGCCCTCTACTGCGCCCGCCGAACACTTTACATACGCATATGAGGTATTTCCTTACTCGAGAGAAATTGGGTTACAAATTTTAGGGTGATTTCTCTCATTTTACCCCTTGTAAAAATTCAAAAATTGGGTCTACAAGAAAATGCGAGTGTAAAAAATGAAGATTTATAATTTTCTCCTTCACTTTGCTGCTATTCCTGTGAAACACCTAAAGGGTTAAAACACTTACTGAATGTCATTTTGAATACTTTGGGGGGTGCAGTTTTTATAATGGGGTCATTTATGGGGTATTTCTAATATGAAGACCCTTAAAATCCACTTCCAACCTGAACTGGGCCCTGAAAAATTACGATTTTGAAAATCTTGAGAAAAATTGGAAAATTGTTGCAGAACTTTGAAGCCCTCTGGTGTCTTCCAAAAGTAAAAACTTGTCAATTTTTTTATGCAAACACAAAGTAGACATATTGTATATGTGAATCAATATGTAATTTATTTGGAATATCCATTTTCCTTTCAAGCAGAGACTTTCAAAGTTAGAAAAATGCTACATTTTAAACATTTTCATGAAATTTTTAGATTTTTTTACCAAGAAAGGATGCAAATATCAGTGAAATTTTACCAATAACATAAAGTAGAATATGTCACGAAAAAACAATCTCGGAATCAGAATGATAAATAAAAGCATCCCAGAGTTATTAATGTTTAAAGTGACAGTGGTCAGATTTTCAAAAAATGCCAAGGTCCTGAAGGTGAAAATGGGCTGGGTCATGAAGGGGTTAAATGCACATGGCGCTCTCTCACTTCGGAGCCCTGTCGTATTTCAAGGAAACAGTTTAGGGCCACATGTGGGGTATTTCCGTACTCTGGAGAAATTTCACTTCAAATTTTGGGGAGCTTTTTTTTCTTTTACTCCTTATAAAAATGAATAGTTGGGGGCTACACCAGCCTGTTAGTGTAATAAAAATTTAATTTTTTACACTAACATGCTGGTGTTGCCCCATACTTTTTATTTTCACAAGCGGTAAAAGCAAAAAAATATAAAAAATTTGTACGGAAATTCCCCATATGTGGGCGTAAAATGTTCTGCGGACGCACAACAAGGCTCAGGAGTGAGAGCGCACTATGCACATTTGAGGCCTAAATTGGTGATTTGCACAGGGGTGGCTGATTTTACAGCGGTTCTGACATAAACGCAAAAAAATAAATACCCACATGTGACCCCATTTTGGAAACTACACCCCTCACGGAACGTATCAAGGGGTATAGTGAGCCTTAACATCCCACAGGTGTTTGACAAATTTTCATTAAAGTTGGACGTGAAAATGAAAAGAAAAAATTTGCACTAAAATGCTGGTGTTACCCTAAACTTTTCATTTTCACAAAGGAAAATAGGAAAAAAGACCCCCAAAATTTGTAGCCCCATTTCTTCTGAGTAAGAAAATATCCCATATGTGGATGTATAGTGTTCTGCAGGTGATCAACAATGCTCAGAAGAGAAGCGCCATTGTGATTTTGAAGAGAAAATTTGTCTGGAATTGAAGGCCACGTGTGTTTACAAAGCCCCCATAGCGCCAGAACAATGGACCCCCCCACATGTGACCCCATTTTTGAAACTACACCCTTCACAGAATGTAATAAGGGGTACAATGAGCATTTACGCCCCATAGGTGTCTGACAGATTTTTGGAACAGTGATCCGTGAAAATGAAAAATACAATTTTTCATTTGCACAGCCCACTGTTCCAAAGATCTGTCAAACACCAGTGGGGTGTAAATACTCACTGCACCCCTTATGAAATTCTGTGAGGGGTGCAGTTTCCAAAATAGCTCAATGGCGCTCCTCCTCTTCTGAGCATTGTAGTGCGCCAGCAGAGCACTTGACGTCCACACATGGGGTATTTCCATACTCAGAAGAAATTGGGTTACAAATTTTAGGGGTAATTTTCTCCTATTACCCCTTGTAAAAATTTAAAATTTGGGGAAAAAACTGCATTTTAGTGAAAACATTTTCCAAAATAGTATTCCATGGTTTTTTTGCTGTTCTGGCACCATAGGGGCTTCCTAAATGCGACATGCCCCCCCCCCCCCCCAAAAAAAAAAAAAAAAAAAAACATTTCAGCAAAATTTGCTTTCCAAAAGCCAAATGTGACTCCTTCTCTTCTGAGCATTGTAGTTCACCTGCAGAGCATTTTACATCCTAACATGGGGTATTTATATACTCAGAAGAGATGGAGTTACAAATTTTGGGGGGCATTTTCTCCCATTACCCTTTGTAAAAATGATACATTTGGGGAAAAAACTTTAGTAAATGATAAATTTGGGGGAAAAACTTTAGTGAAAAAAAATATTTTTCATTTACACATCCGACTTTAACGAAAAGTCCTCAAACACCTGTGGGGTGTTAAGGCTCACTGGACCCCTGGTTACGTGCCTTGAGGGGTGTAGTTTCCAAAATGTTATGCCATGTGGGGGTTTTCTGCTGTTCTGGCACCATAGAGGCTTCCTAAATGTGACATGCCCCCCAAAACCCATTTCAGCAAAATTCACTCTCCAAAATCCCATTGTCGCTCCTTCCCTTCTGAGCCCTCTATTGCGCCCGCTGAACACTTCACATACACATATGAGGTATTTCCTTACTCGAGAGAAATTGGATTACAAATTTTGGGGGGCTTTTTCTTTTATTACCCCTTGTAAAAATTCTAAAACTGGGTCTACAAGAACATGCAAAGAAAAAATGAAGATTTTGAATTTTCTCCTACACTTTGCTGCTATTACTGTGAAACACTTAAAGGGTTTACAAACTTTCTGAATGTCATTTTGAATACTTTGAGGGGTGCAGCCCTTCAAATCTACTTCAAAACTAAACTGGTACCTGAAAAATTCAGATTTTGAAAATGTTGTGAAAAATTGGAAAATTGCTGCTGAACTTTGAAGCCCTCTGATGTCTTCCAAAAGTTAAAACATGTCAACTTTATGATGCAAACATAAAGTAGACATATTGTGTACCTGAATCAATATATAATTTATTTGGTATGTCCATTTTCCTTACAAGCAGAGAGCTTCAAAGATAGAAAAATGCAACATTTTCAATTTTTTCATCACATTTTGGAATTTTTCACCAAGAAATGATTCAAGTATCAGCGAAAATTTACCACTAACATAAAGTAGAATATGTCACGAAAAAACAATCTCGGAATCAGAATGAAAAGTGAAATCATCCCAGAGTTATTAATGCTTAAAGGGGTTCTCCGGTGCTTAAACATCTTATCCCCTATCCAAAGGATAGGGGATAAGATGCTTGTTCGCGGGAGTCCCGTAGCTGGGGACCGCCGGGATCATGCACGCGGCACCCTGTTTGTAATCAGTGCCCGGAGCTTGTTCGCTCCGGACTGATTACCTGCGACCGCAGGGCTGGCGGCGTGTGACGTCATGCCTCCGCCCCCGTGTGATGTCACGCTCCGCCCCTCAATGCAAGCCCCCTCCCGTAGGCTTGTATTGAGGGTCGGAGCGTGACGTCACACGGGGCGGAGGCGTGACGTCACACCCCGCCCGCCCTGCGGTTGACCATAATCAGACCCGGAGCAAACACGCTCTGGGTCTGATTACAAACGGGGTGCCGCGTGCATGATCCCTCGGGTCCCCAGCTGCGGGACTCCCGCGATTAGGCATCTTATCCCCTATCCTTTGGATAGGGGATAAGATGTTTAAAGGGGTACTCCGCCTCTGGCATCTTAGCCCCTATCCAAAGGATAGGGGATAAGATGTTAGATCGCCGCGGTCCCGCTGCTGATGGATGATGATGCTGGGGATGATGATCGCCGCTGCGGCACTCCGCCATCATTACTGCACAAAGCGAGTTCTCTCTGTGCGTAATGACGGGCGATACAGGGGCTGGAGCAGCGTGACATCATGGCTCCGCCCCTCATGACATCACAGCCCGTCCCCTTAATGCAAGTCTATGGCAGGGGGCGTGACGACCACCACGCCCCCTCCCATACACTTGTATTGACGGGGTCGGGCCGTGATGTCACGAGGGGCGGAACATTGACGTAACGATGCTCCGGCCCCTGTATTGCCTGTCATTACGTGCAGAGCGATCTCGCTCTGTGCAGTAATGATAGCGGGGTGCTGCAGCAGCGATCCCCGGGTTTCCCAGCAGTGGGGCCGCGGTGATCTTACATCTTATCCCCTATCCTTTGGATAGGGGATAAGATGTTTAGGGACGGAGTACCCCTTTAAGCACCGGAGTACCCCTTTAAAGTGACAGTGGTCAGATGTGCAAAAAAATTGCCGAGTCCTAAAGATATAAATGGGCTGGGTCCTTAAGGAGTTAAAAAAGTTGCTCAAAAGTCTCAGCTGAGACTTTTGTGTTTTGTTTATGAGCTCCAAATTTATCAACCCCCTGTGTTAGTATGATAAATATGTAGCACATAAGCAAAACTAAAGCAAAAAAAAATAAATAAGCCTTCATTACGTGCTTACCAAAGCAAACAATGATAAATGCCCCCCATAGATATTTAGGATTTGACCACATTTCCTCTTTAAAATAAACGTATAAAATGCAGATCTTAATTAATTCTCCGATAGGGTGTTTATGCTCTAGGTGCAGATTTCTTTGAGATACAGCATCAAAGATTTGACATATTAAACTATGTTGTTTGAATATACTATTCCAAGTACAGATGAGGAAAGCTATATTATTATTCTAACCTGACATTCTAACTTTACTCATCTGCTTTTTCCCACTTTTGTAGAAATAAAAAAAATGTAGGCACTATGTAAGCTGGTGAATGCACACTAGCTTGTAAATACAATAGTTTAGAAGATGGAATGATGGTAAAAAACCTGCAACTGGTCTGCTTTTGGTATTGGGCTTCAGGCGAAATACTCTGAAGTCAAAAAAAGGAATTCTAATAAAGCCACATCTCCACCCTCTACTCACACGCCCAAAACATTCTATGCCTTAAAACTAAACAGGACTCGCAACCAAAGATAAGATGTTGCTCAGCGAGGGACAGCAAAGCCTGAATGGCTGGATGCCATTGAATTCCTTGAGTAATTACTGAATCGCTCTTGTAGTTTTTCAGACAGACTGACACTAAATGTAGTTCTGACTACTTGTTTTGAAGTATTATTACATAGAGTATAATACCACTTTTATTCCCTACAATCAATAGGTGACATACCAACCTGAGTAAATTACAAAGAGTTATGTAAATCAAATCAGTGAAAGTAAAGGAATAGATAATAGATAAAGAATCAGACCATATACCAAGGCTAACACAGCTGACTGGTGGAATACATTTTGATTAAGGGTGGGGTCATATGTAACTCATCCACAGCGTATTTTGTGCCTCCAGCTGTTGCCAGCCACCTTCCCCTGCCTCGCAACAAGGGGCCTGCGAGTCGTTGAGTGCACTCAGAAATCGCGGCTTTTCCATGATGTCAGAGTGAACTCAACGACTCGAAGGCCCCCTGTCTGGGTGCTCGTAGTGGCAGATTGCCGCTGCGAGCAGACCAGGGGCGGGGTGAGGCAGGGGAAGGGGGTGGCAATAGCTGGAGGCACAAAATGGAGCAGGTCACCGGCGGATCCGCAGCGTAAAATATGTTGCAGATCTGTTCTGTGTGACCCTAATTGTTTGCTGAACATACGTTTGACTGACTGTTATCTCTCCAGACCTCTTAATGCACATGAACACTTGATGTTCCTGTGTTGTCTATGGGGAAAGGAAAGGTAATCTGTGGCCAGGCTGCTCTTGTGCTGGTTTATGCCCCCAAAAACAAAAGGAACAAGTGGTGTAAATCAATCACACACAACAATTTTCTCCACCATCATTATCTGCCGTTGAAGAGTCAGGAGACCTGCATACACCTTAGAGAGTACAGCGGGTTTGGTTGACTTTAGTATAAGGTTTATATATAATGAAGATTTATTTGCCCATGGCTTTCACTAACTGTATTAAAAAAGAAACATCATCTATAATCGTGTACAATTCTAAGCTACTGTTTCTTTCCACACAAAATTGGTCCATAATTTCTTTTTACAGTACGTTTAATAGAAAACAGTTTAAAAAAACTGAAGCAAAAAATCATAGCATGATAAGGCCTTGTACATCTGCCCATAGGTGTTAGGGACATAGGGGGACATTTATAAAAACTTGCTTATTTATGTCTTTTTTTAGTTGTTTTATTTTGCGTAATGTTTTGCTTACGTGCACCAAATTTATAACAAGTCACACAGCCTTAAAAAAATTGTCTCACGTAAGCAAATCAGCTTTTTTCCTCCATTCTGTTTTCCATTTTGAGATTTTGCTCATGTAAGCAAAATCTGTAAGCCAGGGTTGCGCTGGCGTAAATGTATGGACTTTTTTGATGGTGTGGAACATTTTTGCGAGTGTCACTGCAAGTCATTTTTGAAAATTTGCTTATATAAGCCAAACAGAATTTTCTTGTTCTTCTCACTCTGCCAGTCAAAAGTTGCACAGAAAAGGGCCTAGTCGCACAGGAGACATTTGAGAGACAAATATAAGCAATAAAAAATCTACTAAATGATTTTATAAATATCCCCCATAGTTGATAGGCACTTTGTATGCTTACATATAGTACCACCACATAACCACCATTTGAACGTGCTCTGCTCAGCGTTTGGAACAAACTGTGCAGAACTCTGGAGCTGGCGCTAAGAGCTTGTGACATCATAGCCCCATCCACTCATTTTGTCATGCCCCGTCCCCTTAATGCAAGTCTATGGGAGGGGGAGTGACAGCTGCCACGCCCCCTCTCATAGACTTGCATTGATGGGGCGAAGTGTGACATCATGAGGGGGTGGGGCTTTGATGTCACGAGCTCCCAGCGCCAGCTCCAGCGTTCGTAACAGTTTGTTCCAATTGCTGAGCAGCAGAGTACCCCTTTAATGTACAATTCTGGGTTCAAAATGCCCCAGTAGTTTTTATTGGGACCCATTCAAATATTTAGATGATTCTGATAAAATTGAGACTTTTTGAGGGATGGCTCTCAAAGAATTGCTAACCATATTTATACATGTACATGGTCATCACATTACAATGTCGCTTCCATGATACCTAAAAAAATCCTAAGATTAGCTGATCTGGCTTGATTATCTGAATGTATTGTATGGTATGTAAAGTATCCTATCTCTTAACCATTAGAGAAAATGGCAGAGAATATGATGTGATTTGTCCATCCAATCATCCTTCTATGACAAAAATGTCAATTTATCAACGGTGCTGGTCATCTAAACTTGCACTGACTGAAAGCTTGTTTGACTTTAAAGTCGGTTGTCAATTGAAGAGATGCAACCAAAAAAACATTTCTTTGAAAATTTCAAGAACGTACACCAGTGGCAGAAATATTTCTCAGAATATATTCTCATGTGTACTAAGAAGATATTCCTGAGTATGGCTACTTCCTTCAGAAGACCTTAACACGTATACTTACTGAGACTGGTGTTATAGAAAGATACCTTATATAATTAATATGCTTTGAATATCACTACTGGTAGTGTGTTGTTTGTGCAGAAACTAACCCATTTAGCCAATCACTGGCCACCGTAAGTGCTGAGCAGGGCACTTTTATTGGGGGGGGGGGGGGGGGGTAATGTGTCACCAGTAATCTAGAAGTAGGGGGTTGGTAAGTGGTAACTGGGAGCTTTGTTGAAGCAGCTTGGGGGAATCGGAGTAGGCGATCATTGCTTTTTAATAATTTTTACACTACCATAAAAATATTTAAAACATTTTTTACCCCCAGACAACCCAACTTTAACCCCATAGGGTGCAAAATTCTGGTACTCAGAGTTAAAACCCCATAAAAAATGTCATAAAACACATGTGGGCAGTCTTTATGGGGTTGACAATATTTTATAACTATACAATTACATTGTTGAAAACAAGGGATCTGCCAACAATAATCTAATATCTATGGCTAGCTTTTGGTCTAGGTGTTGTTGAAGTGAACAGTAAATGCTGCTAGCCTTTTGGCTGCATTTTCTGGGAGTTGTAGTCAAACAAACATTGACAATAATAATAGACCTACATCTTAATGTAAATATTTTTAACCACACATACTGCGATATAAGCAAAAGTAAATGTGTAGAAATGCAAGAATGCAAAAAATAAAATAAAACAGCATAGGGAGCAAGGAATCCATTTCTGAACATGAGTTTTCCAACACAAGCATGCCGACCACACAATGAGGATCACCAACACACCCTTCTGGTCAGTGACTTATGACTTTCACATTCTAGAATGACACACCAAAGTCTGCATGTTCACCTTCTCCCAGATTAAACTAAATGACAGTTCAGTTCAGACTTTACGTGGTTATAATGCATGGTTGCAGTGTCACTTTGCATAAAAATATATGCAAACTTAATGTCAAAGCTTCCTGAGCAGAACAGTCTCCTGCAGCAATGAAGTCAGACATGCAATGATCTGCCGTCTCTATGTCTTTAAACTGAGACCTCAATGAACTTTGAGTTGGAAATGAAAAGTATTTGCTTTTTTTTTAAGTTGTAAATTCTTTATCCTTATCTAAATATGAGTCATAGAGTGAATAAGTCCGACTGTGCAAATTTCATTCAACCCCCTCATTGCTAAATGCTTAATGTAACTACGGAAGTGCAGGTGCCTTTAAATAAAGAGAATAAAACTGTTTTCCAACTTATTGCAATAGATTTCTTTACCAATTTCTAGTACAGTGGCTGAATATGTCTCTCCGGGCTGGAGTGGTCACTGGGAGTGAACATGAGAGAGGTGGGGACATAGCTGCAGGTAACAGAAGATGGATGGCAGCCAGCCACACCTAGCTGTGACATACAGTAAGCTGATCCCTCTGCCCCTACCCCCTTCCTACAAACCAACATAAAAAGGGAAGGCTGTAGCCTGATAGACACTGGATCCCTCTAGCAGACCAGCAACACCAGCTTCTCTCCTCTTCTGTTATCATCTACACTTGGCACAATGTCTTTCCAGAGCAGAAGCTTCAGCACTCGCTCAGCTGTCCCCCAGGGAGGATACAGCTCAGTTAGAGTCAGCCAGACCCGCACATCCAGTGGAGGAGCTGGTGCAGGATTTGGAAGGGCAGGAGGCTTCAGCAGCTCAAGCTTGTCCAACCTGGGCGGCTCAGTAAAGAGAAGCGTCTCCTATGGTGTTTCCAGTGGCAGAGCTGGTGTTGGTGGTGGCTCTCTCTATGGAGGTGGATCTGGCTCTGGATTCGGTGGTGGCTATGGTGGTGGATTCGGTGGTGGCTATGGTGGTGGACTCGGAGGCGGTGCTGTATCTGGACATGGAATCCAAGAAGTCACCATTAACCAAAGCCTGCTGGCCCCCCTTAACCTGGAAATTGATCCAGCAATCCAAACCGTTAGGAAGGAAGAGAAAGAACAGATCAAGACTCTTAACAACAAGTTTGCTTCTTTCATTGACAAGGTAAGGGATGCATTATTAATTTAAGCCAATAATATTTAATAGCATTACTTGGCAAAAGCTTGGTGGCATCCTTTAATGATATATCTAGGAAAAAAAAGTATGCATTTTACAAGGATAAGCCTGATACATGTAATGTTGGTGGGCACCTATGTACTTCAGTCCACATTTCATTCATTTAGGGGTCATACATCAAGCCACCTAGAAATAACATATTGCATGCAGTTATTGTGGCAGCATTAAGCTCTGTGCAGCTCCCAAGAGCAAAATACAACTGTGACATTCTAGAACTGTCTTAATCTTTAACTGTATCAGTGCTGCAACAGGTGTCTTATGATGAGTGTGCCCGAGTACAGAACTAATACAGTATCTTTTCTGCTAACAGGTAAGATTCCTGGAACAGCAAAACAAAGTTTTGGAGACAAAATGGGAACTTCTGCAGAACCAGAAGTCTGCAAAGTCCAGCAACGTAGGACCCATGTTCGAAGCTTACATTGCCAACCTCAGAAGGCAGCTAGACAGCCTGGTCAATGATAAGGGCAGACTGGATGGAGAACTAAGGAACATGCAAGATTTGGTTGAAGACTTCAAGAACAAGTAAGTCAACATATAAAACATTGGTTACTTTGTAAATTATAAAATGCCCAGTATATTGGAATATGTAGTTTGTTTGGTCACAGACATATTACTGTACATTACTGTAACAAACTGCTTTTTGTATGGGCGAGTACCACACCCTAACGGGACCATAGAAAATGGAAAGAGGGCAGGGTTTGCAAAAATCCTGTGTTGGCCAAGCAGAGGCTGACAGGAACTAAAGCAAACAAAGTAGATAAACCTGGGGTGTGTCTCATAGGAGTCAGTCAATAGCAGGTATAAAATCTTCATGTCCAGTATAAATGACAATGAAAAGTATGGTTTGATTTAATTTTCAGCATTTAGTCATCCTTCAGCGAATGTTTTATCACATTGCGTCAATAGCACATGTATGCACATATACATTCATTCATGTATGCATACATACATACATACATATATGCATACTACAGTAAAGGGGGACTTCAGTATACACCTACTCTGTGCACAGTTTGGGGTTTAAAAAAAATATTGCATATTTTCTGGAATTGTGCTTATCTGGGATTTGATATTTCTACCAAATAAGAGCAAGTTTTGGACAGTTTCACTGTGACAGATCAGCCCATTGTTAGTAATGTTAAGCACAAACACTAACTCCTGCCAAAGTTTATAATGAAAGCTCCCTTGATACACAGAACAGCACACAGCCTAACCTTTTCCTTCCCGGAGGAACTGTGTCTGTGTTTTGAGTTCTATTTTTCTTCTAAAATCCTGGCAAAAGGCTTTAAACAATGATGGGCATGACATTTTTCCCACTATTATGCCCAATATGGAATCATTTTCATGCTCACTTCTAACTAAGGACACAACATCAGAGACAGTTACAAAGGAACATATATAGCAAGGTCTTGTAGTAATTCTGTCTTCATATGAAATGACACAATTCTCAGGAAAATCTATCATTGGAGAGGTAAGAGCATGAAAGGAAATATCCGGCTGCCCAGTTTCCTGAGGAGATTATATAACAATGAATAGAAAGGGAACACAGTTGTTTTTTGTCTTGCATTTCAAGCCCTTCCTGACAACCGTACTCACCATCCTTGTGTCTTTTTTCCTCCTTGTAGGTATGAGGATGAAATCAACAAGCGCACCTCTGCTGAAAATGAATTTGTTGTTCTTAAGAAGGTGAGCTTTTTTTTCTGGTCTAAGTATCTTATTTTCTAATATAATAATCCAGTCGTTGTAGAAACATCTCTGAGCTTCTATATAAACCTTCCTTTAGGATCTTGATTGGTTAAATGATACTTGAAGATCCTTCCATGGCCATAGACAATGCAGCTATGGACTATAACCTGCAATTTCATGATGGTTTTCTGCTCTTTACAGGATGTGGATGCTGCTTACATGAACAAAGTAGAACTGGAAGCCAAGGTTGATGCTTTGACTGATGAGATCAACTTCCTGAGAGCTCTGTATGAAGCTGTAAGTAGCTCTAAATAGAAGTTACTGATCCTGGATTGGAGATCAGTATAGAAAATACTGAATATCCAGTATTCCAATGCCTTAATTCTAATTTTCTTTCTCCTCTGCAGGAGCTGCGTGAGCTGCAGGCACAGATCTCAGACACCTCAGTTGTCCTGTCCATGGACAACAACAGAGCCTTGGACCTGGACAGCATCATCGCCGAAGTTAAGGCTCAATATGATGATATCGCCGCCAAGAGCCGCGCAGAGGCTGAGTCTGTGTACCAAAACAAAGTAAGTGTACAATAACTGCTACAAATGTTACGACACATTTTACTCTATTTTCATTCAACAACTGTAATTCTGTAAAATGTTTAAAAGACAGTGTAATGCATTATGTAAAATTTGCCTCTACAGTTCCAGGAGCTCCAGGCCACAGCTGGACGTCATGGAGATGATCTGCGCTCCACCAAGGCTGAGATCTCTGAGCTCAACCGTGCCATCCAGAGGCTTCAGGCTGAGATTGAGAATGTGAAGGCCCAGGTAATTTTAATATTCTATCCATACCAATGTTAACTCAAAGCACTTGAGCCCCAATGCAATGCCTGCAATAGCCCCTCCACCCCCACCATGTGTCATGTACTGGTATCATTTCATGTGCCCAGAGTTTACTGCTCACCCAGTTTTGAAGAATACTAGATGCATAGAGACACTATGAGAAATGAATCTTCTCTCTTTATATGAGACGGGTGGGGCAGAAGAATCAAGAGAACATGAATTTTAGACAATGTAACATCTTTTACAGATATTTATAACACTTTGTAGCAGGTGCAATAACGGAAAGTTAATGCTGCCTGGAAGCAACAAAAAGCAGGCAGCCAGCATACACCTGGATTAGTTACCGGTTAGATGGCTTTGTGAAAGTTTAGTCTGAGGGCAGGGCGTAGGCGCATGATTCATGGTGTGATCAGCTGCTGCTCTTAAATAATGCAGGTCATGGTACTTCTGTCTTGGTGCACAATGAGCAGTCTGACTTATGATTCCACCTGCTCTCTGTAACCTGCTACCATTACAAAGCTTCATAATACAGGAATACATGGAATGCTGCAGTGAACCCAGTCGTGACAAATACTTAATTCTTATTACAATTATTTTTTTATATATTAGCGTGCTAAGCTGGAAGCACAGATTGCTGATGCTGAAGGACGTGGTGAACTGGCACTGAAGGATGCCCGTGAGAAATTGGCAGAGCTGGAGTCCGCTCTGCAGAAGGCCAAGCAGGACATGGCCCGCCAACTGCGTGAATACCAGGAACTGATGAATGTTAAGCTTGCCCTGGATGTTGAGATCGCCACCTACAGGAAACTGCTGGAAGGAGAAGAGAGCAGGTGAGGAAAAGGCTATGGGTAGTTTGTGGGTAGTCTAAATTCAGTTATTCACTCTATATTAGTCTGCTTCTTCAGCTAAGAAGAATTTCAGAATAAACTATAAGGTTTTAATATAAATTAATTTCAAATGTTTTATTTTTCATTTCAGACTGTCAGGTGAAGGCGTTGGCGCTGTTAGCGTATGTAAGTATCTGTTCTTTGTAATGCAATGACTATTTGGAGTCAAGGATTGATGTAGGAAAAGTCTTTGGAAGCCTTATGCAGAACCCTAACTCCATTTCTTTTTTCTACAGCTGTGGTAAACTCAAGCTCTTCATCTGGAGGTGGAAGTGGATTTGGAAGCTATGGTGGATCAAGTTATGGTGCTGGATCAGGCTTTGGTGCTGGATCTGGTTTTGGTGCTGGATCAGGTTTTGGTGCTGGATCAGGTTTCGGCAACAGCTCTATCAAGTTCGGCAGCGGTGGTGGATCATCAAGCGCTGTGAAGTCCTACTCTTTGTCAACATCTTCCAGCAGAAGCAGCCAAAGATTCTAAGAGGCTTCTGTAGTCCCTGAGTAATGACATCACCAGTACCATCCATACCTCCCTACAAAAAAGAGGCACCATGTGTAAGCGCTAGGTTTGCCTTGCATTATTATACCTTAAAATTGTGCCTTGTATCACTAACACTGTTTGGGGGTATGGCTGGTCACTGATGTTGTTAAAAACAACACTTCTCTTTCGCTTCTTCTTACTGCCCTTTATGTCTGTGCTCTCCTTGAGTGCAACCTAGTTCCATCAGAACTGACTGTTGGTTAAGCCATTTTACAGCACCCTAATAAATCCTTTGCAGGTCAATGTTTAGAATGGTGGTGATGCCCGTATCCCCCCTTCCCACCCCAAAGAAAACCAAAAAAAACAATTACAGTATTTTAGGGTGGGATAAACATTAAATGCAGTTTCCATTATTGTATATATCAGTCAAAATAATTGGTGCTATTATTCACCCTCAACTATGTCTTCTCAAATTGCTGATACCAAGGAAGTCACTGATGCCTTTAACAAAAATCTGTCCCCGCGTCTGTGTAAGAAGCAGCACTGAAAAAACTCCAGTTTTCCACTCTGTAACGTCTGGTCTGTGTTAGTTGGTGGAAGTCTTCTGACTTTGTTTGGGGGGGATTTTATGTACGGTGTGGAATTGTGAAACATCTTTAATAAAATTCCTTCTGATTCAAAAATACCACGTGTTGCGTACCTTCTTGCACTGCACTTTGCACCTGCGGAGGTTGTTAACCAGTTATATAACAGGCGGGGAAGGGAGTGCACGGCACAGTACACAGTACACATCTACCTGGAGGAGATGGTTCTCTCTGAAAGGTTACTAACATGGTTTACTTGCCCAAGAAATATACACTAGGGTTTCAATATAAGCAACATATATTCCTATATGCAGGGCCGGTGCAAGGATTTCTGCCTACACAAGTGAAGCTCCATTTTGGCGACACCCTCCCCCCCCCCCCCAGATTAAGTCACCTGCCCGCTAGCTGTTGCAACTACAACTCCCAGTATGTCCTCACTGTTTAAGGGAATGGTGGGAGTGTTAGTCTTGCAACGGCTAGCTCGCTTCGGCTAGCTGTTGCAAGACTACAACTCCCAGCATGCCCTTACAGTGAGGATTTGCTGAGTTGTAGTTGAACCAGCTAGTGGGCAGGTGGCAGATGCAGGTGGGTGGCTAGGGAGGAGAGCCGGCCATCTCACAGAAATATAACAATAGGGCACTGTAATTTCATATTTCCCGCTCAGAGCCCTGATCATGGCTCTGGCTGGAAATACGAAATTACATTGCTGTACTTTTATATTTCTGTGAGCCGGCCAGGTCCGCTCCCCACATCTACCGCCCTATAGCTGTAGCAACTACAAATCCCCGCATGCCCTTAAAGTGAGGACATGCTGGGAGTTGTAGTTGCAGTTGCACCAGTCAGTGGACGGTGGGGGGGGGGCTTGGTAGATGCAGGCAGGTGGCCAGGGAGCTGCGCAAATGTCGCAGTCGCAGAATGCCTTTTCTTTGTGGGACTCACAGGCAATGTTCTCTGATCAGTCTCGTCCTTGTGGCGTGATGTTATGTTATGGCCCAAGGGGCAGATGGTATTCACCCCTTCTTGTCATGACGCCAGGGCGTGGTTTAGCCTTAACCACCGAAAGGTAATACTGCTGATCCTGGGTTGATTAAGGATAACAGCAGCTTTACCGAGGCAAGATAGGGGATCTAGTCTTTGCAGTACAGCCAAATATCCCAGTGAGGTGACCATTGACACAGGGGGACCTCGCAGGCTTGTTGGGACTTGCAGTAGTTAGACTGACTTTAGTGCAGGCAACGGTGACTACAGATGAACTTGACTTGACAGAGATGGTGACTGACAATAAGATGACTTGACTTACTGATGACCGACTTGTGGCTGCAGGACTTTAGGCTTGAGGCCTCCAATGCTCTGGACACAGACACTGGAACAACTTGACTGCACTGGACCTCAGGAACTGAGAGAGATTGCAGCCCCTCCCCTGGTTATATAGGGGGCTGTGCAAGGAGCCCATAGGTCACTTGGGGGGGGGGGGGGGTCATCTGGTCACTGGAGCCTCCTGGGTAACAATCATGTGATCCAAACATTAAAGCAACAGTCCATTATATATTCAAAACCTAAGTACAACATGGTGAACTGTAAGGGGGACCCTGGGGACATGCAGGGACTCTGCCTGACCGGGCAGGAGGACAATAAGTGGCCACATCATCCCGTACTGGGACACCACATCCTCTTTTATTTTTCATCTGGCTCGGACCGCTGTGACGATTCCTTCCAGACATATATAGTTTCTGCTGAATTGGTAGGGAAACATTTTAGGCGCAGCAATTATCCAGCATTGTATAAAGTAGCACAGCTATAAGAACATGTGTCATTCAGAAATGAAGAAAAGCTCTTCACACCTAGCTGCTTCATGCTCCTGAATGGCAATATCTGTTTAGAATAGCTGAGCTGATATAAGCAGTCATGCCATTCAGGAGCATGAAATAGCTAAGTGAGAAATTCCTGAATTGCATATACCTGCTTATAGACACATCTGTCTAATAGCAGATCTATTATAAGCAGAAATGCCATTCAGGAGCATGAAAAAGCAAGGTGAGAAATTTTCACCTAGCTTTTCTGTGCTCCTAAATGCCATTTCAGCTTATAGCCTGACATCTGACTATAAATTTTGTGCCCCCCCCCCAGACATCTCTGTCCCCTTCTCCCCCCCAGACACTCAGTCATCCTTCTTCCAATGTCTGCACCCTCCCACACCCCTTAGTCCCCTAGCCCCCAGACCCCTCAGTCATCCTTCTTTACTGTTTCGTCCCCCCAGACTCCTCTGTCCCTTTTTCCCCTTATTACAGTGTCGGGCCTGCCTTTATGCTTCATTATAACTTTATACACTCTATATGAGAGCTACTTTTGGAGACATAACTTAAAGTGATCTAGAGTTTAAAGGGGTTCTCCGGTGCTTAAACATCTTATCCCCTATCCAAAGGAAAGGGGATAAGATGCCTGATCGCGGGAGTCCCGCCGCTGGGGACCCCCGGGATCATGCACGCGGCACCCCGTTTGTAATCAGTGCCCGGAGCGTGTTCGCTCCGGGTCTGATTACGGCCGACCGCAGGGCGGGCGGCGTGTGATGTCACGCCTCTGCCCCCGTGTGACGTCACACTCCGCCCCTCAATGCAAGCCTACGGGAGGGGGCGTGATAGCTATCACGCCCCCTCCCGTCGGCTTGCATTGAGGGGCGGAGCGTGACGTCACACGGGGGTGGAGGTGTGACGTCACACGCCGCCGGCCCTGCGGTCGCCGGTAATCAGTCCCGGAGCGAACAGCTCCGGGCACTGATTACAAACGGGGTGCCGCGTGCATGATCACGGGGGTCCCCAGCGGCGGGACTCCCGTGGTCAGGCATCTTATCCCCTATCCTTTGGATAGGGGATAAGATCTTTACGCACTGGAGTACCCCTTTAACTCTTAGGACTGCAGCAGTCAACCCATGTGTAGTCAATAGGGGCTTAGTGGCCATAGTTTCTAAAGTCTCAAGACAATTTTAACGATCTGGAGGGGATAAACTCTAAGGGGGAGATTTATCAAAACCTGTGTAGAGAAAAAGTGGTGCAGTTGTCCATAGCAATCAATCAGATTGCTTCTTTCATTTTTAAAAAGGCCCGTGAAAAATAAAAGAAGAAAACTGATTGGTTGCTAGGGGCAACTGCACTATTCTTCCCCTACATAGGTTTTGATAAATTTCTCCCTATAATATTGCAACATGGACACCATAAAGAGGGATCTATAATAAAAATAAAAAAAAACTCTGTACGCCTGTGCCTTTTATCAGATATACACAAATAACAGGCCATGGATAAATTCACACTATGGCCGAGATTTATCAAACTATGTGAGAGAAAAAGCAGTGTGATTTTTCCACAGCAACCAATCACAGTTCAGCTTTCACTTTACCAGAACTCGCTAGCTGAACTGTGATTGGTTGCTGTGGAAAAATCACTCTGCATTTTCTCTCACACAGTTTGATAAATCTCGGCCTATGTATGAGACCTTAGAGCAGTGGCCTCAAAACTGCTGGCCTCCAGCTGTTTCAAAACTACAACCCCCAGCATGCCTGGACAGCGGCTTTCCAGGCATGCTGGGAGTTGTAGTTTTGCCACAGCTGGAGGTCCACCGTTTGAAGACCCCTGGCCCTGCCCTGGGTTACTCTACCAGGCTCCTATATATTGTCTATTTGTCAGTCTTAAATCTGCATTTACATAGTGATAGTTCGATTAGGGCCATTGCATTTTCCTTCCAACTAATATTAAAATAGAAGTTTAGATGCTTCCAGACATATAGAAATGCTGTGACATACAATATTGTGGCGTACAGCATAGAACAGACGATGATACAGCCTCATTGGAATGCTGACTCCCCAACAGGAAGGTGCGCAATCACCATATCTTCCTGGTGGGTCTCCCCGAGGAGAGAACATTCTGATGCTAGCTTTTCTACATAGCACCTCGCATAGCTACTAGCTATTGAAAAAAAACTGAGAGACCTTAAAGGGGTACTCCACTGGAAAACATTTTTTTTTTAATCAAATGAACTGTTCAGAGTAGGAGCAAACCCAATAGAAAACCTATCCTGCTTTGGACAGTTCCTAAAATGGACAGAGGTGTCAGCAGAGAGCACTGTGGTCAGGCAGAAAGAAACTTAAAAAAGAAAAGAACTTCCTGTGGATCAAAACAGCAGCTGAAAAGTACTGAAAGGATTTAGATTTTTTAATAGAAGTAATTTACAAATATGTTTAACTTTCTGGCACTAGTTGATTTACATTTTTTTCCCTCAGTGGAGTACCCTTTAAAGGGGTACTCTGCCCCTAGACATCTTATTCCCTATCAAAAGGATAGGGGATAAGATGTCTAATCACGGGGGTCCCGCCACTGGGACCCCGTGATCTCTGTGCAGCACCCGGCATTCTTAACAGTATGTTTAGAATGCTGGGCTCCCGCGGTGGCGGTCACACCCCTCGTGACATCACACCATGCCCCCTATTCATGTCTTTGGGTGGGGGCATAGCGGCCATCATGCCCCCTCCCATAGACATGAATGGCGGGGGGGTGATGTGATGTCATGAGGGGTGTGTGGCTTGACAATTCTGCCCCTGAAAGGAGTCTGTTCCATCTAAAGCAGCACTATCACTGAGAGTCGGGGTCTTGTTCAAAAGATAGCGGGGGTCCCATGGTCAGACCACCCCCGTGATTGGCTACTTATCCTCTATCCTGTGTTTAGGGGATAAGATAGCTTTAGCTGGAAAACCCCTTTAATATGCTACAGTGCTTATTGCTATCTAGCCCTTTCACTTTCTCAAGTCCTGGTTATTGTGTTGCATAGCAGTAAGTTAAAAGACACTGGGAGAGGTAATAAAAACTGCCTGTGTTAAAAAGTTAGTTTGATTTGTGCCCCCCAAAAAATTAAGCCATTTTCACACGGCGGAATGCCCATGCGGAATGCCACACAGACGTTCCACCTCAGCAGAGTCCCATTGATTTCAATGGGATTCTGCTGCTCTGTTCAGATGGCAAAATTTCCATGGCAGCAACATCTGCCCCAGAAATCCTGATTTCGATGTCCGCAAATACATTGAACATGTGCAATGTTTTTGCGGATTCTGCAAGGAAATGCATTGCTGTCTATGAGACGGCACATTTCCGAGTGGTCCTAGCACCGGCATGTCTGCTGGCGCTTCGCTATCTGTGTTATGTCCGCACCAAGATTTTCCGTGCAGACATTCCACTGTGTGAACATAGCCTTTACTAAAAAAGTGGGTGTGGTTTGTTAGAAGTGGGCATAGCTTAAACATGGCAATTTTTTTTTTTTTTACTTTTTGGGGAATGATTTTAGGATAAAAATAAGCCATCTAATAGATGCACCAGACAGCCTTAGTCACTGTTATAAATATGACACAGTTTACACTGTCTAAGAATTACACAGTTCTTTGATAATCTTCTCCACACTCTTAATGGAATGTCTACATAGTTGTGAAATGTATCATTGTCTGTGTTAAAGAGTATTCCGTCTTTACATATCTTATCCCCTATCCAATAGTCATGAATGGAGGGGGCATGATGTGTCGTCACTAGGGGGCGTGGCCATGACCTCCCCGTCACGGAGGCAGCGCCCAGCACAGAACCCCTGCGAAAATACATCTTATCCCCTATCCTTTGGACAAGGGATAAGATGTATAAAGCCAGAATACCCCTTTAAAGGAAATCTGTCATCTGCTGTCGGTCCCTAATATTAGACAGTTGTACTACATGGGACTTCTCCTTTAAAAGCACTTTATTCAGTCAGGCTAGTGGTATGAAAAGTATAGAAGCCATATATGTTCTTCATGAATATACCTACTAATGCTCATCCTATGAGTATAACTACAACATGAGTAATTCACAACCTTTGATATCTTGCACATTGGTGCCAAATTTTGACTATACTTGTGCTTTTATGTGGGGCCAGACAGATCATTTGTGTTATTAACTGCTTAGTTCATACAAAGACAAGGGGTCTGCTTACAATGTAGGGTGTGATTGGAGAATCTACATAGCCTGCTGAGGAGGAAACTGTGTGTTGCCATTGTAAAGTCAGAAATCTAGGTGTGTCAGAAGGGAAGGGTGTGTGCATTGACTTTATGGTCTTGTCCCTGTAACCTCTATCTGCATGTTTATGGACGGTTGTATACCGGACATAATATAGACGCGTTATTCAATATATGTAATGTGATCAGGCTGTATTCTTCTACTTCAGTTCCAGCCACAATGTGTCTTTTTTTGTTAATTGCAGTATACTATTGCACAGTGTTTCAGATTTGCACAGTTTAATCGCCATTTTTGTGCATGGAAGCAAAGCAAGATTAAAGATTAGGATGGGTTCACATCACATTTTAAGCAATACAGGACCGTATACTGCTGGGGTGTGTGAAAAACTGGCGCTCCCGTATCCCAGTTGTATCCGGCCTGTATGTAATGCATTTCAATGAGCTGATTGGAGTGAAACGCTGACTCCGGTCGGCTCATTTTTGCCCCATATGCGGTTTTCTCACCTTTGCTTAAAACGTAATGTGAACCCAGCCTTAATTTAGAAGATGAAATGTACATAATTTTATATGAATGAAGGTTTAAAATGAAATAAATGTAAATGTCTGTGTCATGGTTCCCAGCCTGATTTCTTGTATGAAAACGAACTGGTCAGTATGCATAAGTCGGACAATCCTCTGATTGGAATGTATTATAGTACCTCCTATTATCAATTAGCTTTGTAGTTAAGATTCATGCACGCCCTAGCCCTGAGGCTAATGCCAACCTTATGTATAAAAAAAGATTCCCAGCAATAACAAATTATAGAAAAAAAGGGGGAAGTGCCTAAAACATAGCTATTTATTGGTATATGTTAAAATCCACCACAAATATAAGTATACCCTATCCATCGCTCTCCCTTCTCGTTGAGGTTTTTTTGCGTAAGATGTTGGTCTTGATACCCCTTTGCCCATCTTTAGAGATATGCTAGAAGCAGGGGATGTCAAAGGAACTGCTAAATAGTTCCTTTCATTTTTTTAACTGCATATGGTGCCCAGGCATAAAGGAGGGGCCGGTATTAGGTATTAGGGTATTTGGTCTTAGATAGGATGGGCTGTAGTCAGTCCCATTGAGCTAGCATACCCTTATAATTAGGGTGAACTAGGGAGCATCAGGGGGTTCCATTAAAACGGTACCACCCTTTTAAGGGCGTCCGTGCCATGTAGGTTGAGGTCATTCTAAATAGGGCATTGTTAGAGCCAAATAGACACCAAGGCCCCGTTATCTAAATCCTTTCCCCCGATAGGGGGGTCCCAACTGCTTCCCTCCCTACCCAGTAAAATCATAACAGATTGCCATATATGTAGCCATACCCATACAATACACAAGTCCTCCTTTTGTTATTAAACTCTGCCATTCCCTGCAGTGCCTACTTTTAATTACTGGATCCAACAAGGATTTTAGAGCAGATAGGGACACCCCTATAATGTTATGGGATATGTCATCTTTTTTTGGGCAGACACGTTTTATTTTGGTTAAATTCCTCGTTGTGCAGTTATCCTATATGCGCTGACAACCACATGCCACTAGAGCGGACGTTGCATCTGATATAAATACAACACTACATATTTAAATCTGGCTGAAGTATTAGGTTGCATTTTTAGCTATAATCTTGAAATAGGATTATTGGATCAGTTTACTAACTTATGGACTGATGGTGATGATGGCTAAACAAATTCATTGTGCCATGTCCACAGTGCATAGTACAATGGTACGCAATGAGGCACTGATTAATAGCATGTGTACGGGGTTAATAGCATGTGTACAATACTACGCATACAGGTCATGAAAGGGCTCACTCCTCTTCTTGGTTCGCTGACTCAGTTTACCACAGCCAAAAATACTTCACGCATAGAGATATCTCTATAGTATTCAGTACCCACCTACCGGCCATTTATGTTAGAATTGAGCATCCTCTGACACGTTATTAGGCTCCAGCACTCTTGCATCATGAGTGGGTGGACCGAAAGCATCCCGGGAGCTGGCAGGCTACTTTAGCCAGACGCCAGCGTGCAAACAGCGCGCCATCCCGGGAATACCTCACTAGGTGTCCGCTGTAGGACTGTGAGATAGGATATTGACATCCTGACAGCATGTGAGTACCCTACTATGAGGACCGGGAATTACTCACTGACTGTGGATGTATAGCTTGTATACTTAGTCGGCGTTTGCTGTTTTCAGGTAACCACTATCCTCATGCCATCCTATTGAATCGCACCGTCTATGTAAGTAGCTGATACGGGTCCATATGAACTTAAACCTTACTCCAGGATTCAGTTACCATCATGTATATGTTTTTCTGCTTACTTTCTAGGTCGGTGATCTCTGGGACGGACTATTCATCTTGCATGCGGATTTCAGTATATTTAATGAATGATCACTTCTCCATATGTCTATTCAGTATTGGATATCTTTGTTTTTCATACAAATAGTATTCTTGTTGCATAAATAATATCATACTGTGTTTTGTGCATATGGTTCCCCTGAGGACGTCCCGGTGTGCATTTAATTACACCTAGAGACAGAAAGGTGCGTTGGGAACAGTGTCAGGTGACTTACCTTTACCTTTCCGATTTGATAATCTATGATGTGTGGATAGTATACCTAAACATAATTTCTAGTGGCCGAAGTGGTCCATGTTGGTTATCCTGCAGTTATTCTGCGGATAGTGATCATATTATGAACAATTCTGCTTATTACTTTGTGGGTAAATCCCATATGCTAATATGATATTTTAGTATTTTTTCACTCCTGGATAGGGTACACTTCCTTATATTTGTGGTGGATTTTAACGTATACCAATAAATAATGTAACTATGTTTTAGGCACTTACAATCTCTCAATCTCTACAATCTCCCCTACAATCTCTCCTGCGTCACCCGCTTGTCAACAGCTGAAGGAGCGAAGATCGCTCTGTGCTGATGACTCACGATACAGGGGCCGGAGTAGCAAGATGTCATGGCCTCGCACCCTCGTGACGTCACTGCCTGCACCCTCAATGCACGCCCATGCCCCCTCCCATAGGCTTGCATTAAGGGGGCGGGGCGTGACATCATGAGGGGGTGTGCTGTGACGTCACGATACCCTGACTCCTGTATCATGAGTAATCAGCACGGAGCGATCTTCGCCCCTCCAGCTGATGACAAGCGGATGCTGCAGGAGAGATCGCGGGGTCCCCCGCGATTAGACATCTTATCCCCTATCTTTTGGATAGGGGATAAAATGTCTAGGGGCGGAGTACCCCTTTAAGGCTAGGTTTCCACATAGGTTTTTTTCTGGAATTTTATGGACAACTGCAGTTTTTGAGCCAGAAGTGGATCCAGTAGGAAGGAGAAATATAAATCCTTCCTTTATATGTCCTATTCCTTTTGAATACACTTCTGGCTTTTGCTCAGAAAACTGCAGTGGCAGATATCCCAAATCTGCCAGGAAAAAAAACCTGTGTGGAAACCTAGCCTAAGGACTTCAGAGTATTAACTCTCACACTTTATAAACAATTAAACCACAGTCATTGTTCCATTCAGAAGAACCAAAACAGGTCAATCCAGTACACGAGGTGTTTACACAGTTTAAAAAGTTGTGGTTTATTTCCCCATCCGAGTACAAATGCAACGTTTCAACCCTACAACTCAGATCTTTCTCAAGCAAGGAGTAAGTGCACTCAATTACATACTCTATATGTGAGTCAGCCAACTATTGACATCACTACAAAGAGGTGTGTACATCATAAATACAATTTCATACTTTGTTCATAAAGTGATCACAATGAGGTTATATATTTTTTTGGATATATTTCTTAAAAAGTGTACAAGACAGGTGTAGAAATTAATAACATAGAGGGACAACATAAATATATATATATATATATATATATATATATATATATATATATTCATAATTCATGATCTGAGACTCACCAGTATAAATAAATAAATGACATGTGTATATGTACAGATGTTCTGCACTGCATTTGGAAATAAACACAATGTGCAGGACAGGAAAAGGGTGTCCTATAGTGTCAGAGCTTCTGGACTGTGGGCACAGAGTAAGATCACAGGGGGAGATTTATCAATAATGGTCTTGGCTAGATCATTTTTGTGGTTTGTCTAGATGCGTTTTTTTGGGCGGTGCTGCTCCAAATTTATCATATTGTCACTAGAGATGTCGCGAATTGTTCACCGGCGAACAGTTCCCGGCGAACTTAGCATGTTAGCATTTGCATCGTCGGGCGAACATATGTGAAGTTCGATTCGCCCCCTATACTTTAACATTGCGGTAAACTTTGACCCTGTGACTCAGAGTCAGCAGAAACATTACAGCCAATCAGCAGCAGTCCCTCCCTTCCAGACCCTCCTACCTCCTGCACGGACACCATTTTACCCTCATTCAGCATGCTGCAGACTGAGAAAGTGGAGGGACAGAGAAGCTGCTCCTGCTGTAATAGGGAAAGCGATAGCTAGGTTGCTGCTAGGTGGTGTATTCAGGGTCCACTTTACTCCAAAAGCACTAGTCTAAATCTGCTTTAAGGACAGCACCCAAAAAAGCCCTTTTTAGGGCTCAAATATTAGTCCGTGTGTCTTGCAACAGCTGGAGGCACCCTGGTTGGGAGGGAACCGCTGGTTAAAAGGGGTACTCCAATGTAAAACTTAAGTTCCTTCAAGCAACTAACTACAGTATTAAAAGGGCTATAAGTTCAGTCCGTGTGTCTCGTGTGTCTTGCAACAGCTGGAGGCACCCTGGTTGGGAAGGGACCGCTGGTTAAAAGGGGTACTCCAGTATAAAACTTAAGTTCCTTCAAGCAACTAACTACAGTATTAAAAGGGCTATAAGTTCAGTCCGTGTGTCTTGCAACTGCTGGAGGCACCCTGTTGGGGACCTCTGCTTAAAAGGGGAACTCCGCTGGCAACCTTTTTTGCTCATTGTCCCACTAGTGCAAATCACATTTGGTGTGACAGTTGTTCAAATAAAAATAAAAAAAATACCTTTTTTGGCTGTGAAATAAAACCAGTGCTGCCTAAAGGGGGGCTCTAACTATGTGCTGCCTAATATGGGGGAATCTATGTGCTGCTTAAATGAGGGATCTAAATATGTGCTGCCTAAAGAGGGCTCTATGTGCTGCCTAAAGGGAGGCTCTAACTATGTGCGGCCTAATATGGGGGAATCTATGTGCTGCCTAAAGGGGGGCTCTATGTGCTGCCTAAAGGGGGCTCTAACTATGTGCTGCCTAACATGGGGGAATCTATGTGCTGCCTAAAGGGGTGATCTAACTATGCGATGCCTAAAGGGGGATCTAACTATGTGCTGCCTAAAGGGGGCTCTCTGTGCTGCCTAAAGGGAGGCTCAACCTATGTGCTGCCTAAAGGGGGGCTCTAACTATGTGCTGCCTAATATGGGGGAATCTATGTGCTGCCTAAAGGGGTGATCTAACTATGCAATGCCTAAAGGGGGATCTAACTATGTGCTGCCTAAAGGGGGCTCTATGTGCTGCCTAAAGGGAGGCTCAACCTATGTGCTGCCTAAAGGGGGGCTCTAACTATGTGCTGCCTAATATGGGGGAAGCTATGTGCTGCCTAAAGGGGGATCTAACTATGTGCTGCCTAAAGGGGGCTAAAGCATGTTATGCCAAAGAATTTAGGAATAATAGGTGATTGTTACGCCGAGCGCTCCGGGTCCCCGCTCCTCCCCGGAGCGCTCGCTACACTCTCGCTACTGCAGCGCCCCCGTCAGATCCACTGACCGGGTGCGCTGCGATACCGCCTCCAGCCGGGATGCGATTCGCGATGCGGGTGGCGCCTGCTTGCGATGCGCACCCCGGCTCCCGTACCTGACTCGCTCTCCGTCGGTCCTGTCCCGGCGCGCACGGCCCCGCTCCCTAGGGCACGCGCGCGCCGGGTCTCTGCGATTTAAAGGGCCACTGCGCCGCTGATTGGCGCAGTGGTTCTAATTAGTGTGTTCACCTGTGCACTCCCTATGTATACCTCACTTCCCCTGCACTCCTTCGCCGGATCTTGTTGCCATCGTGCCAGTGAAAGCGTTTCCTTGTGTCTTCCTAGCCTGTGTTCCAGACCTCCTGCCGTTGCCCCTGACTACGATCCTTGCTGCCTGCCCCGACCTTCTGCTACGTCCGACCTTGCTTTTGTCTACTCCCTTGTACCGAGCCTATCTTCAGCAGTCAGAGAGGTTGAGCCGTTGCTAGTGGATACGACCTGGTTACTACCGCCGCAGCAAGACCATCCCGCTTTGCGGCGGGCTCTGGTGAACACCAGTAGTGACTTAGAACCGGTCCACTAGCACGGTCCACGCCAATCCCTCTCTGGCACAGAGGATCCACCTCCTGCCAGCCGGCATCGTGACAGTAGATCCGGCCATGGATCCCGCTGAAGTTCCTCTGCCAGTTGTCGCCGACCTCACCACGGTGGTCGCCCAGCAGTCACAACAGATAGCGCAACAAGGCCACCAGCTGTCTCAACTGACCGTGATGCTACAGCAGCTACTACCACAGCTTCAGCAATCATCTCCTCCGCCAGCTCCTGCACCTCCTCCGCAGCGAGTGGCCGCTTCAGGCCTACGACTATCCTTGCCGGATAAATTTGATGGGGACTCTAAGTTTTGCCGTGGCTTTCTTTCACAATGTTCCCTGCACTTGGAGATGATGTCGGACCAGTTTCCTACTGAAAGGTCTAAGGTGGCTTTCGTAGTCAGCCTTCTGTCTGGAAAAGCTCTGTCATGGGCCACACCGCTCTGGGACCGCAATGACCCCGTCACTGCCTCTGTACACTCCTTCTTCTCGGAAATTCGAAGTGTCTTTGAGGAACCTGCCCGAGCCTCTTCTGCTGAGACTGCCCTGCTGAACCTGGTCCAGGGTAATTCTTCCGTTGGCGAGTACGCCATACAATTCCGTACTCTTGCTTCAGAACTATCCTGGAATAATGAGGCCCTCTGCGCGACCTTTAAAAAAGGCCTATCCAGCAACATTAAAGATGTTCTGGCCGCACGAGAAATCCCTGCTAATCTACATGAACTCATTCATCTAGCCACTCGCATTGACATGCGTTTTTCCGAAAGGCGTCAGGAGCTCCGCCAGGATATGGACTTTGTTCGCACGAGGCGTTTTTTCTCCCCGGCTCCTCTCTCCTCTGGTCCTCTGCAATCCGTTCCTGTGCCTCCCGCCGTGGAGGCTATGCAAGTTGACCGGTCTCGCCTGACACCTCAAGAGAGGACACGACGCCGCATGGAGAATCTCTGCCTGTACTGTGCCGGTACCGAACACTTCCTGAAGGATTGTCCTATCCGTCCTCCCCGCCTGGAAAGACGTACGCTGACTCCGCACAAAGGTGAGACAGTCCTTGATGTCAACTCTGCGTCTCCACGTCTTACTGTGCCTGTGCGGATATCTGCCTCTACCTTTTCCTTCTCTACTATGGCCTTCTTGGATTCCGGATCTGCAGGAAATTTTATTTTGGCCTCTCTCATCAACAGGTTCAGCATCCCGGTGACCAGTCTCGCCAGACCCCTCTACATCAATTGTGTTAACAATGAAAGATTGGACTGTACCGTGCGTTACCGCACGGAACCTCTCCTAATGTGCATCGGACCTCATCACGAAAAAATTGAGTTTTTGGTCCTCCCCATTTGCACTTCCGAAATTCTCCTTGGACTACTATGGCTTCAACACCATTCCCCAACCCTGGATTGGTCCACAGGGGAGATCAAGAGCTGGGGTACCTCTTGTTTCAAGGACTGCCTTAAACCGGTTCCCAGTACTCCCTGCCGTGACCCTGTGGTTCCCCCTGTAATCGGTCTCCCTAAGGCCTATATGGACTATGCTGACGTATTTTGCAAAAAACAAGCTGAGACTCTACCTCCTCACAGGCCTTATGACTGTCCTATTGACCTCCTCCCGGGCACTACTCCACCCCGGGGCAGAATTTATCCTCTGTCCGCCCCAGAGACTCTTGCTATGTCCGAGTACATCCAGGAAAATTTAAAAAAGGGCTTTATCCGCAAATCCTCCTCTCCTGCCGGAGCTGGATTTTTCTTTGTGTCCAAAAAAGATGGCTCCCTACGTCCTTGCATTGACTACCGCGGACTTAATAAAATCACGGTAAAGAACCGCTACCCCTTACCTCTTATCTCTGAACTTTCTGATCGCCTCCAAGGTGCCCACATCTTTACCAAACTGGACTTAAGAGGTGCTTATAATCTCATCCGCATCAGGGAGGGGGATGAATGGAAAACGGCATTTAACACTAGAGATGGACACTTTGAGTATCTGGTCATGCCCTTTGGCCTGTGCAACGCCCCTGCCGTCTTCCAAGACTTTAATGAAATTTTTCGTGATCTCTTATATTCCTGTGTTGTTGTGTATCTGGACGATATTCTGATTTTTTCTGCCAACCTAGAAGAACACCGCCAGCATGTCCGCATGGTTCTTCAGAGACTTCGTGACAATCAACTTTATGCCAAAATGGAGAAATGTCTGTTTGAATGTCAATCTCTTCCTTTCCTAGGATACTTGGTCTATGGCCAGGGACTACAAATGGATCCAGACAAACTCTCTGCCGTCTTAGATTGGCCACGCCCCTCCGGACTCCGTGCTATCCAACGTTTTTTGGGGTTCGCCAATTATTACAGACAATTTATTCCACATTTTTCCACCATTGTGGCTCCTATCGTGGCTTTAACCAAGAAGAATGCCAATCCTAAGTCATGGCCTCCTCAAGCGGAAGACGCCTTTAAATGGCTCAAGTCTGCCTTTTCTTCTGCTCCCGTGCTCTCCAGACCTGACCCATCTAAACCCTTCCTATTGGAGGTTGATGCCTCCTCAGTAGGAGCTGGAGCGGTTCTTCTACAAAAAAATTCTTCCGGGCATGCTGTTACTTGTGTTTTTTTTTCTAGGACCTTCTCTCCGGCGGAGAGGAACTACTCCATCGGGGATCGAGAGCTACTGGCCATTAAATTAGCACTTGAGGAATGGAGGCATCTGCTGGAGGGATCAGAATTTCCAGTTATTATTTACACCGATCACAAGAATCTCTCCTATCTCCAGTCTGCCCAACGGCTGAATCCTCGCCAGGCCAGGTGGTCTCTGTTCTTTGCCCGGTTTAATTTTGAAATTCACTTTCGCCCTGCCGATAAGAACATTAGGGCCGATGCTCTCTCTCGTTCCTCGGATGCCTCGGAAATAGAGCTCTCTCCGCAACACATCATTCCTCCTGACTGCCTGATCTCCACTTCTCCAGCCTCCATCAGGCAAACTCCTCCAGGGAAGACCTTCGTCTCTCCACGCCAACGCCTCGGAATCCTCAAATGGGGTCACTCCTCCCATCTCGCAGGCCATGCGGGCATCAAGAAATCCTTGCAACTCATCTCTCGTTTCTATTGGTGGCCGACTCTGGAGACGGATGTTGTTGATTTTGTGCGGGCCTGCACTGTCTGTGCCCGGGATAAGACTCCTCGCCAGAAGCCTGCTGGTCTTCTTCATCCTCTGCCTGTCCCCGAACAGCCTTGGTCTCTGATTGGTATGGACTTTATTACAGACTTACCCCCATCCCGTGGCAACACTGTTGTTTGGGTGGTCGTTGATCGATTTTCCAAGATGGCACATTTTATTCCTCTTCCTGGTCTTCCTTCAGCGCCTCAGTTGGCAAAACAATTTTTTGGACACATTTTTCGTCTTCACGGGTTGCCCACGCAGATCGTCTCGGATAGAGGCATCCAATTCGTGTCAAAATTCTGGAGGGCTCTCTGTAAACAACTCAAGATTAAATTAAACTTTTCTTCTGCTTATCATCCTCAATCCAATGGGCAAGTAGAAAGAATTAACCAAGTCCTGGGTGATTATTTACGGCATTTTGTTTCTTCCCGCCAGGATGACTGGGCAGATCTTCTACCATGGGCCGAATTCTCGTACAACTTCAGAGTCTCTGAATCTTCTTCCAAATCCCCATTTATGGTGGTGTACGGCCGTCACCCTCTTCCCCCCCTCCCTACTCCCTTACCCTCTGGTTTGCCCGCTGTGGATGAAATAACCCGTGATCTTTCCACCATATGGAAAGAGACCCAAAATTCTCTCTTACAGGCTTCATCACGCATGAAGAAGTTTGCTGATAAGAAAAGAAGAGCTCCCCCCATTTTTTCTCCCGGAGACAAGGTATGGCTCTCCGCTAAATATGTCCGCTTCCGTGTTCCCAGCTACAAATTGGGACCACGCTATCTTGGTCCTTTCAAAATTTTGTGCCAGATTAATCCTGTCTCTTATAAACTTCTTCTTCCTCCTTCTCTTCGTATTCCTAATGCCTTTCACGTTTCTCTTCTTAAACCACTCATCATCAACCGTTTCTCTCCCAAACTTGTTTCTCCCACTCCTGTTTCCGGCTCTTCGGACATCTTCTCCGTAAAGGAGATACTGGCCTCCAAGAAGGTCAGAGGGAAAACCTTTTTTTTGGTCGATTGGGAGGGCTGTGGTCCTGAAGAGAGATCCTGGGAACCTGAGGACAATATCCTAGACAAAAGTCTGGTCCTCAGGTTCTCAGGCTCTAAGAAGAGGGGGAGACCCAAGGGGGGGGTACTGTTACGCCGAGCACTCCGGGTCCCCGCTCCTCCCCGGAGCGCTCGCTACACTCTCGCTACTGCAGCGCCCCCGTCAGATCCACTGACCGGGTGCGCTGCGATACCGCCTCCAGCCGGGATGCGATTCGCGATGCGGGTGGCGCCCGCTCGCGATGCACACCCCGGCTCCCGTACCTGACTCGCTCTCCGTCGGTCCTGTCCCGGCGCGCGCGGCCCCGCTCCCTAGGGCGCGCGCGCGCCGGGTCTCTGCGATTTAAAGGGCCACTGCGCCGCTGATTGGCGCAGTGGTTCTAATTAGTGTGTTCACCTGTGCACTCCCTATGTATACCTCACTTCCCCTGCACTCCCTCGCCGGATCTTGTTGCCATCGTGCCAGTGAAAGCGTTTCCTTGTGTGTTCCTAGCCTGTGTTCCAGACCTCCTGCCGTTGCCCCTGACTACGATCCTTGCTGCCTGCCCCGACCTTCTGCTACGTCCGACCTTGCTTTTGTCTACTCCCTTGTACCGCGCCTATCTTCAGCAGTCAGAGAGGTTGAGCCGTTGCTAGTGGATACGACCTGGTTACTACCGCCGCAGCAAGACCATCCCGCTTTGCGGCGGGCTCTGGTGAACACCAGTAGTGACTTAGAACCGGTCCACTAGCACGGTCCACGCCAATCCCTCTCTGGCACAGAGGATCCACCTCCTGCCAGCCGGCATCGTGACAGTGATTTATGCCCTTTATGAATTAAAACCAAACTCTGCATCAACTATGTAATTTTCTATGGGAGTTTTGCCATGGATCCCCCTCCAGCACGCCACAGTCCAGGTATTAGTCCCCTTGAAACAACTTTTAAATCACTATTGTGGTCAGAAAGAGTCCCTGTGGGTTTTAAAATTCGCCTGCCCATTGAAGATGTGATGTGGAGCGGCTCTATACAGCGCTCACATTCTGCACTATACTCTGGCCAGTGATGGGAATAGAACATTATTCATTCATATTTTCCGCCCAGAGTGGGGATTGGCCGGATGGTGGCAGCCAATCACTGCTCTCAGAGGGAAATATGAATGGTGAGTGGCCGGCCGGAGTACAGAGCAGAGATGTGAGCACAGGTGAAAGCTGCTCCGCATGTCAGGGATGAAGGATGATCGCAGCGGGTGTCAGGAGTGACATCCACTGTGATCTGTCCCTTACTGCAGGTACTACTATTCCCAACATGGAGCACACTCTGCTCCATGTTGGGAGCTGTAGCACCTGCATTAATAAACAGATCGCAGTGAGTGTAACTTCTGACACCTGTTGCGATCTGTCTATTAATGCAGGTACTACAGCTCCAAGCATTGAGCAGAGTGTGCTCCATGTTGGTAGCTGTAGTACCTGCAGTTAAGGAAAGATCACAGCGGATGTTACTCCTGACACCCGCTGTGATCCACTTTTATAATGTATAGATGCAGTTGGCCGCTCTTCTATGGTCCCCTGCACTGCCGTATATTTATATACCTATTCATATTTCCCACAGAGAGTTGTGATTGGCTGGAACCATCTGGCCAGTCACAGCTCTCTGCGGGAAATATGAATAGGTGTATATATGGCAGTACAGGGGACCATAGAAGAGCGGCCGTCCGCTTCTCTAAATTATTCAGAAGGATCGCAACAGACCCCGGGCGATGTGTCAATTAGTACAGGTACTACTACTCCCATCATGGAACAGTTTGTTCCATGCTGGGAAAGTAGTACTACCTAAAAAACAAAGAAAAAAAAGTTAAAAACACGCACACTACATTTTTATTATTGTTGGCAAATTTTTTTGTGCCCTGCCAGCACACATAAATTAATCGCTGCCCCTGGGCAATAGAGGATCATGGGGCCCCCGTGTGCTCACCCATGTGTAAGCCGCACACATATTGTTTAAAGCAGTAGTACATTTAAATAGCCATAAGTATTTCAATTTGTGGTATGAAATTGAAAAAACTAAATAAAATGCAAAACAAGTCAGACATTGCCGATCAGGCCCATGTCCAGCATTAACCCTTTAGATGCTGCAATCAAAGTCGATTGTGGCATCTAAATGCAAGAAATTTAGGTGCCAGCTAGCTCAGGGAGCTGATTTGGTCCAGATCAGCTGAGAGATGAAGGCCCCATACCTGGCTCCATGCTGTCCGTTCAGCCCTGAAGAAAGGGAGCACTGATAACACCGATCAATGCTGTGCTATGGCACAACATTGTTCACTGTTTGCAATCTAAAGAATACATTTAACAGTCCCCAATGGGGACTAAGGACTTAAAAATAGTGAATTAAATATTTAAAAAAAATAAAAATTAACAAATGTTAATATGCCTGTTCTCTATTAAAAGTTTTAATCAGCCCTCTTTTCCCATCAACCACTCCAGAAAGTTAAACAGATTTGTAAATAACTGCTGTTAAAAAATCTTAATCCTTCCAGTAGTTATCAGCTGCTGAGGTTGAGTTGTTCTTTTCTGTCTGACAACAGTGCTCTCTGTTGACACCTCTGCTTGTCTCAGGAACTGTCTGAAGCATTAGAGGTTTGCTATGGGGATTTGCTACTACTCTGGACAATTCCTGAGACAAGCAGAGTTGTCAGCAGAGAGCACTGTTGTCAGACAGAAAAGAACAACTCAACTTCAGCAGCTGATACCTACGGGAAGGATTATGATTTTTTAATAGAAGTCATTTACAAATCTGTTTAACTTTCTGGAGCAGGTTGACATAAAGAAAAAAGGGGAATACCCCTTTAAGTCCAAACTTTCAAAATATAATGTTAATCAAACCACATGGTCATTGGTCTAAAATACCTGAGTCTAGATTTGTGTATTTTTGGTCAGCTTTTATAACAAAAAAATGAACATAAAGCAATCAAAAAGTCTCATCAAAACAAAAATGATACTGTTAAAAATGACAGATCATGGCTTAAACTGAGCCCCATACATACAGTTATAGGGGTTAGAAGAAGAAAATGATTTTAACCATACTCATTTTTGCACGAAAAAACTTTTTAAAAGTAGTAAAATAAGACAAAAATCTATATTAATTGGGTATCATTGTAATCGTATGGACCTACAGAATAAAGATAATGGGGAAGATTTATCAAAACCTGTTTAAGAGGAAAATTTGCCCATAACAACCAATCAGATTGCTTCTTTCATTTTGCAGGGGCCTCCGAACAATGAAAGAAGCGATCTAATTGGTTGCTATGGGGAACTCAGGAACTTTTTCTGTGGACAGATTTTGATAAATCTCCCCCACCGTGTTTTTTTTTTACTGAAAAATGTACTGCCTAGAAACGGAGGCCCCAAAAGTTACAAAATGGCGATTAACCCCATAAATATTTTGGGGTGAGGAGCTGACGGCGGGTCCCCTCACTGGACCGGCTGATGTTGTTTAAAAAAATAAAGAGGTGCTGGCAGCGGCGGGTCCTTGGGCAGTGCCGGTGTGCCCGACCTGTCTGTCCGCTCCTGGATGACTCAAAGATTCAAATTGTAGAATTGAAATGTTGCATTTGTACACAGATGGGTAAATAAACCATGTATTTTCTACTCAATTTTGGAGTGCCGCTTATCTACTTATTATTAGGGGATAAGTTGTTTTTTACCAGACAAATCTTAAGCAGGCCATATACACTAAGCAATAAAACTTGGCATAACATTATGGGTTGGAGCCCAGTGGATTGTCTGAATCCACTGCATTACAGCTAATAAAGGTAAATGCGGTCACAGTGCAAGCAACCCAAAACCATGCCCAAAAGTGATGTGAATATGTTTTCAATGAAGAGGGAGGTAAGATGCTGCCAGACACCTATAGCAACAGCTTATTTTCCCTCTCAACAACAAATCCTTCTCTTCCTTGAGATGATATGTTTGGAGGAGTTGGGAGGCCACCAAACACAATAGATGGTGGTCCAGTCCTGACAACATCAGCCGGTTTGAGTAATCTAATGTGTATAGCCAGGTGTATTCTTTAATCTTCAGGGTGAATTCACATGTGGTAAATATTGTTGAAGACGTTTCTGTGACTGACCCTGTCATCTGAATAGAACTTGGAGAAATCCATATGCCGAAACAATCCTATTGAGAAAAAAATTTACTGATTGTCGGTCGCAGAAATTTCTCTAACAAGTCTGCCGCATGTGAATATCCCTATATGGCTTCCTGGAGCAAAGGTCAATTGTGGATTTTACTCTAGTGATCTGGTTGCGCTAAACCTTGGCTGTTATGTGTGGTAGTTGCTGAGTCAACACTAGAAAACAGAAGAAAATATAATGTGTTGCTATGAGAGCACAGAGTATTTGCAAAGCAAATAGATCTCCAGCACAGTTTCTGATTTTATTTTTTGCATATTTTATATGACCTATACAAAACTGATGTTTTGAAACACGTAACCAAACCTAACACATTTCCAATATACAATACCTTACCTAAGTGAGTTCACCACTCACATTTTTGAAAATATTTTATTCTATATTTTTATGTTACAGCATTAAGAAATCACACTTTGTCACAATGTAATGTAGTGATTGCACAGCCTGTATAACAGTGTATAATGTTGTGTCCCCTCAAAATAACTCAACACACAACCATTAAAGGGGTACTCCAGTGGGAAACATTTTTTTTTCTAATCAACTGGTGCCAGAAAGTCAAACAGATTTGTAAAGGACTTCTATTTAAAAATCTTAACCCTTCCAGTACATATTTATCAGCTCCAGAGGAAGTTGTATAGTTCTTCTTAGTCTGACCACAGTGCCCTCTGCTGTCACCTATGTCCCTGTCAGGAACTGTCCAGAGCAGGAGGTTTGCTATGGGGATTTGCTTCTGCTCTCGACAGTTCCTGACAGGGACATAGGTGTCAGCAGAGAGCATGGTGTTTAGACTGAAACAAACTATACAACTTCCTCTGGAGCATACAGCAGCTGATAAGTACGGAAGGAAGGATTATGCTTTTTAAATAGAAGGAATTTACAAATCAGTTTAATATTTTGGCACTAGCTGATTTAAAAAAATATATTATAAGAAGATCATGCAGCGGTTTCACAAGACAGGTTCTACTCAGAACAGGCCTTGCCATGGTCAACTAAAGAAGTTGAGTGCACATACTCAGTGCCATATCCAGAGGTTGTCTTTGGCAAATAAACATGAGTGCTGCCAGTATTGCTGCAGAAGTTAAACGAGTGGGCAGGATAGCCTTTCAGTGGTGTCAAGCATGTGTGGCAGCAACCAGGTGAGTACAAAGACAAGTGTGTCTTTCCTACAGTCAAGAATAGTGGTGGGAGTGTCATAGGGCTAAATGAGAGCTGCTGGCACTGGGGAGCTAGAGTTCCTTGAGGGAACCATGAATGCCTACATGTATGATCCATTAACATACATATATAATTTTATTATTATTATTATTTTTTTATAGAAACAGGGGTAACAAAAGCAGGGGCGGACCAACAAAGAAACGCCCCGCAGAGTACAAACAGGTACAAAAAGAACAGAAAACAAGGGAGGGAGAGTGGGACAAGATTCTCCCACACTGGTGAGTGATCAAAAGAGGGGGAGGGAAGTGCAGAGGGAGGAATATATAACCCAGTAGGAGTGCTCTAGAGTCCCCTCCCCCTGGACAGGATGTTAATCCCTAGTGGTCTGGCTGTTAACCCCTTCTTCTCCCAAGCCCAGATCCCGGCAGTCAGAGTCACCTAGCCCTAAGTAGGCCGGCGACTATCACATGAAAAGGACCCCAAACACACCTTCAAAATGACCACTGCATTAAGAATCTAAGGGAAAAGGCTATGGACTGGCCAAACTCCGGTGGCAACCGGTGAAGCTCTGGTGAACTCCATGCCCAAGAGGCTTAAGGCAGTAGTGACCACACAAAATATTGAAACCTTGGGCCCAATTTGGACATTTACACTTTGAGAGTTACTTTTGTTGCCAAGGTTTAGACATTCATTTCTGTATTGAGTTATTTTGAGGGGACACAACACTAAACACTCTTATACAGGCTGTGCACTCACTACTTTACATTATAGCAGAGTGTCATTTTTTCAGTGTTGCGACATGAAAAGATGTAATAAAATATCTACCAAAACTTTAGGGATGGACTCACTTATGTATATTACTGTAGGTACTCTTTAGTATTTGGGCAACAAACAAAAAGTCTCAATTGCTGTGTAGCACCGACTGTATTTTTTCCCTGTTAACACCAAAGAGAAGATTTTGCTGAAGAAAAACAAAGAATACAAATAAAGGCTATGTTTATCCACTGCTCAAAAAAAATTAATAAATAAAGGGACCACTTAACACAATGTAACTCCAAGTCAATCACACTTCTGTGAAATCACATTGTCCACTCAGGAAGCAACACTGAGTGACAATCAATTTCACATGCTGTTGTGCAAATGGAACAGACAACAAGTGGAAATTATAGGCAATTAGCAAGACACCCCCAATAAAGGAGTGGTTCTGCAGGTGGTGACCACAGACCACTTCTCAGTTCCTATGCTTCCTGGCTGATGTTTTGGTTACTATTGAATGCTGGCGGTGCTTTCATTCTAGTGGTAGCATGAGACGGAGTCTACAACCCACACAAGTGGCTCAGGTAGTGCAGCTCATCCAGGATGGCACATCAATGCGAGCTGTGGCAAGAAGGTTTGCTGTGTCTGTCAGCGTAGTGTCCAGAGCATGGGGGCACTACCAGGAGACAGGCCAGTACATCAGGAGACATAGAGGAGGCCGTAGGAGGGAAACAACCCAGCAGCAGGACCGATACCTCTGCCTTTATGCAAGGAGAAGCAAGAAGAGCACTGCCAGAGCCATGCAAAATGACCTCCAGCAGGCCACAAATGTGTCCATTCAAATGGTCAGAAACAGACTCCATGAGGGTGGTTTGAGGGCCCGAAATCAACAGGTTGGGGTTGTACTTTCATCCCAACACCGTGCAGGACGTTTGGCATTTGCCAGAGAAAACTAAGATTGGCAAATTCGCCACTGGCGCCTTGTGCTCTTCACAGATGAAAGCAGGTTCACACTGAGCATATGTGACAGACGTGACAAAGTATGGAGACACCATGGAGAATGTTCTGCTGTTGCAACATCCTCCAGCATGACAAGTTTGGCGGTGGGGCAGTAATGGTGTGGGGTGGCATTTCTTTGGGGGGGGGGGGGGGGGGAGGGGACACACAGCCCTTCATGTGCTTGCCAGAGGTAGTCTGACTGCCATTAGGTACCGAGATGAGATCTTCAGAACCCTTGTGAGACCATATGCTGGTGCGGTTGGCCCCGGGTTCCTCCTAATGCAATACAATGTTAGACCTCATGTGGCTGGAGCGTGTCAGCATTTCCTTCAAAAGGAAGGCATTGATGCTATGGACTGGCCGCCCAGACCTGAATCCAATTGAGCACATCTGGAACATCATGTCTCGCTCCATCCACCAACACCACGTTGCGCCACAGACTGTCCAGGAGTTGGTGGATGCTTTAGTCCAGGTCTGGGAGGACATCTGCCACCTCATCAGGAGTATGCCCAGGCATTGTAGGGAGGTCATACTTGCACGTGGAGGCCACACACACTACTGAGCCCCATTTTTACTTGTTTTAAGGACATTACATGAAAGTTGGATCAGCCTGTAGTTTGGTTTTCCACTTTGACTTTGAGTGTGATTTCATATCCAGACCTCCATGGGTTGATAAATTTGATTTCCATTGATCAATTTTGTGCGATTTTGTTGTCAGCACATTCAACTATGTAAAGACTAAAGTTTTTGGATGATTAGTTCAATCATTCAGACCTAAGATGTGTTCTCTTAGTGTTCCCTTTATTTTTTTGAGCATTATATTAATGTTCAGAGCCTCTGCTGTTGCCGTGATAGCAAGAATAGTGCAGCATACAGTGCCATTCCTACTTCTAAAATTACAGAATTCTGACAAACACAATTTTAAGTCACTGTTTACCCAGGCATGTCCCAGGGTCCCCTGATCTGGTGTGTGAAGGGAGGTGCCAGATGCTTCAATCAGCAGCACATGAAAGGGCCCAGTCGTTGCCACAGTGCTGTCAACACTGTTTACCACACTACAATGCAAGACCCAATGTGCAGGCAGCATTGAGAACCACGTCCTGGTATAATATTAACGTCACATGTGATATTTCCCTTAACAAGTGATACAAATGTATCAGTTTGCCCACACTATTTACTACTGGTCAGTTTTCCTCTTGCAGGTGTGCAACAGTGTCTCCATGATCTACCTTACAGGTTGAAAAGTGGCATGATTGAGGGCCCACTTACGTATTCTAGCCTAGGTGGGGGGGGTGGGGGGGGATCAATGAAAAGAGGCAATGTTGGGGGGGGTGACCTATGTACAGTATTTATGTGGAAAAAATAATTTAAAAAGGCACTATTGAGGGAGAAGGGCTACCTAACAGGATAACATATTTGAGAGAAGGGTACACTATTAAGGGGAGTGGGATTGACCTACTTGTTGTGAGGATATTAATTAAAGGGTGAAAGGTTTTTTAGAGAATAATGTAAAGGTTCTTGTGGAAGTCTTGTGCTTATCTGTTTTTGCTCATGTGGCATTAGATTCCTTTAAACACTGTGATTTTCTAGAAGTCAGGCTGATGATTACATGTCCCAGTTACAGTAATAAAGGATTGATGTAGGTGTGCTAGAATGAAACAGATTATGCTGAAGGTCTAGTGTTGATGAATGTGCATTATATAGGCAAACAAGATTTTAAAAATTTTGAGTTTTTTAAGAGTGAGGGAGGATGTGCCTACAGAAGGGGAATAAAATGGGGTCAACCTACCTTCCTACATAATGGGGTCACCTATGTAGATAGAGGAGGGTCTATCTATTTACTATATACCTATATAAGGGATCTACCTGCTTATGCTTGGGGGCACAATAGAAAGCTACACCTATATAGGGGCACAAAGTGCGACCATCATTGTATGGGAGCGCAAGGAGAGCATAATTGTGTAGAAAGTAAAAAAAAAGGGGGCACTATGTACTTTTATTCTGTGGGGGCATCAATGGAGGCATTATTACCCTATGGGACATTTTTGTAGAGGTGAGGAAGATGCTGGTAAAGTAAGAAGCCTAAATTGTATTTCTTATGATTCCACAAAGTAAGTTGTTGCTGGGAGAAGTCATTATGGTTGTCTAGGCCCGATGAAGAAAAAAGGGGAAAGTAAATTTCAATTCTGCAAAGGCATCACCTTCTCCCAGCTAACCTTAGTAAGAACTGTCCCATGTATCACATTAAAATATACATAGCTTTATATGAAATCACAGTTAAGTACAGAAAAGCCCCAGAGAAGCCTCTAGGTGCAATATTAAAGGGGTTATCCAGGAAAAAACTTTTTTATACATATCAACTGGCTCCAGAAAGTTAAACAGATTTGTAAATTACTTCTATTAAAAAAATCTTAATCATTTCAGTACTTATGAGCTGCTGAAGTTAAGTTGTTCTTTTCTATCTAAGTGCTCTCTGATGACACCTGTCTCAGGAACCGCCCAGTTTAGAAGCAAATCCCCATAGCAAACCTCTTCTACTCTGTGCAGTTCCCGAGACAAGCAGAGATGTCAGCAGAGAGCACTGTTTCAAGACAGAAAACAACAACTCAACTTCAGCAGCTGATAATTATTGAAAGGATTAAGATTTTTTTAATAGAAGTAATTTACAAATCTGTTTAACTTTCTGGAGCCAGTGGATGTAAGAAAAAAAGTTTTTTCCTGGAATACCCCTTTAAGGGTGTGTTAGAGGTTGTATAGCGGCGCAATAAACTTGTGTGTATATTGACACAACAAAGAATGCAAAAAATACTCAATTTTCCTGGTTCAATAAGCTGTATGCATTAATTCTTATCATACTTCTTAGAAAATATGATACAAAGACGTTCCTTTGAAAGGTTTAGCCGAAGCATCTTGAAATAGTAAAGCACCATGAATTGCTAATGGCACTTTCTGCAGAAATATCCCACATATGTGACAAACTTTAACACAGATTATATTCTCTTCGGCAATATTTCATCTCACTCGACCTCCACATTTAGCTTTATGAGAATTGTGTAATAAAAGCAAAGAATGCTATAAATATCTATGCAGGCGCTCAACTGGTTCAGACATGAGATATATCAAGAGAAGAAGAAAATGCCCATTTGGATGCTTAAAAAATGCAAATAAATAGGTAAAATAGTACATTTACCATCCCTATAAATTGTTCTAGTATATATTCCAGGGCCTAAACCACACATCATAGGTGATATTAATTATGGTCATTAGTGGGATAATAATATGCTCTGTGATAGTAAAATGAGAAATATGTCATATTGGTGTTATTATTATTCAATTTCTGTGTATACAGCTGTATTAGTAGCTTTGAGTTGAATAATAAATTGTCCACATTCTTTTTGAACTTGTTCATTGTCAGTAAGTACATTATGTGGAGTGAATTACTGTGCGGTGTTCACACCTCTTCTCTAATGAAATCCTCACAGCAGCCAATATTGAGAAACGAGCTCTATCTTCTTTAGAATGTTGTTAATTGTATTTCATGTAGTATGTAGAGAGCTGAACCTTTCCTCCTCTAAGTTAAAGAAACTACATGTTTTACTTTTATAGACTAGTGGGTCATGTGGCAAGCCCTTGGACGACCCTTTGGTGAATTGTCATTTTGATATTGAAGATCAAGACCTGGAGGGCATCAGGCACATACCTGGCATGAGACATTACTGCAGTCATTTCTAACTAGACAAGCATGGACCACTTTAAGGGAGCACAGACATAGGGGCCACATAAGATGCCTGCTATACCTTTAAAGATATGCTTTAAAGGCAGATATGTTTTATAGGCAGAGTGTGAGAGTGTGAGCTAGGAAAGCAAGAGATGCCATGCAGTTTGGCCTGGCATTTTTTGACCCAGAAAATGTTGCAGGATCGTGATCCGCATAGAGGCCCTAATTTACTAAGAGTGTAGGATTTTTTGGTTGTCGTTTCTTTTTTGTCCTCTGTTTTTTTCTGTGTGTTATTTATGATGTCCTATTTTTTGACGCACACAGTTTTTTTTTAATACTTAATGGAAAGGACACAAAAAATTTGGGAAAAAAACAGTTTCTCTTCATGTATGTAAGAATCGGTGGCAAGAGACACCACCCCAATAGCCAGCAGTGCAAAAGCATGAAATTTCCAAAGCATTTGCCAAATTCCTGGGACAACATTTTCAACAACATTTGCTAAATTTTGGAATACCATTTGAGCATGCATTTGTACACAGAGGCTGCGAGCCATAGCGACAACATTCTACAGACCAGGTGGAAGAAAAGGCTGAGAGTGGATAATGTTGGCAATACTACGAATTAAGTTGTGCAATACCTAGGTAGTAAACCACAGATAATATTAGAAAGTACAACTATGAAACAATGCAAACATCAAAGACAACAGCATTTAAAATACACGTTTAGTGTACATTTTTTCACACTTGGTTGCACATTTTTGTCCATACATACTATTAAGTCAAGAAGATATGTCAGGATGAAGGGTGGTTTAAGTGAACAAGTCTTTTTAATTTGGGTTTACCTTATTTATGCCTATTGGCCATAATAATCATGCTGTCGGGGACTGACCAGGGGACAGGGAGAGTGAGCCCTAAACTGACCCTAAAAATACTCTCCCCGCCTACTTGTCCATCCACCCTAAACGGTGGATCGACAACTGGGCGCTGGTCCCTCCCTGAACTAAAGTGCAGTGGCCTTAAAAACACATACTAATAAACAGTCGGTCACAAGCCAGAAACATAACAGGAACATAGAACTCTATAATAACTGGACTCAGTTAACAAACACAAAACAGATTAAGTTCAGAGGACACAGATCAGTGAGCAGCACAGAGGACACCATGGATCAATGGACTATAGCACAGAACAGAGGAAAACACTAAGTGATCATGTACTCTATGATCAGTGAATGCACAAAAACTCCAAGGATCTGAAATCAAGAACTAATAAACAAATAGAGTTCAAAACACCAGACAAGGAAACAGATGAGTCAACAAAGACTCCAGATCATAGAACACTGTTCATACTGAACACAAGACAAGAAAATGGATGAGTCTTAACAGACTCCAGGAAGAGACAGGAATATAGCATAATCCCCTATAAAACCTCCGGTAGGCACAGGAATAACAATAACTTCTGGGTCCCCCACACAAAGGTAAAACGGTATCTATCGCTAAACCAAAATAATCACAATCCCTAAACCTCCAGTAGACACAGGAATGAATCTCCCAAAGTCCCCATGGACTGGTAACAGGGATGCCTAGTTACAATTCAGAAAAACGGATACAACAGGATATAATTATAGAACACTGTTCACACTGAACACAAGACAGGATATAATTATAGAACACTGTTCACACTGAACACAAGACAGGAAAATGGAGTCAAAACAGACTCCAGGAACAAACAGGAATAAGCTTAATCCCCTAGAAAACCTCCGGTAGACACAATAATAATAATACCCTGAGTCCCCCACACAAAGTTAAAACGGGATCTATCGCTAAACCAAAATAATCACAATCCCTAAACCTCCAGTAGACACAGGAATGAATCTCCCAGAGTCCCCATGGACCAGTAACAGGGATATCTAGTTATAGAAACACAGAAAACGGATACAGAGAAGAAACAGTGTGAACAGATACATAGCAGAAAGGACATATAAATCCTAAAACAGACTATGCAAACACGGACAAAAATGTACTATGAGTATGCTATCTAACCATGGGTAAAATCCCAGAACATATCAAAGATAAATGCAAGGTGCATGCTAAAACAGAGATAGTAGATTAAAAGCACAAACAAGGAGTGTTTCACCAAAAGCTTCATAGCAGCATGTCCAGCATGTTAACAGTAAGAAAGGACGTCAGGAAGTCAAGATGTCAATATGTAATCACCAGCCATGAAACTGGACTGAGCTCACCTTATATAAACACACCCTAAGAGCTATTGGATAGAAAGCCAAAGGCTTTAACTATTCCCTGACCGGGGAACATAAAACTGTTCAAACACAACAAAATCCAATAGCTGTTTGTGAACACAGAACAAGACAGACATGACACATGCTTTGGAAAATCCCAACCATTTTACCTGTTTTTACACCAGCCTCTGACAGTGGGGTTTCCACAATGCTGATTGAGCTGTGTGCTCTGTGCTCGATTGATGAAGCCTGGTTCAGCCAGGCTCTATCAATCTCAGAGCCACAGCAGCCAGGGAAGGAAAGGTAAGCCCTCTGGCTACCTCCACAGTGGATCGTGTGGAGCTGGCTCGTCCTTAGACAGCAACCGGTTAAAGAGTACCTGTCACCAATCTTAACTTTTAATATATTGTTCCTTATGTAATTATAAGACCCTTATGTAATTATAAGACAGTTATTTACTTGCTGTCAAAATTCTCAACCTTTGTATGTTTTTTATGTGATTGAGAAAATTGCCACTAGGTACCTCTGTTCTGTTCCCTGTGTTAAGATAAAGACAACGTGAAACAGCTGGACCAAATTAAAAATAAATTATTATTAATTAATTAGGCAAGATTACAATGAAGCACGCGTATACATAGCATCTCCCACATATCCTACCAGCATTTGCAATTTGATCAGATAACAGCTTGTCTTTTATAGTGTAAATTGTCCATTATAACATAGTTCAGCCAATCCGGAGACAAAAAAAAAAATCTACGTTATATACTCTTCTTATGTTCATTCCATATTGTTCTTGGCAGAGCGTGATGACATGGCCGTATTACACACAAAAATTAGGATTACATTTTTTAAGAAAAACAAAAATCCTCATTACAAAGCAAAGTGTAATTGTTTCATTGAGGGAGATTTATCAAAACCTGTCTAGAGGAATAGTTGCTGAATTGCCCATAGCAACCAATCAGATTGCTTCTTTCATTTTTCAGAGGCCTTTTCAAAAATGAAAGAAGCAAACTGATTGGTTGCTATGGGCAACTCAGCAACTTTTCCTCTAGACAGGTTTTGAGAAAGCTCCCCCATTGTTTTTTAAGAATCAACTTGATATTAAACTTAGGAAAGCTGGCAGAAATTCATTGATTTCTTTAACATTTCTCACCCTTTTGATAATAATATTATCACACACACATATATTAAGTTTATTAGCACATCACACAAATATTATGATTTTATTAGCACATCACACATATATGAGTTGTTTTGCGTTCTCGTTTAACTAACATCCTACCTATCCGAAACTGACCCCTTAGATAGATAGTATATCACAGATTTCACAGATAAACTGTATCTGTGGTCAGGGGTAACCACGTACTGTAAAATAGGAAAATAGAAAGACTTACCTGAGGGTAGTACTGCAGCTCTTCACCTGTAAGAAATACTGATAACCAATATTCATGTACATGAAAGCGGTTGAAACTGTGCCTAAAATCTACGACCGAGGATCAGCCTTTAGAGGGCATCCACTATGTAAAAAGATTTTGTTGAAAAAAGGGGAGGGAGGGTGGGTTGCGGCAAACGCAACACACGCACCTGGATGCGGGGCATGGTGCATTATATGCCTCACGCCCCTCCCACAAATACAGCATAATTAGGCTTTACACTTGTGATCAGGGCTAACCGCTTACTGTAAAATAGGAAAAGAGAAAGACTTACCTGAGGGTAGTACTGTAGCTCTTCACCTGTAATAAATACTGATAACCAATATAATGTACATGAAAGTGGTTGAAACTGTGCCTAAAAACCGCGACCGAGGATCAGCCTTTAGAGGGCAAAAAGGACACCAGGTAGGGTATGAAAATAAGAGTAATTTATTGAAATTAAAGTGCCAGATATTTAAACACATCAGCCATCTCCATACGGGGGTAAGGAATGTATGTGTCAAAACAGCCCGATCTCCATCTCCCTAATTTCCTAATGATGTGGGGTGGCACCTTATGTGCTGAGGCTGCCGAAGCTGCCCCAATATGGAAAGAGTGCCCCTAATATCTCCTGGAGTCCAGACCCAGGTTCTTGATTAATGTACGCACATGGTTACTGAATTGGGATGTAGTGAGTGCGACTGAATTGAATGGCAACAAGGGGGAATCTTCTGGTTTGTCAAAGTGTGCATTAATCTTGACAAAACATCCACGGTGCACCATGGATTCCCTGACGGAAAATACTTGATGACAGCCCCACCCCTGCATGTCTTTGTGACCTTGAGACTCAACTCGAAGCAGCCATTGGACCATTTTAATTGTGACTTAGTCAAGGCTAAACCATGTTTTGAAATGCACGTGTATTTCCCCGGCCGGAGAATGCTGTAAAAGGCTAAATAATTGGCAGCTTTTAACACTAGACTAGGTAAGAACCCAAAAGGCCTCCTGTCTAGCTAATCTGACATGGACCTGAATAATTTTGCCGAAACAGGAAGACAGCCCGGGGCCACGGGTGCTCTCCTCAACTGTGCCTCTTTGAGAGCTGCTTTGACTACATGTGAGGATATTATAGATGGTTTGTCTGGGGAAGATGGGAAATGAAATGTTGGATACCAGCTAGGTACTGTTTGATGGTGGAGTGAGAGAGATTGAGGGCTGAGTGGCAAAGACCTATGTACGACAGTATTGTTTGTGTATTGAAAGAAAAGGGGATGTTGTATGATGAGAGGTAATGTTTGTATGATGTGAGAGCGGCGTCATATGATCTCCTAGGGGCAAGGGATTTCTTAATGAGATTTACTGCTATGCCAGAGAAATGTGCTAATCCATCATCAACGTGTGGCATGGTGGTGCCGGAAAACCCACAGGATCCACGCTCGGGCATGACCTGAAAGAAAATATCTAATTTAGCTCTAGACAAGGCATCCGCTGAAAGATTTTTATCACCCGCAGCGTGTTGACAGATGAAATTGAACTTGTGTTGGAGCAAGAGCCTCACCAGTCTCCTGACAAATTTCATAATCGCTTGAGATTTAGATCTTCCTTTGTTTATAATGTCAATAGTTGCCACATGAAAACAGAACTGTCTGATTTGCCCAATTGTTCCCCCAGGTTTGAGCAGCTGCTACCACTGGGTAGATCTCAAATAATACTGATGTTTTGATGAAACTGGATATTTCAAGAACCTCAATTGCCCATCGACCTGCCAGCCAGTGCTTACCAAATATGGTGGGAAACCAACAGATGCTGATGCATCTGTGATGACTCTGGGAGAGGTGGCTGAAACAGCTGGGATAAACATGGAGATGCCGTTCCATTCTGCTATGTGTCTGTCCCACATTATCAAGTCAGCCATTGCCTGAGGGTCGAGGTGGATGTGGCTGTCCTGGCCAGTACCTAGCGGGAGTAGAGCTAGTAGGCGGGAAGTGAATGCTCTATCCTGTGGTATTATGCGCATGGCAAAGGCTAACAGACCCAATAAGCTCTGGAGCTCTACCTTGGTGGTAACCCTGGTGACTGTAAATTGGTGGACGATCTCTTTTATTCTGTTAAATTTCTCAACGGGGAGGCTGGCCTGCATTGGCACAGAGTTCAGAACTACGCCCAAGAAAGTCAACCTCGTGGTGGGACCCTCTGTCTTGCTGGGAGAAACTGGGACCCCAAGGAAGGTGAATAGCTGGAGAAGACTAGACAGATCCAAAGGGTGTGTGATGGGTGATTCAATGAGCAGAAAATCGTCTAAGTAGTGTAACACGTGTGAACAGTCTCTAGTGTTGACCAGTGCCCAGTGAAGTGCTTGTGCGAGTTGGTCGAAAAGCCATGGGTTACTTTTAGAACCGAACGTGAGTTTTGTGGTGAAATAGTAAGTGTTCTGCTATTTAATACCATACCACTTCCAAAGGTCTGGATGTATTGGAAGCAACTTGAAGGCGTCCGTGATGTCCGCCTTGGAAAGCCATGAACCTGGACCCAAGTGTATTATAAGCTGAATGGCCTGGTCGATGGAGGTGTATTTAATTGAGACCTCATTTGATGGAATTAACAAGTTTAAACTAGGAATTATGGAAGAGTATGATGCGGACAATTCGTAAATCATCCTCTTTTTTTATTAAACTTGCCATTTACTATGCCAACCGGGCTCACCCGCCAACAATCAAATGGGGGTTGCGAGAACGGACCGATCATGTAGCCTCGTTCGAACTCAATCTGAAGAAGGTCCGATACCACCTGCGGTTCCCTGCTAGCTGATAATAGGTTATCACACTCGAAAGTGCACTGGGGTAGTGCCACTTAGCCAGTGTGGAACCAGTGGGATGACCGAGCAAAACTTGTGCCAATGCCTGTATCTTGACCCCGCCTAGTTATGCTTGCCCTTTGGCTGAACACGTTGTGCTAGGATGGGCCCTGTAGCACAGGAAACATACGTGTAGAAGCCTGCAATTGGTGTAGTTACAGGTTGACAAGTTAAAGTTGTTGCAGATCTGGCTACGGCCCAGGTATCTGACCGGGCACCCTCAACTTGTCAACTGTAAGAGCAGCCTTCGGGGTGGGGCATGACCCAGATGTGACGCCTTTGCTTGTGCTGGCCTCGGGCTGTTGGTTATTGTGGCACCAGGCTGTTGAATGGAAAATCGATTGACAGATTGCACAAGCTGGGGGTTTCAGACCTGCAAAGTGTTTGCAGAACAGTACTGTGCCCACAATGCTCCAATCGGTAATGTAACCGAATAGTCTGTGGGCTGCCGCCGCCTTAGCGGGAAACCACTTGTGGTAGTCGTAGAAGTGACTACCACCATACTTGTATGAGAACTCTGTGATTTGATAGAGGTACAGGTCTAATTCCTCCCTACATTCCGGTTTCACAGAGCATATTACATCCCTATACATGCTAAAAGCTAGCACAAACTCTTGGAAAGTTAACTTGTGACTGAGCTTGACGTCTTGCTCTTCAACACGACTGACAGTTCGCCACAAGCTGTCTTCGTCTCTGTGAGGTCTTGAGAGGAAATGAGCAAGGACGCCAGGTTGATATATTTTCCCTCCAGAATGTCCTTACGAATGGATGCTGGAACGAAATGCGCCGGGGCTATTTTTGGGGCCCCCATGTGCGTACCTGACCCAGCGGTCTGGGAGGTTGAGGGCGTCACTACTGTATCAGAAACTACCAGTTTCCGAGTGTTGCCTTTTTCCATCATTTCCAATCTTGAATTAAAAGATGACATGGATGCCATCACGGAGGACATTGTGGCATGCAATTTAACAAGAGTGGTTGATGAAGACTGTCCCGGGACTGTCTCCTCTGCCACTCCCTGCCCCCGGATCAGCCATCAAAAGTTTATAAAGTTCAGCTTTGCGGGACGATGCTGGGAATGGAATATTCCTTCTTTGAAGTTCCTCCATTAACTTCGGGATGGTCCACGTACGATAGGCTGAGGATGTTGCTCAACGTTTGGAGCTTCTGACAGGGGTTTCTGGTACTAATAAGGGATCCTCAATATCTGATCTGTGAGACATAGTTGCCGTACTCTGACCTGTCCGGTCCAAAAACGAGTGCCGGGGAGAGAGAAGTGGAAACCATGAATAAAGAGAAAAACTGCTAATAAACCTACAAGCCTTGTTACACTGATACTAACCTGCAAAACCCCCTAGGCGAAACACAGTCATCCACAAAAGCGAAACCTAAGACAACAAATGCATGACACTCCTGTATACCTGTTCAATGCAGAAATTTAGCTAGACGTGAGAGGGGTGACCCGAATGTGATTCACGACTGTCTGCCCATGCTTGAGCACATGACGTGTGCTGCTGGTGAAGTAGGCTCAAGTGACACCTGGTGTGGTTGCCGTGAAATGTACACGCATGTGAACGTACTCATATATATATATATATATATATATATATATATATATATATATACATTTTTTTTATTTTTAAATAAAAAAAATAATAATTTAAATGCCAAACTGGAAATGAAAAGGAAGGGAACGAGGCTGTTGCTCCGAAGACGTGTCGGTAACAACAACAGGAGACCGTGGCCTCCCCTGAATGCAGGTTTAGCGGTAAAACCACGGCCTATGTGTAAGCATGACCTGCCCAAGGGCCGAGCGACGGCCCTGTTGCAGTGGCCCCTAACCCTGAAGAAAACGTGTCAGAGTAGCGGTAAAGCCGACTGCCTATGTGTACAAACCTGTGCCGTGTGTAACATTGTGTACGAAGAAAAACCTGATACCGTACTTCATAACGGATGTGATATTGCTGCTCTGAAGGCGTGTCAGCAACGGCAAGAGGTTACCCCAGAAGATGAGTCAGGACTTAAACGGTAACCCTTGATGTAGGGACTGTTGATGCTCTGAAGACGTGTCAATAAACATCAAACATGCAGTAGTCGCCCCTGGAAATCACGAGCCAGGATGGCGGTAACACCTACTGTCTATGGATCAGTAACTTTGCGTTTGGCTTGTGAGATGTTAAACGTGAAAATAACCGAATAGTGAGTGGCATTGACCCCCAACAAATCACCTGACCTAGTTGTGCATGGTGAAAGTCACTACTTGTAAACCATAACCGAAGCTCATAGCTACCAACCTCTTCTGACCACTTGATAGTATCAACGACAGGGATTCTGACAGTACTGGAAATAGGACCGTGATTAGAAATTCTGACCACATCGAGACACGCTATATGATAAGAAAAAACACCTATGCGTCAATAACCAAACCTTCATGTGTATCGGTATATCCGCACATATGCACCCATCCGGTTGGCTGTGAGAGCGATTGTATTTATTTATTCATTTACGTGTATATATTGTATGTATATATATATATATATATATATATATACAGGGTGGGACATTTATATGGATACACCTTAATAAAATGGGAATGGTTGGTGATATTAACTTCCTGTTTTTGGCACATTAGTATATGTGAGGGGGGGGGGGGGGAACTTTTCAAGATGGGTGGTGACCATGGCGGCCATTTTGAAGTCGGACATTTTGAATTCAACTTTGTTTTTTTCAATAGGAAGAGTGTCATTTGACACATCAACCTCATTGGAAATTTCACAAGAAAAACAATGATGTGCTTGGTTTTAACTTAACTTTATTCTTTCATGAGTTATTTACAATTTATGACCACTTATAAAATGTGTTCAATGTGCTGCCCATTGTGTTGGATTGTCAATGCAACCCTCTTCTCCCACTTTTCACACACTGATAGCAATACCTCAGGAGAAATGGCACAGGCTTCCAGTATCTGTAGTTTCAGGTGCTGCAGAATGGGCAAAACAAAAATTGGAACAGGACCCTCATTTTAGGCAGAATATTTTGTTCAGTGATGAGGCAAACTTTATGTGAATGGTGAAGTTAACAATCAAAACCACCGCTATTGGTCTGACACTAACCCACATTGGATAGATCCCTCCAAGACTGTTGGAACACAAAAATTGATGATATGGTGTGGTATATTGGGTACAAAGATAGTGGGGCCATTCTTCATCAAAGGAAACCTCAAGGCCAATGGATATGAGAAATTGCCTCTTTATGCACTGAAGCTGGCACGTTCCCTGAGTTTTTCCAGCAAGATGGTGCACCACCACATTATGGGTGTCAGGTCCGACCATTCCTAGAGGAACAGTTTCCTAGAAAGTGGATTGGTCATCGCAAGGTCTCCCAATCTGACCCCCTTAGACTTTTATCTTTGGGGACATCTGAAGGCAATTGTCTATGCTGTGAAGGTACAAGATGTGCAGCACCTGAAACTACGGATACTGAAAGCCTGTGCTAGCATTTCTCCTGCAGTGTTGCTATCAGTGTGTGAAGAGTGGGAGAAGAGGATTGCATTGACAATCCAACACAATGGCCAGCACATTGAACACATTTTATAAGTGGTCAGAAACTTGTAAATAACTCATGAAAGAATAAAGTTAAGTTAAAACCAAGCCATGGTCACCACCCATCTTAAAAAGTTTCCCCCCTCACATATACTAATGTGCCACAAACAGGAAGTTAATATAACCAACCATTCCCATTTTATTAAGGTGTATCCAAATAAATGGCCCACCCTGTATTTTTTTTTCTGGAGGCCCCATGTGTGTATATACCCATACACCTGTCCCTATGTGTTTACCTATACACGGACATATACATAATACAACATGCATCTTTATTAACTTTTTTTTTGTTTTTTTTACACTTGATGACTGAGAAAACTTGTTATGCGGCTAGTGGGACGTGGCCATGCCGCCCCTTGCCAGAAGACCCAGCCAGCGCGACTCCACATCGGCACCAGCCCCGCAGGGTTAAATTTTTTTTATAAATAAATAAAAAAATATATTTTTGTTTTTTTCTGTGTACAGCGCCGTGATGGGGCCTGCGGGGCTCTGAGTGGGCATGCTGACTGACGGGGAAAGTGTTGGGCAGACATGTTTGTGGCAACTGAGATGGGGTTAATATGTGTGGGCCCTGGCAGGTACTGTTTGCGACCACATATGGAATGTTTTGGACGTGCAAGCTTTTCATGAACCACAAATAGCCGTGGAGTGAAGGGTTGAGCCACTGCGACAGAGCCAGAACGTTGGCTCCGCTACAATTGTCTTCCCCCCCACTCCACTAACAAACAAAACCGGCAGCCTCACCGGACACCAGAGCCGCTTGGCATCCTGTTCTGATAGCTGACATGCAGCGCAGCGCCTCCCCCTGTGCCCCGGCCAGAAACCCCACCCCCAGCCAGTCGCAGGGGGAGCAGAGCCTCAGACACGCCACGGCTGCTCCCCTGGCCCTGCCGCGAGATACCCAAGCCCACCCCCCGGTGCCCCCACCAGAGCAGACATCACCAGCCAGGCCGCCGGGGACGACGTGCACCCCACTCGCACCGCCGGGATATTAAAACAGTGAGGTCCGCCAACGGGCAACAGCTAACACTCCCCCGCAAACCCTGTCACCAGCCAATCTAAGAGGAAGCCGAGCCTCAGACACGCCGCGGCTCCTCCCCCGGCCCTACCATAAGATGCCAAAGCCCCCTCCGGCACCCCTGCTGGAGCAGATGTCGCCAGCCGGGCCGCCGGGGAACATGAGCACCCCGCCCGCACCGCCAGGTAATACAGAAAAGAACTTTGTAGCAAGCAACAGATTACCCCCCCCCGCATATAACGCCATTCAGCGGACTTACCAACTAACAAAGCACCTCAGCAGGAAACAGGCAAGCTGTAGACCTTCTTACCACAGGGGTTGTGAGAGCTTGCAGTGGTGCACAGGTACAACCGCCAAACACAACACAAGCACCTGGAAACCTCACGCCCCTCCCACAAATACGGCCTAATTAGGCTTTACACAAACCATGGGATGGTTTTCCCCTCTGCCTATTAGTGGTCAGTTACTCTAAACATGCACCAAGCTTTATTGATAAAACACACATTATATAGCAGCGGCCAAAGATGAACCACACCACAGGCCCAGGCTAGGTCACTGGACTTTCAGAGCCTGACTCTCTGTCGGTTCCCACACACTGGATGACAAACTTGATTTTTTCAAAACCCAAACTGCTATGGTGCATCTGTGGGACCCTCTTTCAGAGATGATGTCTTCCACCTGGCTTTCAGAATAGCTGGAAGGTCTGCAGGAAAGCCAGGTAATTGAGCTGGGCTATCAGACAGTCATCTCTGAGGCCACTCAGTGTCCACTTCTTTACTGCAATGAGAAATACAAAACATTAACATTTTCCAAGCAATTAAACACAGCAATATTAATTCTATCAGTACCACTATGGGTTGTATAAGGTCTGAAAGCATATTATTAAACCAAACACTAATGGAACCCATCCAGAAAAAATAATTTCTACCCCTCCTTAGATATGTCTCTAGCTTTTTGCTGAAGTTCTTTTACTTTATTCATGTGTGACCCATGTCAATGGGTTCATGTGAATCTTCAATCCAGGTACTACACTCCTCAACTATAACAGTGCAGGTCCCACCTTCTATGGCTAGCACATAATCCAAGGCCAATCGATTTTGAAGAGCTACCTTTCTGACCTGGGCTCGTTCTTCGTTAAAGGGGTACTCCACTGTTAGACATCCCATCCCCCACCCAAAGGACAGGGGACAAGATGTCCGACCGTGGGGAGCCCCCTCAAGGGCATGTATAGAACCTGTAGTCTCATTGATAATCCCATCCATAATGCTAGCATATTTTTATTTATTTATTTGCTAACTCAAGTCCCCATCCTGTCCAGGAAGGGAACCACATCCAGGATTTATCTGCAACTGAAAACAATTCTCGCTTATGTCTGTTTCCTCCAGAAAATGTTTCAAATAATGAAATATTTGAGCGTGGTCTAATGGCTGGTACAATTCTTCCAGTAGTACAGTTAGCCCATGCTCCCATAGGAAGCCATGAATAGGCCTGTAACACTGCTGTTTGGCAAACACCAGCGTACCATGTGCCTAGGGTCTCACCAGCGCTGTGCGGCATTCTGGGTGCCATGTTCCTGTTGTATTGCCTGGTTTGCTGTTCTGTCCACTAGGGGTCACGCGCGAGCACAGGCTTTGTCTTTTTGGGCTGGCATGCGCTCCCTAGTGGTTCCCCTTCCAATCCTTGGAAGGCAGTCCCTATTTAAAGAGGCCACACCTGTTGTTCTGGACCTCAGCAAGATTGTGCATTCTGCTTTTGTCTGTCTACATTGCTAGGTCTCTGCCTGATCTATCTGCTGATCTATCTGCTTTACCTCTTTGTATTCCATGTTAAATATTAGGGTGGCATTCTTACAATTTGTTTCTCCAACATAGACCTTGGGCAAACTAACAAGTCGACCATTAATTTTGGCTATATGATTCATGTACATGGGACCTAAACATATTGTGGGTGTAGAGACAATACCAGCAATTTGTAGATATGTATCCTGTCTGAGAGAGCATTATGTGAAGTGTGATCAACATCTATTTGAACATCATAGCTATAATCTGTGAGATTCAGATCATTCATTGTTATAGGGACACCTATTAGAGAAATCCCCCTGTGGGTAGTAGGGATAGGAGAACAGATCCAGCAGTCAGTCGTGTTCAGCTGTTTGGCAGTCTGCTGATGTAGAAGCCAGATTGAATTTTTCTTCTTTTCAACTTCCACCTGTGCATGAAGATATAAAGCACAAAACACCACCTAGGACAGTACAATCCTCTTCATACCCAGAGGCCTCACCATTTTGGTGCTAGTCCTTGTCACCAACCTGGAAGTCCACCTTCTTACAGTGGGAAGCGTGTATCCAGTTTGGCCTTCCTTCTACCTTGACTGAGGCGGGTGTAGTCAGTAGCACCTGGTGTGGACCGTCAAATCGGGGCTCCAGATGTCTCCTAACAAATCTTCTTATCACCACCCAGTCTCCAGGGTGCAGGTGGTGAGTTCCAGTTGCTTCTACAGGATCTGGTAAGGAAGAGAAAAATTTCCATGCAAATTAGTCAGTTGTTAATGCATCTGGATGACATAGTCAGTTAAGGACACGTACTGTCCATGCATGGTCTTGTGGAAAGAATAGACCTGTCAGTGGTGGTCTGCCAAACAAAATCCATAATGTTGAAAAGTCATGTTTTCCCTTTGGGGTATGTCTCTTTGCAAAGCGGGATAAAGGTAAGGCTTGTACCCACGGAAGATTTATCTGCTCACATATCTTAGCTATTTTGTTTTTCAAATCCCCATTTGCTCTCTCTACTTTGCCAGATGATTGTGGATGGTACGGAGAATGGAGATGCTGATTAATCTGCAACCCTTTCAGCATTTCTATAAACACTTGTCCTGTAAACTGAGTCCCTTGGTCACACTCTACTGTCTCAGGTAGGCCATATCTACACACAATTTCTGATATCAGCTTCTTAGCTGTCACACTTGCTGTTGCCTTAGCAACAGGCCACACCTCCACCCAAGAGGAGAACATGTCTACACATACCAGAACATACTCAGACACCACATTTAGGCAGCTGGATGTAGTCTATTTGTAGTCTCTCGAATGGGTAGTCAGGTTTTACAAGATGTTTTCTTTCCACCTTTATTACCTGGAATGTATTTGGCACAGATCATGCACTTTTTACACCACTCAGTTGCAAACTGTGCGAAACCTGGTGCAAACCAAAATTTGTTGATACTAATTATCATTCCTCCTTTGGAAGCATGGGAAGGGAGATTAGATAAACTCGCCAATAAGGGATACAGGACTGGGGGTGCACACAATCGACCATCCCCATGTTTCCAAACATCATTGTCCATTTGCTCTGAGTTTAACCCCTTAAGGACACATGACGTTCTCATACGTCTCCATTTCCGAGTCCTTAAGGACACATGACGTATCAGAACGTCATGTGTTTTACCGGCCCCCCGCAACCATCTGGAGCGGAGCCGGTGCCCGATGCCTGCTGAAATCGTTCAGCAGGCATCGGGGCATATCGCCCAGGGGGGTCATTATGACCCCCCATGTCGGCGATGGCCGCAGATCGCTGGACAATTCAGTCCAGCGATCTGCGGCGGATTCCGGGTCAATCGGGTCTCCAGTGACCCGGTGACCCGGAATTATTGGCTGATCGGGGCCGTCAAAGACAGCCCCGAACAGCCAGAGCCAGCAGGGGTGAGGTGGCACTGGTGCCACCTCACGTTCGCCCTGATTCGTCGGCCGGATTACCGGCCGACCAATCAGGGCGCCTGCTGCGGGTGTCACTCCCGCAACCCGCTCCGCCCCTCTTCCGGAGGACGTGAGCGGGTGCGGGACGTGCACCCCGGGTGCTGGGGACCCCAATCCCCGGCGTTAATGTTGGGATCGGGGCCCCAGGAGCAGCGGCGGCGGCGGCGACGACGAGGGACTGACCTGTGCGGCGAGGATCGTTGGAGGTGAGTGACAGCCTCCTGCTGTTGCTTAGCAACAGCTCCCAGCATGCAAAAATGGCATGCTGGGAGCTGTAGTTATGCAAAAGCAGGAGGCAGACCACCACAACTCCCAGCATTCCCTTATGGGCATGCTGGGACTTGTAGTTTTGCAACAGCTGGAGGCACATTCTTTCTATGGAAAAGTGTACCTTCAGCTGTTGTGTAACTACAACTCCCAGCTTGCACAATCAGCTAAAGTGCATGCTGGGAGTTGTAGTGGTGCATCTGGTGGTTGCATAACTACAACTCCCAGCATGCCCGTTGGCTGTCGGTGACTGCTGAGAGTTGTAGTTTTGCAACAGCTGAAGGCACACTGAGTTAAGTAGCAAACCAGTGTGTCTCCAGCTGTTGCATAACTACAATCCCCAGCATCCCCAGCCAAAGTAGTATGCCTCCAGCTGTTGCATAACTACAACACCCAGCATGCCCTTCCGCTGTCCGTACATGCTGGGGGTTGTAGCTTTTGCAACAGCTGAAGGCACACTGGTTGCAAAACACTGAGTTTGTTACCAAACTCGGTGTTTCACAACCAGTGTGCCTCCAGCTGTTGCAAAACTACAACTCCCAGCATGCACTGATAGACCGTACATGCTGGGAGTTGTAGTTTTGCAACAGCTGGATGTCCCCCCCCCACCCCCCAATGTGAATGTACAGGGTACACTCACATGGGCGGAGGATTACAGTAAGTATCCGGCTGCAAGTTTGAGGTGCGGCAAAATTTCTGCCGCAGCTCAAACTGCCAGCGAGAAACTACTGTGAACCCCCCCGCCCGTGCGACTGTACCCTAAAAACACTACACTACACTAACACACAATAAAATAAAAAGTAAACAAACACTACGTATACACATACCCCTACACAGCCCCCCTCCCCAATAAAAATGAAAAACGTCTGGTACGCCACTGTTTCCAAAACGGAGCCTCCAGCAATTGCAAAACTACAACTCCCAGCATGCACTGATAGACCGTACATGCTGGGAGTTGTAGTTTTGCAACAGCTGGATGTCCCCCCCCCCCAATGTGAACGTACAGGGTACACTCACATGGGCGGAGGATTACAGTAAGTATCCGGCTGCAAGTTTGAGCTGTGTCAAATTTTCTGCCGCAGCTCAAACTGCCAGCGAGAAACTACTGTGAACCCCCGCCCGTGTGACTGTACCCTAAAAACACTACACTACACTAACACACAATAAAATAAAAAGTAAAAAACACTACATATACACATACCCCTATACAACCCCCCTCCCCAATAAAAATGAAAAACGTCTGGTACGCCACTGTTTCCAAAACGGAGCCTCCAGCTGTTGCAAAACAACTACTCCCAGTATTGCCAGATAGCCGTTGACTGTCTAGGCATGCTGGGAGTTTTACAACAGCTGGAGGCACCCTGTTTGGGAATCACTGGCGTAGAATACACCTATGTCCACCCCTATGCAAGTCCCTAATTCAGGCCTCAAATGCGCATGGCGCTCTCACTTTGGAGCCCTGTCGTATTTCAAGGCAACAGTTTAGGGCCACATATGGGGTATCGCTGTTCTCGGGAGAAATTGCCTAACAAATTTTGCGGGGTATTTTCTGCTATTACCCTTTTAAAAAATGTAAAATTTTTGGGAAAACAAGCATTTTAGGTAAAAAAAATATATATTTTTTTACATATGCAAAAGTCGTGAAACACCTGTAGGGTATTAAGGTTCAAATTACCCCTTGTTACGTTCCCCGAGGGGTCTAGTTTCCAAAATGGTATGCCATGTGTTTTTTTTTGCTGTCCTGGCACCATAGGGGCTTCCTAAATGCGGCATGCCCCCAGAGCAAAATTTGCTTTCAAAAAGCCAAATGTGACTCCTTCTCTTCTGAGACCTGTAGTGCGCCAGCAGAGCACTTTTCACCCCCATATGGGGTGTTTTCTGAATCGGGAGAAATTGGGCTTCAAATTTTGGGGGGGTATTTTCCGCTATTACCCTTTTTAAAAATGTAAACATTTTGGGAAAACAAGCATTTTAAGTAAAAAAAAAAATTTTTTTTTACATATGCAAAAGTCGTGAAACACCTATAGGGCATTAAGGTTCACGTTACCCCTTGTTACGTTCCCCGAGGGGTCTAGTTTCCAAAATGGTATGCCATGTGTTTTTTTTTTGCTGTTCTGGTACCATAGGGGCTTCCTAAATGCGGCATGCCCCCAGAGCAAAATTTGCTTTCAAAAAGCCAAATGTGACTCCTTCTCTTCTGAGACCTGTAGTGCACCAGCAGAGCACTTTTCACCCCCATGCAAGGTGTTTTCTGTATCGGGAGAAATTGGGCTTCAAATTTTGGGGGGTATTTTCTGCTATTTCCCTTTTTAAAAATGTAAAATTTTTGGGAAACCAAGCATTTTAGGTAAAAAAAAATATATATATTTTTTTTACATATGCAAAAGTCATGAATCACCTGTAGGGTATTAAGGTTCACTTTACCCCTTGTTACGTTCCCTGAGGGGTCTAGTTTCCAAAATGGTATGCCATGTGTTTTTTTTTGCTGTCCTGGCACCATAGGGGCTTCCTAAATGCGGCATGCCCCCCAAAAACCATTTGTCGCTCCTTCCCTTCTGAGCCCTCTACTGCGCCCGCCGAACAATTAACATAGACATATGAGGTATGTGCTTACTCGAGAGAAATTGGGTTTCAAATACAAGTAAAAATTGTCTCCTTTTTACCCCTTGCAAAAATTAAAAAATTGGGTCTACAAGAACATGCGAGTGTAAAAAATGAAGATTTAGAATTTTCTCCTTCACTTTGCTGCTTTTCCTGTGAAACACCTAAAGGGTTAATACACTTACTGAATGTCATTTTGAATACTTTGGGGGGTGTAGTTTTTATAATGGGGTCTTTTATGGGGTATTTCTAATATGAAGGCCCTTCAAATCCACTTCAAACCTGAACTGGTCCCTGAAAAATAGCGAGTTTGAAAATTTTGTGAAAAATCGGAAAATTGCTGGTGAACTTTGAAGCCCTCTGGTGTCTTCCAAAAGTAAAAACTCATAAATTTTACGATGCAAACATAAAGTAGACATATTGTATATGTGAACCCAAAAAAAATATATTTTGAATATCCATTTTCCTTACAAGCAGAGAGCTTCAAAGTTAGAAAAATGCAAAATTTTCTTTTTTTTCATAAAATTTTGGGATTTTTCACCAAGAAAGGATGCAAGTTACCATAAAATTTTACCACTAAGTTAAAGTAGAATATGTCTCGAAAAAACAATCTCGGAATCAGAATGATAACTAAAAGCATTCCAGAGTTATTAATGTTTAAAGTGACAGTGGTCAGAATTGCAAAAAACGCTCCGGTCCTTAAGGTATAAAATGGCCTGGTCCTTAAGGGGTTAAGGTCCTGTTTGGTTTTGGAGCGTTTTTATGACATCCATTGTCACATTCTCTGTGGTTGTAGAGGGCAGTTGGAGAAGCATTAGAGCTGCTCTTTGCTGCTTCATTTGCTCGTTTGTTACCCATAGTGATAGGATCTACTGCTCACTGATGTGCTTAGCATTTCATCACAGCTATTGCTCTAGGTAACTTTACCTTTTGCAACAGATCTTGTATGAGATCTGCATGTTTCACCCCTTTTCCACTGGAGGTCAGGAAACCTCTATGCGCCTAAAGAAATCCAAACTCATGGAGAACTCCATGGGAGTAGCGTGAATCCGTATAGATATTCACTGACTTTCCTTCCGCCAATTCACATGCCTTGATCAGGGCAAGCTACTCCGCGCTTTTTGCAGAATGCATGCTAGGATCAAGGGATTTAGAGTACAAAATGGAGGTGTCATCTACTACTGCAAAACCTGCGGCAAATCCCCCTTCTGGTTTCTGCAGCCTTGACCCATCTATATAGAGAGTCATTTCTGCATTGGGAATGGGTTCATCCAGGACAGGATTAGGAGCAGTGTAATAAAGTTCCATCTCCTGCTCACAGTCATGTTCTGGATATTATTTACAGTATTCATCATGAAGTGGCAAAAGGGTAACCAGGTTTAAAACAGTACACCGGAGTAGGGTGATGTTAGAGGGAGCAAACAAGGAAATCTCATATTTAGTCAGTCTGGCAGCAGATAAGTGTCTGGTGGTCAGGTTATGGAGGATGGCTTGTACTGCATGAGGAATAACTGGTTCCCAAGAACTATGTTAGCTATTTTCTCAACTAAGATGGATGCCGCAGCCACTGATTTTACACATGCAGCTCCAGCTGAAATCACAGAATCCAGTTTGACACTGAAGTACCCCACTGACTTCTGTTTACCCCCATATTACTGGGTGAACACTCATGAAGCCTATTTTTCCTGCTCGTGACAGACCAGTTAAAAGGGCTTGGTGTAGTTTGGGAGTGCAAGTGAAGAAGCGCTGAGTATGGCAGCTTTTAGCTCCTCCACAGCCTTTTTTTCCTCGTCAGACAGTTTTATGTGTCCAGTTTGAGTGGTGAAATCATACAAGGGAGCAGTGAGCTGAGACATATTTGGTATCCACTGCCTGCAATACCCGATTAGTCCCAAGAAGGCTCTGATTTGTTTTGCATTCTGTGGGTATGGTACGGAGACCCTATCCAAAGTAATGTGTTTAGGGCCCCGTGATATGCAGAGGCCCAGAAAGATTACATTTTCCTGACAAAACTGTAGCTTACTGGGGGACACTAGGAAAGCAGTGAAACAGTGGCACTGATACACAGCTCCTTTGAGGTAGCTGCTAACAAGAGATAATCCACTGCACAACAGTAACCCCACCCAGTGCTTGCCACTGATCTAGAACTTATTTTATCACTTGACCAAATTCAGTTGGAGAAGAGACCATTTCCTGTGGCAAGCTTGTTCAAGCATATTGTTTTCTCTCAAAAGTGAAGGCGAACAAATACTGGGATTCAGAGTGGACAGGTACGCAAAAGTAAGCATCAACCAGGTCAAGTATGCTGAACCATGAGGCGGTTGTAGGAATTTCACCTAGAATAGTGTGAGGATTTGGAACAAGTGGAACACCCTCCTGATTAATTTTATTCACAGATTGCAGGTCACGGACTAAGCAAAACTGACCAGGCCTTCCTGGTTTAGCCAAAGGATAGGTGTATTTACAGGTAATTTTATAGGAATCAGGATCCCCTGACTCACAAAGGACTTGATTTGGTCTCTTGTACCATTCATTTGTTTCATGCTGAGAGGATACTAAGGAATCCTGGGTAATTTTACTCCAGGTCTGAGTTTGTTGACCACTGGGTCTGCTTGTTTTATAAGGCCTACTGGACCACTTTTCCTAGCCCAGACATCCTGGGGAACATCCTGCAGATCAGGCGGAATGTCCTGATCCAGAGGAGTGTTAACTGCCATCAGGGGAACCAGACTCTCCAAGGTGTTGTGGTCCTCTGATCCCACTGATGTAGTCACTATCAGTCCATCCTCAGTATATTGGATGTTTGCTTTGAACTTCATCAGTGCACCTCTCCCCATCCAATTACAGGGAACAGTATCACTGAGGACAAAAGAAAGAGATATCTCTATTTCACCTATAGTCACAGGAGTCTCACTACGGGCTGCTCCAGTGTCCACCAAACACTCCACTAAATGATAAGGCATTTCAAAGAGGGTCAGGTGGACAAAGGCATCACCCCCCCCCCCCCCCCCACACACACACACACATTCTCAGAGATGATTGGTAACACTAGAAGCCCTTCATTTCTATCCCTCTCCTGCCTCCCTCTCTTTGGGGCCTTACAATTCCTTACAAAATGACCCAGCTTATCACAGTTATAACATCTCACTTTCCTGGGTTCTCCCTTGTCTCCCTCTCTGAATGCTTTCTTTGGGGTCTTCCTGAGGCTTGCACAACAATGACTTTCTGAACTTCCTTCTCCTGCACTTCCTGTATGTTCCTCTTGATGGAGCTCGCTAAGCTCATTAGTGCTGGGACTGATTTGTCTCACCAATCAGGGTGGGCAGAGACTAATTTATCATGAATATCTTTATTCAGTCCAGACACCAATGTGGCAGTGAGCATCTTCGCCATACCTTGATCCTCTAAGCTACCACATGCCTCCTCTACTACCTGCCTGAATGTACTCTTCTACAGGTTCCTTGGCCTTCTGCTGAAAATTTGTCACGCAAACCCAGGAATGAGGAGGAAAAACCTCCGTAATCTATTCCTTGAGTTGGTGGACATATTTAAGTGCCTTATCTGGGGTATTCTGTGCTTCAGATGGTTCTAGGAGCAGGGTGAGTTTGGTACAGAGAGCAGCAGTATCTAATTGAGTAGCCACTTCTCTTATTATCTGCAATAGATCTCTCCAGGTCGCTACCCCTGATACGACTAGTCCACACAGGCTGCTGAGGTGTTACGTGGCATAGGTAAGTTGAGGCAAACTCGTAGTCAGGACAAGCAGAAGGTCAGGGCAGACGACACAGGAGCGTGGTCAGGCACAAAGCTAGGAGGTCAGAGGATAGGTGGCACAGGAGCAAGGTCAGGTCTGCGATGCGAACGGCAGCAGAAGCAGCATGGGAGGACAGGGCCGTAGTTCCCTCGCAGCCAGGACGTCTGGCTGCAGCGCTACTTGTGACACTTACTTCCACTGCATTTACTTTAGGAGTGATTAGGAGTTCACCTTCCACTCCACAAAAGACATTTCCACCACTTGGGTCAGATAACTCCTGCCAAGAGGTGGTGGAAGGTACATATGGTGGAGCAGTGGCCCAAATTTTGGGCTCACTGTAAGTAGGAGGTGGATTAATTAAGTCTCCAATGGTGTACACCGTGGTGGAGCTAGCAGGACCCTTTGGTCTAGCTCCTATATCTACTGTGGTCCGTTGAGTACTCGAGTCAGGGATGTCTATATTAACCACGGCGGGCTCCACTAGAGGCATTGCAAGCTGGTCTATCAACTCTGGTTCTACATTTGATTCAGACTGTTTTTCTCTCTCTGCTCTAGTTTCTACAGTAAAAATACCTTGGGCTCTTTTCTGTTTCCAATAGGATTCTACAATCCATCTACTCCAAGCCGCCTTCTCATTTCGCTCTGTTTATTTTGGGCCAACATTTTTGTAAAAACCGACCCAGCGGGATGATTCAAAGGTTCCCCCTTTTGGAATCCTTAACTCCATTCCCCTAGTCAGCCGGCATCATTTTGGCAAATTCCAACTGACCCATATGCCATATTTCTTATTCATCTCCTCCTGTGGGGTGGGAGAAGTTTTTGGACGTCCATTACCTCTGGGTGGCACACAGCCACACATGCTAAGATTGTTTCCCATAGCCCGGCTATGATGGAGGGGACTCGTACCCGCCTATCTCAGTTACTTAGCTAACTATGCTATTAGCTGTCAGGGAAGGTCTCACACTGAGAAAAATCCCTTTTTCTGGTTTTGCCAAATTCTCCAGACCTCTAAAATCATTTAAATTAAACCATGCTAAGAGGGAATTGCCTGAACCAGTAGTATTGTTCATAAATGACAGGTCTGCTGCAGCTTTGGGACCCCTTCAGCATAGGAGAATACAGGCCTAAACCAGCTGTTACATGGCTGTTCGGAAATAATCTGAGAATTTATCAAAAGATCGGGTCCTCTCGTTCTCTGGGAATAGCACTGTGCCCCATAGCAGCATGTGAACTTGTGTTCAAAGGCCGAGCACAGAGCCTACCCAAGAGACCTGTCCTGACTGCCCCAGGTGAGCTGGTAAAACATTGCATCCGCCCACGCTTAACCTTCTATTTTGTATGTCCCCCCACTGGCAGACAATGTTAGTATCAGCTTACTTGACAAACTCAGAAGATAGAAAACATGGGTGTCTGAGAATGGTACGGTTCTTTTACTTTTCACATCTTAACAAAAAATGTTAAAACATTTGACACAGCTATTTCAAGTTCTTAGGGTTTGTACTCACGACTAGTGTTGAGCGGCATAGGCCATATTCGAATTCGCGAATATTCACGAATATATGGACGAATATTCATCATATATTCGCGAATATTCGCATATTCGTAATATTCTCGATTTATTTTCGCATATGTGAAAATTTGCGTATGCGAAAATTAACATATGCGAAAAGTAGCATATACAAAAAATAGCATAAGCGGAAATTCGCATATACGAAAATTAGCATATGCAAATTTTCGCATATGCGAAAATTCGCACACCAGTCTCACACAGTAGTATTAGAGCCTTCTTTACACCACACAAGCTGGAAGCAGAGAGGGATGATCACTGTGATAAGTACTGTGAAAAAAAAAAAATAAATAAAAAATAAAAAAATAAACGAATATTCATAATTACGAATATATAGTGCTATATTCGCGAATATTCGCGAATTCGCAAATATGCGATATTCACGAATAAAATTCGTATTGCGAATATTCGCGAGCAACACTACTCACGACAAAGGACAGAGGGTTTGGGGATCAGAGGAGAGAGAGCTACTGAGACACAAAGGATCTCTCCTATTATTGGCGATGGACTCAGGAAAGGTGATAGAAATTCATTGATTTCTTTAACATCTGTCGCAAGTCAAACAGTTAGTTTGGTTAGTTTGGTCTCCTCCTGGCCTGGCAGGAGACCTAACTCAGTGCATGCGGGGTATGGCGAGGTACAGCTCTCACAAGCTTCAGTGACGTCACACCTACCAAGGAACGTCTACTTTCTCCTTCCGGGAGCTCACACAATGTGAGCAAGGGGAAAGGTATTATACAGAGCTCTATAAAGCAGGAGGGTGTTAGAAGTATTTCGGGAATATAATCTGAGTTTGTTTAGAAAATAACAGCAAACATTCAAAATGAGAGACAGGTGGCCAAAGAAGGCCAAAGCAAAACTAACCCTAATTTTTTTTTTAGATATATAAATGCAAAAAAAAAAAACAAGAACAGAGCATGTAGGACCCCTTAATAATGATAATGGGGAGGTTGTCACAGGCGATATAGAGAAAGCAGAGCTACTGAAGGAGCTGAGATTGGACAAGTCAGTGCTGGCAACACATCATGTAATGTACTGAACTGGCTTAATGTAGAAATGGTCCAAGGTAAGTTAAGTAATATAAATGTAAGCAAATCTCCAGGGCCAGATGGATTGCACCCAAGAGTTCTTAGAGAACTAAGTTCATTAAAGAGTTATTCCAGGAAAAAACTTTTTTTTTTATGTATATATATATCAACTGGTTAACAGATTTGAAAATTACTTCTATTAAAAAATCTTTCAGTACTTATGAGCTTCTGAAGTTAAGGTTGTTCTTTTCTGTGTAAGTAATCTCTGATGACACATGTCTCGGGAAACGCCCAGTTTAGAAGCAAATTACCATAGCAAACCTCTTCTAAACTGGGCGGTTCCCGAGACGCGTGTCATCAGAGATTACTGAGACAGAAAAGAACAACCTAAACTTCAGAAGCTCATAAGTACTGAAAGGATTAAGATTTTTTAATAGAAGTAATTTACAAATCTGTTTAACTTTCTGGAGCCAGTTGATATATAAAAAAAATGTTTTTTCCTGGATAACCCCTTTAATATCTGTACCCCTGTTCATGATATTTAGAGATTCACTGGTGTCTGGTATTGTGCCAAGGGACTGGCGCAAGGCGAATGTGGTGCCAATCTTCAAAAAGGTCTTCCCCAGGAAACTATAGACCGGTAAGTTTAACTTGCATTGTGGGTAAATTGTTTGAAGGACTTATAAGGGATTACATACAGGAATACATAGAGGATAATTGTATTATAAGTGATAGCCAGCATGGGTTTACTAAGGATAAAAGTTGTCAAACCAATCCAATTTGCTTTTCTGAAGATGTGAGTAGAAGCCTTGACAGAGGAATGGCTGTGGATATAGTGTTTCTGGATTTTGCTAAAGCGTTTGATACTGTCCCTCATAGTCGTCTTACAGGTAAGTTAAGGTCTTTGGGTTTGGAAACTTTAGTTTGTAACTGGATTGAACACTGGCTCATGGATCGTACCCAGAGAGTGGTGGACAATGATTCGTAGTCTGATTGGTCCCCGGTAATTAGTGGTGTACCCCAAGGTTCAGTACTGGGCCCGCTGTTGTTTAACCCCTTCCCGACCTATGACATACCTGTACGTCATGGGTGGCAAGGTGTTCCCGACCCATGACATACAGGTACATCATGGACATTACTGCCGCTATTTGCGGCATCCCGCAGTGCCCGGAAAGATGGTGGCTATCACTGATAGCCAGCCATCTTACCGTGCGACCACGGGGGGTTTCGTCCCCCACCCCCCCCCCAGCGATCGCTGCTATCAGCTGGTCAAATCTGACTAGCTGATAGCAGCGTTTCGCTATCAGAATACTTAGCAGCGCGGTGTGTGAGTCCCGATCACGGGGATCGGGACACACACCGCTCTGCTAAGTGTCCCTGACCCGTCCCCCGGCGTCACTTACCCGTCCGAGCGGTGTCCCGAGCGGTCCCGGCGGTCCCGGCGTCCTCCGTGCGGTCCCGGCTGCGCTGCGTCCCGGAGGTGAGTTTCCGGCAGCAGTGCGGCATCTTCATTGGCAGCAGTGAGATCGCCGTAAAGCGATCTCACTGCTGCCTCTGAGAGTTTCAAAACTGCAACTCCCAGCATGCCCAGACAGCCTTTGGCTTTCTGGGCATGCTGGGAGTTGTAGTTTTGCAACATCTGGAGGTCCACAGTTTGGAGACCACTGTATAATGGTCTCCAATCTGTGCTCTTCCAGATGTTGCAAAACTACAAATCTCAGCATGCTCAGTCTGTCCAGGCATGCTGGGAGTTGTAGTTCTCTAACATCTGGAAGAGCACAGATTGGAGACCATTATACAGTGGTCTCCAAACTGTGGACCTCCAGATGTTGCAAAACTACAACTCCCAGCATGCCCAGACTGCCCAAGCATGCTGGAAGTTGTAGTTCGGCAACATCTGATCCTTCAGATATTGCCGAACTACAACTTCCAGCATGCCTTGGCAGTCTGGGCATGCTGGGAGTTGTAGTTTTGCAACAACTGGAGGCACACTAGTTGGGAAACATTGTCCGTTTCCTACCTCAGTGCCTCCAGCTGTTGCAATTGTTGCAAAACTATAACTCCCAGCATGCACTGACAGACCATGCATGCTGGGAGTTGTAGTTTTGCAACAGCTGGAGGCACACTGGTTTGGAAACACTAAGTTTGGTTGCAAAACACTTGAAAGTTTATTACTTAACTCAGTGTTTCCAAACCAGTGTTCCTCCAGCTGTTGCAAAACTACAACTCCCAGCATGCACGGACAGCCAAAGGGCATGCTCGGAGTTTGCAACAGCTGGATGTTTGCCCCCTCCCCCCAATGTGAATGTACAGGGTACACTCACATGGGCGGAGGTTTACAGTGAGTGCTGCAAGTTTGAGATGGCGCAAATTTTGCGCTGCAGCTCAAACTTCCAGCGGCAAACTTGCTGTGAACCTCTGCCCATGTGACTGTACCCTAAAAACACTACACTACACTGACACTAACCTAAAATAAAAAGTAAAAAACACTACATATACACATACCCCTACACAGCCCCCCTCCCCACAAAAAATGAAAAACGTCTGGTACGCTACTGTTTCCAAAACGGAGCCTCCAGCTGTTGCAAAATAATAACTCCCAGTATTGCCGGACAGCCATTGACTGTCCAGGCATGCTGGGAGTTTTGCAACAGCTGGAGGCACCCTGTTTGGGAATCACTGGCGTAGAATACCTCTATGTCCACCCCTATGCAAATCCCTAATTCAGGCCTCAAATGCGCATGGCGCTCTCTCACTTTGGAGCCCTGTCGTGTTTCAGGGCAACAGTTTGGGGACACATATGGGGTATCGCCGTACTCGGGAGAAATTGCCTTACAAATTTTGGGGGGCTTTTTCCCCTTATGAAAAGGTGAAGTTGGGGTCTACACCAGCATGTTAGTGTAAAAAAATAAATTTTTTACACTGACATGCTGGTGTTGCCCTATACTTTTCATTTTCACAAGAGGTAAAAGGGAAAAAAGACCCTCTAAATTTGTAATGCAATTTCTCCTGAGTATGGAGATACCCCATATGTGGGCGCAAAGTGCTCTGAGGGCGCACAACAAGGCCCAGAAGGGAGAGTGCACCATGTACATTTGAGGCAATTTGCACAGGGGTGGCTGATTGTTACAGCAGTTCTGACAAACGCAAAACAATAAATATCCACATGTGACCCCATTTTGTAAACTACACCCCTCACGGAATGTAATAAGGGGTGCAGTGAGCATTTACACCCCACTGGTGTATGACAGATTTTTGGAACAGTGGTCTGTGAAAATGAAAAATAAAATTTTTGGTTTGCACAGTCCACTGTTTCAAATATCTGTCAAACGCCAGTGGGGTGTAAATGCTCACTGCACCCCTTATTAAATTCCATGAGGGGTATAGTTTCCAAAATGGGGTCACATGTGGGGGGGGTCCACTGTTCTGGCACCATAGGGGCTTCCTAAATGGGACATGCCCCCCAAAAACCCTTTCAGAAAAACTCACTCTCCAAAATCCCATTGTCGCTCCTTCCCTTCTGAGCCCTCTACTGCGCCCGCCGAACACTTTACATACGCATATGAGGTATTTCCTTACTCAAAAGAAATTGGGTTACCAATTTTAGGGTGATTTCTCTCCTTTTACCCCTTGTAAAAATTCAAAAATTGGGTCTACAAGAAAATGCGAGTGTAAAAAATGAAGATTTAGAATTTTCTCCTTCACTTTGCTGCTATTCCTGTGAAACACCTAAAGGGTTAAAACACTTACTGAATGTCATTTTGAATACTTTGGGGGGTGCAGTTTTTATAATGGGGTCATTTATGGGGTATTTCTAATATGAAGATCCTTAAAATCCACTTCCAACCTGAACTGGGCCCTGAAAAATTACGATTTTGAAAATCTTGAGAAAAATTGGAAAATTGCTGCGGAACTTTGAAGCCCTCTGGTGTCTTCCAAAAGTAAAAACTTGTCAATTTTTTAATGCAAACACAAAGTAGACATATTGTATATGTGAATCAATATGTAATTTATTTGGAATATCCATTTTCCTTTCAAGCAGAGACTTTCAAAGTTAGAAAAATGCTAAATTTTCAAAATTTTCATGACATTTTTAGATTTTTTACCAAGAAAGGATACAAATATCAGTGAAATTTTACCGATAACATAAAGTAGAATATGTAACGAAAAAACAATCTCGGAATCAGAATGATAAGTAAAAGCATTCCAAAGTTATTAATGTTTAAAGTGACAGTGGTCAGATTTTCAAAAAATGTCCAGGTCATGAAGGTGAAAATGGGCTGGGTCATGAAGGGGTTAAAGGGGTACTCCGGTGAAAACCTTTTTTCTTTTAAATCAACTGGTGGCAGAAAGTTAAACATATTTGTAAATTACTTCTATTAAAAAATCATAATCCTTCCAGTACTTATTAGCTGCTGAATGCTACAGAGGAAATTATTTTCTTTTTGGAACACTGATGACATCACGAGCACAGTGCTCTCTGCTGACATCTCTGTCCATTTTAGCAACCATGCATAGCAGATGCATAGCAGATGTATGCTAAGGGCATCATGGTGGCTCAGTGGTTAGCACTGCTGCCTTGCACTGCTGGGGACTTGGGTTCAAATCCCACTAAGGACAACAATAAATAAAGCGAGAGAGAACTGTGCTCGTGATGTCCTCAGAGAGCATTCCAAAAAGAAAAGAATTTCCTCTGTAGTATTCAGCAGCTAATAAGTACAGGAAGGATTAAGATTTTTTAATAGAAGTAATTTACAAATATGTTTAACTTTCTGCCACCAGTTGATTTAAAAGAAAAAAGGTTTTCACCGGAGTACCCCTTTAATTTATTTATCAATGATACAGAGGATGGCATTAACAGCTCTGTTTCTATCTTTGCAGATGACACCAAGCTTTGTAGCACGGTACAGTCTATAGAGGATGTGTATGGGTTACAACATGACTTGGATAGTCTAAGTGTCTGGGCATCCACTTGGCAAATGAGGTTCAATGTGGATAAATGTAAAGTTATGCATCTGGGTACTAATAACCTGCATGTGTCATATGTCTTAGGCGGTATTAAACTGGCAGAGTCACTGGTAGAGAAGGATCTGGGTGTACTTGTAGATCACAGACTACAGAATAGCATGCAATGTCAGGCTGCTGCTTCCAAAGCCGGCAGGATATTGTCATGTATCAAAAGAGGCATGGACTCAAGGGACAGGGACATAATACTCCCCCTTCATAAAGCATTGGTGCGGCCTCACCTGGAATATGCTGTTCAGTTTTGGGCACCTGTCCATAAAAGGGACACTGCGGAGTTGGAAAGGGTGCAGAGACGCGCGACTAAACTAATATGGGGCATGGAACATCTTAGCTATGAGGAGCGATTAAAGGAGTTACAATTGTTTAGTCTTGAGAAGAGACGTTTAAGGGGGGATATGATAAATGTATATAAGTATATTAACCCCTTCATGACCCAGCCCATTTTCACCTTCAGGACCTGGGCATTTTTTTAAAATCTGACCACTGTCACTTTAAACATTATTAACTCTGGAATGCTTTTACTTATCATTCTGATTCCGAGATTGTTTTTTCGTGACATATTCTACTTTATGTTATTGGTAAAATTTCACTGATATTTGCATCCTTTCTTGGTAAAAAATCTAAAAATGTCATGAAAATTTTGAAAATTTAGCATTTTTCTAACTTTGAAAGTCTTTGCTTGAAAGGAAAATGGATATTCCAAATAAATTACATATTGATTCACATATACAATATGTCTACTTTGTGTTTGCATAAAAAAATTGACAAGTTTTTACTTTTGGAAGACACCAGAGGGCTTCAAAGTTCCGCAGCAATTTTCCAATTTTTCTCAAGATTTTCAAAATCGTAATTTTTCAGGGCCCAGTTCAGGTTGGAAGTGGATTTTAAGGGTCTTCATATTAGAAATACCCTACAAATGACCCCATTATAAAAACTGCACCCCCCAAAGTATTCAAAATGACATTCAGTAAGTGTTTTAACCCTTTAGGTGTTTCACAGGAATAGCAGCAAAGTGAAGGAGAAAATTCTAAATCTTCATTTTTTACACTCGCATTTTCTTGTAGACCCATTTTTTTAATTTTTACAAGGGGTAAAAGGAGAGAAATCACCCTAAAATTTGTAACCCAATTTCTCTCGAGTAAGGAAATACCTCATATGTCTATGTAAAGTGTTCGGCAGGCGCAGTAGAGGGCTCAGAAGGGAAGGAGCGACAATGGGATTTTGGAGAGTGAGTTTTTCTGAAAGGGTTTTTGGGGGGCATGTCCCATTTAGGAAGCCCCTATGGTGCCAGAACAGTGGACCCCCCCACATGTGACCCCATTTTGGAAACTATACCCCTCATGGAATTTAATAAGGGGTGCAGTGAGCATTTACACCCCACTGGCGTTTGACAGATATTTGAAACGATGGACTGTGCAAATGAAAATTTTTAATTTTTCATTTTCACAGACCACTGTTCCAAAAATCTGTCATACGCCAGTGGGGTGTAAATGCTCACTGCACCCCTTATTACATTCCGTGAGGGGTGTAGTTTCCAAAATGGGGTCACATATGGATATTTATTGTTTTGCATTTGTCAGAACTGCTGTAAAAATCAGCCACCCCTGTGCAAATCGCCTCAAATGTACATGGTGCACTCTCCCTTCTGGGCCTTGTTGTGCGCCCTCAGAGCACTTTGCGCCCACATATGGGGTATCTCCGTACTTGGGAGAAATTGCATTACAAATTTAGAGGGTCTTTTTTCCCTTTTACCTCTCGTGAAAATGAAAAGTATAGGGCAACACCAGCATGTCAGTGTAAAAAATTTATTTTTTTACACTAACATGCTGGTGTAGACCCCAACTTCACCTTTTCATAAGGGGTTAAAGAAGAAAAAGCCCCCCAAAATTTGTAAGGCAATTTCTCCTGAGTACGGCGATACTCCATATGTGTCCCAAAACTGTTGCCCTGAAATACGACAGGGCTCCAAAGTGAGAGAGCGCCATGCGCATTTGAGGCCTGAATTAGGGATTTGCATAGGGGTGGACATAGGGGTATTCTATGCCAATGATTCCCAAACAGGGTGCCTCCAGCTGTTGCAAAACTCCCAGCATGCCTGGACAGTCAATGGCTGTCCAGCAATACTGGGAGTTATTATTTTGCAACAGCTGGAGGCTCCGTTTTGGAAACAGTAGCGTACCAGACGTTTTTCATTTTTTGGGGGGGAGGGGGAGCTGTGTAGGGGTATGTGTATATGTAGTGTTTTTTACTTTTTATTTTAGGTTAGTGTTAGTGTAGTGTAGTGTTTTTAGGGTACAGTCACATGGGCAGAGGTTCACAGCAAGTTTGTCGCTGGGAGTTTGAGCTGCAGCGCAAAATTTGCGCCATCTCAAACTTGCAGCACTCACTGTAAACCTCCGCCCATGTGAGTGTACCCTGTACATTCACATTGGGGGGAGGGGGCAAACATCCAGCTGTTGCAAACTCCGAGCATGCCCTTTGGCTGTCCGTGCATGCTGGGAGTTGTAGTTTTGCAACAGCTGGAGGCACACTGGTTTGGAAACAATAAGTTAAGTAATAAACTTTCAAGTGTTTTGCAACCAAACTTAATGTTTCCAAACCAGTGTGCCTCTAGCTGTTGCAAAACTACAACTCCCAGCATGCATGGTCTGTCAGTGCATGCTGGGAGTTATAGTTTTGCAACAATTGCAACAGCTGGAGGCACTGAGGTAGGAAACGGACAATGTTTCCCAACTAGTGTGCCTCCAGTTGTTGCAAAACTACAACTTCCAGCATGCCCAGACTGCCCAGGCATGCTGGAAGTTGTAGTTCGGCAATATCTGAAGGATCGGATGTTGCCGAACTACAACTTCCAGCATGCTTGGGCAGTCTGGGCATGCTGGGAGTTGTAGTTTTGCAACATCTGGAGGTCCACAGTTTGGAGACCACTGTATAATGGTCTCCAATCTGTGCTCTTCCAGATGTTAGAGAACTACAACTCCCAGCATGCCTGGACAGACTGAGCATGCGGGGAGTTGTAGTTTTGCAACAACTGGAAGAGCACAGATTGGAGACCATTATACAGTGGTCTCCAAACTGTGGACCTCCAGATGTTGCAAAACTACAACTCCCAGCATGCCCAGAAGGCCAAAGGCTGTCTGGGCATGCTGGGAGTTGCAGTTTTGAAAGTCCCAGAGGCAGCAGTGAGATCGCTTTACGGCGATCTCACTGCTGCCAATGAAGATGCCGCACTGCTGCCGGAAACTCACCTCCGGGACGCAGCGCAGCCGGGACCGCACGGAGGACGCCGGGACCGCCGGGACCGCTCGGGACACCGCTCGGACGGGTAAGTAACGCCGGGGGACGGGTCAGGGACACTTAGCAGAGAGGTGTGTGTCCCGATCCCCGTGATCGGGACTCACACACCGCGCTGCTAAGTATTCTGATAGCGAAACGCTGCTATCAGCTGGTCAGATTTGACTAGCTGATAGCAGCGATCGCTGGGGGGGGGGGTGAGGGATGAAACCCCCCGTGGTCGCATGTAAGATGGCTGGCTATCAGTGATAGCCACCATCTTTCCGGGCGCTGCGGGATGCCGTGAGTAGCAGCAAAAATGTTCATGACGTACCTGTATGTCATGGGTCGGGAACACCTTGCCACCCATGACGTACAAGTATGTCATAGGTCGGGAAGGGGTTAATGGCCCATACAAAAAATAGGGAGAAAAACTGTTCCAGTTTAAGCCCCCCCAAAGGACGAGGGGGCACTCCCTCCGTCTGGAGAAGAAAAGATTTAGTCTCAAGGGGCGACACGCCTTCTTTACCATAAGAACTGTGAACTTATGGAACAGTCTACCTCAGGAACTGGTCACAGCAGGAAAATTTTACAGCTTTAAAACAGGGTTAGATACTTTTCTGGAACAAAATAACATTAATGCTAATGAAGAAATATAAAATCCCATCCCTTCCCCCAATATCCCACCACACCCCTACCCTTTAATTCCCTGGTGGAACTTGATGGATGTATGTCTTTTTTTAAACCGTACTAACTATATAACTATGTAACTATGACAGGTACTCTTTAAAGTAGCAAAGTACCCCTTTTTTTTACATTCGTGTAAATGTATATGAAAACAAACTCATACTACTATATACCTAAATATACCTGAACAGATATATAAAAAAAAAAAAAAAAATACACACCCATAAATGTATACACAACTAAATAATTACTGTAGCTGTATTTGTTGCAGAGAATTTTAGGCTTTGTCTACATGCTGTTTAGACCATATAACAGATGCACTGTATACACTTTATGTTATATTCCCTCCTTTCTTCCTTCCCAATATGGGGGAATTTATCAGTGTCTGTGTAAATCAAGTTCTTTTTACTCCCTTCTGCCTGGGGGTACATGTGTACTTTTCCCACCTTTATCAAAGAGGTGTATGTTTTTCATAAAATTCAATGTGAGGGCCAAACTGGCCGGAGATTGCGCAGGAGCATGAGGGTTTGTGTAAAAATGTAAAAAAAAAAAAAAATTTTAAATCGATAAATCACTGACCCCTGCAATAAACTAACCATGTCACACTACTTTCAAGTTGTTTTCTTGAATGAGGCTAAATAAGGTGCGCCAAAATCATGCAACTTTTTCACACATTGCTCAAACATTTGTGGCAATTTACCACCAACAGAAAACACAGGATAAAACCAATGATTAATCAACCCCCCTGTATGTGCGGGACCTATGTGAAGAGAAAGAAAATAAAAAATAAAATTAAAATACTAACTCACTGTAAGAAACTAATGTGTCTGGTGCCTGGAATAGATCATGATAAGAACACATTGTAAAATGCATAGAAATATTCTGTAGAGAATATATTGCCCTACATTATCTAAAATAGGGTATAAGCTATGCATCCTCCGCAGGCTTAGGCACATCTCCATACAATTGACTGCTTAATGTTATTTTCAAGGCATTGTGGATGGTATACGATATACCCGTCACAGTCAGCTGGGTCCAAACTACTGTGAAGCTTCCTTTAGCAGCCTGGCATATCATACACACCCATAGCACCAGAGGAGATCCTGGATGACTCACCGTGGTGAAATGCGTGCTCCCAGCAGTTTAACACTTCACTACACTGTAACACTTTGTGCACTTTCACCAAATATGGACTTCGTAAAGGTGAGAGAAGCTGGTTTCTTGATAAAATGGGGTAGTCTTTGTGAAACTCCTTTAATTTATTGTATTGACTACTAAACATATAACATTAAATATGCACAGTGTTCATAGTTCTTATACCTTGCAGTGCCAATATGTATAACAATGAATTGACCCTTATGCACACTGCTCTTAAATGAGACAGCTTTACGGTGCCAATACACATAAGAGAAAAGTCTGCCGAACCACCCTTTTTCAGGAGAACTAGCAGCTTGTCTCACAAAATCTGGAATTAGCAATGCCCCCTTAGGCAGACCAACCTCTGAAATGTCAGAAGAAGCCAGAAGGTAAAGGGATTATATTCTAGTATGAATGGAATTCTGAGTAACCTAAAAAGAACATTGCCACAAATGGTTTGCTGTTATGTGCACAGTAAATGCTGAAAAACCTATATAGAATAAAAATTTGACATGCATATTAGGGGATTATGTGCTAGCATGTCATAATATTGTTTGTTTAAGGTATGAAAGTAGGAAAGTCCCAGAAGTTTTAGGAAATGTTACAATGGGACTGAATGCTATCCAGTTCCTGCATCAAATGAATATAAAATGTGCAAGGCAATAGAGACAAGTATCGGCAAAACCTATCTAATGCACATAGTAAATTGGCAAGTCCATAAAGGGAAGCACTAGCGTGGCCAGGAGACATACAGCCGAAATCTGAAGGTGCTCAAATCCCGTAAGAAAGACAGAAAAATCTGTGGTGACGGGATGTGAGGTGCAGGGTAGATGCAGGGCAGATGTTATGGCCCAAGGGGCAGATGGTATTAACCCCTTCTTGTCGTGACGCCAAGGGGTGGTTTAGCTTTAAAGGAGAACTCCGGAATATAAAAATTGTGGCCCATACTGCTGGCAGTAAAAAAATAAAGATGTACATACCTTCCTCCGCTGCCCCGGGGCCTCCGATAACCGGCTCCGGTCTCCGCCGCAATCCACTTCCTGGTTGCCGGTGGTCGGATGAATCAGCCGATCACCAGCCGCAGTGCAGTCCGACTCGGCACCTGATAGGCTGAGCGGCAGTGTGAAATAGTTTAAGGACACGAAATTCTTCACTACACCGGCGCCTGCGGCCGGGGCCGAAAATGTCACACTGCCGCTCAGCCTATCGCCGGCCGAGTCGGACTGCACTGTGGCTGGTGATTGGCTGATTCATCCGACCACTGGCAACTAGTAAGTGGATTACGGCGGAGACCGAAGCCAGTTACAGGAGGCCCCGGGGGAGCGGAGGAAGGTATGTACATCTTTATTTTTTTACTGCCGGCAGTATGGGCTACAATTTTTATATTCCCGAGTTCTCCTTTAACCTCCCGAAGTCCAGTCAAGTTGTTCCAGTGTCTTTGCCCAGAGCATTGGAGGCCTCAAGCCTAAAGTCCTCAAGCCACAAGTCGGTCATCAGTAAGTCAAGTCATCTTATTTTCAGTCACCATCTCTGTCAAGTCCATCTGTAGTCATTGTGGCCTGCACTAAAGTCAGTCTAACTACTGCAAGTCCCAGAAAGCCTGCGAGGTCCCCCTGTGTCACTGGTCACCTCCCTGGGATATTTGTCTGTACTGCAAAGACTATATCACCTGTCTTGCCTCAGTAAAGCTGCCATTATCCTTAATCTGGCGCTGGTGTCTTCATTGCCCCTGCCTAACCCAGGATCAGCGGTATTACCTTTGGGTGGTTAAGGCTAAACCATGCCTTGGTGTCATGACAAGAAAGGGTTCGTACCATCTGCCCTGCATCTACCCTGCACCTCACATCCCGACACCACAGATTTATATGTCTTTCTTATGGGATTTGAGCAACTTCAGGTTTGGCTGTATGTCTCCTGGCCTTGCTAGTGCTTTCCTTTATGGACTTGCCGGTTTACTATGTGCACTAGATAGGTTGTGCCGATACCTGTCTCTATTGCCTTGCATTGCTTTGGAACTGTTTGTTTATATTTGAGCAAATATAGTGCCTACCCTTCGGCTCATCATGGAGTCAGATGACTCAAGTCAGAGATGGCAGAAGATAATTGTGCAATCACGGCTAGAGGTATGGACGCCACAAGCTTTTTCTCTGCATGCAATAATAAAGATGCACTACAGGTCCTAAGTACCAAAACGGTCAAATATAAAGTTTCTACACTCACCGAAAAAGAAATGAGAATGTTTTAGACGTTGAAATCTCTTAAATAGTATGACTAAAGCCAATGAGTTCCAAGAGTCTCAGAAACTTTAAAATTCCATCTCAGTATTCAGACGATGTGGCTTTTATGCATACCGTAAATGGAAATTAATCCATAAAGAATACTCCTTAAACATGCTTAAAGTTGTACTGGAGCGCAATGAACAGGAACATATTACAATTACTGAAGAACTGTGTAAAGCAAAAAAGAGAACTTCATACCCAACTGACAGAGGAACAATTTAATAACTTCCAAAAAATAAAAAGGGAAAGAAAAATGGTTGCACTTCAATCCATCATAAAAATGTGACAAATTCCTTTGGTATAAAATGGATTATAATGAGGATAAAGTGTTCACTTACCAACTAAATTGCAGGCAAAGGACCAGAAAACCTAAAACTAAATCCAGTGACTTTGGGACAACTGACACACAATCCAGTGCCTCTGACGAAACAAGCCTCGGGAAAAATTCAGGAGACAAAACTTCAATTAATAAAAATCCCCCTTTAGGCGGAAAGTCAGACAAAGTCATTCAAGAAAAGCACAATGTAAATCCAGGACAAAAGAGAAAAGCCGTTTCTCGGAGAGAGTAAAGGATGCAGAAGCCACTGTTTGTGATGACTCTATGATTGTGAACTTGACTGATCTAGTTTTAGATACCCCAATTAAATCAATCCTCTCAAAAAGTTTAAACTTTTGCATTATTGAGAATTTCAACAAAGAGGACGTTGAAATAGATCTCTTCGGAGCATCCGAAAGCTAAATTTGAACAAAATGTTTAATAATAAAAATAATATGCAGCTTCATTGAGAAGGTGAAATACCAACTAGCATTGTCCATTAGGATTTAGAGCATTAAAAGATGCTAATACCAAATATGGAATGTTTTGACACCTTATTGGATCTCTTGAAGGAAGAATTGCCATCCTCACCTGCAGGGGACACTCTATGTGTCTCTGAGTTCAGATTCCAATTTCAGGTTCCAATATTGATTTATTTTACAAATGAGTCCTCACTAACATGCAAGCATAAGTGTACCCTCAAGACCCCCCAACTTAACATCTGGAGAAGTTACAGCCCTTGATACACTTAAAAACAATAAAAATATAGAAATAAAAAGAGCAGATAAGGGAGACAATATGCAGGGTAGGCCATTTATATGCATACACCTTAATAAAATGGGAATAGTTGGTGATATTAACTTCCTGTTTGTGGCACATAAGCATATGTGAGGGGGGAAACTTTTCAAGATGAGTGGGGACCATGGCGGCCATTTTGAAGTAGGCCATTTTGAATACAACTTTTGTTTTTTCAATAGGAAGAGGAATTTCGCAAGAAAAACAATGATGTGCTTGGTTTTTACGTATCTTTATTCTTTCATGAGTTATTTACAAGTTTCTGACCACTTATAAAATGTGTTCAATGTGCTGCCCATTATGTTGGATTGTCAATGCAACTGTCACGATGCCGGCTGGCAGGAGGTGGATCCTCTGTGCCAGAGAGGGATAGCGAGGACCGTGCTAGTGGACCGGTTCTAAGACACTACTGGTTTTCACCAGAGCCCGCCGCAAAGCGGGATGGTCTTGCTGCGGCGGTAGTGACCAGGTCGTATCCACTAGCAACGGCTCACCTCTCTGGCTGCTGAAGATAGGCGAGGTACAAGGGAGTAGGCAGAAGCAAAGTCGGACGTAGCAGAAGGTCGGGGGCAGGCGGCAAGGTTCGTAGTCAGGGGAGATAGCAGAAGTTCTGGTACACAGGCTTTAAACACACAAAACGCTTTCACTAGGCACAAGGGCAACAAGATCCGGCAAGGAAGTGCATGGGAGGAGGATAGATATAGTCAGGGACCAGGTGGAAGCCAATTAAGCTAATTGGGCCAGGCACCAATCATTGGTGCACTGGCCCTTTAAGTCTCAGGGAGCTGGCGCGCGCGCGCCCTAGAGAGCGGAGCCGCGCGCGCCAGCACATGACAGCAGGGGACGGGAACGGGTAAGTGACCTGGGATGCGATTCGCGAGCGGGCGCGTCCCGCTGTGCGAATCGCATCCCCAACGGCCATGACAGAGCAGCGCTCCCGGTCAGCGGGACTGACCGGGGAGCTGCAGGGAGAAAGACGCCGTGAGCGCTCCGGGGAGGAGCGGGGACCCGGAGCGCTAGGCGTAACAGTACCCCCCCCCTTAGGTCTCCCCTTCTCTTTATCCGGTAACTGCCTCCCCTGGGATGAGGACACCGGGAAAGGATGGAGGGATTCCTCAACGGCAGGCAGAACAGCAGGAGTAGGAATGGGGAGAGAGGGCAGAGGGCGAGACCTGGCACGGGGCAGTGTGACACCAGGACGAGGGCCATGCGGGGACACAGGGGCTTGCCTGATGGGACTGGGAGGGGGGGAGAGGCATTTCCTGTGGCAGGCAGAGTCCTTAATGACCTTAGGGGGACCGGATACAGGAGGAACCACAGGGTCACGGCAGGGAGTACTGGGAACCGGTTGAAGGCAGTCCTTGGAACAAGAGGGGCCCCAACTCTTGATCTCCCCAGTGGACCAATCCAGGGTTGGGGAATGGTGTTGAAGCCAGGGTAGTCCAAGGAGAACTTCAGAAGTGCAATTAGGAAGGACCAAAAATACAATTTCCTCGTGATGAGGTCCGATGCACATTAGGAGGGGCTCCGTGCGGAAACGCACGGTGCAATCCAACCTGGCTCCGTTGACCGCGGAAACGTGGAGTGGCTTGACAAGACGGGTCACCGGAATGCGGAATTTATTCACTAAGGACTCCCGAATAAAATTCCCAGAAGCTCCAGAGTCCAGGCAGGCCACGGCTGAGAGGGAAGAGCTGGCTGAAGTAGAAATCCGAACAGGCACCGTGAGACGTGGAGAAGCCGACTTAGCATCAAGAGACGCCACACCCACGAGAGCTGGGTGCGAGCGTGCGTTTCCCAGACGTGGAGGACGGATTGGGCAATCCACCAAAAAATATTCAGTACTGGCACAGTACAGACAAAGATTCTCTTCCTTACGGCGATTCCTCTCTTCCAGGGTCAGGCGAGACCGATCCACTTGCATGGCCTCCTCGGCGGGAGGCCTAGGCGCAGATTGCAGTGGAGACTGTGGGAGAGGTGTCCAGAGATCTAAGTCCTTTTCCTGGCGGAGCTCTTGATGCCTCTCAGAAAAACGCATGTCAATGCGAGTGGCTAGATGAATGAGTTCATGCAGGTTAGCAGGAGTCTCTCGTGCGGCCAGAACATCTTTAATGTTGCTGGATAGGCCTTTTTTAAAGGTCGCGCAGAGAGCCTCATTATTCCAGGATAGTTCAGAGGCAAGAGTACGGAATTGTATGGCGTACTCGCCAACGGAGGAATTACCCTGGACCAGGTTCAGCAGGGCAGTCTCAGCAGAAGAGGCTCGGGCAGGTTCCTCAAAGACACTTCGAATTTCCGAGAAGAAGGAGTGTACAGAGGCAGTGACGGGGTCATTGCGGTCCCAGAGCGGTGTGGCCCATGACAGAGCTTTTCCAGACAGAAGGCTGACTACGAAAGCCACCTTAGACCTTTCAGTAGGAAACTGGTCCGACATCATCTCCATGTGCAGGGAACATTGCGAAAGAAAGCCACGGCAAAACTTAGAGTCCCCATTAAATTTGTCCGGCAAGGACAGGCGGAGGCTAGGAGTGGCCACTCGCTGCGGAAGGGGTGCAGGAGCTGGCGGAGGAGATGGTTGTTGCTGCTGTAGCTGTGACTGTACTTGCTGTAGTTGTGACTGGAGTTGCTGTGTCATGGTGGTCAAGTACGACAGCTGGTGATCTTGTTGGGCGATCTGACGAGCTTGCTGGGCGACCAGCGTAGGGAGGTCAGCGACAACTGGCAGAGGAACTTCAGCGGGATCCATGGCCGGATCTACTGTCACGATGCCGGCTGGCAGGAGGTGGATCCTCTGTGCCAGAGAGGGATAGCGAGGACCGTGCTAGTGGACCGGTTCTAAGACACTACTGGTTTTCACCAGAGCCCGCCGCAAAGCGGGATGGTCTTGCTGCGGCGGTAGTGACCAGGTCGTATCCACTAGCAACGGCTCACCTCTCTGGCTGCTGAAGATAGGCGAGGTACAAGGGAGTAGGCAGAAGCAAAGTCGGACGTAGCAGAAGGTCGGGGGCAGGCGGCAAGGTTCGTAGTCAGGGGAGATAGCAGAAGTTCTGGTACACAGGCTTTAAACACACAAAACGCTTTCACTAGGCACAAGGGCAACAAGATCCGGCAAGGAAGTGCATGGGAGGAGGATAGATATAGTCAGGGACCAGGTGGAAGCCAATTAAGCTAATTGGGCCAGGCACCAATCATTGGTGCACTGGCCCTTTAAGTCTCAGGGAGCTGGCGCGCGCGCGCCCTAGAGAGCGGAGCCGCGCGCGCCAGCACATGACAGCAGGGGACGGGAACGGGTAAGTGACCTGGGATGCGATTCGCGAGCGGGCGCGTCCCGCTGTGCGAATCGCATCCCCAACGGCCATGACAGAGCAGCGCTCCCGGTCAGCGGGACTGACCGGGGAGCTGCAGGGAGAAAGACGCCGTGAGCGCTCCGGGGAGGAGCGGGGACCCGGAGCGCTAGGCGTAACAGCAACCCTCTTCTCCCACTCTTCACACACTGATAGCAACACTGCAGGAGAAATGCTAGCACAGGCTTCCAGTATCCGTAGTTTTAGGTGCTGCACATTTTGTATCTTCACAGCATAGGCAATTGCCTTCAGATGACCCCAAAGATAAAAGTCTAAGGGTGTCAGATCGGGAGACCTTGGGGGCCATTCAAGTGGCCCACGACGACCAATCCACTTTCCAGGAAACTGTTCATCTAGGAATGCTCGGACCTGACACCCATAATGTGGTGGTGCACCATCTTGCTGGAAAAACTCAGGGAACGTGCCAGCTTCAGTGCATAAGGAGGGAAACACATCATCATTTAGCAATTTTGCATATCCAGTGGCCTTGAGGTTTCCATTGATGAAGAATGGCCCCACTATCTTTGTACCCCATATACCACACCATTCCATCAATTTTTGTGTTCCAACAGTTTTGGAGGGATCTATCCAATGTGGGTTAGTGTCAGACCAATAGCGGTGGTTTTGATTGTTAACTTCACCATTCACATAAAAGTTTGCCTCATCACTGAACAAAATCTTCTGCATAAACTGAGGATCCTGTTCGAATTTTTGTTTTGCCCATTATGCAGCACCTGAAACTACGGATACTGGAAGCCTGTGCTAGCATTTCTCCTGCGGTGTTGCTATCAGTGTGTGAAGAGTGGGAGAAGAGGGTTGCATTGGCAATCCAACACAATGGGCAGCACATTGAACACATTTTATAAGTGGTCAGTGGTAGGTTTGATGTGTCACATGACCCTCTTCCTATTGAAAAAACAAAAGTTGGATTCAAAATGCCCAACTTCAAAATGGCCACCATGGTCACCACCCATCTTGAAAAGTTTCCCCCCTCACATATACTAATGTGCCATAAACAGGAAGTTAATATCACTAACCATTCCCATTTTATTAAGGCGTATTCATATAAATGGCCCACCTTGTAGTTCTAATGTCAAAAACTTACTATATCAACAAAGCCCTACATCAGTTAGAAGATAATATAACATACCACAAACTCCCTGGTAACCCTACACAAAAAATACTTAATAAATTACATTACATCCTTAGAAAATATTCAGACCATGGCGTTATCTCTGAAAAAACTGCAACCAAACTACTTCCTATGCACCCGAAAGCAGCACAATGGTATTTCCTCTAAAAATTACATAAAAATCCCTTTACCCCACTAGGACGCCCTTTCATATCCAGGGTGGGCTCTGTCACAGAACATATCATTAAATTTACAGACTGGCAACTAAGACCTCTTTTGCAAGCTTTCCCAGCATTAGTTAAAGACTCAGGAGAATTCCTGACCATTCTCCAAGATTTTCCCTGACCCGAAAAATTAATTCTTACCTCTGTCAATGTTGAATCCCTATACACGAGTATCCCCCAGGACACAGGCAAGAGTGAACAATTTATTTCTTTTGTTTATGACTCACTGCATTTTGTGTTATTTTGTAATACCTTCCAATTCAATGGCGACTGGTATATACAAACATGCTGGATGGCGATGGGTACACAGGTCGCGTGTACCCTCGCCAACCTTTATGTAGCCTATTTTGAACAAAAATATTTTTTTTTCCGCAAATAATCCTTTTCTTCGGTGCGCTTATCTGTATAAGAGTTTTGTGGATTATATTTTTATTGTTATAGTTGAGTGGTAAATTATCTTAATACAAACAAAATGAATCTAAAATTTACATATGAAACCAGTCATCATTGTTTGGAATTTCTGGACATCCTAATATCCAAAAAAGAGGAAGGGCAAGTAACCATTTCCAGCTACAGGAAACCTACAACGGATCACTCATGACTTCATTATGCCAGTTACCACCCTTCACATACTAAATCTGCAGTCTCATACAGCCAGTTCTTGCGACTCTGTAGAATCAATGATAATGATGTGGATTTCGAGGCGCAATCTAAGGATCTCTACAAAAAATACATTGATTCAAAGGAAACGCAAGCCTGACAGTCTGAACAACACCAAACGTTTTTCATTTTCCTTTCACTACAGTTCCATGTCCACACAAATTACAAACATCCTTCATAAACATTGGTTCATCATTCAAAACGATCCTGATTTAACCGATTTCGACACCAACAAACCACTTATTGCTTTTAAAAAATGCCAGAATTTAGGAGATACCCTTACTCACAGTAAATTCTCCAATAGAAATGGAACCTGGCTTGAAAATATTGCACCTAAGGGAAACTTTAAGTGTGGATCCTGTTCGTGGTGTCCCTATATGTACACAGGCAAATACCTGAAAATAGGAGGTACAGATATCACCATTAAAGATTGCATATGTTGCAGCACGTCTTTCGTTGTCTATGCCATCTTTTGCACTTGCAGACGTTTTTATGTCGCCTGTACCATTCGTCCTCTACATACCCGCTTCAGAGAGCATATTTACTCTTTGAGAATGGGGAAAGGAGCTCCTAGATTTATATCACACCTAAAAGGAGTTCACAACAATGATTATAACTGTTTAAAGGTATGTGGCATTGAAAGAGTTTATGCAAAAGATGGCATGGACAGAAGAAAACTACTAGTGCAACAAGAAGCACGATGGATCATAAGAACCAAAGCTTTGAACAATCTCGGTTTGAATGAAAGATCTGATTTAGGAATGCTTATATAATACCATAGTATGCACCTTCTCTCAGTTTTTAACTTTTTGTACTATGTTTTGTATGTATATGCCCCTCACCTGCGCCACTAGATTTGGGTAGTTAAACCCTTTGTACACAGGTGAGTCTACGATTAAGCTCTATAGCGAAATGCGTCAGACTTCCAGCCTTGTACTGCAGAATCTTCAAATAAAGAAATAAGATGTTTTTACATGCAACCAATCTAGTGCCGGACCTTGTTCTTTCTTCACAGGTGAGATGACGTAACCTGAGGAAGCTCCATGGTGGAGTGAAACAACTGTATTTACGAAAGGTGGAAGCCATGGCAGCCTCCTCCTGTAAAGCTGCTTTTTAATGCACAAGAAATAAAGAATTGACATTTCACCTGACTGGTGAGTGCCTCCTGAACATCTTTTCATCTTAATATAAAATGTGCATTAAAGGGGTATTCCAGGCCCAAATTTTTTTTTATATAACAACTGGTTCCGGAAAGTTAAACAGATTTGTAAATTATTTCTATAAAAAAATCTTAATCCTTCCAATAGTTATTAGCTTCTGAAGTTGAGTTGTTGTTTTCTGTCTAACTGCTCTCTGATGACTCACGTCCCGGGAGCTGTGCAGTTCCTATGGGGATATTCTCCCATCATGCACAGCTCCCGGGATGAGACATCATCATTGAGCAGTTAGACAGAAAACTTCAGAACTGTCAGGATTCGGCAGGCTGGAGGCGGATCCTCTGTGTCAGAGAGGGATTGGCGTGGACCGTACCGCTGGACCGGTTCTAAGTTGCTACTGGTATTCACCAGAGCCCACCGCAAAGTGGGATGGTCTTGCTGTGGTGGTAGCAACCAGGTCGTATCCACTGGTAACGGCTCAACCTCTCTGACTGCTGAGACAGGCGCGGTACAAAAGGACAAGGCAAGAGCAAGGTCGGACGTAGCAGAAGGTCAGGGCAGGCAGCAAGGGTCGTAGTCAGGGACACAGGCTTGGGACATACACAAAACGCTTTCTCTGGCACAAGGCAACAAGATCCGGCAATGCTGGGAAGGGGAAGTGAGTTTATATGAGCAGGGAGCAGGTGGAAGCTAATAGACTGATTGGGCCAGGGACCAATCATTGGTGCACTGGCCCTTTAAATCTTAGAGAGCTGGCGCGCGCGCGCCCTAGAGTGCGGAGCCGCGCGCACCAGTACCTGACAGCCGGGGACTGGGACAGGTAAGTGGCTTGGGATGCGATTCGCGAGCGGGCGCGTCCCGCTATGCGTATTGCATCCCCGTCGGCCGTGTCAGTGCAGCGCTCCCGGTCAGCGGGTCTGACTGGGGCGCTGCAGAGAGGAGAACGCCGCGAGCGCTCCGGGGAGGAGCAGGGACCCGGAGCGCTCGGCGTAACAAGAAGCTAATAACTATTGGAAGGATTAAGATTTTTTAATAGAAGTAATTTACAAATCTGTTTAACTTTCCGGAGCCAGTTGATATATATATATATATAAAAAGCAGGTTTTGCCTGGAATTCCCCTTTAACTGGGAACAGATAGAAAGCCTATAAAGGGGTTGTCCAAAAATATTTTTTCCTCTAAATGTGGCCATGTCAGTGATCAGCCTCAGCCATTGAGTGTAGCCTTCCTTTTATTAATACATCTACAAGTGGTGAGCAGTGGTGAAGTGCAGTACAGTGATGAGCCTTACAAGTGGTGAGCCTTCCTTTTATTAATACATCTACAAGTGGTGAGCAGTAGTAACCAGACATTGTTGAAACAGCAGTGGTGGGGATCACAGCAGGTGAGTACGGGTTTTTATTTATTTAATTGGCCCTGCCTAGCTACTTTTTACTAAATTATAAAATTTAAAATATCTAGTTGTCACAGCGGCTTAAGTGGAGGCACTGACTTCCCACATTTCTCTAAATCAATTATGTTTCCACAGGTACACTCTAGTGTCCATTAAAAATAAAATGAGGTGCTCTTGATGGCAATGTGTCAACCAGACACAGCAATGATGGAAAAGTAACAGTCATTTACTTAACAAATTTGGCAAACAGTCTTCCACAGAGGATAGAGGTACAGTCTCTTATCAAGGAACTGAAAAAACAGTGACTGTGTCATAAAGTGCCTATTAAGTATATATGCAACAATATTTGTGTATGTGCATTCCTTCAGCCCTTCTTGGGGTGTGCTAGTCTTCATATCTTCATTGAGGTATCTTCACTAACTGGCTCTAGGCCTAACCTGAAGCCCTGGGGGCCTCTTGACTTTCTATGGAACTCTCATTTATCTCCACTAAATCTCAATAATTCCCCCCCACCCCCCGCCCCCCGGTCTCTCTCTCTCTATCTCTCTCTCTCTTTGTCTTATAGAAAGAAGTGATGATCTGGTGTATGGAGGCTTATCTTTGCAGAAGTATTGGTACCCCAAGCACAGCTGTCCCAGGTGTTGGGGCCTAGCTGATTTTTTCTCTGCACTGCCTAAAAAGTAAGTCTAGCGCTAATAGGTCAAACAGAAAACCAGTCTCCTTGTGGGTAGCTGTGACATTCCTCCTTGTGGTTCAGTTTAAACAAGTATCAGAGGGTTAATCTGATGTCTTCTAACAGTGGGTGTGGCCTGACATAGTTCAGCCGTGGCAGCCACAGCTAACAAGAAAACTGGATAGTCTTTTAACATGGTGGTTAATTTGGGCAACTGTGGTCCACCCATATTTTAATCCACTATAGCTCATAACGGTCAAATGTGGAGACTGTAAGTATCTTCATGAATTTTAGGAAAAATAGTAATACATATACGCCTTTGTTAACTCTTACTACATTTACTTATATAAGCAAAAAAGACAGATTTTCTTGTCAGAAAAGCAGAAAATGGTTTATTTGGGTAGTTTTAAACATATCTCCATCAATTTGCACACATACAATTTAGAGGAATTCTAACAACTGTTCACAAAAGGATGAATGACTGACTATAGCTTTGCATAGACAGTGTGCGGATCATGCTGAAAAGAATGGTGCTAAGAAATGCAAGTGAAATGTGGTAGATGTAAGTCAACACATTTATAAACACTTTATACTGAAACACTGTATTATGTCTAAGAAAGTTGTTCTTATCTTTATGATCTAAAAATCATGACTTATAGAACCACATTATTTAGTGCATTGGGTATTGTTTATGGCAGTCAAAAAGTACAGGTAAGTATCACCTAACTTCAAAGGGATGGATGAATAAGTGTAAAGACGTCAAGGGAAGCACAAAATGAGAAAGTTGCACATTAAACCTTACAAGCTTTAGACCTTTCTTGTGGATGATGTTGTTGTTTTTCTGACAATGCTAACACTTGAGGTGCTTCCACCAGAGGAGTACCCACCAGGACTGAGCAGACCACTTGTAGCATGATCAGCAGACCCAGTTTGTAATCCCCCTGTGCTATATCCAGAGCTGGAGGCCATGCCACTTCCACTGCTATATCTGTTGGAAGTGACATTTCTTCCACTGGAAGAGCTGAATCCAGATCCTGAGTTGTAGAGTCCGCTTCCACCTTCATAACCTCCTCCACCTGATGTCAGGACTCCTCCAGTGCTGGAGCTCACCACCGCTGTGAAGAACAAAACATTTGTTACTGGATGTCTTCTGCCAAAATGGCAAATGACCATAGCAATATCTGGAGGGATACTTACAGATGCTGACAGCACCTCCATCTCCAGACAATCTGCCAAGAAATATAGAGTATTGAGTCAAAGAATACTGGAGACTAATGCAGCATCTCTCTCTCTCTCTCTCTCTCTCTCTCTCTCTCTCTCTCTCTCTCTCTCTCTCTCTCTCTCTCTCTCTCTCTCTCTCTCTATTTATTTATTTTTTACTTATGTAATAGCAAACAAGGAGATACAAGTTACAGTGTACTATATGATATATACATTCTAGAAATTCTAAAGTCAAGTGGTTTTTATCTTACTTTTTATTTTATAAATATTGGGAATATGTTTCCATTAAGAGGTAAAACTGAATGACTATACATTTTAAAAGAACAAGGCAAACATACTATAGCAATCTAGCAATACTATAACAGTGTGGCAATCTGCTCATGCTGTACAACGGCTTGCGTCCTCCAAATATGGGATATGAGGCAAAGTAATGCAGGCCCCACCAAAATTCCAAAACAATGTCAACCCTTCCAAACTATTTCTTAACAAGATGAAATCAGAAATATATTAAATGAAAACATGTGATACTTGTTAGTGCACTGGAAGTGCTAAAATTCTGTTTTTAACATAGTTTAAATGAATTTTCCTCTCATTGTGTTATGGATTTTCATGTCATTTAAAGGGACACTATACCTTTAGTCATTCTTATTTCTATTACTATTACTATAGTTTGCCTGAGTGGCATTTGTGCTACAATTACACTACGGAATTTCTTTCTAATTGGAGATTTTGTCAGCTGCAGGCACTGCTGATATCCTTCTGCGCTAGGATCGTGCGGACCAATGCCGTCACCAGTGATGGCAGTACAGTCAACATAGATTTCCGCCAAAAAGAATGAACATGAGTCCAGAATTTGAAAATACTGCCACAGAAATTCTCCAGTGTGCATCGTGTAATGGTATCCCAGTGAAGACAACAGGAGACTGCTGCACCAGAATTCCGATGCTCGGTTGTGTGAACGTAGCCTAAGCCTAAGTTCCAAATATGTCAATGCAATTCCTTCTATTTTGGTAATTTGCCAACCTGGTTTTGGTCAAATAGTCACCATACTACTCACCTGCTCTCTTCTCCTTCCAGCAGTTTCCTGTAGGTGGCGATTTCAATATCCAGAGCCAGCTTGACGTTCATCAGCTCCTGGTATTCGCGCAGTTGGCGAGCCATTTCTTGCTTGGCTTTCTGAAGAGCATCCTCCAACTCAGCAAGTTTATTTTTAGCATCTCGGACAGCAGCTTCACCACGCTCCTCAGCTTCAGTTATAGCAGCTTCCAACCTGGCTCGCTTTTGAGGATGAAGGAGAAAAATATTAGTAAAAATATTTTTATATTTTGGTTTTGCAGAATTTGCTGATTTATAGATTCTATAGTAATAAGCATACTACAGGTTCATGATTCTTACATCAAGTTTACTCTACTGTATGATTTGCAGTTGTGAGCTTTGCATGTTCATGGTTAAGAAATTTGTGATGATTATGTCACAATGTTATATAAATTATTGTAATACCTGTGCTTTTATGCCATCAATTTCTCCCTTAAGTCTGTTTACCAGTCTGTTTAGCTCAGCAATTTCATTTTTGGTGTTCCTTAAGTCATCACCATGCTTACTAGCGCTGATGCGCAGTTCTTCATACTGAAAAAAAGAAAACAGGCAACACCAATCTATTAATAAAGGGAAATATGGGTTCATTGTATATCATTGAATTAATAGGGATTTCGTTTTAAGTGACTGCATTACAATAGGTCGGTAAGTATCTCACCTTAGATTGATACCATGTCTCAGCCTCTGCTCTGCTCTTATTAGCAATGTCCTCATATTGAGCTCTGACTTCTGCAATGATACTGTCCATATCCAGGTCTCTGCTGTTATCCATCGATACAACAACCGAGGTGTCGGAGATCTGGGCTTGAAGCTGATCTATTTCCTAAAATAAAATGTCAACCATCTATCAGTTATAGTCAATTACCCATACCTTTGGTTTCTACGGCTGCTTTTTTTAATGCTACAAAACAATGGCCCTGATTTACTAAGAATGGAGTGTAGGTTTATTTGTGGGTTTTAATTCCATGGAATTTACCATGGTTTCCCTACATTTTCCACTTTCCCTACATTTTGCTTTTTTTACACATGTTCTGATCTGTAGGGTTTTCCTCGGCTGAAATCCACCACATTTTCTGTGGAAACCTTAGTAAATATATTGAGTTCTTGTGAAAATGTCGGGAAAATGCCCCTTTTTTGTGACCACACCCCCTTTCCCCAATGGCAACGCTTCTTTTTCGGGTTTTCCTAGTAAAATGGAGAGTCAGTCTGATTTTTTTTAAATTCAGAATCTGGTGCTTGACACGATAAAACATGTCGGGTTTGCAATAGTAAAGGAGGGCAAATGTATTTGTTGATTATCTCTATGTTGTAGAGGTCAAAGCTCTTTAGATTATTAGAAGGAAGTTAGTGTAAAGAATTACTATAGAATAGAGTACCAACATGCCCAATAATATTACCATCTGGAAGATTGTACGTAGGAAGTTGATTTCATCTATCAGTGCTGACACCTTTGTCTCCAGTTCTGTTTTATTCAAGAAAGCTCCATCCACATCCTACATGAAAGAGGTTACATGTTACAATGTTAAAGTGACCAAGTTGTGAGACATTCTTATCAAGGATGCAGAACTGTATACAGTTGCGTATATACACATGTTGTGAAAGAGTTAATCATGGAGAATAACTCAACAATCTAGAGTATCCACTTAAAGTCAACCCACAAGAAAATTTTCATATATTTATTTACCAGTTACATGGTGGTAAAGGATTATTCCTAATGGTCAATTTGACCTAAGTCAATACATATGGTATAAGCTGTATAGCTAAAGGCCATCAGGCTTAAACCAGTATAGCATAAAACGATAACATAAAGCACATTTTCAGATTGTAAATAGTAGTAACAGTAGTATAGCTTAAAAAAGTAAGAAATTAAAGTCACAACTTAAGAGATCTGCCTCATAAACAGCACATGTCTGAGCAAGAAGGCCAGACTGTAGCTACATGGGCCAACTAGGTCACATTCTGTTGGCACATCTCAGCTGTGAAACAATGGCTTGGTCAATGGCTCTGGACTGCAGAAAATGGCTTGTTGTTTAGTGTTAGATATCACAAGAGGTAGAGGTAGTTCAGCAACAGCAGAACTCAAAGCTCTTGCCAGTAAATTAAAGACACTATCGTATTTTTGTTAGAAAAATGACCCAGAGAACAATGGTTCAACACAAAAGTAAAATATCTCAGATCCATTGTAGCTAGGCACAGATTCAGTTTTCTGTAGTTTACCTATCTAACACTTAGGCCAAGGTACGGTGGATTATTGGTACCCATTGCCAAGGCTAACTACTCCATCAGCCCCTCCCCATTATATGTCCCAGCCTTATATGATGTAAAGCTGGCATTTAAAGGGTAAGCTGGTTTATAATTGATACATGTCTACTACTGTGTACAATTATATACAATAGACCCACATTACAATTGATCCCTTGCAACCTGCTAAAAGATACCACAAACCTGTCCAAGTCCAAAGTAGTTATATGTGCAGAAATAAATAATATTGTTACCATAAAAATTCGGTGACCTATGTATGAATACAGTAGCTATGTAATATCCCAGAGGGTGAGAAGAAAACAAGGACAGGGATGTATAACATGATCATGACCACTATTAAAATAAACATAAGTTACCAAATATTTAGTACATGCAATGACAATGCAATGTGACAAATTTTCCGTTTTATACTCACTTTCTTAAGGACGACAAATTCATTCTCAGCAGCGGTGCGCTTATTGATTTCATCTTCATATCTGATGGAAAACCAAAGAATGCATATTTTGCACTATTTCTAGAAACAATAGTCATTGCTATTAATATTTCTACAGCAAAAATATAGATTTTTTTTGTTTTACAGTTATTGAAGACAGTTTTTACTTACTTTGTTTTAAAATCCTCTACCACATCTTGCATGTGCTTAAGCTCAGATTCCAATCTAATTCTATCCCCACCAAGGCCTTCAAGTTGCCTTCTTAGATTGTTGATGTAACTCTCAAAATGCGGTTCCAGATAGCTTTTCACTGTTTTTTGCTCTTGTAAAAGTGTCCATTTAGTGTCCAGCATTTTATTTTGTTGCTCCAGGAAACGGACCTGTAAATAAGTCAAAAATTTGTTACATGTTTATGATTTAGCCTTTTGTATTTACACAATATAGAATTACTGTTATTTTACCTTGTCAATGAAGGTGGCAAATCTGTTGTTGAGGTTTTTAATCTGGTCCTTTTCTTCTTTTCTTACTCTTTGTATGTTTGGATCAATCTCCAAATTTAGTGGTGTAAGGAGACTCTGGTTAATGGTAACAGGTGTGATTCCAGCTTGACCACCACCATATCCACCCCCAAGCCCAAGACCGAAACCACCAAATCCTCCACCAACACCATACCCACCACCAAATCCAGAGCCAGCACCATATCCTCCACCAAGCCGATAGCTGACGCTTGAACTAACACCACCACCAGATCCACTTCCACCATACATGTATGAGCTCCTCATAGGATGAGCACTTCCAACCGAGATTCTGCTTCCACCTGAGCCTACATTGTAAAGGCTTCTGCTAGCAAAGCTTGGACCTCTCCGGAAAGAGGTGGCACTGAATCCCCCCACATTCTTTGGTGTATAAGAACAAGAACTGAAGTTTTTAACTCCAGATTTAGAGGAACGATAGCTTGTCATTTTGTCTTTGGAATGATGATGAGTTGAATCAGAATTGGAATGGATAACAGCTTCTGACAGTACCAGCTCTGCTGGCATCTATTGGTTGTAAGATCTTATATATACAGATGCAAATTTGGGTTTGGTCAACAATAAAACAAAGATACCCTTTTATTGGCTTCTGTAGGCAGGCAATGCCCAAACCTAACCTGAAAATTAGGACTGTCTCACACACCTTAGACAAAAATTTCATAATTTGTATCTGGCGGCGTCTGCCCAATAAAACTATAATAATTTTATTTTGTTGAAACTGCAGAAACAGACAAATGAATCTGTGAATGTAATTTGTTCATAAGAAAAGCATACAAAAAAAAAATTACTAACTGGAATGATTCCAGCATTTCTCCGAGGAGATAAAAATAATCATAGAGGGTAAAGTGTCAAAATAAATTATGTTCATGTGTACTGCTGTCAAAGTGTTACATTTTACTGCCCTATGTGCAGTCTATAATAATTATATGTCTACATGACAAAGAGATCTCATAAAAGGCTAAAAGTGAAAATAAGAAACAATTGATGGACAGCACTCATTTTAGGATATATTGTATTATATTTTGGTTGTATGCTCATTGGTTTCATCCAGATTGGGGGGTACTTATGATAGGATGGAGCATGTACCTTATTCTACAGTAAGGCCTTCTCTTGAGAGATTTAAATCTGATTGTGGAGTATAGCTTTCGGGAAGTTCTAGATTTCATCCTGTGATTTGATCTACTAAACCAAAATATGTCTAGATTTTTCATAGTTACCACTGCAGTCTAACTTTATGACAACTTTTCAATTTTAGAGATCGTAATAGAGAGGCTTACACTTCCCTAAGTTGAACTTATGTGTCCAGTGAACAATGGGCACAGTGCACACAGTAAGTGCTTGTCATGATATTTACTGCAGTGTGCTCTGTAAAAAGGATGGCTCCCATTTTGGGATACTATTAGAGATGAGCGAACTTATGAAAAATTCAATTAGATTTTTCAAAAAAATCTGTTTCAATCAGAATTTATTTGTGGCAAATCTATATAAAAAATGGCTATTTCTGGACTACAGAGAGCCTCAATAGGGGCGTAGAACACTTTGCTTTGTTCTAACACACATATGGAGTGTGCTGGGGTAGTGAAATAATACTGTTATTCAGTATGACATGCAGATTACAGGCATTGCTTTTAGAATCGCTGTTGCAGAGTGGCACAGAGCCTGGAGGTGGCATCAGTATGAGGAGACCTTATAGTGGTGAATGACACAGCGTGGAGGTGTTGGCAGCATGAGCAGACCATATAGGGGCTGAATAACACAGCTTGGATGTGGCTGAAGCATGAGGAGACCCATATAGTGGCTGAATGACACAGCGGGGAGGTATTGGCAGCATGAGGAGACCATATAGTGGCTAAATGACACAGCGTGGAGGTGTTGGCAGCATGAGGAGACCATATAGTGGCTAAATGACTCAGCGTGGAGGTGTTGGCAGCATAAGGAGACCACATAGGGGCTGGATAACACAGCTTGGATGTGGCTGAAGCATGAGGAGACCATATAGTGGCTGAATGACACAGCGTGGAGGTGGCATCAGTATGAGGAGACCATATAGTTGCTGAATGACACAGCCTGGAGGTGGCAGCAGCATAAGTAGACATTAGGGCATCACAATCCCTAAGATTAAAAGACACATTTTGAAATTTAAATTGAACATTTATAGTGCTAGTGCTACCATAACACATTTTTAGGCCCATGCCCAGGCCCAGCAGCATCAGTAAACCATATATTGGCTGAATGACACAGCCTGGAGTTGGCTGAAGCATTAGGAGACTATATAGTGTCTGAATGGCACAGCCTGAAGTTGGCAAAAGCATGAGGAGACCATTGAAATTGAAGATTCTTAAATTGAAATTGAGGATTTTAAATTTAAATTTTGACTCCCAAGTTTTAGTGTCCCGGGCCCCGGCGTGGGGGTACAAAGGAAAAAAATTAAGAAGGAGTCACATGGCAGCACAATGACAGAGCCTGGAGGTGGCATCAGTATGAGGAGACCATATAGTTGCTGAATGACACAGCTTGGATCTGGCAGCAGCATGAGTAGACACTAGGGCTTCACAATCCCTAACATTAAAAGATTAATTTTGAAATTGAAACTGAAGATTTATGGTAGCTATTGCTACCATAAAAATGTTTAGTTCCTGGCCAAGGCCCAGCAGCATCAGTAAACCATATATTGGCTGAATGACACAGCCTGGAGTTGGCTGAAGCATGAGGAGACCATATAGTGGCTGAATGACACAGCGTGCAGTTGGCTGAAGCATTAAGAGACCATGTAGTGTCTGGATGGCACAGCCTGGAGTTGGCAGAAGCATGGGGAGACCATTGAAATTTAAGATTTATAGCTAGAAATGTAACTCCTTAAGGACGTAGGGCGTACCTGTACGCCCTATGCCCGGTCCCGGTGTTTAAAACGGGGTCACGCCATGACCCCGCATCACACCGGGTCGGTCCCGGGGTGGGGCTAACAGCGCGCGGCATCGATCGTTGTGCCGCGCGCTGTTAACCCTTCAGACGCGGCGATCAAAGTTGACCGCCGCATCTGAAAACGAAAGTAAACGCTTCCCGGCAGCTCAGTCGGGCTGATCGGGAAATCGCAATAAAATTGCGATGTTCCGATCAGCTGGGACGCAGGTGGAGTTCTCCTTGCCTGACTCCGCAGCGTCCGATCGTCGATTGATTGCTCCAAGCCTGAGCTACAGGCTTGAGCAATCAAGCCCCTATCTGACTGAAACGTGCAAAGCTATGGCTTTGCAGGGATCAGCATAGGAGATCAGTGTGTGCAGTGCTATAGCTCCCTATGGGAGCTATTGCACTGCAAAAAAAAAGTGACATTTTTTTTTAACAAAGGCCATTTAACCCCTTCCCTAATAAAAGTTTGAATCACCCCCCTTTTCCCATAAAAAAAAACTGTGTAAATAAAAATAACAATAAACATATGTGGTATCGCCACGTGCACAAATGTCCGAACTATAAAAATATATCATTAATTAAATCGCACGGTCAATGGCGTGCGCGGAAAAAAATTCCAAAGTCCAAAATAGTGTATTTTTGGTCACTTTTTATATCATGAAAAAATGAATAAAAAGCGATCAAAAAGTCCGATCAATACAAAAATGGTACTGATAAAAACTTCAGAACACGGTACAAAAAATTTGCCCTCATATAGGCCCGTACGCAGAAAAATAAAAAATTTATAGGAGTTAGCATAACATATAAATTTTCCTGCATGTAGTTATGATTTTTCTCTGAAGTACGACAATATCCAACCTATATAAGTAGGGAATTATTTTAACCGTATGGACCTACAAAATAAAGATAAGGTGTTATTTTTACCGAAAAATGCACTGCATAGAAGCGGAAGCCCCCAAAATTTACAAAATGAAATTTTTTCTTAAATTTTGTCGCACAATGAATTTTTTTTCCATTTCGCCATAGATTTTTGGGTAAAATGACTAATGTCACTACAAAGTAGAATTGGTGGCGCAAAAAATAAGCCATCATATTGGATTTTATGTGCAAAATTGAAAGCGTTATGATTTTTAGAAGGTGATGAGGAAAAAATTTTAATGCAAAAACGGAAAAACCCTTCGTCCTTAAGGGGTTAAGATTTTGAAATTGAAATTGAGGATTTTGAAATTGAAATTCCCAAGTTTTAGTGTCCCGGGCCCCCCATGTGTGGGTACAAAGGATGAAATATAACAAGGAGTCAGATGTCACATGGCAGCACAATGACAGAGCCTGGAGGTGGCATCAGTATGAGGATGTGGCTGAATGACTACCTGGAGTTTGTGGCAGCATGGGGAGACCAAATAGTGTCTGAATGGCACAGCATTGAGCTGGCAGCAGCATGTGTAGACACTAGGGCTTCACAATCCCTAAGATTAAAAGATTTATGCTAGCTAGTGCTGCCATAATTTTTTTTTTAGGCCCAGGCCCAGCAGCATCAGAAAACCATATATTGGTTTAATGACACAGCCTGGAGGTGGCTGAATCATGAGACCATATAATGGCTGAATTGCACAGCCTGAAGGTGGCTGAAGTATGAGAAGACCATTGAAATTTAAGATTCTTAAAATTAAAGTTGTCAGGATCCGGACTGGTATGCAGTGAGGACACTGGATGTGGATCCTCTGTGTCAGTGAGGTGATGGCATGGGCCGAACAAGGGGAACGGAATCTAAGGGGTTACTGGTTTTCACCAGAGCCCGCCGCAAAGCGGGATGGACTTGCAGCGGCAGGTAACCCCCAGGTCGTTCCACCCGATAGTGACTCAACCCCACTGACAGCTGAGACAGGCGCGGTACACAGGGACAAGGCAAGAGCAAGGTCGGAAGTAGCAGAAGGTCAGGGCAAGTGTATTTCGAAGTTGAAGCGGGCAAAAAACAACGACCATCTAGCCTGGCGAGGATTCAGACGCTGAGTGGACTGGAGGTAATACAGATTCTTGTAGTCAGTGTAAATGACAATGGGGTGTTTGGAACCCTCCAATAGATGTCTTCACTCCTCGAGTGCTAACTTGATGGCCAGAAGTTCACGATCTCCAATAGAGTATTTATTTTCTGCCGGAGAGAAAGTTTTTGAGAAAAAACCACAAGTAATGTTACGTCCGGTAGAGTTTTTTTTGCAGAAGTATGGCTCCGACTGAGGAAGCGTCTACTTCCAGGAAGAATGGTTTTAACGGATCAGGTCTGGACAGAACTGGTGCAGAGGGGAAGGCAGCTTTGAGTCGATTGAAGGCCTCATCCGCTTGTGGAGGCCACAACTTAGGATTAGCATTCTTCCTGGTCAGAGCCACAATAGGGACCACAATGGTGGAAAATTGGGGAATATTAATCGATAATAGTTCAGAAGGGCGTGGCCAATCCAAAACCGCCGACAGTTTATCTGGATCCATTTGAAGCCCTTCGCCAGAGACTAGGTAACCTAGGAAAGGAAGATTGTTGCATTCAATGAGGAATTTGGAGCACTTGACGGACATGACGACGGTGTTCCTCTAAGTAAGAGGAAAAAATAAAGATGTCATCCAAGTAGACCACAACACAGGTATACAATAAGTCCCGAAAGATCTCATTAACAAAGTCCTGGAAGACTGCAGGGGCGTTGCAGAGCCCAAAGGGCATAACTAGATATTCAAAATGCCCATCTCTGGTATTGAAAGCGGTTTTCCACTCATCACCTTTACGGATGCTAATAAGATTATACGCGGCTCTTAAGTCCAGTTTGGTGAAGATACTTGCTCCGCGTAGACGGTCAAAGAGTTCGGAGATCAAAGGCAGGGGATAGCAGTTTTTGATGGTAATCTTGTTTAAACCGCGGTAGTCAATACATGGGTGTAAGGATCCATCCTTTTTAGAAACAAAGAAGAACCCCGCTCCAGCAGGGGATGAGAATTTCCGAATAAAACCTCTCTTTAGGTTCTCCTGGATATACGCCGTCATGGCTTGAGTCTCTGGGGCTGACAGAGGGTAAATCCTGCAACGGGGCGGAGTGGTACCAGGAAGAAGGTCAATGGGACAATCAAAAGGTCTATGTAGAGGTAAGACCTCTGCTTGCTTTTTGCAGAATACATCTGAATAGTCCTGGTAAGCCTTGGGAAGGCCCGGCAAAGATGAATCCTCAGGGGTTTGAAAAGTGGGAGCAGATGTGAGACATCACTTGTGACAAAAAGGACCCCAACTTTTGATCTCCCCGGTGGTCCAGTCGAGGGCAGGAGCATGACGCTGGAGCCATGGCAGGCCGAGAAGAACTTCAGAGGTGCAGTTAGGCAGAACGAAAAATTCAATTCTTTCATAGTAAAGTCCTATGCTCATGGGCAGGGGTTCAGTGCGATAGCGCACAGTGCAGTCCAATTTTTCTCCATTTACAGAAGAGATAAAGAGTGGCTTGACGAGACGGGTTACTGGAATATTGAACCTATTAACGAAAGAGGCCAAGATAAAGTTTCCTGCAGAACCTGAGTCCAAGAAGGCCACTGCTGAGAAGGAGGAGTTGGCGGAAGGAGAAATCCGCACAGGTACAGTCACACGTGGAGAGGCTGAATTCACACCAAGTGTTGTTTCACCCTTGGGAAGTAGGTGCGTTCGTTTCTCCTGACGCGGAGGGTGGATAGGACAGTCTTTTAGGAAATGTTCGGTACTAGCACAGCACAGGCACAAATTCTCATTTCGGCGGCGAGTCCTCTCTTGTAGGGTCAGGCGAGACCGATCCACTTGCATAGCCTCCTCGGCGGAAGGCACAGGAAGAGATTGCAAAGGACGTTGGAAGAGAAAAATCGCCTGGTGTGAACAAGATCCTTTTCCTGTCAAAGCTCCTGGCGTCTTTCCGAGAAACGCATGTCGATGCGGGGGGCCAAATGGATGAGTTCTGACAGATTAGCAGAAATTTCACGTGCGGCCAGGACATCTTTGATGTTACTGGATAAGCCTTTCTTGAAGGTCGCGCAGAGGGCCTCCTTATTCCAGGACAGCTCTGAAGCAAGGGTGCGGAACTGGATGGCGTATTCACCCACAGAAGAACTCCCTTGGACAAGGTTCAGCAAAGCAGTCTCGGCTGAGGAAGCCCGGGCTGGCTCCTCAAAAACACTACGTACTTAAGAGAAGAAGGACTAGATAGTAGCGGTGGCGGAATCGTTGCAGTCCCAAAGCGGTGTGGCCCATGACAAGGCCTTTCCAGACAGGAGACTGACCTCGAAAACCACCTTAGACCGTTCAGTAGGGAATTGGTCCGACATCACATCCAGGTGTAGGGAGCACTGGGACAGGAATCCACGGCACTGTTTAGAGTCCCCATCAAACTTGTCCGGTAGAGACAGGCGGAAGCTGGGAGCAGCCACTCGCTGCGGAGGAGATGCAGGAGCTGGCGGAGGAGATGGTTGCTGTAGTTATGGCAGAAGCTGTTGCAGCATAACGGTCAGTTGAGTCAGCTACTGTCCTTGTTGCGCGATCTGCTGTGATTGCTGGGTGACCACGGTGGTTAGGTCAGCGACACTAGGCAGCGGGACCTCAGCGGGATCCATGGCTGGATCTACTGTCAGGATCCGGACTGGTATGCAGCGAGGACACTGGAGGTGGATCCTCTGTGTCAGTGAGGTGATGTAGTGGGCCATACCAGGGGAACGGAATCTAAGGGGTTACTGGTTTTCACCAGAGCCTGCCGCAAAGCGGGATGGACTTGCAGTGGCAGGTAACCCCCAGGTCGTTCCACCCGATAGCGACTCAACCCCAGTGACAGCTGAGACAGGCGCGGTACACAGGGACAAGGCAAGAGCAAGGTCGGACGTAGCAGAAGGTCAGGGCAGGCAGCAAAGGGTCGTAGTCAGGGGCAACGGCAAAGGTCTGGATACACAGGCTTGGGATACACAAAACACTTTCTCAGGGCACTAGGGCAACAAGATCCGGCGAGGACAGGAAGGGGAAGTGGGTTTTTACAGGAATGGGAAGTGATCAACAACTGATTGGGCCAGGCCCCTAGAGAGCGGGGCCGCGCGCTCCGGGACGTGAAAGCCGGGGAACGGGACAGGTGAGTGGATTGGGATGCGACCCGTGGGCGGGCGTGTCCCGCTATGTGGATCGCATCCCCACCGGCAGTGACAGTGCAGCACTCCCGGTCAGCGGGTCTGACCGGGTCGCTGCAGACAGGAGAATGCCGCAAACGCTTCGGGGAGGAGGAGGGACCGGGAGCGCTTGGCGTAGCAAAAGTTAAGATTTTAAAATTGAAATTGAGGATTTTGAAATTAAAATTTTAACTTCCAAGTTTTAGGGTCCCGGGCCCGGTGTGTGGGTATAAAGGACCAAATTTAACAAGGAGTCACATGTGACATGGCAGCACATTGACAGAGCCTGGAGGTGGCATCAGTATGAGGAGACCATATAGTGGCTGAATGACTACCTGGAGTTTGTGGCAGCATGGTAAGACCATATAGTGTCTGAATGGCACAGCCTTTAGTTGGTTGAAGCATGAGGACAACATATAGTGGCTGAATGGCACAGCCGGGAGTTTGTGGCAGAATGAGGAGTGGTGGAATTGCACAGTCTGGAGTTGGCTGAAGCATGAGGAGACCATATAGTGACTGAATGAGACAGCCTGGAGGTGGCAGCAGCAGCATGAAAGTGACCCTCATGCAGAGGAATTTCCCAAATTTGGGACCAGCGCCTTAATTATGTTTTGCAGTATCCATGGCAGCCCAATGAGGACGCCTGGAGGTTGTAGCATCAGCATGAATAGACCATAGAGCAGCACAATTAGAGAGCCTGGAGGTGGCAGCATCAGCATGAAGAGACCATAGAGCAGCACAATTAGAGAGCCTGGTGGTGGCAGCATCAGCATGAGGAGACCATATGGTGGCACAATAACAGAGCGTGGAGGCGGTAGCATCAGCATGAGGAGACCATAGAGCAGCACAATGAGAGAGCCTGGAGATGGCAGCATCAGCATGAGGAGACCATATGGCGGTACAATGACAGAGCTTGGAGGTGGTAGCAAGAGCATGAGGAGACCAAATGGCGGCACAATGACAGAGCTTGGAGGTGTTAGCATTAGCGTGAGGAGACCATAGAGCAGCACAATGACAGAGCCTGGAGGTGGTAGCATTAGCATGAGGAGACCATAGAGCAGTGCAATGACAGAGCCTTTAGGTTGCAGCAGCAGCATAAGGGCCATGCCAACTGAGGGTTGAGTCTGAGGAACCCACTGACTGTTGACTGGGGGTGTCAGATGTCACTTGGGATTAAGTGGAAAAACGAGTGAACCGATCAATCACGGCTGCAGGGTTGCTGGTCGAGACAAGACTGCTAGCTGACACCGGGAGCTCAGACCTCTTGCTGCGACTCCAACTGCCACATGCCCCTACTCTGCTGCAACCTCTGCCTGAGCCTGATGAATTTAGACCTCTGCCACTCCACTGTGCACGTCCTGGCACTACTCTGACATACTTATTGTGTATATGAGGGGAGTACAATACACTTCACTACGCTTAAAACAGTATTTGTTTAGAACAGCAGCAGGTGTGTACTATTGGCTGTCCTTTCACTGCATATATAGGCCCTTGACAGATTAACAGGTACAAAATAGTACACTACTTAGATGTACGTATGTGGCATGCACTTATGAGGGCAGAAAAATACACTACAGTACACTTAAAAAAGTATAAAACCAGCCGGTGAGTACTTTTGCCGTGACTTTCACAGTATCTAGGCCAGTGTTTCCCAACCTTTTTCGGATCGGGGAACACCTCAGAAAAAAAAAATTCCGTGGGGCACCCCTAACGAAATTGACGAGCCAAAAAAAAAAAAAAAAAGGAAAAAACGGTAAAAAACACAACGCACTATATCTATTTATCAGTGGGTATGTAGTTTAAAGTGCTGCTTTATACAGCAACTCACAAATGACATCTTCTCTAATTTGCATCGTTGCCTTCTCTTCTCCATCTGGTCCGGGCCATCAACACGATTTCTTCCACACACAATTCTTCACCGTTACATCTGCAAAACAAACCTATTAGGCTCGGCACTTTTTATCATGGGTGACAGAGGGGTGTAGAAGAGTGTACATGGGTGACAGAGGGGTGTAGAGGGGTGTAGAGGAGTGTACATGGATAAAAGAGGGGTGTAGAGGAGTGTACATGGGTGACAAAGGGGTGTAGAGGAGTGTAGAGAGGGGTGTAGAGAAGTGTACAGAGGGGTGTAGAGGAGTGTACATGGGTGACAAAGGGGTGTAGAGGAGTGTAGAGAGGGATGTAGAGGAGTGTACAGAGGGGTGTAGAGGAGAGTACAGAGGGGTGTAGAGGTATGTACAGAAGGTGGTAGAGGAGTGTACAGAGGGGTGTACAGGAGTGTACAGAGGGGTGTAGAGGAGTGTACATGGGTGACAGATGGATGTACATGGGTGACAGATGGGTGTTGAGGAGTGTACATGGGTGACATATGGGTGTAGAGGAGTGTACATGGGTGACAGATGGTTGCAGAGGAGTGTACATGGGTGACAGATGGATGTGCATGGGTGACAGAGGGGTATAGAGGAGTGTACATGGGTGACAGAGGGGTATAGAGGAGTGTACATGGGTGACAGAGGGGTGTAGAGGAGTGTACATGGGTGACAGAGGGGTGTAGAGGAGTGTATATGGGTGATAGATGGGTGTACATGGGTGACAGAGGGGTGTAGAGGAGTGTACAGAGGGGTATAGGGAGGTGTACAAGGGTGACAGATGGGTGTAGAAGAGTGAACATGGGTGACGGGGGCATAGGGAATGACATAGGGGTGGAAAGGTGTGACAGAGGGGTGAATCGGGGGTGGACATGGATGACAAGGATGTGGTCAAAGGGGTGGATAATGGAGAGTGAACATGGGTGACGGGGATGGACGGGGTGACAGAGGGTTGGATGGGGGGGTGGACATGGATGACAGGAGGGTGAACATGGAAGACAGGGGGTCAGAGGGGTGGACAAGGGTGACAAGGGGGTAAAAGAGGGACAGGAGTGACAGAGAGGGGTGGACTGGGGTGACAGATGGGTGAACAGGAGGGTGGACATGGGTGACAGGGTAGACTACAGGGGTAGACGGGGGGTAAACATGAGTAGCAGAGATGGACAGGATAGTGGACAAAGCGGACATGGATGACAGGAGGGTGGACATGGGTGATGGGGATGATAGGAGGGTGGACATGTGTGAGAGGGGGGTGGTGATGAGTGACATGGGTGACAGGGGGGGTGGACATGGGTGACAAGGATAGATAGGGAGGTGGACAAGGCGGACATGGATGACAAAGGGGTGGACATGAGTGATGGGGGGGTAGAGGATAGACCTGGGTGACGGTGGTGGGGGGGTTTGGACAGGGTTGAGAAGGGGTAACAGAGGAGTGGAAAGGGTACAGTACCTTAAGCAAGCCAGTCCGCGCAGCTTGCAGTTTCACGGCAGGCATGGGAGTCCGGCGCAGATGCAGCTCGTTGCGCCCCAGGGCACCATTTTCGGCTCACTGCGCCGCAAGGGAGAGGGGGACTCAGGGGGACACAGGGGAATGCAGCACTGCGGTTGGGAATCACTGATCTAGGCCCTTGACAGATTAACAGGTACAAAATAGTACACTACTAAGATGTAGGTATGTGGTATGCACTTATGAGGGCAGAAAATTGCGGTACAGTGTGCTTAAAAAAACATATTTTAGTAAAACACCAGCCAGTGATTACTTTTGCCTGGACTTTCACAGTATCTAGGCCCTTGACAGATTAATAGGTACAAAATAGTACACTATTTAGATGTACGTATGTGGTATGCACTTATGAGGGCAGAAAAATGCGCTACAGTACACTTAAAAAGGATCTGAGTACAAAACCAGCCGGTGAGTACTTTTGCCTAGACTTTTACAGGATCTAGGCCCTTGACAGATTAACAGGTACAAAATAGTATACTACTTAGATGTAGGTATGTTGTATGCACTTATGAGGGCAGAATAATGCACTACAGTACACTTAAAGTATCTGAGTACAACACCAGCCGTTGAGTACTTTTGCCTGGACTTTAACAATATCTAGGCCCTTGACAGATCAACAGGTACAAAATAGTACACTAATTAGATGTACATATGTGGAATGCACTTATGAGGGCAGAAAAATGAGAAACAGTATGCTTAAAAAAGTGTATTTTAGTTAAATACAAGCCACTCATTACTTTTGCCTGGACTTTCACAGTATATGGGCCCTTGACAGATTAACAGGTACAAAATAGTACATTACTTAGATGTACATATGTGGTATGCATGTATGAGGACAGAAAGATGTGGTACAGTACGCTTACAAACATTTATTTTAGTAAAACACCAGCCAGTGATTACTTTTGCCTGGACTTTCACAATATCTAGGCCCTTGACAGAATAACGGGTACAAAATAGTACACTACTTAGATGAGAGTATGTGGTATGCACTTATGAGGGCAGAAAAATGCGCTACAGTAGGCAAAAAAGCCCCAAAAATGCAGTCACTGTGTACTAAACCCAAAATTGCAAAAATACTCTCTCAAATACTATTAGGAATGGACTGCTGGGTATGGATTATACCGTCTACAGACTAGTATAACCAGCAGACCAGTTGTTGTGGAACAAAGACACAGATTTGCCCTAAAAAAATTATTTCTCCTTCCTGTGAAAATGTTTCTGCAGCTGAGGCAAGGTCTCTGCCGCTCTCTGTAATACAATGCTGTTCACAGTGACTGAGGGGTTAATCGCTGCAGTAAGAATTACTTTCTGTGCAAATACACTTTGCGATGTCCATCCTATCTTTATGCAGTGTAATGAATTATATGACAAGCCGCAAAATGGCTGCCGAATATATAGGGCTATGACATCACAGGGGTGACTGGCTGCTGATAGCCTGCATCCTGCATGTGATTCAGGGTCATCCCGCCTACTTCCCTTCTCGCCTTCACATCTTTCCTTACACGTACTGACATCTGGATCTGCCATTTTAGATGCCCTGGTGCCTGCACCGCAGTAAATTGAGTTTAATGAAGCGATTTGCGCAATAGAATTGCTTATCTCTAGATAATATATTTATAATAAAGATCTAAACTCTTAGCCAACCAGATGCTGACCCTCTGAAGTCTATTTGTAGTGTCCTGTAATTCTGAACCCTCTCTTTGTAGATAATGCTGAACAGCAAGTAGAAATCATGCTAGGCTATTAATGTGCCTGTGTAGCTGATACCTTCTCTTATCTTTTAGAAAGAACTCATGATTAGGGGATATTCTAGCTGCTAATAGTGATGAGCGGCATTACCCATATTCGAACTTGCGATATTTCGCGAATATATAGACGAATATTCATCCTATATTTGCGAATTTCGCGTATTCGTTATATTCGCATATGTGAATATTCACTAGTTGCGTATTCGAGGAAGAAAACAGTGAGGGGGTGGGCAACTTTACTATTGGTTTCTAGGGATGTTGTTGATACCCTCTGACAAGTGTATTTGCATCATTCTAATTGGCCCACAAGTGAAAAGAAGGAATATGCGAATATGCGCATATGTGAAAAAAGCGAATATGCGCAATTTCGAATATATAGCGAATATATTCGTAATATTCGTGAATTCGTGAATTTGCCATATTCGCGATAAAAATTTGAAATGCGAATATTCGCGCCCAACACTAACTGCTAAAGCCCTGACCACCCCCGAGGGATTGCCTTCTCACCCCCCATTTTTAAAACTTTTAATATAGTGTTCCTTGTGTACAGTATGGTTAATTAAGAAGTACCTGTCAACAAATAAACTTTTCTAAACTAACTCAGGCTATGTTCCCTAACTACTAACACCCCTCCCACCCTTAATAAAAAAAATTCAGAGCTTTAAAAAGCTGTGTATCATACCTTTATTCTTGCTCACATAGTGCAATCTCCCAGCAGAAGAAAGTTGGCGTTTCCCAGCAGGCATGACATCACTGAAGCCTGCTGGCGGACCACTTCCGCCCTCACATGGTTGCAGTGCTATGATGAATAGAAGACCTCAAGCTCTGTGCATCTTTCAATGAGGCTCTGTGTAGCTTTCAGTCTGTGCAGTTTTCAGTGAGGCTCTATGCATGTTCCAGTGAGGCTCTGTGCATGTTTCAGTGAGGCTCTGTGCATGTTTCAGTGAGGCTCTGTGCAGCTTTCAGTGAGGCACTTTGCAGCTTTCAATAAGGCTCTGTGCAGCTGTTAGTCAAGCTCAGAGAAACACTTCCTGAGTTTGGTCTCCTGCCAGACCAGGAGGAGACCAAACTCACTGTATTAATTGTGGCATGGAACAGAACAGAGACATCTAGCGGCCATTTTTTTTCTATTACAATTTAAAGATATTTATGTTGATAATTTTAAAAGCAAGTGAATGGGAAAGTGTCTGCTAGTTACAGTAACAATTTAAACATTGCAGTAAATAAATCTTGTATATACATCATACATCCATATATATATATATATATATATATATATATATATATATATATATATAAATAAAACTCAATGGGGGAGATTTATCAAAACCTGTGCAGAGGAAAAGTTGCCCAGTTGCCCATAGCAACCAATCAGATTGCTTCTTTCATTTTTAACAAGGCCTCTGCAAAGCGAATGTAGCGATCTGATTGGTTGCTATGGGCAACTGGGCTACTTTTCCTCTGCACAGGTTTTGATAAATCTCCCCCAATGTGTGTGTATGTTCCAGCATCACATCCAAATGGCTAAAGATATTAACATGAAACTTGGCACACGTTACATATATGTCAACAACAAACATAGGATAGGTAATTTAATCCTTACTCACCCCCATTTGCCAGGGTCAGGGTTTTTGTTTAAAGTCCCATACAAGTCTGTGGGAAATATATGGTACTGCACAACTTCCAAACGGCTGGAGATATTTCGATAATACTTGGTCACATGTTACTTATATGTCCACTTAAAATATAAGACAGTTAATTTAACCCTTAGCTACCTGCATTTGTGAGGGTCAGGGTTTTCGTTTAAAGTCCCATGCAAATCAATGGGAAATGTATGTTCCCACATACGTTCCGTATGGCTGGAGATATTTCAATACCTGGTACACATATTACAGGTCGGGATATGAGGACGGGGTATATGAACGGATAGGAAGTCGGAATAGGAGGTCGAGATAGGAGGACAGGATAGGAGGACGGGATTGGAGGTCAGGATAGGAGGTCGGGATAGGAGGTCAAGATAGGAGGTCAGGATAGGAGGACGGGATAGGAGGACGGGATAGGAGGTCGGAATAGGAGGTCGAGATAGGAGGTCGGGATATGAGGATGGGATAGGAGAATGGGATAGGAAGTCGGGATAAGAGGTCGAGATAGGAGGTCGAGATAGAAGGACGGGATAGGAAGTCGGAATAGGAGGTCGATATAGGAGGTCGTGATAGGAGGTCGGAATAGGAAGTCGGGATAGGAGGATGGGATAGGAGGTCGGAATAGGAGGTCGAGATAGGAGGTCAGGATAGGAGGACGGGATAGGAGGACGGGATAGGAGGTCGGGATAGGAGGTCGGGATAGGAGGTCAAGATAGGAGGTCGAGATAGGAGGTCAGGATAAATGGACGGGATAGGAGAACGGGATAGGAAGTCGGGATAGGAGGTCGAGATAAAAGGACGGGATAGGAGGATGGGTTAGGAAGTTGGAATAGGAGGTTGAGATAGGAGGTCGTGATAGGAGGTCGTGATAGGAGGTCAGGATAGGAGAACGGGATAGGAGGTCGGGATAGGAGGTTGAGATAGGAGGTCAAGATAGGACGGGATGAGGACAGGATAGGAGGACGGTATAGGAAGTCAGAATAGGAGGTCAAGATAGGAGGTCGAGACAGAAGGAGGGGAATAGGAGGACGGGAAAGAAAGTCGGAATAGGAGGTCGAGATAGGAGGACAGAATGGGAGGAAGGGATAGAAGGATGGGTTAGGAGGTCGGGATAGGAGGTCGGGATATGAGGATGAGATATGGTGTTGGGATATGACAGCAATATATGAGGACGGGATATGAAGTCAAAAGCTCCCTCTGTTGATTTTCCTCCACAACAAGGATTAGGAAGGAAAAACCGGGAAACGCTGGGTACTCAACTAGTATGTATATATAAAAAACACTAACAATCGGTAACATTTACTGAGCTTGTATGGAGCAGGAGAAGAAACTTGAAGTCACAGTCCCCCTTTTCTCCATAGTTCTCTACTGTAAGGCCTCCTACTTTACCCCTAGTTGTAAGGCACCAGTCCCAGGAGCACCAATTTTCAGAGGACCGAACCCCAAAGCCCATGCCCACAGGGAATATAGCAGGATGCTGGGCACCATTCCAGTCCACTCCAAAACTACATTCCCAAACCACCATCATTTCCACTCTTGCCTTCAAAATCCCTCTCCTGCTTCCTCTGCTGCGTCAAAGAAAACAACCCAGCATAAGGGTATGTTCACACAGCGGAATTCCCACGGAATTTCAAGAGCGGAATTCCGCGCTGGGAACATTACCATCAGTGTGAATGGGTCTTCTGCGAGACCCATTCACACTGCGGAATTTCAGCAGCGGACAATTCCGCTGCTGAAATTGTTCCGCGCAAAGAAAAAACATCTTCTTTCTTTGCACGGAATTCCGCGAGCACTGCATAGCCGTCAATGGTGAAGTATTTTCGGTGGCGGCCACCGGAAGAAATCTCTGCTCGCAGAATTCTGCGAGCGGAGATTCCACAGTCTGAACATATCCTAAAGGGGCTGGCGGGAACTTCTTCCTGGGCTCGTGCCCGTTGACCCCTCCTCCCCAGACTCTCAACCTATAAATCCCCAACTAACTCCTCCCACGTCATCTTACCTCACCTAGCTGCATCATCCCCATGTAATGTGTTCTTACCCCACCAGAGAAGTTTATAGGGGTACTCCGGTGGCAAAGTTTTTTTTTAAATCAACTGGTGCCAGATTTGTAAATGACTTCTATTAAACAATCTTAATCCTTCTAGTACTTATTAGCTGCTGATTACTACAGAGAAAATTATTCTCTTTTTGAAATGCAGAGCTCTCAGCTGACATCATGACCACAGTGTTCTCTGCTGACATCACGAACACAGTGCTCTCTGCTGACATCTCTGTCCATTTTAGGAACTGTACAGAGCAGCATATGTTTGCTATGGGGATTTTCTTCTACTCTGGACAGTTTGTAAAATGGATAGAGATGTCAGCAGAGAGCACTGTGGTCATGATGTCAGCAAAGAGCTCTGTGTTCCAAAAAGAAAATAATTTCCTCTGTAGTATTCAGTAGCTAATAAGTACTAGAAGGATTAAGATTGTTTAATAAAAGTCATTTATAAATCTGTTTAACTTTCTGGCACCAGTTGATTTTAAAAAAAAAGTTTTCCATCGGAGTACCCCTTTAAATAGAATAAAATTTTTCTTTAAATTTTCTGTTTCTAAAAGCTGGGTGTGTCCTATAGTTCAATATGTCTTATAGTCTGAAAGATACAGTTAATACAGTGGAAAAATGATTTTAGACCGATTTTTATCTGAATTAACCTTTTGTCACATGAACATGGCCAAAGCTGAAGGTTATGTTACAACCACCATGGATCTACCCAATTATTATCATTATTATTGTGTGTGTTATCAGTCTTGGCTAGTGCCACATAGTATGAGAAATAATTTTTTGTGCTCTTATCAATTATGTCATCAATGTTTTCATTAAAAAAATCTCTGCAGTGATCCTAATGCCTATCCACTGATCTTGAGTCACTATTTTTTCTGAAGCAGTTTGTGATCCCCTATTGAGGACAAAGATTGATAAGAATGGAGACAATCTCGGTACAGTGGTAAAAATGTCGAAGCTATAGAAGTAACAAAAATAAATAAGTAAACAAAAGGGTCCAGGGTAACAACGAGATTGAGGGGTCAGGGACCAAATTACTGGGACCCCAATTTATGAGATGTTTTGACTAGAAGTTCAAATAGCGACTCTGATGGGAAATTTTGCTTGTTTTAATTGTATACTAAGATTTATGATGTTTTAACAACTGGGTGGAATTTAGTGACTTCCTATTCTGGCTCTATTATAAAACTCAGTCTGTCACTGCCAAACATAATATTCTGCTCTACTCACTTGTTATTTGATCAATTGTATATGTGCTATACTTTCTACTCCTATACACCCATAATTTATCTGTCACAGTAGACTCTCAGTATATGACACCCTACACATGCACTCAAATAACAACTACAAAAGAGCCTTAACCACAGACCACTAACATACCAAATACCATTTATATTTAAAAGAAAAATAATTTGATCTTCATGTAGAATCTAATAAACATAGATTCTCTTTTGAACCGTTTTATAGTGTTCACCATGACCACTTCCTCTGCCAGAGAGTTCCATAGTGTCACTGTTGTTACAATAAATACATAAAAACTATCTGTGCTGGTGTAGAAACTTCCTTAACTCTAGACATTGAGGATGCCCCCTTGTTATATATAGAGTCCTGAGTATAAATAGATCATGGGAGAGATCTCTGTACTGTCCCCTGATATATTTATACATAGTTATTAGGTCTTCCCTAAGCCTTCTTTTTTCTAAACTAAATAACCCCAATTCTGATAATCTTTCTGGGTACTGTAGTCCTCTCATTCCCCATATTACCCTGGTTGCCCGTCTTTGAACCCTCTCCAGCTCCATTATATCTTTCTTGTACACTGGTGCCCAGTACTGTATAGTATTCTATGTGTGGTCTGACTAGTGATTTGTACATCGGTCAAATTTTTTCCTTGTCGTGGGCATCTATGCCCCTATTGATGCACCCCATGATCTTATTTCTCTTGGCAGCAGATGCCAAACACGGGTCACTACAGTTAAATTTACTGTTAACTAAAACTCCTAAGTCCTTTTCCCATGTCAGTCGTTCCCAATGTTTTCTCATTTAATGCATATTCTCAGCCCGGATTTTTCCTCTCCATGTACATAACCTTACATTTATCTGTGTTGAACCTCATCTGTCATTCTCATCCCAAGCCTCCAGCCTATCCAGATCCATTTATAACAGTACACTATCGTTTATTGTGCTATCTACTATACACAGTGCACTGTCCTCTATTGTGTTAACCACTTTACAGAGTTTAGTATATGTAAAGACTGAAAATTTACTATATAATCCCTCTACACGGTCATTAACCCCTTAAGGACATGGCCCATTTCGCCTTGAGAACACAACTAATTGTCATTTGTGTGTGTTTGTTTTTATCTCCTCTCCTTTTAAGAGGCATAACTCTTTTTGTTTTTTCACTTACAGATAAATATGAGGGCTTGTTTTTCGTGTGCCTAAAATGTATCGCGAAACCCAAAAAAATATTATTTGTTGGGGGGGGGGGGGGATTAATAAGAAAGCAGGAATTTTGCAACTTTTGCACTTTATGGTTAATATTACAGGTTCTCTTTATTATGTGGGACAAAATGATTAAAATAATACCCAATTTATAGTTTTTTTTTTATTATTGTACTACTTTATAAACGGGCAAACTTTTCTAAACAAAATTAGTATGCATAAAATTGTCCTTTTCTGACGCCTATAACTCTCTTTTTTTTCTCGGAATACAGGGATGTATGAGGGCTAATTTTTTATATGGTGATATATTGGTTTTATTGGTACCATTTTTTTTTTCCTGAGGGGACTTTTTGATCGACTTAAAGGGGTATTGCAGGAAAAAACTTTTTTTTATATATCAACTGGCTCCAGAAATTTAAACAGATTTGTAAATTACTTCTATTAAAAAAATCTTAATCCTTTCAATAATTATCAGCTTCTGAAGTTGAGTTTTTGTTTTCTGTCTGGCAACAGTGCTCTCTGCTGACACCTTTGCTTGTCTTGGGAACTGCACAGAGTAGAATAGGTATGCTATGGGGATTTTGTTCTAAACTGGGCAGTTCCTGAGACACGTGTCATCAGAGAGCACTTAGACAGAAAAGTGCTAAAAAAAAAAACAGAAAATTGAACTGCGGTTCAATGTGGATAAATGTAAAGTTATGCATCTGGGTACTAATAACCTGCATGCGTCGTATGTCTTAGGGGGGATTAAACTGGCAGAGTCACTGGTAGAGAAGGATCTGGGTGTACTTGTAGATCACAGACTACAGAATAGCATGCAATGTCAGGCTGCTGCTTCCAAAGCCGGCAGGATATTGTCATGTATCAAAAGAGGCATGGACTCAAGGGACCGGAACATAATACTCCCCCTTTATAAAGCATTGGTACGGCCTCACCTGGAATATGCTGTTTCAGTTTTGGTCGCCTGTTCATAAAAGGGACACTGCGGAGTTGGAAAGGGTGCAGAGACGCGCGACTAAACTAATATGGGGCATGGAACATTTTAGCTATGAGGAGCGATTAAAGGAGTTACAATTGTTTAGTCTTGAGAAGAGACGTTTAAGGGGGGATATGATAAACGTATATAAGTATATAAATGGCCCATACAAAAAATATGGAGAAAAACTGTTCCAGGTTAAACCCCCCCAAAGGACGAAGGGGCACTCCCTCCGTCTGGAGAAGAAAAGGTTTAGTCTAAAGGGACGACACGCCTTCTTTACCGTGAGGACTGTGAATTTATGGAACGGTCTACCTCAGGAACTGGTCATAGCAGGAACAATTAACAGCTTTAAAACAGGGTTTGATACATTCCTGGAACAAAATAACATTAATGCTTATGCAGAATTATAAAACTATATCCCTTTCCCTTATCCCCTTACACCCTTCCCTTCAATTCCCCTGTTGGACTTGATGGACGTATGTCTTTTTTCAACCATACTAACTATGTAACTATGTAACTCAACTTCAGAAGCTCATAAGTACTGAAAGGATGGAGATTTTTTAATAGAAATAATTTACAAATCTGTTTAACTTTCTGGAGCCAGTTGATATATAAAAAAAAGTATTTTCCTAGATAACCCCTTTAAAGCAAACCCCAATCAGTATTTTATTATTTTTCTCCACTGCAGGCACTGATTGGCTGAGCGAGGAGGTTCTCTGGGGTCAAGAGAACACCAGAGGATAACTGAGAGCATTAGTGCAGTAACAAACCCCAATTACTCACCTACCAGATCCCCCAGTGCTGGTGTTGACCCCTAGGGACTGAAACTTAAGACATATTTTAGGGGGGGGGGTAAAAAGGCAAAGCATTAAAAAGTATAGAATTTCTCTTGATCACTCCTACTATCACCAGGGATATTGACATTGGCCTCTAGAATGCCTCAGCCCACCAAGGATGCTTAACCGTTTAGTATGTACCCCAAGGAAATTGGAAATTAGGTCACGAAAAGCAGTCGCAGGAATGGGACCAACCAGAGCAGGGTTCCTCCTTGAAGGGATGTAGCATGGACTGCCAGCGCCAGCCAAGGTAAAATATGCCCCTCAAAAGGCATACACATGATTTTCTCAAGGGTTAGGGTTTAAAAAATAATATACTTTCACACCATGGTGACATTTTACTACAGCAGTGACTAAAAAACACAATCATACTTATATCTATCTATATATGAAAACCAGTATATCCACCCAATATTACCAATAATAATCCTATACAGGAGACAAATTTTGTTACAACATGACCCCTTCCATAACCACCACATTAGGTAGATGGCCAAGTAAATACGAAATTTCCCTCATTAGGTAGATGCTCTAAGTAGGTAGGTCAACCACTGCAACAGCCCCCCTCCACCCATCATGCTAGGTGACAGTCTCCAGGTACTCTGGTGTTCTCTCACACTCCAAATAACTTATTAGTAAATTCGGAATTTTCAAATATAAATTAAAATAAGCACAGATGATTATTAAGGGGGAAACGTCTAACAAAAACATCTAACACATGTCCAAAGCAGGTAATCCTATAATGTGTCATTATTACTGCCAGAATTAAGTGTAGATTTTACAAAATAGCTTTCTTTATGGTGCTTGTACAATGAATTGAGAGTAATACACTCCTACTATGAGCACAACATACGGTAAATAATTCATTGGAAGCTATAATTCGATTTGAGACTAATCTATATTTTACAGCAGAGATGGATTAACCAAACAATAAATCACACTATAAATATTGTTCTATGACTTCAAGGAACATTTTCCTTTCATAATAATACAATGTGATAACTGGTGGACAATACAGTAAAAAGGTTCAGCTGTCACCAGACAATGGCTCAGTATCCCAAAATGATTATAATCTAGCTTTGCAGCAGTTGTTGAGCAAACAAAACCTGCCAAATGCTGTATCTCCAAGGTGATAACTAAATAATATTGTGAAGGAGAAGTATACATATTGCAGCATTTGCCATGTATAAGCAATACAATACATAGAACTAACCTTAGCAAGGCTATCTATAATGAAAAAAATGTGGCTCACCTCACTGACAAGCTTAGGACAAGCCTCTCATTGAGGACAATCCACTAAAGAAAACAGATACTTGTCACCATGAAAATATAAAAATATATAACAAACAAGCAGAGGCATACACAGAAAAAAATGTAGGCATCCTTGTAGAAGAATGACACTTTTCCGGCGCTTGCTGGGTCAGGAGACGGCGTGTAATGATGCAAAGACTCCAGGTAGTGATGAACAGCATTCCTTTATTGCAGTGTGGACAACGCGTTTCAAGGGGGTCTGCAACCCTCTTCCTCAGGTCAGGTAGACATGCATGCATGGGGGTTTATATACATGCCTAATTTCAAAAAAGCCCGCGAGAGTGCACCCGGTTTGTGGGCAGGTCGGGTGATGTCACTGTTGGCGTGTGTGTTGGTGAATACAGTGAACATGTGCATTATACCTTATACATTTGTTAAAGACATATAGCAGATTAGCATTGTATAAGTGCCGACAGTGTCCGTCATAGTGGACAGTTGCCGTCACAGTGTTGTGTGACAATGAGCGCAGGGGATCTGAAGTAATCCTGTATCATGCGCTGACAGCATCTTCGCTGCCCTGGTTATAGCACCACTGTCAATATGTACTCTCGCTCTGAGCGCTGTACTATATAGAAAGCATCAAAAATTGTCCTGGTTAGGGGACTGCTGTCAGCGTGAGCTGGCGCAGAGCGCAGACAGCTAATGTGTAGGTTACGCTTGAGACTACTGCCAGGGCTCCGTGTGCTGTATTAGCAACATCTGCAGTCCCCTGGTTCGGGTCCGCTGTGGGGGTGCGATTGCGCATAGCGCTGAGCGCTGGAGGCTTCAGTGATGATTTGGCTCCAGACCATATCATGTTGCGCTTGTGCAGTGGGTGAGTCCCCGTGCGCTCGCAACATCTGTAGTGTCATGGCTATGGATCACTGTACAACCGAGACTGTAACAGATAACTGATGGACCAGGTGGGTCTTCTTTGTTCTAAGAGGTAAAGCTCTCAATGTTGGTGGTGGTGCAGCATATGTGTTATGCCGAACGCTCCGGGTCCCTGCTCCTCCCTGGAGCGCTCGCGGCGTTCACCTTCTTGTAGCGCCCCGGTCAGACCCGCTGACCGGGAGCGCTGCATTAATGTTACCGGCGGGGAAGCGACCCACGTAGCCGGACGCGCCCGCTCGCGGCTCGCATCCCGGTCTCCTCACCCGTCCTGTTCCCCGACAGCTCTGTCCCGGCGCGCGCGGCCCCGATCCCTAGGGCGCGCGCGCGCCGGCTCTCTGCGATTTAAAGGGCCAGTGCGCCACTGATTGGTGCCTGGCTCAATCAGTGCTCACACCTGTGCCCTCTCTATATAACCTCCCTTCCCCTTCCCAGTATTGCCGGATCATATTGCCTCAGTGCCAGTGAAAGCGTTCCCGTGTATGTCCCAAGCCAGTGTTCCAGACCCTCTGCCGTTGCCCCTGACTACGATCCTTGCTGCCTGCCCTGACCTTCTGCTACTTCTGACCTTGCTCTTGCCTAATCCCTTGTACCGCGCCTGTCTCAGCCGTCAGTTGGGGTGGAACGACCTGGGGGTTACCTGCCGCTGCAAGTCCATCCCGCTTTGTGGCGGGCTCTGGTGAAAACCAGTAACCCCTTAGACTCCGTTCCCCTGGTACGGCCCACGTCATCACCCCACTGACACAGAGGATCCACTACCAGTTTCCTCACAGTATCTGGATCCTGACAGTAGATCCAGCCATGGATCCCGCTGAGGTCCCGCTGCCAGTTGTCGCTGACCTTACCATGGTGGTCGCCCAGCAATCTCAACAGATAGCGCAACAAGGACAACAGCTGACCCAACTGACTGTCATGCTGCAACAACTCCTGCTACAGCTTCAGAAACCATCTCCTCCACCATCTCCTGCACCTCCTCCGCAGCGAGTGGCCGCTCCCAGCCTTCGCTTGTCCCTGCCGGCCAAATTTGATGGGGACTCTAAACTATGCCGTGGTTTCATCTCTCAATGCTCCCTACACTTGGAGATGATGTCAGACCAATTTCCCACAGAACGGTCTAAGTGGCGTTCGTGGTTAGTCTCCTGCCTGGAAAGGCCTTGTCATGGGCCACATCGCTCTGGGACCGCAATGATCCTGTCACTGCCACTGTCCAGTCCTTCTTCGCTGAGGTTCATAGTGTCTTCGTGGAACCAGCCCAGGCCTCTTCTGCCGAGACTGCTTTGCTGAACCTTGTCCAAGTCTGAATTATCCTGGAACAATGAGGCCCTCTGCGCGACCTTCAAGAAAGGCCTATCCAGCAATATCAAGGATGTACTGGCCGTACGAGAAATTCCTGCTAACCTGCCTGAACTTATCCATTTGGCCACCCGCATTGACATGCGTTTTTCTGAAAGACGCCAGGAGCTCCGACAAGAGAAGGACTTTGTTCGCACCAGGCGATTTCTCTCCCCGGCTCCTCTCTTCTCAAGTCCACTGCAATCTGTTCCTGTGCCTTCTGCCGAGGAGGCTATGCAAGTGGACCGGTCCCGTCTGACCCTACAAGAGAGGACTCACCGCCGTAACGAGAATATATGCCTGTACTGTGCTAGTACCGAACACTTCCTAAAAGACTGTCCTATCCGCCCTCCGCGTCAGGAAAAACGCACTCCGATTCCGCACAAAGGTGAGACAGCTCTAGGTATGAATTCTGCTTCTCCACGTCTTACTGTGCCTGTGCGGATTTCTCCCTCTGCTAACTTCTCCTTCTCAGCTGTGGCCTTCTTGGATTCCGGTTCTGCAGGAAATTTTATTTTGGCCTCTTTCGTTAATAGGTTCAACATCCCAGTGACCAGTCTCGTCAGACCACTCTACATCTCTTCAGTCAATGGAGAAAAATTTGACTGCACTGTGCGTTACCGCACAGAACCCCTGCTAATGTGCATTGGACTGCATCACAAAATTTTTTTATTTCTTGTCCTACCCAACTGCACCTCTGAAATTCTCCTCGGCTTGCCATGGCTCCAACGTCATTCTCCTACCCTTGACTGGACCACCGGGGAGATCAAGAGCTGGGGTTCTTCTTGTCTCAAACAAAGCCTCACGTCTGCTCCCGTCAGTCAAACCCCTGTGGCTCCACCTATACCAGGTCTTCCCAAGGCCTACCAGGACTATGCTGATGTTTTCTGTAAAAAACAAGTAGAGACTTTGCCACCTCATAGGCCTTATGACTGCCCTATTGACCTGCTTCCTGGTACTACTCCACCCCGGGACAGGATCTATCCTCTGTCCGCCCCTGAGACTCAAGCCATGTCTGACTACATCCAGGAAAAATTAAAGAGGGGTTTGATTCGCAAGTCTTCATCCCCTGCCGGAGCGGGGTTCTTCTTTGTTTCGAAAAAAGACGGTACCCTACGGCCATGTATTGACTACCGCGGTTTAAATAAAATCACCATCAAAAACCGCTATCCCCTGCTCTTGAGTGGAAGAGTTCCCATACTTTTTTCCCAGGACTTGAACCCTGGGTACTCTGCTCATAGACATAAGATGACTGATCACGGGATCCTGCTGCTGGGACCCAGCACAATCTCTGTGTAGCACCTATGCCGCAGCTGGCATTCTAAACAGTATGCTTAGAATGCTGGGTTTCCATGTTTAGAATGCTGGGTTGCCCCCACATGATGTTATGACACGTCCCCTCCATTAATGTCCTGCCCCCTCCAATAGACATGAATGATGTTCAGCCATGCCTACTCCATCCAGTCTCCGGCTGTGGAAACCCAGCATTCTAAACACACTGTTCATATCACGTGTATTTCCCAAATCAGTGGATTACAACTCAACATCAGTAGAAATGTGTAAACCAAAAGGTGAAAAAAAGGCAAAATAGCGCCAAAATAGCGCCAAAAATAGACGGAATAAAAGGGTAAACACAATGATAAATGCTGGCCAATGTGTTTATTATATTTTCAACCATGTTCTTACTTTTAATTTCTTAATAACTTTCCTGGGGAAGTGGTCACATAGGAAGCATATGTTTGCTCCCTGTATTGTCTGTATAGACAGCGCAGCACTGTGGGTGCTTTATGGTAACTAAAATATATAGTATAGAATGTATAATGGAATACATAGATTTGTCTTACTTAGGATCCTAGTTATATAATAAAGCTGCCAACTATTAATAAATGTCCAATAAGTCCTGATTTAAATAATATGTAATCTTCTGATGGGAAATTCCTTTAAGGCAGATACAGATTTACATAACCTTAACTTGCTGAAGGAGTAACATCTGCTAGTTGGTGAAAAAATATCTTAAGGATAGAGCGGTAGTTTCTATCAAGACTTGAAAAAAGAAGACACTTAGCACTGTTTTGTCTCAAGGTTCTATCAATATCGAAACAGGCACACTGGGATCCACTTAGTCAGAAGTCAAGTCATAGGGAAAAAATAAAATGTGGGAATAAAGAAATCTCCAAGCTGAAACTTTCCTTGACGCCCTGCATGGTTCCCGTCTTCTTACAAGCTGCATAGAGCTGCTGAGTTTAGTGACCGTACAAGACTCATTGTTCCGTCACAGATTTCAACTGTGCACCCTCTGTGTTATCCTACTAGGGGCTGTTCAGATCATGATTCAACCTTCTGCTCAGGGTATACAAGAAGGGTTGCCAACACATTCTGTGGTGTACTGGCAGTGGCTTAATTCACTTTGAGCCATTAAAGTGAATGGTATAACTACCAGTATAACGCAGTATATGTTGGCATTTCTTTTTGACAGAATGTCAATGTAAACCCTTTTACAGCACCAAAAATAGCCAGGGAAGAAGGAAACAAAGCTGATTACTCCCCTCATGGAATTACCTTCTTGATAATATACTGTACTGTAACAAACCCTCATGGAATTAAATTTCTGATAATACAATGAAACAAACCCTTCCCATTGAATAGGTTGAACTTGATGGACTCTGGCCTGGTCGGAGGAGAGGTGCTCCCTTCCTCTCTCTGCCTCAACAGATGTGGTCTGTGTGCAGGGCTGCAAAGTAAATAGAGAAATAGCAGAGAGATCTGTGCAGGGGATAAGCAGGGTAGGTCCTGCAGGACTGCTGTAACAGGATTGTGTGATTTAGTTTATTTTTTAGTTCTTTTTTTATTTTTGCGTGTGTTTTTGCGTGCCAAATTTATTAAATGGTTGCAGGTCATTTGATAAATTTTGTGGAGGATACACATTTTCTGAAATTTCACTCTTCACATACACCAAAAAGCTTCACTAAGTCTGGGCTGGTGTAGAATTGTGCCTTATTGGGGGGGGTTTGCAACTTTTTCGCAAAAGTCGCAGTTGATTAATTTATTACCACTGCACAAGACTAACCCTTAACAGCTGGTCTGTATTCTCTTTTCTTTTTAAAAAAGTGGCAATCGAAAAGGCGCAAAAAATAGCCTTAGGTGCAGCACTGCGCCCAAATAGAGACAAATCTACACACAAAAACAGCTCTAAAGACAATGATAAATGCCCCAGTTGTTCTTATGCATTCCTGCAGGATTCAAGCCCTGCACATGGTAATATGATATCATTTTACAGCTTTTTTTTAGGAATTACCATTTTTTAGCCATGTGTAAGAACAGTGGAGACGTCTACATATGAAATTTAAGGAAATTTTTCTGTTGGAAACATCAATCCACTCACCAATGATATTATATAATGCTTTTGGGATGTACCCCCTACTAGGGAGTACTGCTTTTACAGAAATACTGTATACAGTGGGGCAAAAAAGTATTTAGTCAGCCACCAATTGTTTTCCCACTTAAAAAGATGAGAGAGGCCTGTAATTTTCATCATAGGTATACCTCAACTATGAGAGACATAATGAGAAAAAAAAAATCTATAAAATCACATTGTCAGATTTTTTAAGAATTTATTTTCAAATTATGGTGGAAAATAAATATTTGTTCACCTAAAAACAAGCAAGATGTCTGGCTCTCACAGACCTGTAACTTCTTCTTTAAGAGTCTCCTCTGTCCTCCACTCGCTACCTGTATTTAATGTCACCTGTTTGAACTTGTTATCAGTATAAAAGACACCTGTCCACAACCTCAAACAGTCACACTCCAAACTCCACTAGGGCCAAGGACAAAGAACTGGAGGACAAAGAACTGTCACCAGAAGGACACCAGAAACAAAATTGTAGACCTGCACAAGGCTGGGAAGACTGAATCTGCAATAGGCAAGCGGCTTGGAGTGAAGAAATCAACTGTGGGAGCAATTATTAGAAAATGGAAGACATACAAGACCACTGATAATCTCCCTCGATCTGGGGCTCCATGCAAGATGTCCCCCCGTGGTGTCAAAATGATCACAAGAACATTGAGCAAAATCCCAGAACCACATGGGGGAACCTAGTGAATGACCTGCAAAGAGCTGGAACCAAAGTAACAAAGGCTACCATCAGTAACACAATACGCCGCCAAGGACTCAAGTCATGCAGTTCCAGACGTGTCCCCCTGCTTAAGCCAGTACATGTCCGGGCCCGTCTGAAGTTTGCTAGAGAGCATTTGGATGATCCAGAATAGTATTGGGAGAATGTCATATGGTCAGATGAAACCAAAGTAGAACTTTTTGGTAAAAACTCAACTCGTAGTGTTTGGAGGAGAAAGAATGCTGAGTTGCATCTAAAGAACACCATACCTATTGTGAAGAATGGGAGTGGAAACATCATGCTTTGGGGCTGTTTTTCTGCTAAGGGACCAGGACAACTGATCCCCTGTAAAGGAAAGAATGAATGGTGCAATTTATCGTGAGATTTTAAGTGAAAACCTCCTTCTATCAGCAAGGGCATTGAAGATGAAACGTGGCTGGGTCTTTCAGCATGACAATGATCCCAAACACACTGCCCGGGCAATGAAGGAGTGGCTTTGTAAGAAGCATGTCAAGGTCCTGGAGTTGCCTAGCCAGTCTCCAGATGTCAACGGACATCTGGAGACTGCACGGAGGAATGGGCCAAAACACCAGCAACAGTGTGTGGAAACCTTGTGAAGACTTACATAAAACATTTAACCTCTGTCATTGCCAACAAAGGGTATATAACAAAGTATTGAGATGAACTTTTGTTATTGACCAAAGACTCATTTTCCACCATTATTTGCAAAACAATTCTTAAAAAATCAGACAATGTGATTTTATGGATTTTTTTTCTCATTATGTCTCTCATAGTTGAGATATACCTATGATGAAAATTACAGGCCTCTCACATCTTTTTAAGTGGGAGAACTTGCGCAATTGGTGGCTGACTAATACTTTTCTCCCCACTGTATATAGCTGATTTTATGTTCCATAACTGGGAGGAATCCCGAAAGCTTATCTCTACAAAATGCTGTTAGTCCAATTTGCATAACTGGTGAATAAATACAAATACATTGAGCCTCCACCCCCCCCCCCAACTTTAGTGTTTGCTTCAGGAATCCAAAATTTGAACATTTACCTCTATGGTGATGTGACGTTTAAAGGGGTACTCTGCCCCAGACATCTTATCCCCTATCCAAAGGATAGGGGATAAGATGTCTGATCACGGGGGTCCCGCCGCTGATGACCTCCACAATCTCTGCTACGGCACCCCTCGTCATCACTACAGAGCACACTGGCTCTATGCGTGATGACCGGGGTGATGCAGGGGACGGAGCATCATGATGTCATGGCTTTGCCCCCCCATGACGTTACATCCCGTCCACTCAATTCAAGTCTATGGGAGAGGGTCATGGTGATCATCACGCCCCCTCCCATAGACTTGTATTAAGGGGTGGGAGCCGTATTACGGGGGGAGGAGCCATGATGTCACAATGCTCCATCCCCCATCATCACGCACAGAGCCAGTGTGCCTGTAGTGATGACGGCGGGGTGCCACCGCAGAGATCGCGGGGGTCCCCAATGGCGGGACCCCCATGATCAAACATCTTATCCCCTAACCTTTGGATAGGGGATAAGATGTCTGGGTCGGAGTACCCCTTTAACCCCTTAACGACGCAGGATGAAAATGTACGTCCTGGTGAGCTGATACTTAACGCACCAGGACATACATTTACGTCCTAAGCATAACCGCAAGAATCGAAGCGATGCCCGGTTCATGCACGGCAGGTCCCGGCTGCTGATCGCAGCCAGGGACCCGCCGGTAATGGCGGACATCCGCGATCCCGCGGATGTCCGCCATTAACCCCTCATATGCCGTGATCAATACAGATCATGGCATCTGCAGCATCACGTCACTAAGAGGGATGATTGGATCGTCCGCATTGCTGCCGCGGTGATCCGATCATCCAGCACGGCAGACAGAGGTCCCCTCACATGCCTCCGCTGCCTTCCCACAGACCGATAACACTGATCAGTGCTATGTCCTATACATAGCACTGAACAGTGTTAGCAATCGAATGATTGCTATAAATAGTCCCCTATGGGGACTATTAAAGTGTAAAAATAAAAGTAAAAAAAGTAAAAAATTAAGCAAAAAAAAAAAATGTGGAAAACCCCCTCCCCCCAAAAATGTTTTAATTGTCCCATTTTCCCTGTTTCACCCCCAAAAAGTGTTAATAAAATATTTTAAATACATATTTGGTATTGCCGCATGCGTAAATATCTGAACTATTAAAATAAACTGTTAATGATACCGTACGGTGAACGGCGTGAACGTAAAAAGAAAAAGTCAAAAATAGTTGCTTTTTTTTTTATAAAGTTTTATTCCAAAATGTTTTTATAAAAAATGGATTAAAAGTTTTATATAAGCAAATATGGTATCAATAAAATACAGATCACGGCGCAAAAAATGAGCCGTCATACCACCGCTTATACAGAAAAATGAAAACGTTATAGGTCTTCAAAATGGGGAATTTAAACGTACTGATTTGGTTAAACAGTTTGCGATTATGTTTAAGCACAACGGTAATAGAAAAGTACGTAATCATGGGTATCATTTTAATCGTATTGACCCAAAGAATAAAGAACACATGTCATTTTTACTGTAAATTGTACGGCGTGAAAACGACACCTTCCTAAATAAGCAATATTATGGTTTTCTTTTTAATTTCCCCACACAAATAGTATTTTTTTGGTTGCGCCATACATTTTATGGTAAAGTGAGTCCCATAGACTTTCGTTGAGGGGGCGGGCGTGACGTCACGAGGGGGAGGCCTCGAACACAGAAGCCCGCACACAGCATCCGGAGTAATAAACTTCCAGACGCTGCGAGCGGAGCTCCGGAAGACAGGGCAGAGGAGAACCCCTTTAAGAATCCTGGAAGCCACTGTGCTATTGAAAACTTTCAGTGTAGCAAAAAAAAAAAAAATTGTACCCTTTTCCAGATCTGTGCATCTACACAATCTCTGAGCTCTACAGGCAGTTCTTTCCTTCTCATGGCTTGGTTTTTGCTCTAATATGCAATGTCAACTATGAGACCTTATATAGACAGGCCTGTGTCTTTCCAAATCCCTTCCAATCATCCGAATTTACCACTGGTGACTCCAATCAAGGTGTAGAAACATCTCAGAGATGATTGAGAGAAATGGGAAACCTCCACAGATAAATATCAAGTTTGATAGTAAATGATCATTCTGTCTTCACTTCGTTATTATGGGGGCATTGAGTGCAGAATTGATGATAGAAACTTTCACATTTATAACCTATGTGACTGCTGTTTGGGAAAAATCCACAGTGTATCCAGCACCAAAACTGACCTGATTCACCATGGGTTGATTTCCATGTAGGCTGTGTGCTGTTTGCCTCTGCAGAATGTAGATGCTACTTAAATCCTATTGATTTACCTGTTGGTGTAAAATACTGTAATCATCGTAATTTCAGACAATCAGCTGCATTTTTGTGTCTTGCTTTTTGCTTATTTTTTATAGACATTTACCGTACTACACGTTTCTATCACTGTTCTATTCTATTGCTGCAGTATAGCAGGAGGACAGTAGAGGGCAGCAGAAACTCACAGTACAACAGTTTAGGTCCCCTGCTTCTTACTTTGGAGAATGAAATGCAGATATGCTTTGGAAACCTTTAACTTTTAGACTAAGTTTCCACTTGTTTTTTTTCTGTCAGTTCTTGGATATCTGCCTCTGCAGTTTTTGAGCCAAAGCCAGAAATGTATTCAAAAGCAATAGGACATATGAAGGAAGAACTTATACTTCTCCTCCTTTATGGACCCACTTCTGACTTTGGCTCAAAAACTGTAGTGGCATTATTCCAAAAACTGCCAGAAAAACTAAGTGGAAACTTAGCTTTAGTGTTTTGATTACTTTTTATTTGGAAAATGGGAAAAGGGAAGTGATTCTCCCCCCCCCCCCCCCCCCCCCCCCGTGGGAATTGGGAATATGGTGTCCTTACTTGTACTGTTAGATGTTGTGTTTATTAGCTTGGGGTCATTTATCCCATTTTCCCATATTATTGCTGTTTGTACTTTATGTGCCATATGTTTAATGTGTGTCATTAATAGTTGTCATCCCCTTTATCTATTTTGATGGGGTATCTATGAGGATCTGTATTTTTAGCCCCATGGATATTCTGTTTACAGTAACTGTATTCTCTCATTGCCACCTTTTCCAGCAAATGCCAGTTTTGCATAGTTTCAGAGAGTAACAGGTGCACCCATGCAAGATGAATCTGCTATAGTAAATGATAGTGCGCTCCAAGGCTAAACAATGCTTAACAAAGAATACTGAGCTAAGTCTTTGGACTAGATTAGTTTATAAGATTTTTATATGCGTTTCCATCTGTTCATATGTTGCTTTTAGTTTTTAAATATTTTATCCTGGATGGAGTTTCACACCACAAACTGTCCTTTTGTATGTCTCCTAGTAATATTTTCAGAAACACATCTTAAAGTGGTTATCCACCATAAGAGGATTTTACTACGTACCTGGCAGACAGTAATGGACATGCATAGGAAGGATCTGCACTTGTCTTGGGGTTAAATGTTGTGAGATTATCATAACTCTGTGGCTAGCATTTTGTAAACTGGATATTTCCTGTTGGATTTCATTCTCAAACTACACTTCATAGTTCCTTGTTTGTAAGTGTGAGGTCACTTTCCTTCCTTCTACATATCAGCCACCCCACCCAAGCACAAATGAGTAGCATTCCATTCAAAAGATCAGTGTTTTCTAACCAGGGTGCCTCCAGCTGTTGCAAAATGATCTCTCTTCCACCCAGCGGACGCTCCACCCATTGAAGCCGGAGAGGCTCCCTTTGCACACCTGACTAGTGATGTCATGTCTCAGCAGCACTGCAACCTGGGAAAACCAGAGAATTTTGTATGCTGCTAAAAATAAATATTGGAGCAAAAATCACAGAAGAATTGCAAGACCACTATCACACATAGGTACAGACACTATATTAGGAACTACACTAACTTTACAGCCCCTGTAGCATAGTCAAATAAAAAATTTCCTGGAATACCCCTTTAGACTACTTTGAAAAATAAAGTACTGACATCCAACTTTTTATGGCATTTTATGACAGCCAGTTGTCTGCAGTTTGCTGAAAGCCAACCTGTAGTGTGTTGTGCTGTGGAGTAGCTATGGGGGGTGCTGAGGTAGCAGTTGCACTATTGTCCAGGTGCTTGAGGAGGCCCGAAGTAAATCTATATATATATAAAACTCAACGTGTGTGTGTGTGTGTATGTATGTATGTGTATATGTTCCAGCATCACATCCAAACGGCTTAAGACATTAACATGAAACTTGGCATACATGTTACTTATATGTCAGCAACAAACATAGGATAGGTGATTTAACCCTTACCCACCCTGATTTGCCAGGGGCGGGGTTTATGTTTAAAGTCCCACACAAGTCAATGGGAAATATATGTTACTGCATAACTTCCAAACAGCTGGAGATATTTCGATGATACTTGGTCACAAGTTACTTATATGTCCACTTAAAATATAGGATAGTTAATTTATCCCTTAACTTCCTCCATTTGTGAGGGTCAGGGCTTTTATTTAAAGTCCCATGCAAATCAATGGGAAATGTATGTTCCCACATAACTTCCGTACAGCTGGAGATATTTCAATACCTGGTACACATATTACGGGTCGGGATAGGAGGTCGAGATAGGAGGTCGGGATAGGAGGACGGGATAGGAGGTTGGGATAGGAGGACGGGATAGGAGGATGGGATAGGAGGACGGGATAGGAGGTTGCGATAGGAGGTCGCGATAGGAAGACGAGATAGGAGGACGTGATAGGAGGACGGGATAGGAGGTCGGGATAGGAGGTCGGGATGGGAGGTCGGGATAGGAGGTCGAAATAGGAGGTTGGGATAGATGGACTGGATAGGAAGACGGGATAGGAGATTGGGATAGAAGGTCAGGAAAGGAGGTCGAGATAGGAGGTCGAGATAGTATCAGGGGATATGAGGATGAGATAGGAGGTCAGGATAGGAGGTCGAGATAGGAGGTTGGGATAGATGGATTGGATAGAAGGACGGGATAGGAGGTAGGGATTGGAGGTCGGGATAGGAGGTCGAGATAGGAGGTCAAAATAGGAGGATGGGAAAGGAGGACAGGATAGGAGATCAGGATAGGAGGTTGAGATAGGAGAATGGGATAGGAGGACAGCATAGGAGGTCGGGATAGGAGGACGAGATAGGAGGTCGAGATAGGAGGACAGGATAGGAGGATGGGATAGGAGGTCGGGATAGGAGGATGGTATAGGAGGACGGGATAGGAGGACGGGATAGGAGGTCGGGATAGGAGGTCGGGATAGGAGGTCGGGTTAGGAGGACGGGATAGGGGGTTGGGATATGACAACAATATATGAGGACGGGATATGAAGTCAAAAGCTTCCTCCTTTGTTTATTTTCCTTCCCAACAAGGATTAGGAAGGAAAAACCGGGCAACGCCAGGTACTCAGCTAGTCTATATGTATAAAACTCAATGTGTGTGTGTATGTTCCAGCATCACGTCCAAACGACTGAAGATATTAACATTCAACTTGGCACACATGTTACTTATATGTCAACAACAAACATAGTATAGGTAATTTAACCTTTACTCACCACTATTGGCCAGGGTCGGGGTTTTTATTTAAAGTCCCATACAAGTCTATGGGAAATATATATTACTGCATAACTTCCAAACGGCTGGAGATATTTTGATAATACTTGGTCACATGATACTTATATGTCCACTTAATATATTTCCACTTTATATGTCTGGTATGCAAATCCCGCCCAGACCCACAAAGCCACGTCCCCTTTTATTTTCAGCTTACAATATCTTCATCACAAATCAGTCCCACCAGAGGACAGGATATGAGAATGGGACATAAGGTCGGGATATGAGGACGGGATATGAGGACGGGATATAAGGTCGGGTTATGAGGTTGAGATAGGACAGGAATTGAGGTCGATATAGGAGGTCGGGATGTGAGGAAGGGATAGGAGGACAGGATATGAGGATGGGATATGATGTTGAGATATGAGGACGGAATATGAGGATGAGATAGGAGGTCAGGATAGGAGGTTGGGATAGGAGGTCGAGATATGAGGATGGGATATGAGGTCGAGATATGAAGACGAGCTTTGAGAACTGGATATGAGATCGAGATAGGAGGATGGGATAGGAGGTCAGGATATGAGGACGGGATAGGAGGTTGGGATAGGAGGTCGAGATAGGAGGACGGGAAATTCGGTCGTCATAGGAGGTCGGGAAATGAGGACAGGATATGAGGATGGGATATGAGGTTGATATATGAGGACGGAATATGAAGATGGGATAGGAGGATGAGATAGGAGGTCAAGATATGAGGATGGGATATGAGGTCGAGATTTGGGAAGGGGATATGAGGTCGAGATAGGAGGATGGGATAGGAGGTCAGGATATGAGGACAGGATAGGAGGTAAGTATATGAGGTCGAGACAGGAGGACGGGATAGGGGGTTGGGATATGACAACAATATATGAGGCTGGGATATGAAGTCAAAAGCTTCCTCCTTTGTTTATTTTCCTTCCCAACAAGGATTAGGAAGGAAAAACCGGGCAACGCCGGGTACTCAGCTAGTCTATATGTATAAAACTCAATGTGTGTGTGTGTGTATGTTCCAGCATCACGTCCAAACGGCTGAAGATATTAACATTAAACTTGGCACACATGTTACTTATATGTCAGCAACAAACATAGGATAGGTAATTTAACCCTTACTCACCCCTATTGGCCAGGGTCGGGGTTTTTATTTAAAGTCCCATACAAGTCTATGGGAAATATATGTTACTGCATAACTTCCAAATGGCTGGAGATATTTTGATAATACTTGGTCACATGATACTTATATGTCCACTTAATATATTTCCACTTTATATGCCTGGTTTGCAAATCACGCCCAGTCCCACAAAGCCACGTCCCCTTCTATTTTCAGCTTACAATATCTTCATCACAAATCAGTCTCACCAGAGGACAGGATATGAGGATGGGACATAAGAACGGGATATGAGGACGGGATATAAGGTCGGGATATGATGTCAAGATAGGAGGACAGGAATTTAGGTCGACATAGGAGGTCGGGATGTGAGGACGGGATAGGAGGACAGGATATGAGGATGGGATATGATGTTGAGATATGAGGACGGAATATGAGGATGGGTTAGGAGGTCAGGATAGGAGGTTGGGATAGGAGGTCGAGATAGCAGGATGGGATATGAGGTTGAGATATGAGGACGAGATTTGAGAACTGGATATGAGATCGAGATAGGAAGATGGGATAGGAGGTCAGGATATGAGAACGGGATAGGAGGTTGGGATAGGAGGTCGAGATAGGAGGACGGGAAATTCGGTCGACATAGGAGGTGGGGATATGAGGACAGGATATGAGGATGGGATATGAGGTTGATATATGAGGACGGAATATGAAGATGGAATAGGAGGTTGGGATAGGTGGTCAAGATATGAGGACGGGATATGAGGTCGAGATTTGGGAAGGGGATATGAGGTTGAGATAGGAGGATGGGATAGGAGGTCAGGATATGAGGACGGGATAGGAGGTCGGGATAGGAGGTCTGGATAAGAGCTCGAGATATGAGGTCAGAATATGAGGACAGGATATGAGGAAAGGATATGAGGTCGAGATAGGAGGACGGGATAGGAGGTCAGGATAGGAGTTTAGGATATGAGGTTGAGATATGATGACGGTTTATGAGGTTGAGATATGAGGACGGGATATGAGGTTGGGATATGACAACAATATATGGGGATGGGATATGAAGTCAAAAGCTTCCTCCTTTGTTGATTTTCCTACCCAACAAGGATTAGGAAGGAAAAACCAGGTAACGCCGGGTACTCAGCTAGTATATCTATATATAAATAACTCAACGTATGTGTGTATGTATGTATGTGTGTGTATGTGTGTATGTATGTATGTATGTGTGTATGATCCAGCATCACTTCCAAACAGCTAAAGATATTAACCTGAAACTTGGCACACATGTTACAAATATGTCAACAACAAACATAGGATAGGTAAATTAAAGCTTACCCACCCCAATTTGAGAGGGTCGGGTTTTTGTTTAAAGTCCTATACAAGTCTATGGTAAATATATGTTACTGCACAACTTCCAAACGACTGGAGATATTTCGATAATACTCGGTCACATGCTACTTATATGTCAGCTAAACATATATGATAGATAAATTAACCCTAACCTACCCTCATTTCTGTCGGTCTGAGTTTTTGTTTAAAGCCCAATGCAAATCTGAAGGAAAATGTATGTTCAGGCAAAATTTCTGAATGGTAGGAGATATTTCGATAATACTTGGTCACATGTTACTTATATGTCAAATAAAAATATAAAATAGTGATATTAACCCTAACCTAGCCCATGCAAGTATATAGGACTTCTGGTACCTTACTCCACAATCTCCACTCTGTATCTCTTGGTGAAGGTGTCAGTCTGGCTGGCAAGCCACACCCTCCATGCCCCATCTTGAAAATACACAACCACCCTTTATGCCACACCCCTTTAATTTTCAGCTTACAATATCTTCATCACAACTCAGCCCCACCTGAGGACGGGAGATGAGGATTAGAAATAAGGATTAGATATGGAGATGGGATATGGGGATGGCATATGAGGATGGGATATGGCGAAGGGATATGGGGACAGGGTATGGGGAAGAGATATGAGGTCTGGATATGAGGTCGGGATATGGGGACGTGATCTGATGACCGGAAATGGGGATGGGATATAAGGATGGGATATGAGGTTGGGATATGAGGTCGGGATATGAGGACGGCATATGAGGAGGGGGTTTTGGTTCGGGATATGAGGATTTGAAGAATGAATATGAGGACAAAAGTTTTCTCCTTTGTTGCTTTTCCTCCCCCACAAAAATTAGGTAGGAAAAACCGGGCAGCGCCAGGTACTCAGCCAGTGTCATACAAAATAACACCAGTATTAATCATGGTACATAATGGGAAGGAGGCCTTGTTATAGGTTTTGCATTAGGGCTCAGGAGCTTTAAGTTGCCCTTCTTTGTGCTTATAGTGTCCCAGTATGACCCTACGCTACCATCCTAAGAATTGTGTTGGGGGGCTAAGAGTCTGAAGGTTTGCTTCCTGCATATTGTATGTATCAGGTCCTGTAGAGTTTTGAAAATTTATTTTTGTGTATGGAAATTAATTTATTACATTTATTTGGTCTTGCAGAGTGTCAAGGGTTAACATTTCTTGCATACAGTGTACAGAAGAAGGATGCTTGGTGGTCACATGCATCTCCTAGTCAACTCCCTAATTGAACCACTCTTTCTTGGGAGGTGAGGAGGACCAAAACATGTCAGAACCTGTTAGTATAGGTCTGGCCTTGGCCTGAGTAACAACTTCTTGCCATGCACTTGCTGAGAGTTGCAGTCAGCAAGCAATGTGTATATTTCCTCTCCCCTGTTATTTACCTGTAGATGCCCAGTACAGGAGTAGTACAACTGTACCCTTCCTGCCCTGTCAGGTGGACTCTATTTTGGTGTCCCCTGAGTCCCTCTTTAAAGGGGTACTCCGGTGGAAAACTTCTATAAAAAAATCTTAATCCTTCCAGTACTTATTAGCTGTTGAATACTACAGAGGAAATTATTTTCTTTTTGGAACACAGAGCTCTCTGCTGAATCACAAACACTATGCTCTCTTCTGACATCTCTGTCCATTTTAAGAACTGTCCAGAGTAGGAGAAAATCCCCATAGCAAACATATGCTGCTCTGGACAGTTCCTAAAATGGAAAGAGATGTCAGCAGAGAGCACTGTGCTTGTGATGTCAGCAGAGATCTTTGTGTTCCAAAAAGAAAAGAATGTCCTCTGTAGTATTAGGAAGCTAATAAGTACTGGGAGGATTAAGATTTTTTAATAGAAGTAATTTACAAATCTGTTCAACTTTCTGGTGCCAGTTGAGAAAAAAAAAAAGTTTTCCCCCAGAGAACACCTTTAATTTATGTCATACAAATGGTTAATTATACATTGTGTTGTCTATTATAATGTCATTATACTGTTATATGCCTTTAAGTACTGTTACTAAGTGCTGTATCCAAGAAATGTACCTGTGATCACGTGGCTTATAGGGTAACCTATGGGATCCCTCCAGAGTATCCCCCATATAAACCCTGGGAGGAGTTAGTTCAGTCTCTTCTCTTGTGTAGTTGCTGCTGAGGAAAGGTGAGTTAAAGTCCTGAGAGAGTGTCTGGTGTCCCGAGGAGGCCCAAGGCCTACCATGCAACCACGCTTCCAGGATAGGTTTGCTATCAGGATTTGTTCCTATTCTGGACAGTTCCTGACATGGACAGAGGTGTCAGCAGAGAGGACTGTGGTCAGGCAGAAAAGAAATTCAAAAAGAATATAACTTCCTGTGGAGAATACAGCAGCTGATAAATACAGGAAGGATTAAGAGTTTTTAATAGAAGTAATTTACAAATCTGTTTAACATTCTGGCACCAGATGATTGAAAAAAAAAATGTTTTTCACCGGAGTACCCCTTTAACCCCTTAAGGACATGCGCCATAAATGTACGGCGCTTCATAGCACCTCTTAGCGCACAGTGCCGTACATTTACGGTGCGGCTGTGATGCGAGCGCAGGAGAGGCACTCGCTTCATTCCCAGCTGGTCCCGGCGGCAGTCAGCAGCCGCCGACCCACCAGTAATGGCGGAAATCAGCGATCGCGCTGATGTCTGCCATTGACCCCTCAGGTGCCATGATCAATACAGATCATGGCATCTGCGGCAGTGCGGCACTTATAATGGCTGATCTGATCGCCCACGGCACTGCCGCAGGGATCAGATCAGCCAAGATGGCGGACAGAGGTCCCCTCACCTGCCTCCGTCCTTCTCCTGGGATCTTCTGCACTGGTCTGCCTTCCAGCAGACCAGAGCAGAAGATCACCGATAATACTTATCAGTGCTAGGCCCTATGCACAGCACTGAACAGTATTAGCAATCTAATGATTGCTATAAATAGTCCCCATAGGGGACTAAAAAAGTGTAAAATAAATGTATAAAAAAAAAGTTAAAAAAAAATTTGAAAAATCCCCTCTCCAATAAAGTTTTAAATTACCCTTTTTCCCCATATTAAAATATAAAATTGTAAAAAAAGATAAATAATAAACATATTTGGTATTGTTGCGTGTGTAAATGTCCGAACTATAAAAATATAATGTTAATGATCCCCTACAGTGAACGGCGTAAACGTTAAAAAAAAAGAAGAAAAAAAAAAGGCAAAAAATTGCCACATCAAACTGCAAAAATTTTTGTATAAAAAGCGATTAAAAAGTCACATATACTGCTGTCATACCCCCTCCCATAGACTTGCATTGAGGGGGCATGGCCGTGATGTCACGAGCGGGGCATAACCATGATGTCACGAGCCTCCGCCCTGCTTCACCAGTCATCCGTCACAAAGCGAATGTCATGATTCGGCTGGCTGGAGGTGGATCCTCTGTGCCAGAGAGGGATTGGCGTGGACCGTGCTGGTGGACCGTTTCTAAGTTGCTACTGGTATTCACCAGAGCCCGCCGCAAAGCGGGATGGTCTTGCAGCGGCGGTAGCAACCAGGTCGTATCCACCAGCAACGGCTCAACCTCTCTGACTGCTGAAGATAGGCGCGGTACAAGGGAGTAGACAAGAGCAAGGTCGGACGTAGCAGAAGGTCAGGGCAGGCAGCAAGGATCGTAGTCAGGGGCAACGGCAGGAGGTCTGGAACACAGGCTAGGAACACACAAGGAAATGCTTTCACTGGCACAATGGCAACAAGATCCGGCGAGGGAGTGCAGGGGAAGTGAGGTATAAATAGGGAGTGCACAGGTGAACACACTAATTAAGCCTGCTGCTCCAATCAGTGGCGCAGTGGCCCTTTAAATAGCAGAGACCCGGCGCGCGTGCGCCCTAAGGAGCGGGGCCGCGCGCGCCGGGACAAGACTGACGGAGAGCGAGTCAGGTACGGGAGCCGGGATGCGCATCGCGAGCGGGCGCCTCCCGCATCGCGAATCGCATCCCGGCTGAGAGAGGTATTGCAGCGCACCCGGTCAGCAGGTCTGACCGGGGCGCTGCAAATGCGAGGATGTTGCGAGCGCTCTGGGGAGGAGCGGGGACCCGGAGCGCTCGGCGTAACAGTACCCCCCCCCTTGGGTCTCCCCCTCTTCTTGGAGCCTGAGAACCTGAGGACAAGACTTTTGTCTAGGATGTTGTCCTCAGGTTCCCAGGATCTCTCTTCTGGGCCACAGCCTTCCCAATCCACCAAAAAAAAATTTTTTTCCTCTGACCGTCTTGGAGGCCAGAATCTCCTTTACGGAGAAGACGTCAGAAGAACCGGAAACAGGAGTGGGAGAAACAAGTTTGGGAGAGAAGCGGTTAATGATGAGTGGTTTAAGGAGAGAGACATGGAAGGCATTGGGAATACGAAGAGAAGGAGGAAGAAGGAGTTTGTAAGAGACAGGGTTAATCTGGCACAAGACTTTGAAAGGACCAAGATAGCGTGGTCCCAGTTTGTAACTGGGGACACGAAAGCGGACATATTTAGCGGAGAGCCATACCTTGTCTCCGGGAGTTCTTCTTTTCTTATCGGCAAATCTTTTCATCCGGGATGAAGCCTGTAAAAGAGAATTTTGGGTCTCTGTCCATATGGTGGAAAGATCACGAGTCACTTCATCCACAGCGGGCAAACCAGAGGGCAAGGGGGTAGGGAGGGGGGGAAGAGGGTGACAGCCGTACACCACGAAAAATGGGGACTTAGCAGAAGATTCGGAGATTCTGAAGTTGTATGAGAATTCGGCCCATGGTAGAAGATCTGCCCAGTCATCCTGGCGGGAGGAAACAAAATGCCGTAAATAGTCACCCAGGACCTGATTAATTCTTTCTACTTGCCCATTGGATTGGGGATGATAAGAAGAAGAGAAGTTTAATTTAATCTTGAGCTGTTTACAGAGGGCCCTCCAGAATTTAGACACGAATTGGACGCCTCTATCCGAGACGATCTTCGTGGGCAAACCGTGAAGACGAAAAATGTGTACAAAAAATTGTTTTGCCAACTGAGGCGCTGAAGGAAGACCAGGAAGAGGAATAAAATGTGCCATCTTGGAAAATCGATCAACGACCACCCAAACAACTGTGTTGCCACGGGATGGGGGTAAGTCTGTAATAAAGTCCATACCAATCAGTGACCAAGGCTGTTCGGGGACAGGCAGAGGATGAAGGAGACCAGCAGGCTTCTGGCGAGGAGTCTTATCCCGGGCACAGACAGTACAGGCCCGCACAAAATCAACAACATCCGTCTCCAGAGTCGGCCACCAATAAAAACGAGAGATGAGTTGCAAGGATTTTTTGATGCCCGCATGGCCTGCGAGGTGGGAGGAGTGTCCCCATTTGAGAATCCCGAGACGCTGGCGTGGAGAAACGAAGGTCTTCCCTGGAGGAGTTTGCCTGATGGAGGCTGGAGAAGTGGAGATCAGACAGTCAGGAGGAATGATGTGTTGCGGAGAGAGCTCTACTTCAGAGGCATCCGAGGAACGAGAAAGGGCATGGGCCCTAATGTTCTTGTCGGCAGGGCGAAAATGAATTTCAAAGTTAAAACGGGCAAAGAACAACGACCACCTGGCCTGGCGAGGGTTCAGCCGTTGGGCAGACTGGAGATAGGAGAGATTCTTGTGATCAGTATATATGATAACTGGAAATTTTGATCCCTCCAGCAGATGCCTCCATTCCTCAAGCGCCAATTTAATGGCCAGTAGTTCTCGATCCCCGATGGAGTAGTTTCTCTCCGCCGGAGAGAAGGTCCTAGAAAAAAAAACACAAGTAACAGCATGCCCGGAAGAATTTTTTTGTAGAAGGACAGCTCCAGCTCCCACTGAGGAGGCATCTACCTCCAATAGGAAGGGTTTAGATGGGTCAGGTCTGGAGAGCACGGGAGCAGAAGAAAAGGCAGACTTGAGATTTTTAAATGCGTCTTCCGCTTGGGGAGACCAGGACTTGGGATTGGCATTTTTCTTGGTTAAAGCCACGATAGGAGCCACAATAGTGGAAAAGTGTGGAATAAATTGTCTGTAATAATTGGCGAACCCCAAAAAACGTTGGATAGCACGGAGTCCGGAGGGGCGTGGCCAATCTAATACAGTAGCTAGCTTATCTGGGTCCATTTGTAGTCCCTGGCCAGAAACCAAGTATCCTAGGAAAGGAAGAGATTGACATTCAAAGAGACATTTCTCCATTTTGGCATAAAGTTGATTGTCTCGAAGTCTCTGAAGAACCATGCGGACATGCTGGCGATGTTCTTCTAAGTTGGCAGAAAAGATCAGAATATCGTCCAGATAAACCACAACACAGGAATATAAGAGATCACGAGAGGATAGATTCTGCCCCGGGGTGGAGTAGTACCCGGGAGGAGGTCAATAGGACAGTCATAAGGCCTGTGAGGAGGTAAAGTCTCAGCTTGCTTTTTGCAAAACACGTCAGCATATTCCATATAAGCCTTAGGAAGACCGGTTACAGGGGGAACCACAGGGTCACGGCAGGGAGTACTGGGAACCGGTTTAAGACAGTCCTTGAGACAAGAAGTACCCCAGTTCTTGATTTCTCCCGTGGACCAATCAAGGGTTGGGGAATGGCGTTGAAGCCACGGTAATCCAAGAAGAATTTCGGAAGTGCAGTTGGAGAGGACCAAAAATTCAATTTTTTCGTGATGAGGTCCGATGCACATTAGGAGAGGTTCCGTGCGGTAACGCACGGTACAGTCCAATCTTTCATTGTTAACAGAATTGATGTAGAGGGGTCTGGCGAGACTGGTCACCGGGATGTTGAACCTGTTGATGAGAGAGGCCAAAATAAAATTTCCTGCAGATCCGGAATCCAAGAAGGCCATAGTAGAGAAGGAGAAGGTAGAGGAAGATATCCGCACAGGCACAGTAAGTCGTGGAGAGGCAGAGTTGACATCAAGAACTGTCTCCCCTTCGTGCGGAGTCAGCGTACGTCTTTCCAGGCGGGGAGGACAGATAGGACAATCCTTCAAGAAGTGTTCGGTACCGGCACAGTACAGGCACAGATTCTCCATGCGGCGTCGTGTCCTCTCTTGAGGTGTCAAGCGAGACCGGTCAACTTGCATAGCCTCCACGGCGGGAGGCACAGGAACGAATTGCAGAGGACCAGAGGAGAGAGGAGCCGGGGAGAAAAAACGCCTCGTGCGAACAAAGTCCATATCCTGGCGGAGCTCCTGACACCTTTTGGAAAAACGCATGTCAATGCGGGTGGCCAGATGAATAAGTTCATGCAGGTTAGCAGGAATTTCTCGTGCGGCCAGCACATCTTTAATGTTGCTGGATAGGCCTTTTTTAAAGGTCGCGCAGAGGGCCTCATTATTCCAGGATAATTCGGAGGCAAGAGTACGGAATTGGATGGCGTACTCGCCAACAAAAGAATTACCCTGAACCAGGTTCAGCAGGGCAGTCTCAGCAGAAGAGGCTCGGGCAGGTTCCTCAAAGACACTTCGAATCTCCGTGAAGAAGGAGTGTACAGAGGCAGTGACGGGGTCATTGCGGTCCCAGAGCGGTGTGGCCCATGACAGAGCTTTCCCAGACAGAAGGCTGACTACGAAAGCCACCTTAGACCTTTCAGTAGGAAACTGGTCCGACATTATCTCCAAGTGCAGGGAACATTGCGAAAGAAAGCCACGGCAAAACTTAGAGTCCCCATCAAATTTATCCGGCAAGGATAATCGTAGGCCGGAAGCGGCCACTCGCTGCGGAGGAGGTGCAGGAGCTGGCGGAGGAGATTGTTGCTGGAGTTGTGGTAGTAGCTGCTGTAGCATCACGGTCAGTTGAGACAGCTGGTGGCCTTGTTGCGCTATCTGTTGCGACTGCTGGGCGACCACCGTGGTGAGGTCGGCGACAACTGGCAGTGGGACTTCAGCGGGATCCATGGCCGGATCTACTGTCGCGATTCGGCTGGCTGGAGGTGGATCCTCTGTGCCAGAGAGGGATTGGCGTGGACCGTGCTGGTGGACCGGTTCTAAGTTGCTCCTGGTATTCACCAGAGCCCGCCGCAAAGCGGGATGGTCTTGCAGCGGCGGTAGCAACCAGGTCGTATCCACCAGCAATGGCTCAACCTCTCTGACTGCTGAAGATAGGCGCGGTACAAGGGAGTAGACAAGAGCAAGGTCGGACGTAGCAGAAGGTCAGGGCAGGCAGCAAGGATCGTAGTCAGGGGCAACGGTAGGAGGTCTGGAACACAGGCTAGGAACACACAAGGAAACGCTTTCACTGGCACAATGGCAACAAGATCCGGCGAGGGAGTGCAGGGGAAGTGAGGTATAAATAGGGAGTGCACAGGTGAACACACTAATTAAGCCTGCTGCGCCAATCAGTGGCGCAGTGGCCCTTTAAATAGCAGAGACCCGGCGCGCGCGCGCCCTAAGGAGCGGGGCCGCGCGCGCCGGGACAAGACTGACGGAGAGCGAGTCAGGTACGGGAGCCGGGATGCGCATCGCGAGCGGGCGCCTCCCGCATCGCGAATCGCATCCCGGCTGAGAGAGGTATTGCAGCGCACCCGGTCAGCAGGTCTGACCGGGGCGCTGCAAATGCGAGGATGTTGCGAGCGCTCCGGGGAGGAGCGGGGACCCGGAGCGCTCGGCGTAACAACGAAGTTCGCTTCAGGCACCAAATGTCTGGGGTGCTGCAGCCGAGATCGCGGGGGTCCCAGTTGATTTAACCCCTTGGGGACGGAGGGTTTTTCCGTTTTTGCACTTTAACTTTTTTCCTCCTTATCTTTTAAAAATCATAACCCTTTCAATTTTGCACCTAAAAATCCATATAATTTCTTATTGTTTGCGCCACCAATACTACTTTGTTATGACATGAGTCGTTTTACCTACCTACGCCAAATCTAATGCGAAACGGGAAAAAAATTATTGTGTGACAAAATTGAAGAAAAAACTGCATTTTGTAAATTTTGGGGGCTTCCGTTTCTACACAGTACATTTTTCGGTAAAAAATGACACCTTATCTTTATTTTGTAGTTTCATACGCTTAAAATGATACGCTACTTGAGGGCTCATTTTTTGTGCCATGATCTAAAGTTTTTTGCAGTACCATTTTTGTATTGATTTTGTATTTTTTCATGATATAAAAAGTGACCAAAAACCCGCTATTTTGGACTGAAATTTTTTGGCGCGTACGCCAACGATATATTTTTATATTTCGGACATTTCCACACGTGGCGATATCATACATGTTTATTTTTATTTACACTTTTTTTATGGGAAAAGGGGGGTAATTCAAACTTTTATTAGGGAAGGGGTTAAATGATCTTTCTTAACTTTTTTTAATTTTTTTATTTTTTGCAGTGTTACAGCTCCCACAGGGGGCTATAACACTGCACACACTGATCTTTTACATTGATCAATGGTTTCTCATAGGAAACCATTGATCAATGATTCTGCCGCTTGACTGCTCATGCCTGGATCTCAGGCACTGAGCAGTCATACGGCAATCGGACACCAGGAGGCTGGTAAGGGGACCCTCCAGCTGTCCTACAGCTGTTCGGGATGCCGTGATTTTGCCGTGGCGGTCCCGAACAGCCCCCTGAGCTAACCGGCATTCGTTCACTTTCACTTTAGATGCAGCGTTCAACTTTGAACGCTGCGTTAAAGGGTTAATAGCGCGGGGCACCGTGATCAGTGCAACGCCCTATTAGCCATGGATCCCGGCCATTGTTAGAGGCCAGGCCCGACCCCATTATAGAAAGGGAGTGGTGGAAGGGCGTACAGGTACGCCCTTCATCCTCAACAGGTTAAAAAAAAATTTAAAGCGGTACTCCGCCCCTAGACATCTTATACCCTATCCAAAGGATAGGGGATAAGATGTCTGATCACGGGGGTCCAGCCACTGGGCAATCTCCCTGCAGCACCCGGTGTTTGTTTAGAGCGTCGGGTGCAGTTCCAGAAGCTCATGATGTAACGGCCATGCCCCCTCAATGCAAGTCTATGGAAGGGGGCATGACTGCCATCATGCCCCCTCCCATAGACTTGAATTGAGGGGGTATGGCCGGGATGTCGCGAGCGGGGCGTGACCGTGACGTCACGTGCCCCTGCCCCACATCCCCAGTCTTCAGGCACGGAGCAAAGTTTGCTCCATGCACTGAATGTCTGGGCGGGACCCCCGCGATCAGACATATGTCAGAAACCCCGCTAGGAGCCAACCAGTGTAAAATACCTTTAGTGCAGAATAGATTGTGAATTGTTTTTGCTACTATTGGAACCAACAGTGATTTGAGGAAGGAAGAGTGATACCCCACTATCAATTACAGAGTTATCTCAGGATGAGAAGATTCCCTTCAGTCTGTGCTGCTTGCTTGTTGGGAATATCCCCAAAGTTTATGTCTACTTTTGCCTTTTTGAGCTAAGTAAAAAATCACAACACCACAATGCTGTTGCACCACAAATTCAACCACTTCTGACACCTATATTGAGGAGTGCCCTGGGAATCAATACAAACATTAATAGTTTAGCCCGCTAGACATTTGAGACTGGGAAGGCCAGTGGTTTCCTTTGAGCCTGACTAACCGTGACTGGCTGTGGCACTGTAAGTCGGTCTGCAAGTTATATCCTGTTTTTTTTTTTTTTTTTTTATACTTTTGTATGATTTATTTATGTATTGATAAAAAAAAACACATCAAGTGCAATGCAAATGGTAGTTTATTGAAGAAAAATGCAGGTAACAGAAATGGAGATGATTCAAGAGAGCGGGAACAAATAGTTAAAGAGGTACTCCACTGGAAAGCATTTTTTTTAACAACTGGTGCAAAAAAAAAATTGTAAATTACTTCTATTTAGAAATCTTAATCCTTCCAGTATTTAGCAGCTGCTGCATACTACAAAGAAAGTTGTATAGTTCTTTTCTGTCTTAGCACAATGCTCTCTGCTGACACTTCTGTCCCTTTTAGGAACTGTCCAGAGTAGGAGCAAATCCCCATAGCAAACCTATCCTGCTCTAGACAGTTCCTGACATAGACAGAGGTGTCAGCATAGAGCACTGTGGTCAGACAGAAAAGAATTGTACACCTTCCTCTGTAGCATACAGATAAGTACTGGAAGGATTAAAATTTTGTTTAAACAGATGTAATTTACAAATATGTTTAACTTTCTGGCACCAGATGATTTAAAAAAAAAAAAAATGTTTTCCACCAGAGATACCCATTTAAGCAACCAAAAAGAAGACCTAAGAAGAATAAGTATTTAGGAAATAAAGCCCAAAATAAAACAGTGGTATGATATTGCTTTAATTTCAGCAGTGGTGATCATGGCTGGAGTGGTGTTTGCTTGAGTATGCATGGCCATAACTGCCAGAACCAAATCCACCCTTAGGATGATGATGATGATGATGATGATGTCCACCATGAGAGGATGCTCCTGAATGGTGTTTGCCTCCTGTGCTAGCATGTAGGACAGCTAGAGATAAAAAAAATAAAAAATAAAAAAATAAAAAATAAAATGGAATAATGTGGAATAATATAGATTCTGCAACATAACTGAGAACCAAATGTGAAGACTATAAATATAAGTAGTAAAGCATTTTACTTACAGATGCTCACTGAACCATCAGAATCCAGTCTGGAAGTAAACAAACATGGGTGATATGTTAGTATATTCTATAGCTATAAATCAGCACACTGTATGTGTAGACATCTTGAGATAGAGTGACATTAAGATAATCGCCAGTCACCTGCTCTCTTCTCCCTCCAGCATCTTCCTGTAGGTGGCGATCTCAATATCCAGAGCCAGTTTGACATTCATGAGTTCCTGGTATTCTCTCAGCTGGCGAGCCATGTCCTGCTTGGCCTTCTGCAGAGCAGCCTCCAGTTCCACAAGTTTATTCTTGGCATCTCTTACAGCAGCTTCACCACGTTCCTCAGCCTCATTGATGGCTGACTCTAGGGCGGCACGCTATAAGAAAACATTAAAAAAAACTTGATGAATCATGATATGTACAGGATATGTTACCTGATTGTGGTTGAGTTCAGACTTATTTTTTACCAAATATTTTCCAGGTGTTCCAGTACCTGGTGTCCCAGTCCAGGTGTTCCAGTACCTGTGAGAAAACTGTCTTTAAATTGCATAAATCTGTATTGATGGATACTGTGAGGCCTTCTAAACAAGGCTATGAATGACGTGGCATTTCACCGACTTATGTGTTATTCCACTCATTGCCTACAGGAGCGCTGAAGATGGCCAAGTACAGCGCTTAGCTTCTCTGGCATGCTTCTGGGGCACTCCTATAGGCAATTAATAGAGTCTTGTCTATGGACTGCTTCAGTCAGAGTCCCAGTCGGGAGGCAATTCTCCAGATCACAGGGGTCCTAGTGGTTGGATACCCCATGATCAGACACTTATGCCCCATCCTGTGGATAGGAGCTGAGTGTCTGTGGTAAAATCCATTTAAGTAGATGTTTTGCTTGAATATTGATTCAGTCTGATCTCCACAAAGGGTCAGACAGTATAAAGAACCTTCTAAGGCTTATTGATGATGCTTTGTCGTTCCCTGGATTGATACGCGAGAAACAACTTTCTGATATTGACTGCCCCTTCCTCCTTTCATCCATATTCTCTTATGTCTCCTGGATAAACATGATGGATACATGTGATGTTTAACCCAGCTTACTAAGATAAATTTGTATGGATTTCCACTTTAATGTAGGTGTTTATTAAAATTCAGTCAATAGATAAAGTATGTGTAAAATGGGTTCTTTCTAGCTTACTAAAATTCTTCGAACCCTTCTTCTATAGATTAAAGACTGTCATGTAATGGAGAGGACAGTTTATGGTCTTCCATAGATATATTGCATTCTATAATGGTATTTTACTGTAGACAACTTACAGTAGGTCAACTTTTTATTTATGTTCATACTACGTTGAATTTTATTTACCTGGGATTTAGCACATTCGATTTCTCCTTTAAGTCTCTGAATAGCTCGGGTAAGTTCTGCAATCTCATGTTTGCTGTTTTCTAAATCGTTGCCATTTCTTCCAGCTGCCATACGGAGCTCATCAAACTGTGTATACAGGAAACATATACCAGCTTTAAACAATTAATATGAAAAAATCCAAATACTTATGTAATATCTGGATCTTTGATTTACCCTTGACTGGTACATGGCCTCAGCCTCAGCTCTGCTTCTGTTAGCAATGTCTTCATACTGAGCTCTGACCTCGGAGATGATACTGTCCAGGTCCAGGTCTCGGCTGTTGTCCATAGACACAACTACTGAAGTGTCTGAGATCTGAGCCTGGAGCTGACCGATCTCCTGCAGAATGAAGAAATAATCATAAATAAATGTTATCCTATTTTATTATAGGCCATTGTACATATATAGATAGGGATAGACATAACGCTATCCTTCATATAAGATAGGGCCACAGATTATTAAAGGGGTACTCTTCTGCTCAGTGTTTGGAACCGCCCCCTCATGACATCACACCCTGCCCCCTCATGATGTCACACCCTGCCCCCTCAATGCAAGTCTATGGGAGGGGACGTGATGGATGTCACGCCCCATCCCATAGGCTTGCATTGAGGGGACAGGGTGTGACATCATGAGGGGGTGGTGCTATGATGTCACGAGCTCCCGGCGCTGGCTTCAGCGTTCGGAACAGTTTGTTCAAAACACTAAGCAGCAGAGTACCCCTTTAAAAGTATTTAGAATATTGGGCAGACTAGATAGGCCAAATGGTTTTTATCTGATGACAAATTCTATTTTCTATGTTCGTAGAAAAACAATATACATAACTAGAAAATATTAGTGTTTAGTGTCAAAAAGTAAGTATTTTTTACCGCATCATACAGAGTCCTCAAGAAGTTGATCTCATCGGTCAGAGAGTCGGCCTTTGCTTGTAGTTCAGCTTTGTTCATAAAGGCTGCATCAACATCCTACAAAAATAAGTGGAAATAGAAAAATAAGTGGAAATATAGTTTGTGTCACAACTAAATATTATCATTATGTTGGGAGGTTTTAGCTGTTGAAACATACCCTCTTTAGCAAGACAAACTCATTCTCTGCTGCTGTCCGCCTGTTCATTTCATCTTCATACCTATGAGTTAGTTGGCATAGTTACTCATAGTGTATGTAAAAATCATATTTTAGTTATGCATGCTGAAATGGAAATTTCACCTTTTAAAACAACTTCTACGATTTCACTGAGACTTTGTGGGGTATGTGTCTTGTGTCTCTCTTTGCCTTCAGTCCCCCTCAATCTGCAGTCAAGAATATTCCCTTTACTGTAGGATATGAAGGGTTTTGTTTGGCCCCACAAAATGTTTGTGTCCAGGCTAAGAATGGCATAAAAATGTAAAAAAAGAAAAAAAAAATATTCACCCTGATTCCCTGCTGTGTCCATCCTGATGGTTGTTGGACTGAGCCAGTATTTACTGATTTTGTTTACCTTACCCTTGGGCATGGAATTAGGCAAAAAAAAAAACTCTAAGGGTACGTTCACACTGCGGAATATCTGCTCTCAGAACTCTGCGAGCGGAGATTCCGTCAGGGACCACCGCCGAACACACTTCGGCAGTAGGACCGTGGGGCGCTGTGCCGTCACCATTGACATCTTTGCAGCACTCACAGAATTCTGTGCAAAGAATGAACATGTTCTTTCTTTGCGCGGAACAATTTCAGCGGGAGAATTGTCCGCCGCTGAAATTCCACAGTGTGAACGGGTCTGGCAGAAGACCCATTCACACTAATGGTACAGTTCACTGTGTGGAATTCTGGGAACATAAACATGCAGATACCACTGATGTCATAACATATTTTAAGGATATCTCCCTATTAATAGGGTTGCACACTAGGATTCCCAGAAATCACCTGTACTCTGTAGAGTAACCTTGCAGTAAGTAGTAAGACTTGTCAGAATGATATTTATGGATATTTAATCTAAAGCAGTGTTGGCTAAAAGCTAATGAAGAATATTGTAAATATTAATTATGTGTTAAGTACATTGTAAGAAATTTGTGTTCAAAATGATATTCTTACTTTCTCTTAAATTCTTCCATTGTTTCCTCCATGTTGTTTCTCTCTGCTTCTAGACGAGCACTTTCACATTCCAGACTTTCCAGCTGTCTTCTTAGGTTAGTAATAAAAGCCTCAAACAAAGGTTCAATATGGCAACTGGCTGTTCTCTGTTCTTGTAGGAGAGCCCACTTAGTTTCCAACATCTTATTCTGCTGCTCCAGAAATCTCACCTACACACAAGGGGAGATATTAAGTTATTATAATACAGTAATTACCTTGATTGTTATAGATTTGCACCCAATATTGAAAGCTTCAAAACCCTATGTAATATAACTGTTAGTCAATAAACAATAGGAGAAAATAGACTCCTACACTCACCGCAACATAGATGTCTTACTTGGATCTCTCCACAGACAGGACAACAGGCCTGGGGTGCTCAGAGGTGAGTGCCAAAGGTTTTGCACAATGTAATGCGCTTCTTCCGGCCTCGTTGAGGCCAGAAGAAGCGCCTTACACTGTGCAAAACCGCCGGCAGTCACCTCTGAGCACCCCACGCCAGGCCTGCCTTCCCCTCCATGGAGAAATCCGAGTTGGAGATGTGAGACATCTATGGTTGTGGTGAGTGCAAGAGTCTTTCTATTTTCTGCTATTGTTTATAGACTAACAGTTGTATTTACTGGGATTTATCCTAGCACCTCCGAGAGTCTCACCATTCTGAGAGCCCACTTTACCATCCCATGTCTCCCCAACTGTGGTTCACTGGATCGTAGTTGGCAGTGCCGCTGGGTTGTATGTACCATATGTCATCATTTTGCCTGTCTATTGGTTACCTTAAAGGTTTACCCACATGTCAAAAGTTTTGATTGTAGCAGGTCCCACTCCTTAGACCCGCTGTGATTGGTAGTTATCAGCGAGGGCAGGCCGACAGATCTGACATTTTTCTGTACAAGTCTCTGGAGTCTCTGTATAGAAAAAAGACCAGCTAGGAAGTGATCGGCACACTGCCACTTGCTTCTCTGGCTAATAACATTTATGGCACATACACAGGCTATATCATACTTTACTGATGGATGCAGGTCCAACCTCTCCTGCAGTTGTTAGAGGTCATAGGGGAAACTAAAGACAGCGGTTTAAGCTGTTTTGTACAGTTTACGTAACTCCCATTGATGGTATTGAGTATTTTTAAAACTTTGTAGCACTGTGAGCTATGCTTCCTCCAGTTGGCTCTTTTTGGTATCCCGGCCAGTACGAGCAGGCTGGATGGCTTGAGTGGCCCTTATTCTTTATAAAGGTGTGGGTCCCAGATGAAACCCACACCTATCAGACACTTATGGTATACCCAGTGAATATGCCATAAATGTCCCAGAAGACTCCTTCAATTCAACCATTAATAGATTTAACATATATTGGTCTAAAGTGGCATAGGGCATATTCCATAAGTTTTCGCACCCAGGGCTGGCCTTAGGTTAAATGAAACTTATGCAGTACCTGCTATTAATCTTTCTTTCTTATTATGTATCATAAAGCTCCAAAATATTACAAATAACACTATCCAACCATTAACTATGGAATGAAGATGCACCAAGTGAGAGCTCAAGGGTGAACACTCAATGAGACCTGTAAATGGAGAGTAATTTATTTTAGTACCAAAAATCACCAAAAGTGTTCACTAGATTCCCTTCTTACCCATCCATCAAACTGTGTGTATTCTAAATAGCAAAATATCACAATAATCTTTATTATAATAGAATACACACTAGTTAAAATATTGTGGTGTGTCTACTTAGTTCCCTCCTTATATTAGATAACAGGCTATATGACAGCTGTCTGTGATATTCGCTACACTCCCAGTTTTATTGAAATGCTAGACCACCATGTACTGTGGCTTTCTCAAGAGGCAGCAGGGCTATGGCCAAGGGTGCGTACACTGATGCCCAGGCCATTATTATGTACATTAATTTAGAGGAAAGTCTGCAACATTTCTATAACATCCTTCTGAATACTTGAGGAATTAAAGCATAAGTGTCTCTTGAAAAAAAACCTTGAAAGTATGCCCACTATGTAAAAGCTGTGTACTTGTGAAATGTAGCCAAACCTTTGGCTGCTTATTCCGTGGCTTTATGTAGTTAAAAATAGCTTCCCCCCACAGTCATAAACAGCAGTTGGATAGGCATGGCCAGGGGTCCACAATGCCCCGGTGTCAATATGCTTCTCTCCTCTATATCAGCATTTGGCCCAATGTGTGATTGACACCCAGGTCTGTTGCGTATGCGCCTTCGCTTACTAATATGTCACGTGTCTAGATGTGTCTGTGTGCACTCGCTCGCTCCCTCTGCCTCTAATGCTGGTGCACTGAGGCGGGAGAATTGGGAGAAAGCGTTTGCAGACACATCTCGCTGTCCCCCTTATAAGTGAGTGACAGGCACATGCGCAGCAGACCTATGTGTCAATTAAACGGTGGGCCGAGTGCTGATGTAGAGAAGCCCCTAGGCCAAACCTATCCGACTGTTTATGACTGTAAAGAAAAGTGATTTTAAACTACATAAAGCCGTGAAATAAGCAGCTAGAGGTGTGACTGCATACACAGAAACACAGCTTTTACATAATGGGTATAATTTAAGGCAGTGGTTCATGTGCGCATTCACCGAACCCCTCTTAATTGGAAAACTAAAATGTGATTTTTTTCAAATTTAAAACATAGGAGGTATATATTTAAGTGAATATTTATACATAGGTGCACAAAATGAACAAAACCATTAAGAACAAAGAACAAAACCATGAAAACATGATTTTCACACAACAACATAAGACCAGTTTAGAAATGTGTGGCTTTACCTTGGAAAGTGCCACTCTCATGTCATTTTCGCAACAATGGCAGTGTTCCCCCACATTAGGCAGGCAGTGTTCCCCCACATTAGGCCGACAGAGATCCCCATATTAGGCAGGTAGTGTTCCCCCACATTAGGCATGCAGTGTTCCCCCACATTAGGCAGGCAGTGTTCCCCCACATTAGGCCGACAGAGATCCCCCATATTAGGCAGGTAGTGTTCCCCCACATTAGGCATGCAGTGTTCCACCACATTAGGCAGGCAGTGTTCCCCCACATTAGGCAGACAGAGTTCCCCCACATTAGGCAGGCAGTGTTCCCGCACATTAGGCTGGCAGTATGTTCCCCCACATTAGGCTGGCAGTATGTTCCCCCACATTAGGTGCAATATAGTCCCCCACATTAGGCTGGCAGCATGTTCCCCCACATTAGGTGCAATATAGTCCCCCACAATAATCTGGCAGTATGTTCCCCCACATTAGGTGCAATATAATCCCCCACATTATGCTGGCAGTATGTTCCCCCACATTAGGTGCAATATAATCCATCACATTAGGCCGACAGTATGTTCCCCCACATTAGGTGCAATATAGTCCCCCACATTAGGCTGGCAGTATGTTCCTCCACATTAGGTGCAATATAGTCTGCTCCATCAGGCTGGCAGTATGTTGCCCCACATTAGGTGGAATCTAGTCCCCCACATTAAGCTGGCAGTATATTCCCCCACATTAGGTGCAATATAGTCCCCCACATTAGGCTGGCAGTATGTTCCCCCACATTGGGTGCAATATTGTTCGCACTATTAGGCTGGCAGTATGTTGCCCCACATTAGGTGCAATATAGTCCCCCACATTAAGCTGGCAGTATGTTCCCCCACATTAGGTGCAATATAATCCCCCACATTAGGCTGGCAGTATGTTCCCCCACATTAGGTGCAATATTGTCTGCACCATTAGGCTGGCAGTATGTTGCCCCACATTAGGTGCAATATAGTCCCCCACATTAGGCTGGCAGTATGTTCCCCCACATCAGGTGCAATATAGTCCCCCACATTAGGCTGGCAGTTTGTTCACCCACATTAGGCTGTCAGTATAGTCCCCCACATTACGGTGGCAGTATAGTTCCCCCACAGACATCCAGCCTCCAGCCATACAGTATGGCTGGAGGCTGTATGCCTGTGTACTGCCCCACTACAGTGTTCTGACCCCCGCTCCTCGGGTACGGCCACAGCAGGACCGGATGATCACTGGTCGGAACACCGAAGCTGACACGCCGCTGGTAAACACTTACCAACTGCCAGCACGTGTCCTTCTTACTTCTCCTCAGCGCTCTGTTGCCATGGGCGCATACATGGCACGTGAGTGATGTCCCCACGTTTTTAAAGTAAACGTGGGGCCGCAGGGACTTAACAGAGGCGTCCCTGTGTTCTGAAAGCATCCCCCGGTTAAGAACCACTGATTTAAGGGGTATTTTGAAGTGACAGTCGAGCTTAGTTCAATCCTTGCTGTGTTAATACCAGTGTATTATATCAGAGAAGAATAAGCTGTTATCTTATAAATAAGGCAAAACTAGAAATGCCCAATCTACAAAGATACTAAGCTTTACAGAGGTTTTTAATTTATTGTAAAAACTTACCTTGTCAATAAAGGAGGCAAACTTGTTGTTCAATCCTTTGATCTGATCTTTCTCCTCAGTTCTTACTCTCTGGATACTTGAGTCAATCTCCAAATTTAGAGGGGCAAGAAGACTCTGGTTTACAGTGACAGAGGTGATCCCTGCAGAACTAGATTTTCCACAACCACTAATCCCCCCAAATCCAGATCCATGTCCACTTTTGCCTAAGTGAAAACTTCCAAATGACATTTTATGTCCCTTGGATCCAATGTTATGGGCACTCTTGCTGCTGAAGCAATGTTGAGCCTTGTGTCCATGTCCTGTGTGCTTAGAAGAATGGGATAAGATGCTGTGCGAGCTGGAGTGTTTGGGTGAAGCTACAGAACAAGAGCTGAAGTGCTTGTGTCCAGAAGAGGCGAGGATGGAGTGATGAGACATGATGGTTCTCAGTGCTGACCTACAAATGATGTATGGTTGATAAGAGCGAGAACAGCTGCTGTTCAGAAGGCCTTCTGTTTGCTGTTTTTATACTTGAATTGGTTATTTACAATTCACATAAAATGATTACGACTTCATGAGTCTTGTATGGTAGCATCATTTGTTTCAGTTTATAGAAGGCAGTTCAGGAACATCCCTTCATTATCAAAGCTATAATGTACATTATTGGCTGTGCTCAGGATGAATGGGTTTGCTTCTGGACGTAGTATAGAGCAAGTAACATAGGAGTATTAATTTATAAAGCTAGCAATGTGCTGAAATAGGGTATCCTTACGTGTTTTCATGATAATGTACAGGTTTGTAGAAAAGAAAGAAGGACCATACTTCAAAACTTCAGAACATTTAATATATCTAGTATATTCATGGCTAAAAAATGCATTGTGCAGATCTTTCACCATCAGTAGTGTACAACTATACCATGGCCCCCAGGCTGTTCCCCACCATATCTATAGTTCATATAGGGGTGAGTACACTAGATTTTCTACAAAGTAGCCCAACTTTGTGCAAAGTAGCCCTAGATTCTGAAATGGGGTTCACAGTGAATATTGGAGCTTTGGGCCAAACAACCTACAGTATATTATAAATTGCCACTGGTTACTAGTGTTGCTTGCGAATATCCGCAATGTGAATTTTATCCGCGAATTGACGAATATTCGCGAATATAGCACTATATATTTGCAATTACGAATATTCTTTTTTTTTTCACAGTATACATCACAGTGATCATCCCATCGCATATGCGAATTTTCGTATATGCTAATATTTGCATATGCTAATTTTCTTATATGCTAATTTCCGCATATGTGAAAATAAAACGCGCATATTACTAATATGCGAATTTAGCGAATATATGATGAATATTCGTCCATATATTTGCGAAATATCGCAAATTCGAATATGGCCTATGCCGCTCAACACTACTGGTTACAATGCTGCAGTATGATGACCAGTGAGATGGCAGCATAAGTCTATTGTCCTTAATACAGATGAGCGAAGTTACAGTGATTCGATTCGTCATGAACGTCTCGGCTCGGCAGTTGCTGACTTTAGCCTGCATAAATTAGTTCAGCTTTCAGGTGAACTAGGAAAGAATCTCCAGCCCACCAAAGCACCTGAAATCTGAACTAACTTATGCAGGCTAAAGTCAGCATCCACCGAGCCGAGAAGTTCGTGACCAATTGAATCACTGTAACTTTGCTCATCTCTAGTCCTTAACACCTCAACAACAAATTTTCAGCTTCTTAATAGAAAAAAAAAACAACAACAAATAAAGGGTTTAAAGAGGTAAAAATTAAGAATTAGAGATGAACTTTCCTAAAATGTGTCTCGCCATGCAGCACAACTTAACTCTTTTGTCACAATAAACCTTTATTGAATGCTGGTTTACTATAACCCCTTGTGCCAACCAAGCAAGGAAAGAGTAAACTCATATTATTTAGGCTGGGGAGGGCCAATAACAATCATTCTCACCCACCCTGGTTATGTCAGGCTCTTGCTGCTTGTTGGTATCTGGTTGAGAATGAAAATAGGGGGAGAGGGAACGCCACACTTTAAAAGAAAAGTATTTATGTATTTAAAGAGAAAATGCAGATCAACGACATAGTCCTATACACAGTGGCGTACCAAGGGGGGGGGGTGGTGGACCACCCAGAGTGCCACTCTCAAGGGGGATGCCAGGGGCGGACTCACCCGGCGCCGCCTCAACTACTGAGGATCTGGGACACTCATCCCAGATCCCCAGCAGACAGCGCTACATTCTCCTATATGCGCGATACACGCACATACAGGAAAAGGCGTCCCTTCTGTGTGCACCGCATCTGCAGCTACACAGAGGAGACGTGACCTCCGCCCCCACGCAGCACGCAGTACAGGCGCCGGTGACGTCACACTGTGGAGGGGAGAAGACGCAGGCCCCTGTTGAGGAGATCGCTGCGTGGGATATCAGGTGCCTATACCTACAGGGAAGGGGGGTGGGGTGCTCTGCATATACCTATTGTAAAGGGAGGGAGGGGGGTGCTCTGCATATACCTATGGGAAAGGGAGGGGAGGGGGGTGCTCTGCATATACCTATGAGAAAGGGAGGGAGAGGTGGGGGAGGTGCTCTGCATATACCTATGGGGAAGGGAGGGCGAGGGGGGTGCTCTGCATATACCTATGGGAAAGGGAAGGAAAAGGGGGGTGATCTGCATATACCTATGGGAAAGGAAAGGAGAAGGGGGGTGCTCTGCATATACCTATGGGAAAGGGAGGGAGAGGGGGTGCTCTGCATATACCTATGGGAAAGGGAGGGAGAGGGGGGATGCTCTGCATATACCTATGGGAAAGGGAGGGAGAGGGGGGATGCTCTGCATATACCTATGGGAAAGGGAGGGAGAGGGGGTGCTGTATATATACCTATGGGAAAGGGAGGGAAAGGGGGGGTGTAGCCCTGCATATACCTGTGGGGAAGAGGGGGGTGTAGCTCTGCATATACCTATGGAAAAGAGGGTGTAGCTCTGCATATACTTATGGGGAAGAGGGGGGCTGTAGCTCTGCATATACCTATGGGGAAGGGGGGTGTAGCTCTGCATATACCTATGGGGAAGGGGGTTGTAGCTCTGCATATACATATGGGAAAGAGGGGGGTAGCTCTGCATATACCTATGGGAAAGAGGGGGGTAACCCTGCATATACCTATGGGAAAGATGGGGGTTGTAGCTCTGCATATACCTATGGGAAAGAGTGGGTGTGTAACTCTGCATATATCTATGGGAAAGAGGGGGTGTAACTCTGCATATACCTATGGGAAAGAGGGGGTTACCTGGCTACCTACCTAACTGCCCTTTTACTGTGCAGGACACCAAGGAGGGCATTATTAGGTGGGCCTATAGATGGAAAGATTGTGTAGAGGAGGGGAGGGCACTGAAAAAATGCAGTCTGACATGTTTTTCCTGCAGATGTTAAGAGATCCACATGGCGGTCTTATCCAGACGCAGAAGAAAAGGAAAGAGGGCGCCGCTGATCAGAAAAGACGTAATTGTGAGTCACAAAATGTAACTGTTATCGCTTATATGGTATACACATCCTGTGTGCAGCTGATATCTACCGCCATATGGTCCTGTATATAATCACTTTTATTGTATACAGATTCTTTATAGTATACTGGTCTGTGTATAGTGGTTTTATTCAGTACAGTATGGCGGTATTATCCAGTAGTGTTGCTCGCGAATATTCGCAATACGAATTTTATTCGCGAATATCGCATATTCGCGAATTCGCGAATATTCGCGAATATAGCACTATATATTCGTAATTACGAATATTCGTTTTTTTTTTTTTACACAGTACACAGTGATCATCCCTCTCTGCTTCCAGTTTGTGTGGTGTAAAGAAGGCTCTAATACTACTGTGTGAGACTGGCAAAGAATTTTCGCATATGCGAAAATCTGCATATGTTAATTTTCGCATATGCAAATTTTTGCTTTTGATAATTTTTTGTATGTTAATTTTCGCATATGCTAATTTTCGCATACGCGAATATTCGCATATGCGAAAATAAAACGCAAATATTACCAATATGCGAATTTAGCGAATGTATGACGAATATTCGTCCATATATTTGCGGAATATCGCGAATTCGAATATGGCCTATGCCGCTCAACACTATTATCCAGTTATTGTGTGGTGGTATATATTTGCTCCTTGTATACCAGTATTATTTGTCATGGAAATTTACCTACGTTAAAGTGTTTCTTACATATATACATTTTAGTTTATTGCGTGTGTGGGATTTGGGTGGAATAGGAGCTTGGCAGAAGATTGATGAGCTGCAGAGCCTAGCAGGGGCCCTTGCCTTTTTTTTGGTCCGGGGGCCCCGAGTGTTGTCAGTCCACCCCGGGGGGGGGGGGTGCCAAACAAAGGGTCCACCCCGGGTGCCAAATGCTCTAGGTACGCCCCTGCCTATACAGATAGAGGCATAGCGTGGGGGTGCAGGGGGGGGCGGCCGCACCGGGCGCAACATCTGGGGGGGCGCGCTCGCACTCGCAGCTCTCTGCCCCTGCCTGGCTCACTCACTCTCTCTGCAGTGCTGGCTGTGCGAATCCGATCCGAGCTGCCGGGTTGCCGCCCACTGTGGAGGCAGTGGGGATCCGGGGGGGGGACAACAGGGCAATTGCTCCCCCCCCCCCGAGATTGTTGCCCCCCTTCCTGAACTATCGCATGGTGGAGCGGGAGCTGTCGGCTGTCCCGCTCCACCACCCCTTTCTCAAGCCCATCACCTTGCTATCACACGCCGCGGCTGCTCCATTCCTGCAGTCAGTGAGAGCCAATCACGGCAGGCCAGCGCGATGACATCACATCATCGCGACGGCGCCCGGAGATCACGTCCCCGCGGCTCTCATTGACTGCAGGAATGGAGCAGCCGCAGCGTGGGAGAAAGGTGACGGGTGTGAGAAAGGAGAGGTGGGAGCAAATTATAAGTGAGAGGGGCAAATGATGAGTAAGGGGCACATGTCAGGGGGGCATTATATGTGGGGACACATGACAGGACCCCCCCCCCCCTGTCATGTGCCCCTCATATATAATACCCCATGTCCTGTGCCCCTCACATATAATGCCCCCCCCCCCCTGACATGTGCCCTTCACATATAATGCCCCCTGTCCTGCCCCCTCAGGGGGCATTATATGTGAGGGGCACATGTCAGTGGGGCATTATATGTGAGGGGCAAAGGACAAGGGGCCTTATATGTGAGGGGCACAGGACAGGGGACATTATAAGTCATGGTCACATGTCAGGAAGGCATTATATGTGGGGGCACATGACAGGGGGGCATTAAATGTGAGGGGCACATATCAGGGGCAATATATGTGGGGGCACATGACAGGGGCCCCCTGTCATGTGCCCATATAATGCACATATAATGCCCCCCTGACATTTGCCGCTTACTTATAATACCCAATGTCATGTGCCATCTCCAGGGTATGGTTCCATTTTGATGTTTAGTTTTTGTTCTTGATATTTTTTGTCGTTGACGATGGTTGTGAGAAGACATATAATAGCATGGCCCATGCTAGGTTACTACATTTGTAGATTTGTATTCATAGACCTGCTGAAAATGGGGAGAATGTGTAATGCATGTTCGCACTCAATAAAGTGTTTGAAAATAAACTTGTATTTAGATGCATTTTACTTTAATTACATCAGTATTTTCATAACAAACAATACATGTGCTTAGGGGGTAAGGGTTTCTTTAACTAATCTAGTGGAAGAGACTCGAGTGCTAAAATCCACGGGTTAGGGGGCGCAAATTACTTGCCTTGCCCCGGGTGCTGACAACCCACGCTACGCCACTGTATACAGATCACTGCTTTACTGATGTGTGAGCCAACCTGGCAATGTTCTGAAGTTCAGGTCAAAACTATGTTCCCTGGTCTCCGTTTGCTCAACCCTAGTAAGAATATATGTACAGTGGTCCCTCAACATACGATGGTAATTCGTTCCAAACGAGCCATCGTTTGTCGAATCCATCGTATGTTGAGGGATTCGTGCAATGTAAATTATAGGAAGCTGTACTCACCTGTCCCCGCCGCTCGCGATGGTGTCCCCGCCGCTCCCGATGGTGACCCCGGGCCTCCGCTGGGCTCTCCTGGTCATCTCCGGTCCTCTGCTGGGCTCTCCTGGTCTTCTCCGGTCCTCCGCTGTCTTCTCCAGTCCTCCGCTGTCTTCCGCAAGTCCTTACTGGGCCTGTGTAGCGACGTCATTACGCCGCTGCGTACGCCATTCCTATTGGATGATGTGCGCAGCAGGGTATTGACGTCGCCGGAGAGGGCAGAAAAGACACCGGAAGACTAGCGCTGGACCCGGAGGGCACCCCGGAGCATCGTGGAGGGGTAAGTAATACTGCACCACTCGGGGAACATTAAGCTGCTATCCAGCAGCAGCTTAAGCATTTTGCGCTGCCGGATAGCACTTAATGCGATGGCCCCGACATAAAAAAGCATCGTATGTCGATGCTGACATCGACATGCGATGGCCTCTGAGAGGCCATCGTATGTCGATTTGATCATATGTCGGGGCCATCATAGGTCGGGGGGTCACTGTATATATTTTTTTCCCAGTGGCCTGGAAGGGGTTAAAACACAGAAAACAACCTGCTGACAAGTACAGTTTAATGGTGAAGCTTAGTTTGATTTCTAACACATTATGACTCATAAACCTTTAGTTTACTCAGTGATGACATATGTTTATGATGTTTTAAAACATACTGTTTAAGCTGATCACCCTTTCAGCTAGGTGGTGGACCATAGTTTAATATGTATTCAATGATGACTACAACAGAAGTTTATACAGCCACTATCACATAGTTAACGGACTCATTTCTGAAATTATTAGGGTTTTCTTTTATTTCCATGTGGAACATATACAGTATTGGCTGTAGATTTACATTTAAAGAGGACCTGTCAGCTCACCTGCTATATCTGTTTAGCATATACTTGTCTTCCTTATTAGCTCTGACTGAGTCTAACTGAAGCTGGGTTTGTATTCTAAAGTGTTGTATTATTAAGTGTTACATCTGAGAAGTTTTATAAGCAGAAGTTTAAAAAGCAAGAGTTGTTAGCAGGACCCACTGTAACTGTACGTATTACACTCCCTTGATAAAAGTAGTTTTTCTTAATAGTTAATAACAGCTGTTTGTCACCAAGGATATGGACAGCAGGATTGGAGGTTTTCTTCAGTGCACATTGTGCCACATGTATACATCTCTGGAGCAGCAGCTTCAGGGTGAATACCGCTGTGACAAATGTGAGCATGTTGCCCACCTGGAAGCTCATATTAGAGATCTAGAGGAGCAAAATGCAACATTGAGGGCGATTGACAATCTTACAGAGCAAGCAGTTAGTGGGGTAGAAATGGAGGTTGGAGAAACTAGCCAGGAGGCCCAAGTAGGGAGCTGGGTTAATGTAGTTAGAGGGACTGGAAAGGGGGCAAGGAAAAGGAAGGTCACTTCTGCTTCTGATATCCCAAGTAAAATTGCCAAGTTGGGCGATGATGCAAGGGCCTCAGTATCAGAGATGGCAACCCTAGTGGATACTGGTCTCCCTAACAGCCGGGGGAACAGCTCAACTAGTAGTGTGGGGGATGGTAACGCAGGTAGGCCAAGACAGTTAGCTGTGGTAGGGGATTCTATAATCAGGAAGACGGATAGAATAATTTGTCACCAAGACCACCTCAACTGAATGGTTTGCTGCCAGGGTTCGGCATGTGGTGGAAAGGGTGGACAAATTACTAGGGGGGGCTGGGGATGACCCAGCTGTCGTGGTCCATGTGGGAACCAACGACAGAATACATGGTAGGTGAAGGTCCTTGAAGAATAATTACAAGGAACTAGGTGCCAAGCTGAAGGGAAGGACCTCTAAGGTTGTGTTCTCTGGAATACTTCCTGTGCCATGCGCATCGCAGGAAAGACAGCGGGAGCTTAGGGAGTTAAATGCATGGCTTAAGTCGTGGTGTGAGGGGGAAGGGTTTGGGTTTTTAGAGCACTGGGCTGACTTTTCATTGGGGTACAAACTCTATTCTACGGATAATTTGCACCTGAATGGAAGGGGGTCCGCTGTGCTGGGGGAGAGAATCCTGGAAGGGGTGGCTGAGTATTTAAACTAGGTGAGTGGGGGGAGGATAATAAAGCAAAGAAAGCAGACAGTGGGATGGATAGGTTAGAGAGGGGTTAAGACATAATGGTGGGTGGAGAGGAGTCCTGTGGGGGAAGGTTAAGAGCAGTGGATAAGGAGATCCATGGGTTACAAACCAGCCGTAAAAATAAATGTAGCCCGAAAAATTGTAATCCCAATAATTCAAAAAATTCCATTAGCCCCAATAACTCAATAACTACAATAAGCCCCATTAACTCAAAAAATACTGTTAGCCCCAATAACTTAAATAACAACGTTAGACGCAATGACGCAAAAATCCCATTAGCCCCAATAACTTAAATAATAATGTTAGACCAAATAACTCAAAAAATCCCATTAGTCCCAATAACTTAAATAGTACAATTAGCCCTTATAACTCAAATAATAACATTAACCCCAATAACTCTGAAAATCCCATTAGTGAGACTATATGTGTAAAACTTAATGGAAATGTAAAGTGTATGCTCACAAATGCCAGAAGCCTAGCAAATAAAATGGGGGAGCTTGAGGCCTTGATACTGGAGGAACATATTGATATAGTTGGGGTCACTGAGACATGGCTGGACTCCTCGCATGACTGGGCCGTTAATCTGCAGGGGTTTACATTGTTTTGCAAGGATAGAATGAACAGAAAAGGTGGTGGAGTCTGTCTGTATGTAAGAAGTGGTATGAAAGTCAGTGTGAACGATGCCATAGTGTGTGATGATTCTGAGGATGTGGAATCACTGTGGGTAGAATTACAAAAGGAGGGAAATACTGAAAAAATAATATTTGGTGTAATCTACAGACCCCCTGATATCACTGAAGAGATATAAGGTCGGCTGTATAAACAAATAGAGTGGGCCGCCCGGGCAGGTACAGTGGTAATAATGGGAGATTTTAACTATCCAGATATAGATTGGGGCCGGGGGCTGGCTAAAACTACACGGGAGAAAATTCTTAAATTTATTGCAGGAAAATTTTATGGGCCAGTTTGTGGAGGACCCAACAAGAAGTGATGCCTTGTTGGATCTGATCATTTCCAACAACGCAGAGCTGATTGGTAATGTAACTGTGCGGGAAAACCTTGGTAATAGCGACCACAATATAGTTACTTTTGACTTAAAATGTAGAAAACAAAGACAGGCAGGGAAGGCAAAAACATATAACTTTAAAAAGGCAAATTTCCCTGGGCTGAGAGCTGCACTACAGGACATAGACTGGGGGAGGTGTTGTTAAATACTGATACAGAAGGTAAATGGGACATCTTTAAATCAACTCTAAATAACTATACAGCTAAATATATACCAAAGGGGAACAAATATAAACGATTAAAACTAAATCCTACATGGCTGACAAATGATGTTAAAAGAGCAATAAACAACAAAAAAATAGCATTAAAAAAATTCAAATCTGATGGGTCAGCTATAACATTTAAACAGTACAAGGAGCTTAATAAAATCTGTAAAAATGTAATAAAAACAACAAAAATTCAAAATGAGAGACAGGTGGCAAAAGAAAGCAAAACTAATCCTAAATATTTTTTTAGATATATAAATACAAAAAAACCAAGGACAGAGCATGTAGGACCCCTTAATAATGATAATGGGGAGGTTGTCACGGACGATCAAGAGAAGGCGGAGCTACTGAATGGGTTCTTTAGTTCTGTATACACTATGGAAAAAGGAGCTGACATTGGCCAGGTCAGTGCTGGTAACACATCATATAATGTACTGAACTGGCTTAATGTAGAGATGGTACAAGGTAAGTTAAGTAAAGTAAATGTAAGCAAATCTCCAGGGCCGGATGGACTACACCCAAGAGTTCTTAGAGAGGTAAGTTCAGTAATATCTGTACCCTTGTTCATGATATTTAGAGATTCTCTGGTGTCTGGTATTGTGCCAAGGGACTGGCGCAAGGCGAATGTGGTACCAATCTTCAAGAAGGGCTCTAGGTCTTCGCCAGGCAATTATAGACCGGTAAGTCTAACGTGCATTGTGGGTAAATTGTTTAAAGGACTTATAAGGGATTACATACAGGAATACATAGGGGATAATAGTATTATAAGTGATAGCCAGCATGGGTTTACTAAGGATAGAAGTTGTCAAACCAATCTAATTTGCTTTTATGAAGAGGTGAGTAGAAGCCTTGACAGAGGAATGGCTGTGGATATAGTGTTTCTGGATTTTGCCAAAGCGTTTGATACTGTCCCTCACAGACGACTGACAGGTAAGTTAAGGTCCTTGGGCTTGGAAACTTTAGTTTGTAACTGGATTGAACACTGGCTCATGTATCGTACCCAGAGAGTGGTGGTCAATGATTCGTACTCTGATTGGTCCCCGGTAATTAGTTGTGTACCCCAAGGTTCAGTACTGGGCCCGCTGCTGTTTAATTTATTTATCAATGATATAGAGGATGGTATTAACAGCTCTATTTCTATCTTTGCAGATGACACCAAGCTTTGTAGCACAGTACAGTCTATAGAGGATGTGCATAAGTTACAAGATGGCTTGGATAGACTAAGTGTCTGGACATTCACTTGGCAAATGAGGTTCAATGTGGATAAATGTAAAGTTATGCTTCTGGGTACTAAGAACATGCATGCATCGTATGTCTTAGGGGGGATTAAACTGGCTGAGTCACTGGTAGAGAAGGATCTGGGTGTACTTGTAGATCACAGACTACAGAATAGCATGCAATGTCAGGCTGCTGCTTCCAAAGCCGGCAGGATATTGTCATGTATAAAAAGAGGCATGGACTCGAGGGACAGGGACATAATACTCCCCCTTCATAAAGCATTGGTACGGCCTCACCTGGAATATGCTGTTCAGTTTTGGTCGCCTGTTCATAAAAGGGACACTGCGGAGTTGGAAAGGGTGCAGAGACGCGGGACTAAACTAATATGGGGCATGGAACATCTTAGCTATGAGGAGCGATTAAAGGAGTTACAATTGTTTAGTCTTGAGAAGAGACGTTTAAGGGGGGATATGATAAACGTATATAAGTATATAAATGGCCCATACAAAAAATATGGAGAAAAACTGTTCCAGGTTAAACCCCCCCAAAGGACCAGGGGGCACTCCCTCCGTCTGGAGAAGAAAAGGTTTAGTCTAAAGGGGCGACACGCCTTCTTTACCGTGAGGACTGTGAATTTATGGAACGGTCTACCACAGGAACTGGTCACAGCAGGAACAATTAACAGCTTTAAAAAAGGATTTAATACATTCCTGGAACAAAATAACATTAATGCTTATGCAGAATTATAAAACTACATCCCTTTCCCTTATCCCCTTACACCCTTCCCTTCAATTCCCTGGTTGGACTTGATGGACGTATGTCTTTTTTTCAACCATACTAACTATGTAACTATGTAACCCCTTTATGCAAAATCAGGTACATCACCACGTACCTGTACCTGATTTCTTTAAACTGTCACAGCACCGCCGGGCACTGTGAAAGTTTAGTAAGCTCGGCTGTGCTGCACAGCCAAGCCCCCCTGAAGCCGGCCAGGGACCAATCCCTGCCGATAATCGCTGCTAATGGTCCGTCAGTACGACGGACCAATAGCAGGGATCTGGCGGGGGTTTCCTCCTTCCCCCTCTCCTCTGTCGCTTCACTGTGTGAAGCGATCGGTGGTGAGGGGGGCCCCATCGGAGGAGGCCACCCGCAGGCACTCAGGATTGGAGCTGCACTCCATTCCTGAGTTAACCCTGTAGATACTGCGGTCACTGTGACCGCACATCTATTAGGGGGACAGAGCTCCCTCTGTCACTGATTGGCGCTCTGCAAAGAGAAAGCAGAGCGCCGATGGTTGCCATGACAATCGGATGCCTGACACTGGCCCCCGTTGTCAAGGCAACACAAATGTTCAGTCCCTACCTAAGGTAGAGATTGATCTATCCTATGCCTGTCAGTACTGACAGACATAGGCATAATTCAATGGAGTACAGATGTGTACTCCATTGAATTATGCGTATAATAGTAAAAAAAATAAAAAAGTGTGAAAAAAATAAAAAAGTGGAAAAAGTAAAACAAAATGAGAAAAAAAATTTGAAAAATATGTGAAAAAATATAAAGAATTATAAAATTAATTATATATGTATATAATACACCCCCAAAAAATAGTCCCCCCACAAAGTCCTGCAAAAAAAAGTCCTCACACAATTGCGTCAGTGAAATATTTTTTTTAAATTAACTAAAAAAGTATAGAAATTTGGTATTACCGTAATTGAATTAACCTGCAGTGTAACGTTACCATGCAATTTATACATATGATGAATGACTTAAAAAAAAAAAAAAACAACAACAACCGCAGAATAGATTTTTATGTATACCACCTAATAAAAATGAAATAAAAAACGATCAGAGTAACACATGTACCTCAGAATGGTACCAATGAAAGTGTCAACTTGACTCCCAAAAATATTTTTGCATAAATCTTGCAGTTTATAAAATGGGGTGATTCATGGGGGTATCTAACACCCAGGCCCCTCAATTCCACTTCAGAATTGAACTAGTCCCTGAAAAATCAGATTTTGCAATTGCCTTGAAAATCTGGAAAATTGCTGCTAAACTTATAAACCTTATAACATTCTAAAAAAGTTAAAGAATGTTTACCAAATCATGGGAACATAAAGTAGACATATTGTAGATGTGTATTAATAATTCATTTGGTGCAGTATGACTATTTACCATACTATTTATCTAGAAAAATGCTTTTTTTTTTTTTGCCAATTTATTTTTTGCCAATTTTTTTTTTACAAAAACTGCTAAATATATAAATAAAAATTTACCACTAATGTAAAGTACAATATGTCAAGAAAAAACAGTCTCAGAATCGCTTCCATAAGTGAAAATGTTCCAAACTTATTGATAAATAATGAATAATTTTGAAAATTTGCCTTGTTCATTAACCTCTTAAGGACCCAGGACGTACGGGGACGTCCCCGCACCCTGGGCTTTAAGGACCCAGGACATCCCCGTACGTCCTGGCGTTTCCGGTCCCTGACATGCGCCGGGCAGAGATCGGAACGGCATGTCTGCTGATATCATTCAGCAGGCATGCCGTGCAAATGCCGAGGGGGTTCCGGGACCCCCGCATGTCGGCGATCGCCGGAGATCGCTTGCGAAATGACCCGATGACCTGGAAATAAATGGTGATCGGCGGTGTACAATTACACCGCCAATCAACTGCCGTTGCTGGGGAGCGGTGACAATACTGTCACCGCCCCAGCAACGCTGCTATTGGCTGGCGATCGTCCAGCCAATAGCAGAGCGGCAAAGGAGGGGTTAACGGTCCCTTCCCGCTGCTGCACCCGTTCTTTTCGTTCAGTCAGCGGGTGCAGCAGCAGGAAGAGGACCGTTGATCCCCCCTCAGAGCTCCGGAGCCCCCTCAGGAGCCGTAGAATAGGGAGAGCTGATTACAGGGACAGGTAGGAGTAAATAAGTAACACAGTGAAGTAAAAAAAAAGTAAAAAAAAAAGTATGGGCCTGGACAAAAAAACAAGTGTCCGTCATTACTGGAGCGGGGACGTCCTGTATCAGACCCCGCTTTACAGTATGGCGATGACACGGAAGCGGTACGAGGCGATTCGGAAATTCCTGCATTATGCAGATAATGCGGCATGTCCTCCCGGTGGTGATCCCACCCATGATCGGCTTTACAAAGTGAGGCCGGTCATCGATCACTTTGGGGCCAAATTTTTGGAGGCCTACGTACCGCTCAGGGACCTCTCGGTAGATGAGTCTCTCATCAGTTTTAAGGGGAGACTCCTCTTCCGCCAGTATATTCCCTTGAAGCGGGTGCGGTATGGCGTGAAGCTCTATAAACTCTGCGAGAGTACCTCCGGGTACACTTGCAGGTTTAGAGTATATGAGGGACGAGATTCCCGTATTGAACCCCCAGATTGTTCCCCCACTCTGGGTGTTAGCGGGAAAATCGTTTGGGACCTTATGTACCCATTGCTGGATAAGGGTTTCCACGTATACGTGGATGACTTTTATACCAGCATCCCTCTGTTCAAATCCCTTTCTGCCAGATCCACGTCCGCTTGTGGGACCGTGCGGAAAAACCAGAGAGGCCTCCCTCTAAATTTTGTTAAGACGCCTATCCCCAAGGGTGAGTCCCGTGCCCTGACCCATGATAACCTGTTGTTGGTCAGGTATAAGGATAAGAGGGATGTCCTTATACTCACCACTATTCATGGGAACGGCAGCACCCCTGTCCCTGTGCGAGGTACCGTGGGACCGGTCCTCAAACCCGATTGTATTCTGGACTACAATCGGTATATGGGGGGAGTTGATCTCTCAGATCAAGTCCTCAAGCCATATAACGCCATGCGGAAAACACGGGCATGGTACAAAAAAGTTGCGGTCTACTTGGTACAGGTTGCCATGTACAACGCTTTTGTACTATCCCAGTACGCTGGCAACACAGAGACATTCCTCCAGTAACAAGAAGAACTCCTAAGGTTCCTGATCTTTGCTGACCGAGAAAGATCAGGCCCGACTTCCCAAGGGTCTGGAGTTATAGGCGCCAGAATCATCGGGGACTTTTTTATGTTGCCTCAAATGCGCAGCGCTCTCTCTCCACCTGAGCGGGTGCGCATTTGAGGCAACAGGTTAGGGATGGCCACACACAACACATTCCCAGAATGATGACTCAGAGCATAGGTTTTGGGGCGGGCATATTTGTTTTAGTTTTGGCTATGCTCTGGGTCATCATTCTGGGAACATATCCTGTTTTATTATTTTATGATTTATAGTTTTCTGGCCCACTGTACCCCATATTACGGACCTCTGTACCCCACCTGTCTACCCCAGTTACGGCCCGTTGTCCCCCATAGTGTTCCCCTATTTTAGGGCTCAGTGCTCCCCCCATTAATGCTCCTTGAGGGGGGGTCCCACATCCTGGCTGCTATAATAAGCTCAAGGCCCCTTACTGACCTCCCACTCCAAGACCTGGTGTGCACCCGCGGAGTGAAAATCATCAAAAATGAAGGTATGTCCTTATTCCAAAGAAATGTATTTACAAATTTTGGGGTGTCTTTTCTGCTATTAACCCTTGTAAAAATGTAAAATTTTGGGGTAAACCCACATTTTAGTGAAATTTTAATTTTTTTATTTTACATATGCAAAAGTCGTGAAACCCCTTTGGGGTATTAAGGCTTACTTTACCCCTTGTTACGTTCCTCAAGGGGTCTAGTTTCCAAAATGTGATGCCATGTGTTTTTTTTTTCTGTCCTGGCACCATAGGGGCTTCCCAAATGCGACATGTCCCCCCCTGTTACGCCGAGCGCTCCGGGTCCCTGCTCCTCCCCGGAGCGCTCACAGCGTTCTCCTGTTCGCAGCGCCCTGGTCAGACCCGCTGACCGGGCGCGCTGCGATAATGTCCCCAGCCGGGATGCGATTCGCGATGCGGGACGCGCCCGCTCACGGTGCGCATCCCGACCTGCTTACCAGACCCGTTCCCCGTCTGTGCTGTCCCGCCGCGCGCGCCGGCTCTTTGCGATTTAAAGGGCCGGTGCGCCACTGATTGGCGCATGGTTTTAATTAGTGTGTTCACCTATGCAATTCCCTATATTACCTCACTTCTCCTTCACTTCCTTGCCGGATCTTGTTGCCATTGTGCCAGTGAAAGTGTTCCTTGTGTATCCCAAGCCAGTGTTCCAGACCTCTTGCCGATGCCCCTGACTACGATCCTTGCTGCCTGCCCTGACCTTCTGCTACGTCTGATCTTGCTCTTGTCTAATCCCTTGTACCGCGCCTATCTCAGCAGCCGGAGAGGTTGAGCCGTTCCCGGTGGATACGACCTGGTTGCTACCGCTGCTGCAAGACCATCCCGCTTTGCGGCGGGCTCTGGTGAAAACCAGTAGCAACTTAGAACCGGTCCACCGACACGGTCCACGCCAATCCCTCTCTGACACAGAGGATCCACCTCCAGCCTGTCGAATCCTGACAGTAGATCCGGCCATGGATCCCGCTGAGGTCCCGCTGCCAGTTGTCGCTGACCTTACCACGGTGGTCGCCCAGCAGTCGCAACAGATAGCGCAATAAGGCCACCAGCTGTCTCAACTGACTGTGATGCTACAGCAGCTTCTACCACAGCTTCAGCAACCATCTCCTCTGCCAGCTCCTGCACCTCCTCCACAGCGAGTGGCCGCATCCAGCCTCCGTTTATCATTGCCGGACAAGTTTGATGAGGACTCTAAACTTTGCCGTGGTTTTCTCTCGCAATGTTCCCTGCATTTGGATATGATGTCGGACCAATTTCCAACTGAAAGGTCAAAGGTGGCTTTCGTGGTCAGTCTTCTGTCTGGGAAGGCCCTGTCATGGGCCACACCACTCTGGGACCGCAACAATCCTGTCACTGCCTCCGTACACTCTTTCTTCGCGGAGATTCGAAGTGTCTTCGAGGAACAAGCCCGAGCCTCTTCTGCCGAGACTGCCCTGCTGAACCTGGTCCAGGGTAATTCTTCAGTAGGCGAGTACGCCATCCAATTCCGTACTCTCGCCTCCGAATTATCCTGGAATAACGAGGCCCTCTACGCAACCTTCAAAAAAGGCCTATCCAGTAACATCGAAGATGTGCTGGCCGCACGAGAAATCCCTGCCAACCAGCATGAACTTATTCATTTGGCCACCCGCATTGACATGCGTTTTTCCGAAAGGAGCTCCGCCAGGATATGGACTTTGTTCGCACGAGGCGGTTTCTCTCCCCGGCTCCTCTCTTCTCTGGTCCGCTGCAATTTGTTCCTGTGCCTTCCGCCGTGGAGGCTATGCAAGTAGACCGGTCTCGCCTGACACCTCAAAAGATTACACGCCGCCGCAATGAGAACCTATGCCTGTACTGTGCCAGTACCGAACACTTCTTGAAGGATTGTCCTATCCGACCTCCACGTCAGGAAAGACACACTCCGATTCCGCACCAAGGTGAGACAGCTCTAGGTGTGAACTCTGCTTCTCCACGTCTTACTGTGCCTGTGCGGATTTCTTCTTCTAACTTCTCCTTCTCAGCTGTTGCCTTCTTGCATTCCGGATCTGCAGGAAATTTTATTTTGGCCTCTTTAGTTAACAGGTTCAACATTCCAGTGACCAGTCTCGCCAGACCTCTCTACATTGCCTCAGTTAATGGTGAAAGATTGGATTGTACTGTGCGTTACCGCACAGAACCCCTCTTAATGTGCATTGGACCCCATCACGAAAAGATTGAATTTCTGGTACTTTCTAACTGCACCTCTGAAATTCTTCTTGGACTACCTTGGCTTCAACGCCATTCCCCTACCCTTGACTGGACCAACGGGGAAATCAAGAACTGGGGTACTTCTTGCTACAAAAAATGTCTTATGTCTGCTCCCAGTCCTGCCAGTCAAAACCCTATGGCTCCTCCGATACCAGGTCTCCCCAAGGCCTATCTGGACTATGCTGATGTTTTTTTGCAAAAAACAAGCAGAGACTTTGCCTCCTCACAGGCCTTATGACTGTCCTATTGATCTCCTCCCTGGTACTACTCCACCCCGGGGCAGAATCTATCCTCTGTCTGCTCCGTAAACACAAGCCATGACGGAGTACATCCAAGAAAATTTAAAAAGGGCATTTATCCGCAAGTCTTCCTCCCCTGCCGGAGCAGGGTTCTTCTTTGTCTCCAAAAAAGATGGTTCCTTACCACCATGCATTGATTACCGCGGTCTTAATAAAATCACTATAAAAAACGCTACCCCCTGCCTCTTATCTCAAAACTCTTTGACCGCCTACGTGGCGCCAACATCTTTACCAAATTGGATTTAAGAGGTGCATATAATCTCATCCGCATCAGGGAAGGGGACGAGTGGAAGACCGCGTTTAACACCAGAGATGGACACTTTGAATATCTGGTTATGCCCTTTGGGCTTTGCAACGCCCCTGCCGTCTTCCAGGACTTTGTAAATGAAATTTTTCGTGATTTATTATATACCTGTGTTGTGGTCTACCTGGACGATATTTTGATTTTCTCTTCTAACCTAGAAGAACACCACCGTCATGTCCGCATGGTTCGTCAGATACTCCGGGACAATCAGTTATATGCCAAGATGGAGAAATGTCTCTTTGAATGCCAATCTCTTCCCTTCCTAGGATATTTAGTCTCTGGCCAGGGACTCCAAATGGACCCGGACAAACTATCAGCCGTGTTGGATTGGCCACGCCCCTCCGGACTCCGAGCTATCCAACATTTCTTGGGGTTTGCTAATTACTACTGACAATTTATTCCACATTTTTCCACCATTGTGTCCCCAATTGCGGCCCTAACCAAGAAAAACGCCAACCCTAAGTCCTGGCCTCCTCAAGTGGACGAGGCGTTCAACCGTCTCAAAACTGCCTTTTCTTCTGCTCCCGTACTCTCCAGACCTGATCCATCTAAACCCTTCTCACTGGAGGTAGACGCCTCATCGGTGGGAGCCGGAGCTGTACTCCTACAGAAAAACTCTTCCAGACATGGTGTTACTTGTGGTTTCTTTTCTAGGACCTTCTCTCCGGCGGAGAAAAATTACTCCATTGGTGATCGAGAACTACTGGCCATAAAACTGGCCCTCGAGGAATGGAGGCACCTGCTGGAGGGGTCCAAATACCCAGTTATTATATACACTGATCACAAGAATCTCTCTTATCTTCAGTCTGCCCAACGGCTGAACCCTCGCCAGGCTAGGTGGTCGTTGTTTTTTGCCCGTTTTAACTTTGAGATTCATTTTCGCCTCGCTGACAAGAACATTAGGGCTGACGCCCTCTCTCGTTCCTCGGATGCCTCTGAAATGGAAGTCTCCCTGCAACACATTATTCCTCTTGACTGTCTGATCTCTGCGTCCCCAGCTTCCATCAGACAAACTCCTCCTGGAAAGACCTTCGTCCCTCCACGCCAGCGCCTCAGGATTCTCAGGTGGGCACATTCCTTACACCTCGCCGACCATGCTGGCGTCAAAAAATCCATCCAGCTCATCTCTCGTTTTTATTGGTGGCCTACCCTGGAAGCAGATGTTGCTGATTTTGTTCGGGCTTGTACTGTCTGTGCCCGGGACAAGACTACTCGCCAGAAGCCTGCCGGTCTCCTTCATCCTCTGCCTGTTCCTGAGCTACCATGGTCTCATGGACTTTATTACAGACCTGCCTTTATCCCATGGTAACACAGTTATTTGGGTGGTCGTTGATCGTTTCTCCAAGATGGCACATTTTATTCCTCTTCCAGGTCTTCCTTCTGCGCCACAGTTGGCGAAACTATTTTTTGTGCACATTTTTCGCCTTCACAGGCTTCCTACGCATATCGTCTCTGATAGAGGCGTACAATTTGTGTCGAAATTCTGGAGGGCCCTCTGTAATCAGCTTAAAATCAAATTAAACTTCTCGTCTCCCTATCATCCCCAAAACAATGGGCAAGTGGAGAGAGTTAAACTATTTGCGACATTTTGTTTCCTCCCGCCAGGATGATTGGGCCGATCTCCTACCATGGGCCGAATTCTCGTACAATTTCAAAGTCTCTGAGTCCTCCGCTAAATCCCCATTCTTTGTGGTGTACAGCCATCACCCTCTTCCCCCCCTCCCCACTCCCACGCCTTCTGGTTTGCCCGCTGTTGATGAGGTGACCCGGGACTTCTCCACCATCTGCAAAGAGACTCAAAAATCTCTCATACAGGCCTCATCCCGGATGAAGAAACATGCCGACAAAAAAAGAAGAACTCCTCCTGTCTTTTCTCCTGGAGACAAAGTGTGGCTCTCCGCCAAGTATATCTGCTTCCGTGTCCCCAGTTATAAACTGGGACCACGTTATCTTGGACCTTTTAAAATCAAATGCCAAATCAACCCTGTCTCCTACAAACTCCTTCTTCCTCCTTCTCTCCGCATTCCCAATGCTTTTCATGTCTCTCTCCTTAAACCACTTATCCTTAACCGCTTCTCTCCTAAGGTTGTTGCTCCTACTCCTGTCTCCGGGTCCTCAGACATCTTCTCGGTTAAAGAAATTCTTGCATCCAAGACAGTCAGAGATTAAAAAAAATAAATTCTTGTAGATTGGGAGAATTGCGGTCCGGAGGAGAGGTCATGGGAACCCGAGGATAACATCCTTGACAAGGACCTTATCTACAAATTTTCAGGTTCAAAAAAGAGGGGGAGACCCAAGGGGGGGGGGGGGTACTGTTACGCCGAGCGCTCCTGGTCCCCACTCCTCCCCGGAGCACTCACAGCGTTCTCCTGTTCGCAGCGCCTCGGTCAGACCCGCTGACCGGGCGCGCTGCGATAATGTCCCCAGCCGGGATGCAATTCGCGATGTGGGACACGCCCGCTCGCGGTGCGCATCCCGACCCGCTTACCAGACCCGTTCCCCATCTGTGCTGTCCCGGCACGCGCGGCCCCGCTCCCTAGGGCGCGCGCGCCGGCTCTTTGCGATTTAAAGGGCCAGTGCGCCACTGATGGTTGTGCGCATGGTTTTAATTAGTGTGTTCATCTGTGCACTATATACCTCACTTCCCCTTCACTTCCTTGCCGGATCTTGTTGCCATTGTGCCAGTGAAAGCGTTCCTTGTGTATCCCAAGCCAGTGTTCTAGACCTCTTGCCATTGCCCCTGACTACCATCCTTGCTGCCTGCCCTGACCTTCTGCTACATCCGACCTTGCTCTTGTCTAATCCCTTGTACCGCGCCTATCTCAGCAGTTAGAGAGGTTGAGCCGTTGCCGGTGGATACGACCTGGTTGCTACCGCCGCTGCAAGACCATCCCGCTTTGCGGCGGGCTCTGGTGAAAATCAGTAGCAACTTAGAACCGGTCCACCGACACGGTCCACGCCAATCCCTCTCTGACACAGAGGATCCATCTCCAGCCTGCCGAATCCTGACACCCCCATTTCAGCAAAGTTTGCAAATGTGACTCCTTCTCTTCTGAGCAATGTGGCGCTCCTGCAGTGCACTTGACGTCCACTTATGGGGTACCTCCATACTCAGAAGAGATGGGGTTACAAATTTTGGGGAGTATTCTCTGCTATTAACCCTTGCAAAAATGTGAAATTTGGGGGGAAACACATTTTAGTGTAAAAAGTTTACATATGGAAAAGTCGTGAAACCCCTGTGGGGTATTTAGGCTCACTTAATTCCTTGTTACGTTCCTCAAGGGGTCTAGTTTCCAAAATGGTATGCCATGTGGGGTTATTTTGCTGTTCTGGCACCATAGGGGCTTCCTAAATGTGACATGCCCCCCTAGCAAAATTTGCTCTCAAAAAGCCAAATATTACTCCTTCTCTTCTGAGCATTGTAGTTCACCCGTAGTGCACTTCAGGTCAACTTATGGGGTACCTCCATAGTTAGAAGAGATTGGGTTACAAATTTTGGGGAGTATTTTCTGCTATTAACCCTTGCAAAAATTTGAAATTTGGGGGGAAGCACACATTTTAGTGACATTTTTTTTTTTACATATGGAAAAGTCGTGAAACCCCTGTGGGGAATTAAGGCTCACTTAATTCATTGTTATGTTCCTCAAGGGGTCTAGTTTCCAAAATGGTATGCCATGTGGTTTTCTTTTGCTGTTCTGGCACCATAGGGGCTTCCTAAATGCAACATGCCCCCCCAAGCAAAATTTGCTCTTAAAAATCCAAATATGACTCCTTCTCTTCTGAGCATTGTAGTTCGCCCGTAGTGCACTTCAGGTCAACTTATGGGGTACCTCCATGCTCAGAAGAGATGGGGTTACATATTTTGGGGGGTATTTTCTGCTATTTACCCTTGCAAAAATGTGAAATTTGGGGGGAAACACACATTTTAGTGAAAAAAAATGTTTACATATGCAAAGGTAGTGAAACCCCTGTGGGGTATTAAGGCTCACTTAATTCCTTGTTACGTTCCACAAGGGGTCTAGTTTCCAAAATGGTATGCCATGTGGTTTTCTTTTGCTGTTCTGGCACCATAGGGGCTTCCTAAATGCAACATGCCCCCCAAACAAAATTTGCTCTCAAAAAGCCAAATATGACTCCTCTTCTGAGCATTGTAGTTCACCCATAGTGCACTTCAGGTCAACTTATGGGGTACCTCCATACTCAGAAGAGATGGGGTTACAAATTTTGGGGGGTATTTTCTGCTATTAACCCTTGCAAAAATTAGAAATTTGGGGGGAAACACACATTTTAGTGAAAAAAAATATATACATTTTTACATATGGAAAAGTCGTGAAACCCCTGTGGGGTATTAAGGCTCACTTAATTCCTTGTTACGTTCCTCAAGGGGTCTAGTTTCCAAAATGGTATGCCATGTGGGTTTTTTTTCTTTTTTTTCTTTTCTGGCACCATGGGGGCTTCCTAAATGCCACATGCCCCCCTTGCAAAATTTGCCCTCAAAAAGCCAAATATTACTCCTTCTCTTCTGAGCATTGTAGTTCGCCCGTAGTGCACTTCAGGTTAACTTATGGGGTACCTTCATAGTCAGAAGAGATGGGGTTACAAGTTTTGGGGGATATTTTCTGCTATTAACCCTTGCAGAAATGTTAAATTTGGTGGGAAACACATATTTTAGTGAAATTTTAATTTTTTTACATATGCAAAAGTCGTGAAACACCTGTGGGGTATTAAGGCTCACTTAATTCCTTGTTACGTTCCCCGAGGGGTCTAGTTTCCAAAATGGTATGGCATGTTTTTTTTTTTTTTTTTTTGCTGTTCTGGCACCATAGGGGCTTCCTAAATGCAACATGCCCCCCAAAAACCATTTCAGAAAAACGTACTCTCCAAAATCCCCTTGTCGTTCCTTCGCTTCTGAGCCCTCTACTATGCCCGCCGAACAATTTACATAGACATATGAGGTATGTGCTTACTCGAGAGAAATTGGGCTAAAAATACAAGTATAAATTTACTCCTTTTACCCCTTGTAAAAATTCAAAAATTGGGTCTACAAGAACATGCAAGTGTAAAAAATGAAGATTGTGACTTTTCTCCTTCACTTTGCTGCTTTTCCTGTAAAACACCTAAAGGGTTAAAATGCTGACTGAATGTCATTTTGAATACTTTGGGGGGTGCAGTTTTTATAATGGGGTAATTTGTGGGGTATTTCTAAGATGAAGACCCTTCAAATCCACTTCAAACCTGAACTGGTCCCTGAAAAATAGTGAGTTTGGAAATTTTGTGAAAAATTGGAAAATTGCTGCTGAACTTTGAAGTCCTCTGGTGTCTTCCAAAAGTAAAAACACGTCAATTTTATGATGCAAACATAAAGTTAACATATTGTATATGTGAATAAAAAAAAATGTTTTTGGAATATCCATTTTCCTTACAAGCAGAGAGCTTCAAAGTTAGAAAAATGCAAAATTTTCTAATTTTTCATCAAATTTTGGGATTTTTCACCAAGAAAGGATGCAAGTTACAAAAAAGTTTTACCACTATGTTAAAGTAGAATATGTCACGAAAAAACATTCTAGGAATCAGAATGATAACTAAAAGCTTTCCAGAGTTATTAATGTTTAAAGTGACAGTGGTCAGATGTGCAAAAAATGGCCGGGTCCTAAGGTGTAAAATGGCTGGGTCCTTAAGGGGTTAAAGGGGTTATCCAGGAAAAAACTTTTTTTGTCTATCAACTGGCTCCAGAAAGTTAAACAGATTTGTAAATTACTTCTATAAAAAAAATCTTAATCCTTTCAGTAGTTATCAGCTGCTGAAGTTGAGTTGTTTTTTACTTTCTAACAACAGTGCTCTCTCGGCTGACACCTCTGCTTGTCTCAGGAACTGTCCAAAACATTAAAGGTTTCATATGGGGATTTGCTCCTACTCTGGACAGTTTCTGAGGTGTCAGAAGAGAACACTGTTGTCAGACAGAAAAGAACAACTCAACTTCAGCAGCTGATAACTCCTGGAAGGATTACAATTTTTTAATAGAAGTCATTTACAAATCTGTTTAACTTTCTGGAGCCAAATGATATATATATATATATTCGTTTGTCGTAGGCTGGAGGACACGGGCAACACCGGTAACGAAAATAGCGACAGACATGTAATCAAGCATTTTTTCTCTGGAAGGGGATAGACGGCTGCAAGTACATGCTATTCTATATTTGTGCCACATTATAATAAGAAATATGTTCACTTCTCCTGGATCCTGTTCTGTGCCACTTGTTGCGTAGGGCAACCGCCATTGCCGGTGGGACCAGAGGCGGACAGGGAAAGGTTAACGGGGCGGATAGTGAGACTCGCAGCAACCCCGTTTTGACCTATGGGCTAGAAGAACAGGTGGAGACTGCTGTGATCTGTTTCCCTACATAAAGATGGCTGCGGTGGAACCAATAGCTTCAAGGTGCCTGCGCAGGCAGAAGCTTACACGCAACCTAGCAACAACCAGCGGATGTTTTAGCAGTGACGTCATCTCCGCCTCCAGAGTGAATGCTGACAGGATCGGCGTCCCGTCGCCATAACACATGGCCTTTGTTTACATGCTGTCTCCTGGATCGTTCCGGTGAGTGCCCGTGCCCCCGCCCAGACAATCAAGAATGCGCACCTGCACATGGACACATGCACATGTTTTATAACGTACAGTGTTTTTTTATATAGTTTTTAACTATTGGACACTTTAACGTCCCGATATGGGAGGCCTTATTGATACACTTACTGCACTTTGATCATTATTTATTATGTTTGATGTATTGAGTTGAATGCATTTTGTAATATGACGTCATTAATTGACTGGCCCTGCGCGGCCATATATACCCACCATTTTGCACATTGTATTGCTTGATAATGGCTAGGTGAGCTAGCCGAAACGTCGCCATCCTCACGTTTGTGTGAATAAAGACCACTTTTTTTGCAACATATGGGAGTGCGTTTGCCGTTCATTTTCTATGTGGAGGGATTCGTAACCAGGATCTGTAGCAACTGGACGCACCCTATCATTACTGCATTGACCCTAGGAGTGCTGCTCTCTTGGAGTTTTCTATGATTGGTTTATGAGCCTGCACCCAAATAAGATCTACATACATCTCTATCATGGACAACACATCTACAGCGACTGCCGCACAGGTCTCGGCACCAAACGTGTTTTCTTACACGGATTCTGATGCTAACAGGATACTTAGCCACCTGGGAGGTGATGCATCGTTTCTCCACTCGCCATCAACTATAGATCCACAACGGAGGTATGAGACGGAGACCAAGCGGTTGCTATCTCTAAATCTCCACTTAACCACCTTGGCTGAATATTTTAAGAATAATCGGATACCTCGAGGGATGAGGGCTCAACCACATGACAACTCTTTTGCACAGGATACAGAGTACTGCAACAGATATGAGCGAATATCGAATAAATATTCATTTGATCTTATATTACTTCAAATCGAGTTCCTACAGAGGGATGTCACTGCTGCTGGGATAAAGGTGATGGAATTGGAACAACTTTTAAAAGATAACGTACCAGCAGAGGACTATGAAAAAATCACATCTAAACAAAGTATTTTTCTACAAAAATTGTGCCAGGAACAAGAGGGCATAAAACGTCAAAAATGGACTAGAGATGCACATGATTATACATCAGGAAAAGTGTACATGTGGAATACTTCCACCAACTCCAAACGGAATAGGAAAACCAGAGACAACCAGAGCGAACAGAGCATACAGGATAACCTTAAGAACCCCAGAATAAACGCCAAGGAGCCACGTACTAATTTTTTAGGATCGCCTCGACGCAAATACACCAGACGAGGGGGCAGAAAACACAGACGAACCATCTCGCCCCAGGGGATTACGTTCCAACAAGGACAAGACCAGCCAACAGAAGCTAACATTCAAGAAACAGATACAGAGACAATAGTGGTAAATATATCTTCATATCCATTAAATCCTGTACAGTCTAAATTGCTAAGCAAGGGACTAAATTTTTGCCCAAACATGGGTGTCAATTGGTTTCAACTCGAACTTGATCTTCTCCAGTTCATTAGGAAGCTGAAGCTTAAAGTTTGGTTTTCTAATAGGACTGGAGATAAGAGGGATGATATTACTGATTCTAATGTGTCAAACAGAAGTGATTGCTTTACGTTAGCTAATAGCGGTATTAGAACTACTAGCGATTTTCAACCGAATATAGTTACACCTATCATAGACACATTTTCTACACTGGTTAAAAAAGACATAGAGAAGGTCAAGACTACCATGACCTCCTTATCTCACCCTAATATGACACAAGAGGAGATCAGGGCTCTAAACGGATTGATCCATGACCACAACCTGGTGGTGAAACCTGCTGACAAAGGAGGGGCGGTTGTGGTCATGGATCGATCCAAATACATCAAGGAGGTCATGGGACAGCTTGGAGATACAAATACTTACTGTGAACTCTCATGTGACCCCAAGTGGGAAATACAAACACATATCAAAAAGGTACTGACAGAGGCAAGAGAACAAGGACTTATTGATGAAGCCATATATAATTATTTGATTATTTTGCATCCGGTTACACCTATGCTTTATGTATTACCTAAGATCCATAAAACATTGACTGACCCCCCAGGGCGACCAAATGTTTCTGGGAGGGGGTCAGTGACAAATCATATCTCCATATTCCTCGATAGTGTCCTTAGACCTTACGCCTCTGCAGCTAAATCATATATCAGGGACACAGGTGATTTTCTGAACAAACTGAATGAGGTACAGGTCCCGGAGGGGGCCATTCTGGCCTCATTCGATGCTGTCAGCCTGTACACCTCCATACCCCACGATGGGGGTGTACAGGCTGTGGCGGCCACTATCTCTGGTGATTTTTCACTGGAGAGAAGGACCTTTCTCACGAAACTTCTAGAGATAGTGTTAACAAAGAATCATTTTATGTTTAATGATGTACACTATGTACAACGCATGGGCACGGCCATGGGGACCAATGTGGCGCCAACCTACGCCAACATCTATATGGCACACATTGAGGAAAGCATCGTCTATGGATGCCACCACTTCAGCCATGTGCTGAGGTGGTGGCGCTACATAGACGATGTTTTCTTAATATGGACCGAGACAGCTACAGAATTGCATGCATTTCATGACTTCTTGAATAATATGATTGAGAGCATAAAATTTAATCTGACTTTTTCCTCTACGACGGTTAACTTTTTGGACACTAATGTGACTATCACAGGACAGGAATTACATACCGATATTTTTGTAAAACCAACTGACTGTAACTCGACATTAAGGTTTGACAGTAATCACCCTAGAAGCATGATCCGCTCCCTCCCAACTAGTCAGATGACGAGAGCCAAACGCATCATTAGTGACGATCAACACATAAATCGGGCACTTGACACGATGACACAAAACTTCATTAGGAGAGGTTACCCAAAATACTTGGTAAGGGACTGCAGGACTAAGGTAACGAGCATGGGGAGACATGAGCTACTCAAGGACCGAAAACCTAGGTCAGGCGATAGAGTGGCTTTTGTCTCCACATACTCGGAAGCATCACAAAGAATAACGAATATATTGAGGAAACATTGGCATATCTTAAGGGATGGGCATGACTGCATCTCTGAGTTTGAGAACCCACCCCTGATGTCATATAGAAGGGGGTACAATCTTAAGGACAAGCTTGTCAAGAGTGACATAGCTCTGGTGAAATCTCAACAAACCTATTTTTCTGGGGCTAGTAAAGGCTCTTTCCCGTGCCGATCTTGCATCAACTGCTCATACATGCAGAAAGGCAATGAGTTTGTGCATCCCGAGACGGGAAGGATATATAAATTGAAATATTATATGACGTGCACAATGGATCATGTGATATATGTTCTCTGGTGCCCCTGTCATCTTTTGTATGTAGGGGAAACTACTTTGGATGCAAAAACGAGGATTAATCAACATAGATATACAATACGCAAAGGACGCACAGACTTACCAGTACCTAAACATTTCCTTGAAGCAGGACACTCCGAGAAGGAACTAAGGTTTATGTTGATAGACCACATCCCCAGACCCAAGAGGGGAGGCAATAGAATTGCTATTCTTAAAAAAAGAGAGCTTTGGTGGATATATGAACTTAAATCATTAAAGCCAAATGGGCTGAATGTGGATTTCAAAATCACCCATGACATATGCAATGCATGAACCCTGTTACATCGATTCTGTGTTATGCTGAAATTCTTCTCTGTGTAAACATGATTTTAATATATATTTTTTTCATTCGTTTGTCGTAGGCTGGAGGACATGGGCAACACCGGTAACGAAAATAGCGACAGACATGTAATCAAGCATTTTTTCTCTGGAAGGGGATAGACGGCTGCAAGTACATGCTATTCTATATTTGTGCCACATTATAATAAGAAATATGTTCACTTCTCCTGGATCCTGTTCTGTGCCACTTGTTGCCTAGGGCAACCGCCATTGCCGGTGGGACCAGAGGCGGACAGGGAAAGGTTAACGGGGCGGATAGTGAGACTCGCAGCAACCCCGTTTTGACCTATGGGCTAGAAGAACAGGTGGAGACTGCTGTGATCTGTTTCCCTACATAAAGATGGCTGCGGTGGAACCAATAGCTTCAAGGTGCCTGCGCAGGCAGAAGCTTACACGCAACCTAGCAACAACCAGCGGATGTTTTAGCAGTGACGTCATCTCCGCCTCCAGAGTGAACGTTGACAGGATCGGCGTCCCGTCGCCATAACACATGGCCTTTGTTTACATGCTGTCTCCTGGATCCTTCCGGTGAGTGCCCGTGCCCCCGCCCAGACAATCAAGAATGCGCACCTGCACATGGACACATGCACATGTTTCATAACGTACAGTGTTTTTTATATAGTTTTTAACTATTGGACACTTTAGCGTCCCGATATGGGAGGCCTTATTGATACACTTACTGCACTTTGATCATTATTTATTATGTTTGATGTATTGAGTTGAATGCATTTTGTAATATGACGTCATTAATTGACTGGCCCTGCGCGGCCATATATACCCACCATTTTGCACATTGTATTGCTTGATAATGGCTAGGTGAGCTAGCCGAAACGTCGCCATCCTCACGTTTGTGTGAATAAAGACCACTTTTTTTGCAACATATGGGAGTGCGGTTGCCGTTCGTTTTCTATATATATATATATATATATATATATATATATATATATATATATATATATATATTACCACAGAAGAAATTAAACTGGAGTGTATATACCATATAAAATGTATCTTTTATTGAACAAATTAATAAAATAGTATAACAAAACAAGGAAGAGATGAGCAATAACAATTCCTGGACTGCTGCCAAGGTACAGTAGTATTAATATGTTACATAGCCTGCTGCACAATTACCACAAGATATGTAAAATAATGCAATACATAACAACTGTCTCCACTGGACAAAAAACACTGGATAACAATATAATTATAACACAGACTGGGCTAACCTCATATCACAAGCAGCGATTCTAAGTTGCAATCTGCATACCCTAGTAAAATAGCGAATCCTGCTGCAGAGAGCCTGTCTATAGTGCAAATAAGTAATGTAAACTGCATATACAAAAGTGACTAGTGCTGTAGAAAATATCAATGGTAAAAAGTGCTTAGTGCTTACCCATGTATCGTCAGCGTACCTCGGCTCCCCAACGCCGTTTTGTACCACACTTTTTCAAAGGGCCACCGTCTTTTTTATAAATATAAAAAGTTTCTCCCTGTAATACCCCTTTAACCCCTTAAGGACCTAGGGCGTACAGGTACACCCTGGCTCCCTAGTACTTAAGAACCCAGGGCATACCTGTACGGCCATGGGAATTTTGGTTTCCGCCGCACACTGGGCGGGGACCGGAGCGGGATGTCTGCTGAAATTATTCAGCAGGCATCCCCTGACAATGCCTGGGGGGGTCCTGAGATTAATTCAGATTGGTGATTTGCAGCGATTCCAGTCTGATCAGGTCTCTGGTGAACCGATAGCCTGGAAAATAGGGATGATCGGAGCTTCAGAGACAGCTCCAACCATCCTGAAGGATAGGAGCGAGGTGGCAGGAGTGCCACCTCCTCCAAGCTCCTGCGATTGGCCGGTCAGGACTGACCGGGGAATCGCAGGGCAGGGGCGGGGGGTGAAAGTTCTGATCCCTGCTAGAAGTCTGGGCAGAGTGGAGGAAGATGGCAGGGGGGCCGTTGATGCACGGGGATCGGCGACAGGTACACCGGACGGGAGCACACGGGCAACCCCCAGCATGCACAGTTAGCCAAAGGGCATGCTGGGAGTTGTAGTTTTGCAACAGATGTATGTTTGCCCCCCCCCCCCACCCATGTGAATGTACAGGGTACAATCATACGGGCGGGGGTTTACAGTGAATTTGAGATGCAGCAAATGTTCCACTGCAGCTCAAACTCCCAGCTAACCCCCGCTCGTGTGAATGTACCTTAAAAACACTACACTACACAAAATAAAAAGTAAAAAACACTACATATACACATACCCCTACATGGTCCCCTCTCCCCCCAATAAAAATATAAATATCTGGTACGGCACTTTTTCCAAGACGGAGCCTCCAGCTGTTGCACATCAACAACAACTTTGAGTTTTGCAACAGCTGGAGGAACCCTGTTTGGGAATCACTGGCGTAGGATACCCCTAGGGCCACATATGGGGTATATCCTACTCGGGAGAAATTGCCTAACAAATTTAAGGGGGCTTTTTCTCCTTTTACCACTTATGAAAAGGTAAAGTTGGGGTCTACTCCAGCATGTTATTGTAAAAAAAAAAAAAATTTTACACTAACATGCTGGTGTTGCGCCATGCTTTTCATTTTCACAAGAGGTAAAAGGAAAAAAATTACCCCCAAAAATTGTAACGCAATTTCTCCTGAGTACAAAAATACCCCATATGTGGATGTAAAATGCACAGCAGGGCTCAGGAGTGAGAGCGCCATGTACATTTGAGGTAATTTGCACAGGGGTGGCTGATCGTTACAGCGGTTCTGACAAAAACATGTGACACCATTTTGGAAACTATACCCCTTAAGGAACATAACAAGGGGTATAGTGAGTCTTAACACCCCACAGGTGTTTGAAGAATTTACATTAAAGTTGGATGTGAAAATTATTATTTTTATTTTTTTTCACAAAAATGCTAGTATTATCTTAAATTGTTCATTTTAACTAGAGGTAATAGGAAAAAAGTCCCCCAAAATGTGTAGCCCCATTTCCTCTGAGTATATAAATACCCCATATGTGGACGTAAAGTGCTCTGCTGGCGCACTACAGGGCTCAGAAGAGAAGGAGCAACATTGGGCTTTTGGAGAGAGAATGTATCTGGAATTGAAGGCCATGTGCGTTTACAAAGCCCCCATGGTGCAAGAACAGTGGAACTCCCCCACATGTGACCTTATTTTGGAAACTACACCCCTCACGGAATGTTATAAGGGGTGCAGCTAGCATTTACACCCCACAGGTGTCTGACAGATTTTTTCATTTGCACAGCCCACTGTTCCAAAAGTCTGTCAAATGCTAGTGGGGGTAAATGCATATTACATTCCGTCAGGGGTGTAGGTTCCAAAATAGGATCACTTGTGAGGGGGGGGGGTCCATTGTTCGGGTAGCACGGGGGCTTTGTAAACTTGAGATTTTTAATTTTCTCCTTCACTTTGCTGCTTTTCCTGTGAAACACCTAACTTACTGAATGTCATTTTGAATACTTTGAGGGGTTCATTTTTTATAATGGGGTCATTCATGGGGTATTTCTAATATGAAGGCCTTTCAATTCCACTTCAAATCTGAGCTGGTGCCTGAAAAAATCAGATTTTTTAAATTTTGTTACAAAATTGGAAAATTGCTGCTGAACTTTGAAGCCCTCTGATGTCTTCCAAAAATAAAAAGATGTCAACTTTATGATGCCATAAAGTAGACATATTGTATATGTGAATCAATATAAAATGTATTTGGGATGTCCATTTTCCTTTTTAAGCAGAGTTTCAAAGTAAAAAAAATGCAAAATTTTCAAATTTTTCATAAAATTTTGGAATTTTTCACCAGGATATGATGCAAATATAAGAGAAAATTTACCAAACTGTTCCGAATGCTGGAGCTGGCGCTGGGAGCTCATGACGTCATAATGGCTGTCACGCCTCCTCCTATAGACTTGCATTGAGGGGGCGGGATGGACGTCATGAGGAGGCGTGGCTATGATGTCATGAGCTACCAGCATCGGCTCCAGCGTTTGAAACAGTTTGTTCCAAACACTGAGCAGCGGAGTACCCCTTTAAGGGGTTAAGGTCAAAACAGGCTATTGAGTAAAGGGGTTAAAAAAATGCTGAAGCACTTAAGTTCTATTACTTTTTTATTCTTTAATGAAAATGTGTAAATACAATAACAATGGTTGCTACCATTTGCTGCCATTTTCACATCGGGATAAGTTCACCACTTGGGCTAGAAAATCCTATGTTTGTATCTGGTCGGTACAGGTAGGGTAATACCAACCTCAAATAGGTTTTTTAACTTCAATAAGATGCAGGACGTACATGTACGTTCTGAGTCCTCTCCCGTTATGTGAAGAGCGCTTAGGAGCTAAATGCGATTTATACCAGGTGGCTGCCGGTTGCTACCAGCAGCCAGGACCTATGACTAATGCCGGACCTCACCGATGTACAACAATTTAGATGCCATCTAAAATCAGAAGAATCTATCTTCGGTTAGCTCAAGGAGCTTATCAGGATCACCGCGCTGTCCCGATCAGGTAAGAGGTTGGGCGGATGTCCCTTACTTAACTCCGTCCAACCGGTGCTCCAACACTGTAGTAATAGAGCAACAAGTCTGTAGCAATGTAGTGCTGATAACACTGATCAATGCTATTGTGGTGTCCCGGTATCGCATCCTATCCGGTACCTGTGTATATAGGTCCCCATAGCCAGAGTCCCTAGGACGTTGGGTCCTTTTTGTCTGGTCTGCCCCTTGTCACCTCTCATCTAGATAGTCATTAAACTAATAGTTTATTCAAGATTTATGTAAATATAATAGTACTAATGTATATAACTAGTTAATTAACTGTCCGGGGCGTAGCAGGACTTGCGGGTCACGTGATCAGGTAAACTCTATGGTTTTTGCTTAAGGACCTTTGGAGGTCCCTGTGACGTATTGCACCTACCATGCTTTGTGACGGTGAGTGACAGATATTCGGACCAATCAAAATAACCCCGCCCCTGCCCATATAAGGGAGCGGTGGCCATGATTCGCTCTCTTGTTCCTGGGCTGCGTAGCAAGCAGCATCGCTCTTGTTCCTGTGTAGCCAAGCAGTAAGCATCTCTCTTGTTCCCGGGTTGTCAAACAAGCAGGATCTGCGCAGCTATCTTCCGCAGTGAGTTAGGCCCGAGCCTTGCGGCAACGGCTGATCTATTCAGAATCGTGAGTGTAACAATCCCTAAGCACTCTGCAAGATCACCGGACCTTATCTATCCCCTAAATCCGGACGGATCTTCGCAAATTACCCTAAATTCAGAGACTTGTATTACTATTCAAAGTCCGCAACAACTGTCAGTCACTGAACTATATAGAGACTGTTTTGCATGAGACTGTTACTGTTCATTGGATGTACCGCAAGCATTTAAGTAAAGTTATCCAAATTCAAGTTCAACTACCTCGTGGACCTTCAGTCATTTTATGCATGCACCTATCGTTACTGGGAAGGGCGGCGATAGGCTGGAGAATTACCTCAGCATACTAGCCCTCAGCCTGGCGTCATGAACTATAGGGTTAACCTTAACCCCTCATCTACTTAAACAACACCCCAACTACCATACACCCCCCCCCACCCCAAGGGCTACCACAAAGCCTTTTTGGCGTCGCACGAACAGGATTCGCCACTAGTGAAAGTGTACTCCCCCCCAGAAAACAAACTTTATTCATGTGCTGTAAACCGCGTTTCTGTGTACGGGAGCGGTGTCCGTGGTGCACCATACAAGGGGGCCACGAGAAAAGTATGGGTGGGAGGCGAAGATTTATCTGCAACTGAAATGTGTAAACTGCGCAATGAGTTCATGCTACGATCCTTTGGTCCAGTCGGCACAGGTGGAGCCGAACTGCTGCCGGAAAAGCGCGCGAAGAAAGCCTGCGCTGCGCCACGACCCGCCCCTGGGCGTGGCCACCAAGTTGCTGTGTCGCAGCCGAAAGGGAATTCAGAGATACAGGCGTCACAAACTATAGGGTTAACCTTAACCCCTCATCTACCTAAACAACACCCCAATTACCATACACCCAGGCCCGTCGGAAGAGGACAGGCAAACCAAGCAATTGCTTGGGGCCCCGAGCTGGCCTGGGGCCCCGAAGCAGAGCCTGTGTTTGCCTGTCCTCCTTCCCTATCCCGTTCAGCAGGCAGCTCGCCCTGTCGGCCTGCCGGGCCAGCAGTGCTAGAGCTTGTCTGGAGCGGGAGGCAGAGACTGAAGTCACTGCCTCCGGCTCCTTTTGTGCCTCGCCCCGGCTCACCTCTGGTCCGGACTTCATATGTTCGTACATCACATGACGTCACGCTGAGTCCCAGGGCATCCTAACTCCGGCCGTAGAGCGTGATGTGACGTGTCACGTGACTGTGTGCGTCGTGTGGCGTCAGTTACATTTCAGTGACTCTGACTGGGGTGAGTACCCCTAACTACTTGCCTACTGGGTCTGGGGGGAGGGGAGGGGTTTAGTCTGGGGTACAACCTGCCTATTGGGGGGAAGGGGATTAATCTGGGGTACTACCTTCCTACTGGGGGAGGAGGGGGTTAATCTAGGGGTACTACCTGCCTACTGGGGGGAGGGGGTTAATCTGCTCCCCCCAGTAGTCAGGTAGTACCCCCCAGATTAACCCCCTCCCCCCAAGTAGGAAGGTAGCACCCCCAGATGAACCCCCTCCTGTGGTACAGGGGGTGCTACCTGCCTACTGGGGGGGGGGGGTTAATCTGGGGTACTACCTTCCTACTGGGTGAGAAGGGAGTTAATCTGGGCCCCCCAGTAGTCAGGTAGTACCCCCAGATTAACCCCTCCCCTCCAGTAGGAAGGTAACACCCCCAGATACAGGGGGTACTACCTGCATACTGGGGGGGGGGGTTAATCTGGGGGTACTGGTGGCCTACTGGGGGAGGGGGTTAATCTGGGGTACTACCTGCCTACTGGGGGGGGTAATCTGGGGCCCCCCAGTAGGTAGGTAGTACCCCCAGATTAACCCCCTCCCCACCAGTAGGAAGGTAGTACCCCAAGATTAACCTCCACCCCCGCCCTGTAAGAAGGTAGTACCCCCAGATTAACACCCTCCCCCCCAGTAGGAAGGTAGCACCCCCAGATTAACCCCCTCCTGGGGTACAGGGGGTACTACCTGCCTACTGGGGGGGGTTAATCTGGGGGTACTATCTGCCTACTGGGGGAGGGGGTAATCTGGGGCCCCCCAGTAGATAGGTAGTAACCCCCAGATTAACCCCCTCCCAACCAGTAGGAAGGTAGTACCCCCAGATGAACCCCCACTCCCCCACCCTGTAGGAAGGTAGTACCCCCATATTAACCCCCTCTTCCCCCCAGTAGGAAGGTAGCACCCCCAGATGAACCCCCACCTGGGGTGTGGGGGGTACTACCTGCCTACTGGGGGGGAGGGGGTTAATGTGGGGGTGCTACATGCCTACGGGGGTTAATCTGGGGGTACTACCTGCCTGCTGGGGGGAGGGGGTTAATCTAGGGGTACTACCTGCCTACTGTGGGGAGGGGGTTAATCTGGGGGTACTACATTGTATCGAATATACATTAAACATTTGCAAAAAACACCACTGTACCACACAATTTGCATGGTACAGTGGTGTTTTTCACAAATGTTCATTTATTGAAAATGTTCAAATTTCATGCACATTAAATGCAACAGCAGTATTTGCACAGTGCAAATACTGCTATTGCATTTAATGTGCATGGAAATTGCAATGTTAATCTCCTTTTTTATTTATATAAATTGTGGGTAAACTTAAACTGTATGGCTATGCTGTGGTTCCTGTAGGCTTTGCGTGGGGGGGGGGGGGGCTCCATGGCTATTTTGCTTGGGGCCCCCAAATTCCTTCAAACGGCCCTGCATACACCCCCCAAGGGCTACAACACTATGCTATGGGACAGCATTTTTCAGTGTATGCATTCAAAAGATTACATGTGACCGATGTCCTATGGAGACTTAAAAATAGTGAATATAATATTTTTAAAAAAAGGTAATAAACCTGAATAAGCCTCTTTAAAAAAACAAAAAAATGAATCACCCCCCTATTCCCATTTTTCAAATAAAGTAATAAAAACAAAAATAAGCATAAATGTCTGAACTTTTAAAATATAGCATTAATTAACCCCTTCCCGCAGAATGTCATATATAAACGCCGGGTTGTGCAGTGCGTTCGCGCATCCCGGCGTTTATAAATGACATGCAGTTAACCCGGCGATGCGCAGCATCGCACGGGTTAACTGGCAGAAGTCCCGCTGTTTCCAGCAGGGGACAACTTCTGCTTCACCCCCAGGACCATCAATTGATGGTCCTGGTCAACGATCACTGTGATTGGTCCCTGTGGACCAATCACAGTGATCTGGGGTGAAAGTTCAGATCCCCCGCACTGCCCGCCCCTGGAAGTCGGGCAGAACGGGGGACGAAGGCTGCAGGGGCTCGCGGGGACCTGCGGCATTCGGGGGGAACACGTGGGGACCGGCGGACTTACCTGATCCAGCGGCGGGACCGAGGAGCAGCGCGGGACCGGCCACGTGGACGAGCAGCGACGGGTAAGTATGTGGTCCTCAGAGGCAGCAGTAAAGATCTTCACTGCTGCTTCTAGGAGTCTGAAAACTACAACTCCCAGCATGCCTAGACAGCCTTTGGCTGTCTGGGCATGCTGGGAGTTGTAGTTTTGCAACATCTGGAGGGCCCCAGTTTGGAGACCATTGTATAATGGTCTCCAATCTGTGCTCTTCCAGCTGTTGCAAAACTACAACTCCCAGCATGCACTGACTGTCCAGGCATGCTGGGAGTTTTAGTTAAGCAACATCTGGCCCTTCAGATGTTGCCGAACTACAACTCCCAGCATGCCCTTCAGCTGTCTGGGCATGCTGGGAGTTGTAGTTTTGCAACAGCTGGAGACACACTGGTTGGGAAACATTGTTTCTAACTCAGTGTTTCCTAACCTGTGTGCCTCCAGCTGTTGCATAACTATAACTCCCAGCATGCACTAAAAGACCATGCATGCTGGGAGTTGTAGTTTTGCAACATCTGGAGGGCCCCAGTTTGGAGACCATTGTATAATGGTCTCCAATCTGTGCTCTTCCAGCTGTTGCAAAACTACAACTCCCAGCATGCACTGACTGTCCAGGCATGCTGGGAGTTTTAGTTCAGCAACATCTGGCCCTTCAGATGTTGCCGTACTACAACTCCCAGCATGCCCTTCAGCTGTCTGGGCATGCTGGGAGTTGTAGTTTTGCAACAGCTGGAGACACACTGGTTGGGAAACATTGTCTGTTTCTAACTCAGTGTTTCCTAACCTGTGTGCCTCCAGCTGTTGCAAAACTATGACTCCCAGCATGCACTAACAGACCATGCATGCTGGGAGTTGTGGTTTTGCAACAGCTGATGCAAGCCCCCCCCCCCCCCCGCCCCGCCACCCCCGTGAATGTACAGGGTACATTCACATGGGCGAGGCTTTTACAGTGGGTTTCTCGCATCTTGAGATGCAGCAAATTTTGCGCCGGGAAACTCGCTGTAATCCCCCGCCCATGTGACTGTACCCTAAAAACACTACACTACACGAACACAAAATAAAATAAAAAGTTAAAAACACTACATATACACATACCCCTACACAGCCCCCCTCCCCCAATAAGAACGTTCGGTACACCACTGTTTCCAAAGCAGAGCCTCCAGCTGTTGAAAAACAACAACTCCCAGTATTGTCGGACAGCCGTTGACTGTCCACGCATGCTGGGAGTTTTGCAACAGCTGGAGGCACCCTGTTTGGGAATCACTGGCGTAGAATACCCCTATGTCCACCCCTATGCAAATCCCTAATTTAGGCCTCAAATGCACATGGCGCTCTCACTTTGGAGCCCTGTCGTATTTCAGGGCAACAGTTTAGGGCGACATATGGGGTATCGCCGTACTCGGGAGAAATTGCGTTACAAGGTTTGGGGGGCTTTTTCTTCTTTAACCCTTCATGAAAAGGAAATGTTGGGGTTAACATGCAGTTAACCCGGCGATGCGCAGCATCGCACGGGTTAACTGGCAGAAGTCCCGCTGTTTCCAGCAGGGGACAACTTCTGCTTCACCCCCAGGACCATCAATTGATGGTCCTGGTCAACGATCACTGTGATTGGTCCCTGTGGACCAATCACAGTGATCTGGGGTGAAAGTTCAGATCCCCCGCACTGCCCGCCCCTGGAAGTCGGGCAGAACGGGGGACGAAGGCTGCAGGGGCTCGCGGGGACCTGCGGCATTCGGGGGGAACACGTGGGGACCGGCGGACTTACCTGATCCAGCGGCGGGACCGAGGAGCAGCGCGGGACCGGCCACGTGGACGAGCAGCGACGGGTAAGTATGTGGTCCTCAGAGGCAGCAGTAAAGATCTTCACTGCTGCTTCTAGGAGTCTGAAAACTACAACTCCCAGCATGCCTAGACAGCCTTTGGCTGTCTGGGCATGCTGGGAGTTGTAGTTTTGCAACATCTGGAGGGCCCCAGTTTGGAGACCATTGTATAATGGTCTCCAATCTGTGCTCTTCCAACTCAGTGTTTCCTAACCTGTGTGCCTCCAGCTGTTGCATAACTATAACTCCCAGCATGCACTAAAAGACCATGCATGCTGGGAGTTGTAGTTTTGCAACATCTGGAGGGCCCCAGTTTGGAGACCATTGTATAATGGTCTCCAATCTGTGCTCTTCCAGCTGTTGCAAAACTACAACTCCCAGTATGCACTGACTGTCCAGGCATGCTGGGAGTTTTAGTTCAGCAACATCTGGCCCTTCAGATGTTGCCGTACTACAACTCCCAGCATGCCCTTCAGCTGTCTGGGCATGCTGGGAGTTGTAGTTTTGCAACAACTGGAGACACACTGGTTGGGAAACATTGTCTGTTTCTAACTCAGTGTTTCCTAACCTGTGTGCCTCCAGCTGTTGCAAAACTATGACTCCCAGCATGCACTAACAGACCATGCATGCTGGGAGTTGTGGTTTTGCAACAGCTGATGCAAGCCCCCCCCCCCCCCCCCCCGCCCCGCCACCCCCGTGAATGTACAGGGTACATTCACATGGGCGAGGCTTTTACAGTGGGTTTCTCGCATCTTGAGATGCAGCAAATTTTGCGCCGGGAAACTCGCTGTAATCCCCCGCCCTTGTGACTGTACCCTAAAAACACTACACTACACGAACACAAAATAAAATAAAAAGTTAAAAACACTACATATACACATACCCCTACACAGCCCCCCTCCCCCAATAAGAACGTTCGGTACACCACTGTTTCCAAAGCAGAGCCTCCAGCTGTTGAAAAACAACAACTCCCAGTATTGTCGGACAGCCGTTGACTGTCCACGCATGCTGGGAGTTTTGCAACAGCTGGAGGCACCCTGTTTGGGAATCACTGGCGTAGAATACCCCTATGTCCACCCCTATGCAAATCCCTAATTTAGGCCTCAAATGCACATGGCGCTCTCACTTTGGAGCCCTGTCGTATTTCAGGGCAACAGTTTAGGGCGACATATGGGGTATCGCCGTACTCGGGAGAAATTGCGTTACAAGGTTTGGGGGGCTTTTTCTTCTTTAACCCTTCATGAAAAGGAAATGTTGGGGTCTACACCAGAATGTTAGTGTAAAAATTTTTTATTTTTTACACTAACATGCTGATGTTGCCCTATACTTTACATTTTCACAAGAGGTAAAAGGGAAAAAAGCCCCCCAAAATTTGTAACGTAATTTCTCCCGACTACAGAGATACCCCATATGTGAGCGCAAAGTGCTCTGGGGGCGCACAACAAGGCCCAGAAGGGAGAGCGCACCATGTACAATTGAGGTGATTTGCACAGGGGTGGCTGATTGTTACAGCGGTTTTGACAAATGCAAAAAAAACAAAACCCCACATGTGACCCCATTTCGGAAACGACACCCCTCACGTAATGTAATGAGGGGTGCAGTGAGAATTTACCCCCCACAGGTGTCTGACGGATCTTTGGAACAGTGGTCCATGAAAATGAAAACTTGTACAGCCCACTGTTCCAAAGATCTGTCAGACACCAGTGGGGGGCAAATGCTCACTGTACCCCTTGTTACGTTCCTCAAGGGGTCTAGTTTCCAAAATGGTATGCCATGTGTGTTTTTTTTTTTGCTGTTCTGGCACCTTAGGGGCTTCCTAAATGCGACATGCTCCCCGAGCAAAATTTGCTCTCAAAAAGCCAAATATGACTCCTTCTCTTCTGAGCATTGTAGTTCGCCCATAGTGCACTTCAGGTCAACTTATGGGGTACCTCCATACTCAGAATAGAAGGGGTTACAAATATTGGGGGGTATTTTCTGCTATTAACCCTTGCAAAAAGGTGAAATTAGGGGGGAAACACACATTTTAGTGGAATTTTTTTTTTTTTTTACATATGCAAAAGTCATGAAACACCTGTGGGGTAATAAGGCTCACTTTATTCCTTATTACATTCCTCAAGGGGTCTAGTTTCCAAAATGGTATGCCATGTGGGTATTTTTTGCTGTTCTGGCACCATAGGGGCTTCCTAAATGCGACATGCCCCCCGAGCAAAATTTGCTCTCAAAAAGCCAAATATGACTCCTTCTCTTCTGAGCATTGTAGTTCGCCCATAGTGCACTTCAGGTCAACTTATGGGGTACCTCCATACTCAGAATAGAAGGGGTTACAAATATTGGGGGGTATTTTCTGCTATTAACCCTTGCAAAAAGGTGAAATTAGGGGGGAAACACACATTTTAGTGGAATTTTTTTTTTTTTTTACATATGCAAAAGTCATGAAACACCTGTGGGGTAATAAGGCTCACTTTATTCCTTATTACATTCCTCAAGGGGTCTAGTTTCCAAAATGGTATGCCATGTGGGTATTTTTTGCTGTTCTGGCACCATAGGGGCTTCCTAAATGCGACATGCCCCCCGAGCAAAATTTGCTCTCAAAAAGCCAAATATGACTCCTTCTCTTCTGAGCATTGTAGTTCACCCATAGTGCACTTCAGTTCAACTTATGGGGTACCTCCATACTCAGAAGAGAAGGGGTTACAAATATTAGGGGGTATTTCCTGCTATTAACCCTTGGAAAAATGTGACATTTGGGGGGAAACACACATTTTAGTGAAAAAAAAATATTTTTTTTTTACATATGCAAAAGTCGTGAAACACCTGTGGGGTATTAAGGCTCACTTTATTCCTTGTTACGTACCTCAAGGGGTCTAGTTTCCAAAATGGTATGCCATGTGAGGGTTTTTTGCTGTTCTGGCACCATAAGGGCTTCCTAAATGCAACATGCCCCCAAAAACCATTTCAGAAAAACGTTCTCTCCAAAATCCCCTTATCGCTCTTTCCCTTCTGAGCCCTCTACTGTGCCCGCCGAACACTTTACATAGACATATGAGGTATGTGCTTACTCGAGAGAAATTGGGCTACAAATATAAGTATACATTTTCTCCTTTTACCCCTTGTAAAAATTAAAAAATTGGGTCTACAAGAACATGCGAGTGTAAAAAATGAAGATTGTGAATTTTCTCCTTCACTTTGCTTCTATTCCTGTGAAACACCTAAAGGGTTAAAATGATGACTGAATGTCATTTTGAATACTTTGGGGGGTGCAGTTTTTATAATGGGGTCTTTTGTGGGGTATTTCTAATAAGAAGACCCTTCAAATCCACTTCAAACCTGAACTGGTCCCTGAAAAATAGTGAGTTTGAAAATTTTGTGAAAAATTGGAAAATTGCTGCTGAACTTTGAAGCCCTCTGGTGTGTTCCAAAAGTAAAAACTCGTCACTTTTATGATGCAAACATAAAGTAGACATATTGTATATGTGAATAAAAAATTTTTTTATTTGTAATATCCATTTTCCTTACAAGCAGAGAGCTTCAAAGTTAGAAAAATGCAAAATTTTCAAATTTTTCATCAAATTTTAGGATTTTTCACAAGGAAAGGATGCAAGTTACCACAAAAATTTACCACCATGTTAAAGTAGAATATGTCACGAAAAAACAATCTCGGAATCAGAATGATAACTAAAAGCATTCCAGAGTTATTAATGTTTAAAGTGACAGTGGTCAGATGTGCAAAAAACGCTCTGGTCCTTAAGGCCAAAATGGGCTTGGTCCTGAAGGGGTTAAACCACTTGGTTAATGACATAAACCTAAAAGTAAACCAAAGTCTAGAATTGAACATTTAACAGGGGAAATGAATATGAAATTGAGGGGAATGAACATGAAATGGCAGGAATAGGAATGAAATCGAGGAAATTGGTTATGAAATGGAGGGGGTTAGATCTAAAATAGATGGAACTGGATATGAAATAGAGGTGATTATAAATGAAATGGGGAGAAGGGAAATATATGTCAAAAGTTGTTGATTGCAGCAGGTGTCAGTTCTGAGACCAGCTACAATTGTTAATGACAGGCCGTGGAAGCTGGTGGCATTGCGCTCCACTCCCCAGCCGGCAGAGGGATTTATAATTGCTCTGCATAGAAGTCTGCAGAGAAATTATAGAGAGCAGAGCCCAATCCCTGACCTGTCATTAATGATTACAGCAGGTCTCAGGACTGACACCTGCTGCCATCAACAACTTATGATTGACATGTCTCTAGTTGTTTCTTGCTGGGCTGAGCACTATGAGCTAGCAGGAAAAGCGTTAACATAGCAAATGGATTCTGTCTATTAGACGGTTTCCTCTACTAAGCCTGTAAAATCAATAATTTTTTTTTATAAATTACACATTTTAAAAAATGTATTACAAAAAAAACTTTTATAAAAAAAAAAAAAAAAAAAAATGCTGGTCATTGATGTATTCCGTCGAATCCAAAGTAGTCCTCTGAACTCACAGATCTGAAACGTGAAGAAAAGTAAAACCCCAAAAAGAGGTAAGTACATTTAGGGCACTCTGCCCTGGAGGAGAGCATCCATAAACCAGTGTGTTTCCGAACAGGGAGCCTCCAGCTGTTGCTACACTACATCCCAATCATCATTTGGCTGTCTGGAGATGATGGGAGTTGTAATTAAGCAACAACGAGCCTCCAGATGGAAGATCACTCTTGCTATTGCTAAATTGCAATTCCAATCTTTCTCAGACACTCTTTAGCTGTTTGTGAATGATGGAGTTACAGTTAAAGGGGTACTCTGTTGGAAAACATTTTCTTTTAAATCAACTGGTGCCAGAAAGTTTAACAGATTTGTAAATGACTTCTATTTAAAAATCATAATCCTTCCAGTACTTATCAGCTGCTGTATACTACAGAGGAAGTTCTTTTGTTTTTTTATTTCCTTTCTCCATGACCACAGTGCTCTCTGCTGACACCTCTGTCCATTTTAGGAACTGTCCAGAATAGGAGCAAATCCCAATAGCTAACCTATCCAGCTCTGGACAGTTCCTGACAGAGACAGAGGTGTCAGCAGAGAGCACTGTGGTCAGACAGAATGGAAATTCAAAAAGAAAAGAACTTCCTCTGTAGTATACAGCAGCTGATAAGTACTGGAAGGATTAAGATTTTTAAATAGAAGTCATTTTTAAATCTGTTTAACTTTCTGGCACCAGTTGATTCAAAAGAAAAAGGTTTTTCAGTGGAGTACCCCTTTAAGCAAAATCAGCATTTCCTTTCCATTTCATTTCAATTCCCTTCATTTCATGTCCATTAAGGTCCCTTTGGACCTAATAGATCCTTTGTGAATATGCGTAACACTGTTTGGATGAACGATTATGCTCCACCAGTCAAGGTTATTATGCATGTTCATATGTAAACTCTGACACATCTGATGTCATAATATGTTATATGTTACATTTCTTATGTTTATAAAATTTCAATAAAAACATTGTGAACCATTTCATGTCCATTCCCCACATTTCATATCTGATCCCCTCCATTTCATGTTTATTCAATAAACAAGCACATTTCCATGGCAGTCCCACTCCAGTTTATGACAGAATGCACGTGACTTACCATATATGTCTTATATTTGAGGAGTATTTTCCATTAGTGGTTAGTGGAGTTATCAATTACTCCCTTCCCAGGCAGAGTACTGGAGGAATTGCACAATGCAAAGTTACAAGATACTGATGCTGCAGAATTGTCATTTTATGAGTAATGTAATTGTTCACTAATGCAGACATTATTAAAGGGGGATTCCCACCTCTTTCCTTCTGGCTTCCTTGCTCCTTGGCCTGTTTGCAGCGGCTAGAGGTGGGTGAAAAGCCAAAAGCAGCCAAGGTGTGGAAATTAAGGCTGCTTTCGGCTTTTCCGACCACTTCCAGCCGCTACAAATGCTGCATTTTAAATTTATGTAATTCATGGTTTGGTATACAGTACATACCAAAGATGTTTATTATGTTGATAAGTATGATTACAATAATACCAAATTAATGTGTAAAAATAAATAAATAAAGTTTATAAGTTCAGTACAATAGAAACTTCTTATTTAATTTTTTTTTTTTTGAATGACACATTCAAAGACCTATAACTTTATTTTTATTTATTTATTATTTTTTGAGGGAGCTGGGTTGTTCTTTCTGGAAAGTATCATTTTTATTGGTGTCCTATTCAGGTACATACAACTTTTTGATCGCTATCTTTCCCATTTTGGGAGGTGGTTTAAAAAGTAAAAAAATTCTCCTCCCCCCCCCCCCCCCCCCCCCCAGTGTTCACCATGTGGAATACATGTGGTGACATCAAACATGTGTTGGTTTTATTTCATGTTCAAATGAAAGGGACTGAAAGGGACTTAATTTAAGTTCCTTAGATGAGCTTCATAACCAATGGACTGAGTCATAAACAGAGCAACTTATGTCGTATGGACACTTTCATGTGAGCCTAAGACTTTGTATTCTGTTGATGATTATAAATTATTATAAATTTATAATGATTTTATTATGTCTTTCCTTCCTTACTGGAAAACAGAAGAAACTACTCAATACTATGAAACTTTTCCAAATGACCAACTCTTTGAGAAGGGCACAAAAGAGAAGACCTCACATTTTTCAGTCCATGATACATTAAGTGTAGTGACCAACCCCATAGAAGATCTCTTTTTGAGGCATATTTGGGCAGTTGTCTCAAAAATATATTTTTTACTGATGTTTTCACTGTAAATCCAATAAATTATTTTATGGCAATATATCACTTATGTGAATTGTATTATAAGTTTCCAGCTCTTACTATCAGGTTATAAGTTTATATTATTAGGAACCAAGAATGACATGACTATAAGTTTTGCAGTCAGCTCAGTTTATTGAAGGCAGCATAGACAAGTGAAAAGGAATCCTATGAATTAAGGTTAACTACTTTTGTATTAAAACCAAATTCCTTTAAGCACAGTGACAAAGCATACATTAATATATTTAGTATCATGACATCCAGTGGGTATTGGTGTTTGGTCTGTTGTCTAGCATTTCACTTCAGCAATGGTGGCTGTGGCCAGACTGGTGTTTGCTGGAGACATGGCTGCTGGATATATGTCCCCCTTTATGGTGGTGATGAGAATGGTGATGTCCACCCTGGTGGCCTCCTGAATGGTGTTTGCCTCCAGTGCTTGAATGTAGAACAGCTGTAAAGGTGTGGAGAATAATTTGTTTACAGAAAATATATACATCTAATATTATACAGTAGTTCAATTTTTTTTAATTATAGCTATGAATCTGGGACTTGGAAGATACATGTGACCCCCTTCTCCGGTTTGATCACATGAATCTGCCATGTCATATAGAAAAGGAATGGTAAAGACTGGCATTCCTGGCATTGGTAGGTGCAGGTGGGTAGTGTGTGGTTATCACTGTCAGATGCTTGCATGTGTGGTCACCGTGTCTCCTCCTTTGTGAAGTGTGAACAATGGAGCAGAAGAACCCCATTTACCATATTAGTAGATGTCCCAGAAGTGGAATGCCCAAAATTTGACCCATAGACAACAAATAGTTATACACTTTTATTCTATATACTCTCAATGCCTTCTTAAAGCATAAATGTATGAATAAGGCAAACATACTGCTTATACTTACATATATTCACAGAGCTGTTACCTCCGATCCTGAAAGAGAACAGAATGATTGTTATATTTGTGTTGTATTACCGTGATTTTTGTGTTAAGGGTTTACTATCTAATAAACATAAAGGTGAAATTCCAAAAATTAGAATATCGTGCAAAAGTAATTTTTTTTCAATAATGCAACTTAAAAAGTGAAACTAATATATGAGAGAGACTCATTACATGCAAAGCAAGATAGTTCAAGCTGTGATTTGTCATAATTGTGATAATTATGGCTTACAGCTCAAGAAAACCCCAAAGCCCCCCCTCCTCCCCAATTACTATGATTTAGGGAACCATGTCATCTGCTTGGTGTTGGTCCACTGTGCTTCATTAAGTCCAGGGTGAACGTATTTATCTACCAGATTTCTGAGCACCTTTCCTTTTAAGTTGCATTGATGAAATACAATGGACTTTTGCACGGTATTCAAATTTTTTGAGTTTCACCTATATATCTGTTATTTTAATGTTTCATCATGATTTTATTATTTTAATATTTTGACAATATATGCCTCGGTATAAGTTTCAATGTTTGGATAAAGAATTGAACATGTATATTAAGATAATCTGATTATTGTTATTTTGAGTCTTTTTGGCTATTAGCTTCATCCATTCCTATGGGTTGGGGACAGTATGAATTTTGTTATTATCTTATGACTAGTTGCGATAGTTATGTCTCCAGAAGGGCTTATTCACCTGCATTCCTCTCCCTCCAGCATCTTCTTATAGGTGGCAATCTCAATATCCAGAGCCAGTTTGACATTCATCAGCTCCTGGTATTCCCTCATCTGGCGGGCCATGTCCTGCTTGGCCCTCTGTAGAGAAGCTTCTAGTTCAGCCAATTTACTCTTGGCATCTCGGACAGCAGCTTCTCCACGTTCCTCAGCTTCATTGATGGCATTTTCCAGTGCAGCACGCTGTAAATACATTAGGAATTACTATTACTTCATGTAATTTTAGATAAGAAGTTTGTCATTGGTTGAACTTTATTATGCTCACCTGGGATTTAGCACACTCAATTTCTCCTTTAAGTCTCTGGACTGTTTGGTTGAGTCTAGAGATCTCATCTCTGCTGTTTTGTAGATCACTTCCATTTCTTCCGGCTGCCATACGCAGCTCATCAAACTACAGGTCCAGTAAATTGTTAGAAATTAATGATTTCTGTTTATAAAGAGATATGCAGATATACAGATATGTGTTAATGCCCATGGTTTACACTTACCCTTGACTGGTACATGGCCTCAGCCTCAGCTCTGCTTCTGTTAGCAATGTCTTCATACTGAGCTCTGACCTCAGAGATGATACTGTCCAGGTCCAGGTCTCGGCTGTTGTCCATAGACACAACTACTGAAGTGTCTGAGATCTGAGCCTGGAGCTGACTGATCTCCTGTAAGATATAAATAACTATATTATTGTATGGCTGAATTTATAGTATTTATTATTTAATAAAAATACTCTAAATCACATATTGTGTTATTACAGCATCATATAAAGTCCTTAGGAAGTTGATCTCATCTGTGAGGGAATCTGCTTTGGCCTGAAGTTCAGCTTTATTCATGAAGGCAGCATCAACATCCTAAAGAAAATATACATACGTTTGTAACATTGTAACATTGTATTCATATTTTTTATGTTATATTAAGACAAAGTAGTTTTAGACTATAATAATTTTACTGATTAGCTTATATTACAGTTTCATACTTACTCTCTTTATGCTGACAAATTCATTCTCTGCTGCTGTACGCCTGTTTATCTCTTCTTCATAGCTGTAAGAAATGTGTTATTGGTTAATGTATTAGATGTGGACTTATTTTAGTTTTTTTTTTTGTCACTTCTACTGGCTCTGAGTTGGTGTTATATTTAACAAGGGGTACTGCTGGGCCTGAGATGGGCCAAAGGCTTTTATGGCACGTAAGAGGATATCAATATCATAAACATACAAAGTTGGGTCCTTCTCTTGTTTTTGATTTTTGTTTTTTTGTTTACCAAAAATTTATTTTGACCCATACCTGAAAAAAACTAAATATCTATTTTTCATTGTCTACACCTCACACAGGCTTTTGCCTACCTACTTCCTTTTAGGCCCAATGTAACCTATATAATATGATCATTCGCAAATAAAAATATTCACAATGTGAATTTAAAAATAAAAACTTTCTGAGCAAAAAAGGGCAGATTAGATGCATGCATTTGATAATAATAATACTTATTGTGAGAAGGAATAAAGCTTCATAAATCTTTAAGCAAACCTTCTTCTAAGGTCTTCAGCAGTTCCTTCCATGTTGGTTCTCTCTGAATCTAGACGACCCCTCTCACATTCCAGGTTCTCCAGTTGTCTCCTAAGGTTACTGATAAAAGCCTCAAACAAAGGCTCAATCTGACCACTGGCTGTTCTCTGTTCTTGTAGAAGACCCAATTTGGTCTCCAGCATCTTATTCTGCTGTTCCAGAAATCTCACCTGAAAGAAGATACAAATTATGCTGGTATGAACCCAATATAGAGCCTCCTCTAAATGACAGGAGGACACTTGTGTGCAATTAATTTTAGCCATTGGCAACTTACAGACCTTTTTTTCTCTATAACAAATAGCAGATTTTTATTTTTTATTTTACCTTGTCAATAAATGAAGCAAACTTGTTGTTGAGACCTTTAATTTGGTTTTTCTCGTCATTTCTCACTCTTTGGATGTTGGTGTCTATCTCTAAGTTAAGAGGAGCCAGTAGGCCTTCATTTATAGTCACAGGAGTGATACCTCCACATCCAGACTGTCCTCCAAATCCACCACCAATTCCTCCAGATCCATGTCCACTTTTATGAAAACTTCCGAATGAGATCTTATGGCCCTTGGATCCAAGGCTATGGGCACTTGTGCTGCTAAAGCAATGTTGTTTCTTGTGTCCATGTCCTGTGTGCTTAGAAGAATGGGATAAGATGCTGTGCGAGCTGGAGTGTTTAGGTAAAGCAACAGAACAGGAGCTGAAGTGCTTGTGTCCAGAAGAGGCGAGGATGGAGTGATGAGACATGATGGATCTTCTCACAATACAAATTGGAAGTGGATGTGAAATGCTCAAAAGTTTCCACTGAGTGCTTCTTCTACATCTGTTACCGTGCGCTTTTATACTCAAACTGGGTGTTACCAATCTCTATACACTCAGTTACAATTGTAGCATCATCTGCTTTTATAGAAATCATATAAGCTACAAGCCTGTATTATCAAAACTCAAGTCACATTTTAATATATAATGATGAAAGGAATTGTCTCACAGCAAGCTAGTTATTTCACTTTGTTAACTTCATAGAAATGTTTTATTGATGTCTATCATTTATTTGACATTGGTACAAAGTTCTAAGGAGTTGAGACAAGAGCAGTTGCCATATGGAAAATATGGTCTAATTCTTACTCACATGGTTATGTTTGATCGAAATGGAGTTGTTACAGGCAGCAGATAGCAGCAGCATCTGTTTAATCCGTGGCATCTGTCTAATCCATGGTATCTGTCTCATCCATGGCATCTGTCTAATTCAGTGATTTCCAACCTGGGGTTATGTTGAAAACTGCCAGGGGTTCCGCGGGCTCGAGCAGACAATTTTTTTTTCTTAAATCTCCCGCCCCAGCCTGCTCGCCTGTAAATCATGGCTGTGCAGGGGGGGAGGAAAGCCTGTGTGCGCATTGCCTGTACGTGCGCACTGTGCACACAGCAACCCCCTTGCTGCACCGTGAGTTAGTCTTCCCGGTTAGATTCTTCCCGGACCACAGATTCGTCCCGGCCCACGGATTCATCCTGGCCCCTGGATTCTTCTCGGGCCCCCAGATTTTTCCCAGCCCCCGGATTCTTCCCAGCCCCCGGATTCGTCCCAGCCCCCAGATCCCCCCCCCCCCCGCAGAAGGACGTTGAAAAACAGCTCAGCTTAATTAAGGTACTGCACCCTCTCCCCTCTGTCACTCCTGTCCACCCCCCTTTGTCACCTCTCTGTTACCCCCTTTCACCCTTGTCCACTTTCCTGTCATCCATGTCCACCTTGCCATCCCCTGTCACCCATGTTCACCACCCCTCTGAAGACCCCCCCCAGTCAACCCCCTTTATCACCAATGTCTAACCCCCTCTATTCACCCCTCTGTCCCTTTGTGACCACTGTCCACCCCTCTTTTACCACCTTGTCACTCTTGTCCACCCCTCTTTCACCCCCCTACGCCCCTGTCACCCATGTACATTCTTTTACTCCCAACTGTCACCCATGTACACCCCACTTTCACTCCCTACACCCCTCTGTCACCCATGTACACTCTTCTACAACCATCTGTCACCCATGTACACCCCCCTGTCACACCCTACACCCCTCTGTCACCCATGTACACTTATCTACACCCCTCTGTTACCCATGTACACCCCTCTGTCACCCACTACGCCCTCTGTCACCCATGTACACTCTTCTACAACCATATGTCACCCATGTACAACCCTCTGTCACACTCTACACCCCCTGTCACCCATGTACACTCTTCTACAACCATCTGTCTCCCATGTACACCCCTCTGTCACACCCTACATCCCTCTGTCACCCATGTACACTCCTCTACACCCCCAACATCCCTCTGTTACCCATATACACTCCTCTGTCACCCATGTACACTCCTCTACACACCTGTCACCAATGTACACCTTTCTGCACTTCTATGTTACCCCTTTACACCTATACACCCCTGTATTCCTCCATACTTGTAAAAGGGGAATCTGGAGGCTGATGCTGGAAAAGTGCGGCGCTTAATAGGTTTGTTTTGCAGCTTTAACGGTGAAGAATTGTGGTTGAAAGAAATCGTCATGATGGCCTGGACCAGATGGAGAAGAGAAGGGAATGATGCAGGTTTAAGAAGACATACTTTGTGAGTTGCTGTATAAAGCAGGACTGTAATCTACATGCCCACAGATAAATAGATATTGTGCATTGCATTGCGGCTGTTTCCCGACAACGCCTGCCAGGCTGAACACTCTCTGTGATGCTGCACTGGAGGATGGACAAGACCACCCATGGCAAACTGGACAAATTCTGGTTAACGATCTATTCTGTTGACCCAGAAGTTCAAAAGTTTGGCGAGCCGCTGTCACCCCAAAGTTCAGAGTGAAACTGGGTTGGCCAGATTGAGCTCTAATATCTTTAAATATTTCCCTTATTTCCTTTAGTTCTTTTTAAAAACACAACTTTATATCCCAATACATAGGCAAAATATACATCTGTACGTCAATATCTATTGTCCATTAGACAATACAAGTAAAAATTGGGTATAGATAGAAATATAGTAGTCAAAAAAGTGAATTGTGTTATAGGTTTATTCACAAAACAAGTAACTTTCTTTGTTGCATACAAGAAAAGATAATAACTAAATGGATTTGTAACCTTTATTGAACTCTAAAGATTGTGTAGGAAGATAAGAGGCTACAAATTTCCCTACTCTCATCCTATCCCACTTCTTTCATTTCAAGGTATTTTCCCATCATTGGTTTATTTGAGAATTCGGAAAATAAGACAAACTTAGTCCAGGAGATGGCACAACAGATTTATATGCAAGGTAGAATAATATTGATGTTTGAAACCTTGATTTATTAAGTAGGAAGAATAATCCCTAAGATTTTATCCTAGTAGAGAAGATGAAGGGTTAAAGGAGATATAATGGCTCACAACTCAGGAGAGTAGGAAGCTAATAGTCTTCTAGAACTGATTTACTGTCTTATAAAATCATGGGATGCATCAATAGGGGCATAGATGCCCACGACAAGGAAATAATTCTACCGCTGTACAAATCACGAGTCAGACCACACATAGAATACTGTGTACGATACTGGGCACCAGTGTACAAGAAAGATACAGTGGAGCTGGAGAGGGTTCAAAGACGGGCAACCAGGGTAATACGGGGAATGGGAGGACTACAGTACCCAGAAAGATTATCAGAATTGGTGTTATTTAGTTTAGAAAAAAGAAGGCTTAGGAGTGACCTAATAACTATGTATAAATATACCAGGGGGCAGTACAGAGATCTCTCCCATGATCTATTTATACCCAGGACTGTATCTATAACAAGGGGGCATCCTCTACGTTTAGAGGAAAGAAGGTTTCTACACCAGCACAGACGGGGGTTCTTTACTGTAAGAGCAGTGAGACTGTGGAATTCTCTGCCTGAGGAGGTGGTCAAGGTGAACTCTGTAAAAGAATTTAAAAGGGGCTGGATGCATTTTTGGAGAATAATAACATCGCTGGTTATGGATTCTAGATTTATAGGGACAGGACGTTGATCCAGGGATTTATTCTGATTGCCATATTTGGAGTCGGGAAGGAATATTTACCTCTAGTATGAGGGTTTTTTGCCTTCCTCTGGATAAACTCAGTAGGGACTCATTAGGAATATAGGTTGAGCTTGATGAACTCTGGTCTCTTTTCAACCTTATGAACTATGTTTCTATGTTACATGTTCATGCCAAAGTCCCGGTAATCTTAGAAATACTATGGGGAGTTAGAAGGGTTCAAACAATAGGGCATATTTGCTAAAATGTTCTAATACAGTGCAAACTAGACAGTCTAAGAATGCAACAGATATCTCATTGATTGCTCATTGATATATCTGTTTGATACTTTTGTGCATTTTTAGACTGTTTAGAGTTTCTGATCTATATCACAGATCAGTTGGCTTCATTATTGACGGAACATTGAGCTAGACTCCTGGCACAATTTTCGCATGCCATGCTACTTTTTCAGCCACACCTTCTATTACCTCAGTCACACCCCTTAGTTAGACATGGAGTAAAGAGTGTATAGAACAAATATTAAATGTGGGGGCAGTGTGGGTAAATATAGGGGGGCAATGTAAGGAATATGGGGGGCAATACAAATAAATATGTGGGCATTGTGAGGGAATATGGGATAATGTGAGGGAACATGGGGGCAATGTGAGCCATGCAGTGGTAAAGTGAAATTTTGCCTAGGGTGACAAAAATCCTTGCAGAAGCCCTGGCAATAATGATGCCAAGTGTGATGGAGATGCTTTCACCTAATTCAACCTTAAATCTAAGCACAAAGTTCCATTTGAAAGCTGAAGCTAGATAGTTGGAGAATAGTTATCTCCTAATCCTAGCAATCTTGAGAATGGGGAGTGTCCCAAGTTTCCCATTGAAATGCAGCAGTGAGGTGTTGTACTTGGCTATCTCTGGAAGTTTCTATAAAGAATTAATAGAGTAGTCGCACACATGGGGTTCCATGGCTTCATTTTAAGAGGAGACTAGGGCCCCTGTTTTTAAAATTGGTAAAGAGTACCTGTCAATCAAAAAACTTTTTATATGTTGGTGAGTAATATTTAATTAACAACTTCCTAAATACATGTTTAAAAAAAAATATACATATATTGAAAAAAAAATCAGTTTGCAGAACCCTCTGCTAGGGGTCTCTCTACATGTCCCGGCCTCTAGTCTCCTATTGATTTTAGACTCATGTTGGCCTGACTTCCGAAATCTCAGACTGTGGCCGGGACACGTGACGAGCACAGAGCAGCTCCCTGCCTGTCAATCAGACAGGCAGGAGAAAGCGCTGTGCTTGCACCACAACAGGGCGCGCTGCTGACATGGCTGGCCGCATCATCAGGCTCCGCCTGAGCAGGAGAGCCAACGCGCGCTGGCCAAATGTCAGTGCAGCGCTGCTCTGCAAGAAGAGAGGATTGGGTCTGCATTTCCCCCTTGTCTGATCGAGGTGTTTTATAGCTCATTATATTAGAAGGGAGGAAGGGCGGAAGTGAGCCCCGGTAGGCCTCAGATGACGTCGCGCCTGCTAGCCATGCCCCCTTCCAAGTATACAGCAGGAGCTTGTGCAGCTCCTGTGAACGTGAAATAGGTATTTATATCCAATTTTTGCTGTAAAATATTACAGGGATAGAGTCAGTGAGTGTCAGGGACAGATGAGGGGGGGGGGGAATTAGGGACAGTTTAGTTGATGGCAGGTACTCTTTAAGGGCCCCAGTGGTGAGACCCCTCCCACCCCCCCGCACGATCAGATAACTAAAGATCACTTTCACCCAGTGCTAGGCACTACTCTGACATAGTGATGTCGTGAACATAACATTTTCGGTTCGCGAACAGCGAACGTCCGCAAAAGTTTGTGAACTGGCGAACCGGGCCAACCGCCATTGACTTCAATGGGCAGGCGAAGTTTAAAACACACAGGGACTCTTTCTGGCCACAATAGTGATTTAAAAGTTGTTTCAAGGGGACCAACACCTGGACTGTGGCTTGCCGGAGTGGGATCCATGGCAAAACTCCCATGGAAAATTACATAGTTGATGCCGTGTCTGGTTTTAATCCATAAAGGGCATACATCACCTATTATTCCTAAATGGTTTGGAATAACGTGCTTTAGCCCCCTTTAGGCAGCACATAGAGCCCCCCTTTAGGCATTACATAGTTAGATCCCCCTTTAGGCAGCACATAGATTCCCCCATATTAGGCAGCACATAGTTAGAGCCTCCCTTTAGGCAGCACATAGTTAGATCCCCCCTTTAGGCATCACATAGTTAGATTCCCCCTTAAGGCAGCACATAGATTCCCCCATGTTAGGCAGCACATATTTAGAGCTCCCCTTTAGGCAGCACATAAGATTCCCCCATATTAGGCAGCACATAGTTAGAGCCCCCCTTGAGGCAGCACATAGTGGGATTTGAACAAGGCCCCAGCGCTGCAAGGCAGCAGTGCTAACCTCTGAGCCACCATGCTACCCTTAGCATACATCTAATATCCACGGTTGCAAAAATGGACAGAGATGTCAGCAGAGAGTAGCTGAAAAATTAGGCATGTACACATGCCTGAAAAATTTGGTATTGTTGCAGCCGCTTCTGTAGCAGCTGCCATAAAAATTGCAGCACCATAGCAAGTGCAGCAGCAGACGCCAGAAAAATTAGGCATGTACACATGTGATAAAAATTGGGTATTGTCGCAGCCGCAGCTGTAGCAGCAGCCTGAAAAATTGCAGCACCATAACAAGTGCAGCAGCAGAGGCCAGAAAAATTAGGCATGTACACCTGGCAGGATAATTTGGTATTGTCGCAGCTGTAGCAGCGGCCATAAAAATTGCAGCACCATAACAAGTGCAGCAGCAGAGACCAGAAAAATTTGGCATTGTCGCAGCCGCTGCTGTAGCAGCGACCTGAAAAATTTCTGTTTGTTTTGCCAGGCAGAAAGTGCCCTAAAACATTGCGGCTTGAAATCTAGTTGGTGGCGGATAAGTCACGCAAGTCATCCGGCATTCAGAGTTCAAATACAGCAGCTTGTGGACCATTTTTAGGCCAAGACAGCTGATCTGATCAGGCCTTGTTCAGTCAAATGTATCGCCCAGTGTCAGTCCCTTTGGGAACCATCCCTCATTCATCTTAAGAAAGGTGAGGTAATCCAGACTTTTTTGACCAAGGTGACTCCTCTTCTCAGGGACAATACCTCCTGCTGCACTGAAGGTCCTTTCTGACAGGACACTTGAAGCGGGACAAGCCAGAAGTTCAAGCGCAAATTGGTATAGCTCAGGCCACAGGTCAAGCCGACACACCCAGTAGTCAAGGGGTTCATCGCTCCTCAAAGTGTCGATATCTGCAGTTAAGGCCAGGTAGTCTGCTACCTGGCGGTCAAGTCGTTCTCTGAGGGTGGACCCCGAAGGGCTGTGGCGATGCGTAGGACTTAAAAAGCTCTGCATGTCCTCCATCAACAGCATGTCTGTACAGCTTTCTGTCCTTGCCGGCGTGTTCGTGGGAGGAGGAGAAGGATTACTTTCCCCTCTTCCCCTGTTAGATCCCTGTTGTGCTGTGACATGACCCTTATACGCTGTGTACAGCATACTTCTTAATTTATTTAGGACCTGCTGAATCCTTTCTGCCTTGCTGTAATGCGGTAACATGTCAGGCACTGTATGTTCATACCGGGGGTCTAGTAGCGTGGACACCCAGTACAGGTTGTTCTCCTTCATCCTTTTTATACGAGGGTCCTTCAACAGGCACGACAGCATGAAAGACCCCATTTGCACAAGGACGGATGCCGAGCTACTCATGTCCCGTTCCTCGTCCTCAGAGATGTCAGGGAAGGTATAATCTTCTTCCCCCCAGCCACGTACAACACCACGGGAACCAGATAGGTGACAAGGAGCACCCTGGGAAGCCTACTGTGGTTGGTCTTCCTCCTCCTCTTCAAAGCCACATTCCTCCTCTGACTCCTCTTCCTCACAATCCTCTTCCGCAGGTCCAGCAAGCGATGCTGATAAGGCTGTTTCTGGTGGTGATGGTGTCCACAACTCTTCCTCTTCACGCTCATCTACTGCCTGATCCAGCACTCTTCACAGGGCACGCTCCAGGAAGAAAACAAACGGTATTATGTCGCTGATGGTGCCTTCGGTGCGACTGACCAGGTTTGTCACCTCCTCAAAAGGACGCATGAGCCTACAGGCATTGGGCATGAGCCTCCAGTAACGTGGCAAAAAAATTCCCAGCTCCGCAGATGATGTCCTAGCACCTCGGTCATACAAATATTCGTTGACAGCTTTTTCTTGTTGGAGCAGGTGGTCGAACATTAGGAGTGTTGAATTCTCATGTGTCGGGCTGTCGCAAATCAAGCGCCTCACTGGCATGTTGTTTCGCCGCTGGATATCTGACAAGTGCGCCATGGCTGTGTAGGAACACCTGAAATGGCCACACACCTTCCTGGACTGCTTCAGGACATCCTGTAAGCCTGGGTACTTGAGCACAAAGCGTTGTACCATCAGATTATACACATGTGCCATGCACGGCACATGTGTCAACTTGTCCAACCGCAATGCCGCCAACAAATTTGTTCCGTTGTCACAAACCACCTTGCCGATCTCCAGTTGGTGCGGAGTCAGCCACTGGTCCACCTGTGCGTTCATGGCCGACAGGAGCGCTGGTGCGGTGTGACTCTCTGCTTTGAGGCAAGTCAACCCCAAGATGGCGTGACACTGCCGTATCCGGGATGTGGAATAGCACCTGGGGAGCTTTGGGGGTGCCGGTGATGTGGAGCAAGACGCAGCAGTGGAAGAGGACTCGGCCGAGGATGTTATGGAAGAGGATGGAGTAGGAGGAATAGAGGAGGTGGCAGCAGGCCTGCCTGCAAGTCGTGGCGGTGTCACCAACTCCTCTGCAGAGCCACGCATTCCATGCTTGGCAGCCTTCACCAGGTTTACCCAATGAGCAGTGTAGGTGATATACCTGCCCTGACCATGCTTTGCAGACCAGGTATCAGTGGTCAGATGGACCCTTGCCCCTACACTGTGTGCCAGACATGCCATAATTTCCTTTTGCACAATGGAGTAAAGGTTGGGGATTGCCTTTTGTGCAAAAACATTTTGTCCGGGTACCTTCCACTGCGGTGTCCCAATGGCTACAAATTTTTTAAAGGCCTAAGACTCCACCAGCTTTTATGGTAAAAGCTGGCGGGCTAGCAGTTCCGACAAGCCAGCTGTCAGTCGCCGGGCTAGGGGGTGACTTTGAGACATCATCTTCTTTGACTTTGTGCGCTGCTTTTACTGACGTGTTGATCCCATAGGCATTTGTGATGTGACATCATGTGCCTTCGCAAAGCAGTTGTGCCTAGGTGGGTGTTGGACTTCCCACGACTCAGTTTCTTCTGGCACAGGTTGCAAATGGCCTCGCTGTTGTCAGAGGCAGACACACGAAAAAAATGTCACACTGCTGAGCTCTGCGATGACGGCATTCTGGTGGTGACAACAGCATGCGTTGATTGGCGTCCCGCCTGGCTGACCCCGGGTGCCGATGCATGCTGTCTGACTGTGCCACTAGCTCCTTGCGACGACCTCCCCCTGCTTCCCAACTCGTCTCCTCCTCCTCTCTGTCTCCCCATCTGAACTTTCCCCCTCTTCCTCTCTTCTAGCGGGCACCCACGTGGCATCCACGGACACATCGTCATCATCAACACCTTCACCGCTATCTGACACCTCAAGAAAGGAAGCAGCAGCGGGTACAACATCATCATCACACCATACGTCCATGTGTGTAATGCTGCCTGACTGAGACATATCCCTGTTAACTACATCCTCTGGCAATAATGGTTGTGCATCACTCATGTCTTCAAACTGATGTGTAAATAACTTCTCTGACAGATCAAGTAAAGCTGCTGTTGTGCTAGTGTTGGTGGTGGCGGCAGGCGGGCAAGTGGTAGCATGAGAGGTGCCCGAAGCTAAGCTAGAGGAGGAGAAGGACGGTGTGTCAATGTTCCGAGCGGAAGCTTTAGTAGTAGATTGGGTGTCTTGTGATAGCCAGTCAACTAAGTCCTCAGAACTTTGGGGGTTCAGGGTACGTGGCCTCTGAACACTGGCCATTCTAGGGCCAAAGGGAATCCCAGCACCACGACGGCCCCTGCGGGGTGGCCTTCCTCTGCCTGTCATTTTTTTTGGTTAAATTTGCACAAGTGTCACACCTAATGTGATTTGCACTAGGATGACACAATTTGCCCTGCAGGCAGGAAAAATGGAAACTGTGACGTGAACTGACAGTGACAACTGATTTTATTTAACAGCCAAAAAAGGTTTGTTTGTTTTTTTAATTTGCACAACTGTCACGCCTAATGTGATTTGCACTAGTGTGACAATGAGCAAAAAAACTTGCCAGCGGAGTTCCCCTTTTATGCAGTGGTCCCCAACCAGGGTGCCTACAGCTGTTGCAAAACACACGGACTGATATATTTCAGCCCTTTGAATACTGTAGTAGTTAGTTGCGTTAAAGAAAAAAAGATTGCAAGCGGAGTTCCCCTTTTAAGCAGTGGTCCCCAACCAGGGTGCCTACAGCTGTTGCAAAACACACGGACTGATATCTTTCAGCCCTTTGAATACTGTAGTAGTTAGTTGCTTAAAGGAACTTAAGTTTGTTTCTGGAGTACCCTTTTAACCAGCGGTTCCCTCCCAACCAGGATGCCTCCAGCTGTTGCAAGACTAACGGACTGATATATTTCTGCCCTTTGAATACTGTAGTAGATAGTTGCTTGAAGGAACTTAAGTTTGATTCTGGAGTACCCCTTTTAACCAGCGGTTCCCTCCCAACCAGGGTGCCTCCAGCTGTTGCAAGACTAAGGGACTGATATCTGTCAGCCCTTTGAATACTGTAGTAGTTAGTTGCTTGAAGGAATTTAAGTTTGATTCTGGAGTACCCCTTTTAACCAGCGGTTCCCTCCCAACCAGGGTGCCTCCAGCTGTTGCAAGACTAACGGACTGATATCTTTCAGCCCTTTGAATACTGTAGTAGATAGTTGCTTGAAGGAACTTAAGTTTGATTCTGGAGTACACCTTTTAACCAGCGGTTCCCTCCCAACCAGGACTGATATCTTTCAGCCCTAAAAATGACTTTTTAGGGTGCTGTTCTTAAAGCAGATGTTACACTAGTGCTTTAGGAGTAAACTGGACCCTGAATACACCACCTAGCAGCAACCTAGCTATTGCTTTCCCTATACAGCAGGAGCAGCTTCTCTAACCCTCCACTTCCTAAGCCTGCAGCATGCTGAATGAGGCTAGAAGGGCGTCTGTGCAAGAGGTTGGAGGGTCTGGAAGGGAGGGACTGATGCTGATTGGCTGTAATGTGTCTGCTGACTCTGACTCACAGGGTCAAAGTTTACTGCAATGTTAAAGTATAGGGGCGGATTGAACTTCACATATGTTCGCCCGGCGATGCAAATGCGAACATGCGAAATTCACCGGGAACTGTTCGCCGGCGAACAATTTGCGACATCTCTACTCTGACATAGCGGACACTAGGACACTCACGGGAACTGGGCAAGGGGCTGGGCCCCTGCCAAAAATAAATAGCAAGCATGGTAATCGGGCTGAGCCACTGCAAAGTAATAATTTTGTTGGCACATAATCTCCATTATCTATAGTCTTTTTACAATACTACGTAGCTGTCCTTCATTGACTGCATAGTGTAACTCCATTCTAGTTTAGTTTGGTTTGGTGTCACTCAGGGGTGGACACAGACAACAGAGGGCCCCTGTGCAAAGAATGTGCCTGCCCCCCCCCAAAAAAAAAAAAAAAAAAAAGTAATATGCCATAAAATTGCACTGCAACTCACATTAATCTGCATTAGGTAGGCAGCAGTTCCCCCATATTAGGTAGCATAGATTCCCCACATTAGGTAGCATAGTTTCCCCACATTATGTAGCATATATTCCCCACATTAGGTAGCATTGCATAGTTTCCCCACATTAGGTAACGTAGCATAATTTCCCCACATTAGGTAGCGTAGCATATATTCCCCACATTAGGTAGTGCAGCATATATTCCCCACATTAGGTAGCGTAGCATAGATTCCCTACATTAGGTAGCGTAGCCCCACATTAGGTAGCGTAGCATAGCATATATTCCCCACATTAGGTAGCATGGCATAGATTCCCCACATTAGGTAGCGTAGCATATATTCCCCACATTAGGTAGTGTAGCATAGATTCCCCACATTAGGTAGCATAGATTCCCCACATTAAGTAGCATAGCATATATTCCCCACATTAGGTAGCATAGCATATATTCCCCACATTAGGTAGCATAGATTCCCCACATTTGGTAGCATAGCATATATTCCCCACATTAGGTAGCATAGATTCCCCACTTAAGGTAGCGTAGCATAACCCCAACAAACAAACACACACACACTCTCACTCACCCACACACTCTTACCTGGCCTGCACTACTTACATCTGCCCATGGGGACTTCCTATAAGTGACATCATCGCACGCTCTGCGCTGGACGTCAGCGTCCAGGTGCTTGCGATGACGTCACTCACTGCACGCACCTCAGCCAGGAAGTCCCCATGGGCAGATGTAAGTAGCAGTTTAGTGACTGGGCAAGACTGGTTTCCCTGTCATATGTGCACTGGCAGGGCTGCCATCAGAAATTTCGGGGCCCCTTACACAACTCAAGGCCTAAGACCCCCACCGATCACCTCGGTTGAAGTGGTTCTCCAGCTGTTGGAAAGCTAAAACTCCCATCATGTCTGGAGAGCCTCAGGCAATGGGAGTTGTAGTTTTGTAACAGCTGAAGAGACACAGATTGGACACAGTTTTACCCATCATCACTGCAGAATTTACAAGTGACTACAGCTCTGATGGAACAGTCATAAGAACACACAATGATGTCAGTGACCTGAGTGACGTCTTCTTTTCTTCTTCATCTAGTCCAGAGACCAGGTCTTCCCCCAGCTCCATCTTCTCTGCAGAGTCTGACATGCAGACATCATTGGCTCCTCACTGTCAGCAGATCCTCATCCTCTGCATGAAGACAGTAATTATTATAACCTTGCCAGAAAGTGTAACCTAAATAAAATACTGCCCCACACTGTACCCTGAATATAATACTGCTATACACTGTACCCACTAAATATAATACTGCCACACACTGTACCCTAAATATAATCCTGCCACACACTGTACCCTGAATATAATACTGCCACACACTGTACCATGAATAGCATACTGCCATACACTGTACCCACTAAATATAATACTGCTATTCACTGTACCCATTAAATATAATACTGCCCCACACAGTACCCTAAATAAAATACTGCCACACACTGTACCCTAAATAAAATACTGCCCCACACTGTACCCTAAATATAATACTGCCAGACACTGTAACCTGAATATAATACTGCTGTACACTGTACCCACTAAATATAATACTGCTATACACTGTATCCACTAAATATAATCCTGCTACACACTGTAACCTGAATATAATACTGCCACACACTGTACTCTGAATATAATACTCCTCATCACTACTATAACCCCCCCGCACCTCTCCTCATCACTACTATAACCCCCCCTGCACCTCTCCTCATCACTACTATAACCCCCCACACCTCTCCTCATCACTACTATAACCCCCGCACCTCTCCTCATCACTACTATAACCCCCCCGCACCTCTCCTCATCACTACTATAACCCCCTGCACCTCTCCTCATCACTACTATAACCCCCCCGCACCTGTCCTCATCGCTACTATAACCCCCCTGTACCTCTCCTCATCACTACTAGAACCCCCCCGCACCTCTCCTCTTCACTATTATAACCCCCCCGCACCTCTCCTCATCACTACTATAACTCCACCCCACCTCTCCTCATCACTACTATAACCCCCCCACCTCTCCTCATCACTACTATAACCCCCCCTGCACCTCTCCTCATCACTACTATAACCCCCTGCACCTCTCCTCATCACTACTCTCACCCCCCACACCTCTCCTCATCACTACTCTAACCCCCCCACACCTCTCCTCATCACTACTATAACCCCTGCACCTCTCCTCATCACTACTATAACCCCTGCACCCCTCCCTTAACTACTATAACCTCCCGCACCTCTCCTCATCACTACTATAACTCCCCACACCTCTCCTCATCACTACTATAACCCCCCGCACCTCTCCTCATCACTACTATAACCCACCCGCACCTCTCCTCATCACTACTATAACCCCTGCACCTCTCCTCATCACTACTATAACCCCCCCGCACCTCTCCTCATCACTACTATAACCCCTGCACCTCTCCTCATCACTACTATAACCCCTGCACCTCTCCTCATCACTACTATAACCCCCCCGCACCTCTCCTCATCACTACTCTAACCCCCCCGCACCTCTTCTCATCACTACTATAACCCCCCCCGCACCTCTCCTCATCACTACTATAACCCCCCCCACACACCTCTCCTCATCACTACTATAACCCCCCCACACACCTCTCCTCATCACTACTATAACCCCCGCTCCTCTCCTCATCACTACTATAACCCCCGCACCTCTCCTCATCACTACTATAACCCCCGCACCTCTCCTCATCACTATTATAATGCCCCCTGCATCTCTCACCCCCATAACCTCCTCATGCATCTTTGATCCCCCCATAACACCCCCTGCACCTCTCACTCCCCCATAACACCCCCCTGCACCTCTCATTACCCCCATAACACCCCCCTGCACCTCTCATTACCCCCATAACCCCCCTGCACCTCTCATCACCCCCATAACCTCCCCATGCACCTTTCATCCCCCCATAAAACCCCCCTGCACCTCTCATCCCCCCCATAACACCCCCTGCACCTCTCATTACCCCCATAACCCCCCCTCTCATCACCCCTATAACACCCCAAGCACCAGTTCCCCTGCACCTCTCATCACCATTGTAGTCTGCAAACAACATAGCCCCCATCCAACCCCCCCCACACCCCCCGTTCACTCACCCTGCCGGGGTTCGGTGCAGCTGCTGCTCCTGTCAGAGTGTCACTGCATGGGGAGGATCCGTCGGGAAGATGATGGACTGGAGATCGCGCTGGGACAGGTCAGGTGACAGGAGTAGACTTGCGTGCCTGCACGGGGCACGTCGACTCCCATCAGCCCCTGGCCTGTCCGGCCCTGCCGTACTTCTTAAGGGGCCCGCGCCCTAGAAAGAGCGGGCCTCATAGTCCTGCGGGCCCCCCAGACTATGAGGCCCGGTCATAGTTCTGACGGGTACCCAGCCAGGAGTCAGTGAGTGATAGTCGCAGTCACTCACTGACTAGCCGGGGAAAAAAAAGTACAGGGACGTCCGGGCCTCCCTGAAGCTCCGGGCCCCATACAAGTGTATGGGTTTACCCCCTGATGGCGGCCCTGTGCACTGGGTCCTATGGTAGGACCGGCCCAGCGTGTGAGGGCGGGCTCCCTCACACGCTGGGCCCCTGTGCAGCTGAACCGGCTGCACAGGCGATATGTCCGCCCCTGGTGTCACTATATCTATAATGTTAGTAAATATGAATGCTGGTTAAAAAATATGATTATCCAGTTTTTCCCAAAAACATCAAATGTGATTTTGCTATGTTGCTGCCATTAAAATTTAATTTGAACCAATTCCTTAATATGTACCTGTTCCCTCTTTTTATTTTTTTTACCAACTGGAGTAAGGATATGTTCTCACTGTCACTAAGCTAGTGGGTGTTAGCTTTAAAGGGGCACTCCTGTGAAAAACAGATTTGTAAGTTACTTCAATTAAAAAATCTTAACTCTTTCAGTGTTTAGCTGCTGTATGCTCCACAGGAAGGTCATTTCTTTTAAAATGTATTTTCTGTCTGACCACAGTGCTCTCTGCTGACACCTCTGTCCATGTCAGTAACTTTCAAGAGCAGGAGCAAATCCCCTTAGCTAACCTATGCTGCTCTTGACAGTTCCTGAGACAGACAGAGGTGTCAGCAGAGAGCACTGTGGTCAGATAGAAAATAAATGTAAAAAGAAAAGAACTTCATGTGGAGCATACATAAGCTGATAAGTACTGGAAGGATTAAAGGGGTATTCCACTGGCCAATGTTCGGAAGTAAATTTTCTGAACACTGTTTTCGCGCTACAGGGGTGATCCACGCCCACTTCCATAGACTTCCATTGAAGGGGCATGGCCATGATGTCAAGAGGGGCATGGCCTACCCCCGCAGCGCGAAAACAGCGTTCGGAACATTTACTTCCAAATGCTGGCCAGTGGGGTACCACTTAAAGATTTTTAAATAGAAGTAATGTACAAATCTGTTTAACGTTCTGGCACCAGTTGATTTAAAAAAATTGTTTCAGCGGAGTACCCCTTCAAAACAGCATTTATTTCCATGTCCCAAACCATGCTCTTTCATAAAAACAAAACATTTCCTAATGACTTATGAGAAGAAGAACCATGGAAAAAAGAAGTGACATGTCAGCTCTTAAGATTCCATGGGTGAAATTTTTGCCTGTGTGTTTGTATCTGCTAATGAGAAGTGACAATAAGTGAATCAAACCCCCTGTGTCAGGAACCTCCTCCAGTAGTGAAGAGAGGAGAAGAAGAAGAGTGAATATATTTCCATTGCAGCCCCATCTCACTTTATGACAGAATGCAGGTAACATAAATGCATCATAATGGTAGGGTCACGCATAGCTTATTCACAGCATATTTCATGCCTCCCAAAATCCGCTACATATTAGGAAAAAGGCTGCATATTCACCCTATGTGTGCCGTAACGTAAGGGCCAGTGCAACAAAGTGACTATGGCCCTGCCTCCAAACCTTACCAAGCAGACAGGGCTTCCTCTGGGTAGCCTGTGTGTCTGTTCATGGTAGTATTTTTCAGCAATGGTTAGTGGAGTTGTCAATATATTCATGCATTTCCAGGAGGTATAAGATACTGATGCAGAATTGTTATTTTATAGGCAATGCAAGTGTTAACCGATAAATACACAAGTCCTGGGGATTTGTGATACTGTAACTCATATGCCATCATGACATTACATCTGAGGTATCAGACATAAATCCATTAATCCAATAAGGGGTTAACTTGTAATAAAACATAGAATACCAGAGAACATCAAGTTAAATAAAGCCACAAAGAAAAATATACTCATAACATAATCTTTAATTAAATTACATTAAAAACATTATATTGTGCTCACATAAAGCAAATAGTGATAGTTGCCAAATGCAATGCAGAGGGTCAACAGCAGGCCCGGACTGGCCATTAGGCACACCGGGCATTTGCCAGGTGGGCCGGGCCATCTGTGGATCGGGACCAGGCACGGACTTCGTGGCCGTCTGGCTGGCATTCAAGCGGCCAGAAAGGGGTCCGACTGCTGTCACGTTTTTTGTTTTATTTAAATTAGTTACTGGAGCTGGGCTCGGCCACCGGAGGCTGGATGCAGCCAGTGAAACATTTACGGCATTGGCTGCTGGTATGTGATGTGCCTGCGCACAGCACATCAATAAACAGCAGCCATTAGGAGAAGACGCTGGCCAGTGACATCGGCCAGCATGTCCCTCCCTCTTCCTGCCCATTGCCACAACAGAAGAGCAGCAGCAGGATCAATTCAGTACTAACAAATTCTGTACCCTCTACTAATGAGGTATTTACTTAAATGGGGTCTGTTAATGTGTATAGGGGCCGTGTATGTGTGTATAGGGGCTGTGTATGTGTATATAGGGCTGTGTATGTGTGTATGAGGGCTGTGTGCATAAAGGGGCTGTGTATGTGTATATAAGGCTGTGTATGGGGGACGTGTATGTGTATATGGGGCCGTGTATATGGGGCCGTGTATATGGGGCCCGTGTATGTGCATATGGGGCCATGTATGTGTATATGGGGCCCTGTATGTGTATGGGGGCAGTGTGTGTGTGTGTGTGTGGGGGGGGGGCTATGTATGTGTGAATTAGGGCTGTGTGTGTGTATGGGGGCTATGTATGTGTGTATGGGGGCTATGTATGTGTGTATGGGGGCTGTGTATGTGTATGGGGGCTGTGTATGTGTATGGGGGGCTGTGTATGTGTGTATGGGGGCTGTGTATGTGTATGGTGGCAGTGTATGTGTGTATGCGGGCTGTGTATGGGGGCTGTGTATGTGAGTATGGGGGCTGTGTATGTGAGTATGGGGGCTGTGTATGTGTGTATGCGGGCTGTGTATGGGAGCTATGTATGTGTATGGGGGCTGTGTATGTGTGTATAGGGGCTGTGTATGTGTGTGCGTGGGGTGTATATGGGGGCTGTGTATATGGGGCCGTATATGTGTATATGGGGCCTTGTATGTGTATATGGGGGCCGTGTATGTGTATATGGGGCTGTGTATGTGCATATGGGGCCGTGTATGTGTATGTGGGGCCCTGTATGTGTATGGGGGCTGTGTGTGTTTGTATGGAGGCTGTGTGTGTATGGGGGCTATGTATGTTTGTATGTATGTGTGTATGGGGGCTATGTATGTGTGTATGGGGGCTTTGTATGTGTGTATGGGGGCTGTGTATGTGTATGGGGGCTGTGTATGTGTATGGGGGCTGTGTATGTGTGTATGCGGGCTGTGTATGGGGGCTGTGTATGTGAGTATGGGGGCTGTGTATGGGGGCTGTGTATGTGTGTGTGTGGGGTGTATATGGGGGCTGTGTAGATGGGGCCGTGTACGTGTATATGGGGCCGTGTATGTGTACATGTGGCCGTGTATGTGTTTATGGGGCCATGTATGTGTGTATAGGGATCGTGTATGTGTAAAGGGGTTTGTGCATGTGTGTTTGTGTATATGGAGCCGTGTATGTGTATATGGGGTGTGTATCTGTATATGGGGGGGGGTGTATGTGTATATGGGGCTGTGTATGTGTGTATGGGGCCGTGTATGTGTATAGGGGTCGTGTATGTGTGTAATGGGATCTGTGTATGTGTATAGGGGCTGTGTATGTCTATATGGGGCAGTGTTTGTGTATATGGGGCCGTTTTTGTGTATATGGGGCTGTGTAACTGTATATGGGACTCTGTATGTGTATCACCTTACGGTCACAGTGTAAATGTACGCCCCACGCCTGCTCTCAAACTATGAGCTCACTTCATAGCCAGTAGTTTAGTAGAGCCAGAACCCGTTTATTGCAAGACATCACCAGCTAGAGTGATGTCCAGCATAAACCCTTGAATCGTCACCCTTGTAAAGTTGATTGCAGTGTCTATAAGTGTAAAAATAGATTGCCGGTTAGCTGAGGGGAGCTGATGAAACCGCGGTATCTTGCTAAGCGAACAGGTGGAGGGTCCATCTGGCTTGTTTGACGATGCTCAAAAAGTGTAGTACCTTAAAGCGTTACTCCGGTGGAAAACTTTTTTTTTTTTAAATCAACTGATGCCAGGAAGTTAAACAGATTTGTAAATTACTTCTATTAAAAAATCTTAATCCTTCCAGTACTTATTAGCGGCTGTATACTACAGAGCAAGTTCTTTTCTTTTTGGATTTCTTTTCTGTCTGACATCAGTGCTCTCTGCTGACTCCTCTGTCCATTTTAGGGAATGTCCAGAGCAGCATATGTTTGCTATGGGTATTTTCTCCTGCTCTAGACAGTTCTTAAAATGGACAGAGGTGTCAGCAGAGAGCACTGTGTTCATGATGTCAGCAGAGAGATCTGTGTTCCAAATAGAATTTCCTCTGTACTATTCAGCAGCTAATAAGCACTGGAAGGATTATAATTTTTTATACTTACTTACGGACGAAGCAGGGCAAAAAGCATTGGAGTGTGAGGTGGGGGAACACCGGAGTTTAGGCTACACTTACCACTTGGTTTGTAATGTTAATTTGTCCATGTATTTGATTATGGGCACATGTGCAATATGGACTGATGAGAACTAGTGATATAGGCACCTTTTTCGCTGCTCTATGCACATATGCACTTTATTAATTATTATTTTTTATCTGTTTACATGTATGGATATGCTGGGTCCAGGTCTGAATCATACAGATTGACCTGAACTACACTTGATTGTATATTTGGGTCCCAACATATACCATTTATGTATATATATGAAAGATCTTTTTTGATTCATACGTGTGACATATATCCTACTTTGTGTTCCTCCACTGCTGCTGTGTTTTTTAATCATGTCTTAGTGTTTCTTTTTTATGGGTGGGTCAATTTTGTCATAAATCATGGTTTTCTAATAAAGATTATCTATTGTTATCATGTTGTTACTTTTTATGTTTATATAAGGCTAGAAATTTTGTATAGGTTTTAGAAATTTGCTTTTTTTGCCTTTTGAGGCTGCTTATTTGATATATTGGTGGTCTTACTTATGTACGTTTCGGCACAATGAAAGAGCCTAGAGGTGGCATCAGTATGAGGAGACCATATAGTGGCTAAATGACACAGCGTGGAGGTGTTGCCAGCATGAGGAGACCATATAGTGGCTGAATGACACAGCCTGGAGTTGGCTGAAGCATGAGAAGAGATCACATAGTGGCTGAATGAGACAGCCTAGAGGTGGCAGGAGCAGCATCAGGAGTCATGAAAGTAGCCCGGGGACAGAGTGGTGCGGTGGGTGGCAATACCACAAGTTCTCCTTGGGGTGACTATGGCCCCCGCTGCACTAAACACCCGCTCTGATGGCACACTACTGGCCGGGCAGGACAGCTTTTCAATGGCAAACTGCTAGTTGAGGCCACATATCAAGTTTGTCTGCCTAAGGTGGGTTGGCATGGGCATGTCAAGGTATGCCCCCACCTGCTGGTTCCGGTCCTGCTCCAGGTCTACCTGCTGCTGATGAGTTGCTTTACTATGCGGGTGAAGAAAGCTACTCACCAGCGACTGTAGACTCAGGCTTCTGCAGATGGAGCTGGTACTGCTCCTGCCACCCCATCCCTTCTCAGCAGCCATGGCAGTGGAAGGTGAGCGCAGGATGCCTCTGTAGTAGGTCATTTGTCCTCCCTCTCAGTGAGTGTAAAAAAGGCCCCTATTTTGTGGCAGTAGCAAGGGTCCAATAAGGTGGAGATGCAAAAGTCATCCCGCTGCCGAATGGTGACAATTCAGCTATCACTACGCAAGCAGGTGAGTATGCATCGTGCCATTTGTGCAAGTGACTCGGAGGGACTCCTGGCCTCCATTTCCACTGCATACTGCCACGGTGTGTCTGGGTCCTCTGTCTCATAACCTTCTAGCTCCTCTGGCTGCTCCTGCTCCTCCTTTCCTGTCATATTACTAGAAAAAATGCCCGTTTGGCGAAACCTAAACTGTGCTCCACTGTGCCCCTCCCCCTCCTCCTCCTACAGTTCAGCCCCCACAGGGCTCATGAGGCCGTGAGGTCCAGTGACCAGCCATCGTTTCTAACACGTGTTGTAAGAAATGAAGCAGTGGAATGACATTGTTCATCACATAATCCTTACTAATAATGTGGCTTCCTCAAAGGGCCTGAGCAAATGGCAGGTGTCACGTATGAGCTGCCACTGGTTCACATTGAAGTTACACAGGGGATTACCCCTATCCGCTTGGATCATCAAGAAATCGGTGATGGCTTTTCTCTTTTCGTACAGCTGGTGCAACATATGGAGGGTGGAATACCAACGTGTGGCATTGTCACATATCAGACCATGTTGTGGGATACCTTTCTGACGCTGCAGCTCAAGGAGGGTGTTCTTTGCGATGTACGAGTGGCTGAAGTGTATGCAAAGTTTCCTTCCCATTGTTAGGATGTCTTGCAAATGGGGGGGAACACTTCAGGAACTGCTTCACAACCAGATTGAACACGGGTGCTATTCAGGGTGCATGGCTCAGCCTTCCGAGTCGCAGCGCATGCAAGATATTCCTCCCGCTGTCAGTCACCATGGTTCCCATTTCCAGTTTTTGTGGAGTAAGCCATGCTCCGATTTCTTTACAAATGACTTTTACCAGTTCCTCCCCTGTGTGACTCTTTTCGCCAAGGCAAACCAAGTGAAGAACAGCGTGACATCGCCGTGCCCTGCACAGATGGTATGCTGATGGAACACTGAGACTTGTCTGGGCAGTGGAGGCTGAGGACACGGTGAAGGATGAGGAGGCAGAGTCACACACTGTCACAGGACCAATTGGCTGAGAGCATGGAGGAGGAAGGGACGTGACCTGTCCAAGTTGGGGTTGTGGTTGTGCAGGAACCACATTCACCCAGTGAGCCGTAAAGTACATGTATTGTCCCTGACCGTAGATACAGCTCCAGACATCGGCGTTGCCATGAGTTGGCGTTGCCGTACACACCAACAGGCTCAGGGACTGGACCACCTTCTCTTTCACAAAATTGTGCAGGGCTGGTACTGCCTTCTTTGCAAAGAAATGATGGCTTGGCACTCTCCACCTCTGCTCGGCACAATCCATCAGTTCTCTGAAAGGTGCAGAGTCCACCACTTGAAAAGGGAGGGACTGCAGCACCAGCAACTAAGACAGGAGCACATTCAGCTTCTGCGCCGTTGGATGAGTGGGTGTATACTGTTGTCTCTTGGACATGGCTTTGCTGATGGATTATTGGTGGAAAAGCTGACTAAAAGTAGGAGGAGCAGGAGCATCTGGAGCGACAGAAGGAGGGTATGACACACAGCTCCTTTCAGCTGAGGTGGTGGAGACTTGGCGGGCTGAAAGAGGGAGCTGCTGGCCACTGGGTGATGCAGCAGGATGGACCACTACATCGCAGCCACGGTTCTCCCAGCCTGTTTTTTAGTGGTGAAGCATATGTGGTGCCAACATTGGTACCCTGGCCACGCTTCACCTTCTGCTGACATATCTTGCATGTGGCTATGTGAACCTCCCCCGGATACTTGATGAAAAACTGCCACACCGCTGAGTAGCTGATGTTCCCACCAACAGTCCGCACTAATTGACTGCTACTGCCTCCGTCTCCAGGAACCCCTGTTGCAATACCTCACAGGATGGTAGGCTGCCGCGAAGCAAGTGGCCTCCCCTCGGGCACGTTTGGCTCCAGAATTTCCACTTCTGCCACCACGCTGACTGCCAACCATGCTATCGCCTTGCTGGCTCAGCTCCTGCCTCAAGAGCAACCTGCAACCTTCTTCTCCTGATGATGATGAAGCCCCTTCTGCACCCGGCTCCCAATTGCAATCGGCTTTATCATCATCAACAAGTGTCTGCACGTCACTAATGTCCTCCTCAGGTTCCTCAACAGTGTCTGCTTCAGGACCCTGAACCCTGGCAACACTGCCTCCCACGTCACTCTCCTCATCACTACTTGCCCACCTAGCAGAGGAAGCAGCAGATGTCTCCTCCACTTCTTGGCTGGGCAGTAGCTGCTGACTGTCCTCTATTAGATTGTCCTCAGTGAATAGTGGAGCTGTACCCACAGCATAAGATACTTCTGTAGGGCACGGAACAACATAGGACAGAGGCAATGGGAGGACAGGGACTGCTCCTGGGCCATGCCAACTGGGGGTTGTGTCTGTGGAACCCACCAACTGCTGACTGGGGGTGTCAGATGTCACTTGTGATGAAGTGGATGACCGTGTTAACCAATCGATGACAGCAGATGGGTTGCTGGTTGAGACACGACCGCTAGCTGAGACCAGGAGCTCAGGCCTCTCTCTGAGACTCCTGCTGCCACTCGCCCCTAGTCTGCTGTGACCTCTGCCTGAAGGCTTTAGGCCTCAGCCACTCCTCTTTGCATGTCCTGGAACTTCTCTGCCTGACATACTTAGTGCGTATATGAGGGGAGTACAATACACTACACTACGATTAATACAGTATTTGTCTAGAACAGCATCAGGTGTGCACTTTTGGCTGTCCTTTCAGAGTATCTAGCCCCTTGACAGATTAACAGGAACATAATAGTACACAACTTAGATGTACATATGCGGTATGCACTTATGAGGGCAGAAAAAGGCGCTACAGTACACTTAAAAACTGCCGGTGATTACTTTTGACTGTCCTTTCTGTTTCAATAATTTTTATTGAACAAATTTTTTCAATTTTTCTTAACAAACAATCAAACAAATACAAAATAAATTATAATGTATAGTGTCTCACACTAAGCAGTCAAGTACATTAAAGTGAACATGTAACAAACATGTAAGAGGATTCTGTACATTCAGCCACTGGTAATAAACAGCAAAATGTCCTAGAAAAAGGTTTATGTCCTAAACATAAGAAATTAGAGCATTGCCTCCTAATATATCCAATATATATAATTGGATAAAGGTGAACGGTCAGAATAAAAGTAATGTAAACCGATAGATGTGAATAATGAATAATAATGAGTGTTAATATAATAGTGTCGCCCATGAAAAATATAAGCATGTCGGTGAGGGGAGGGAAGGGAATTGGAAGGGGGGAGGGAGGGGGGGGGGGAGGGAATTGGAAGGGGGGGAGGGAGTCAAAGGAGGGGGAGCGGAACTGCAAAGAAAATTATGAATTGTCAGAGAACGCCTTATAGTGAGGTGACGACAACCATCTATCCCACCTCTTCAGGAACCTAGGGAATGTACCATTACCCAGGGCTATGATTTTTTCGTACATACAGGTAGTGTTCAATTTATTTATCACCTCTGTCAATGATGGTACCACTGTAGATTTCCATACTTTTGTTATATAAACTTTAGCAATGACACAAATAAGACACATCAAATCTTTTATTTCTGAAGGGATGTTATGCATGTGGAGAAATAATAGGGCTATCTGGGGTGTCCATACAAGTTTTGTCTGCAGAATCTCTTCAATTAAATTGCGACATGCTGCCCAGAAGGGAACAATTAAGGGACATTCCCATAGTATATGTATCAGCGATCCCCTTACCCCACAACCCCTCCAACACATAGGGGAAGACCCAGGGTATATATATGCCAGCCGTTCTGGAGTGTAGTACCATTGCAATGTGGATTTTGTTATGGACTAAACATGTGAGACACACTGAAGGGCTCTACTTGCTACCTTGAAGGCCTGCCTCCATTCTTGGTCTGTAGCAGAGACATTTAAGGATCTCTCCCACGTACGGAAGGGGTGTGATTTGTGGAAGGAGGTAGATTGAGTAAAAGTGGAGTATATTAATTTTAATCCCTTTAAATTACTGTGTAGAAAAGCTGGAGTTGCCGTATGAGAGTGAGTGTCTGAGGGGGAAATTGTGTTAAGAAAATGTCTGATTTGTGCAGTGAGTACTTCCTCTGGAGGTCCTGGAAGGTTAACAACCTGCCGGTTTCATAAAGATATTTGACATGTGTAATTGCCTCGTGTTATCCAGTTAGATAAATCAATCTGCGAAATTGAGGATTCTACAAAAGTGAGAGGGAGAGATGTGCAAACAGCGACAGTATCAGTATTTGTAGAGGATAGATATTTCAGCCAAGTGTTATACGAGGCTTTAACAATAGGATTAGAGATGGGAAGTGGGGCTATGTTTTTCCAAAATGGGCGCATCATCACATCAGTGATACGGTATGGGAGGGTATTTGTATGCTCTATATGTACCCATGGTATTTCTAAATTTTCCCTCCACCATCCCCTCAGTGAGCCCACCAAGGTCGCAATGTAGTAGCCGTGTATATTTGGTACGCCCAAGCCTCCGGCATCTCTTGACTTTGTCAGTATTTTGGCTGCCAGTCGCGGTTTCTTCCCCGCCCATGCAAACTCTGAGATGATTGCTTGTGCTGTGGTGAAAAAAGAAATTAGGACATGTATGGGCTCAGTTCTAAACAGGTATAAAAACCTTGGCAATAAAAACATTTTAAATGTGGCCACCCGTCCCACCCAGGAAATCTCAAACTTGGCCAATCTATGGGCCTCCTCTGCAATCGTTTTCAGAAATGGTTCATAATTCATTTGATACAGTGTTTTATGGGGAAAAGCCAGCTTAATACCCAGATAGGTGATGGCCGTTGTATGCCAGTCGAAAGGGTGATGTTGCTTAAGACATTGTATGATGTGGTCTTTTAGAAATAACAGCATAGCTTGGGTCTTAGAGGCATTCAAATGGTAATAAGATAAGTCCCCAAATTTATGGATGGTGTCTAGTGCAGCTGGAGTGGAAAGGGAGGGTTTTGTAAGGGTCAGGATGATGTCATCCGCATATAGGGATATGAGATGTTGTTTATCTCCTATTTGGACACCAGATATCTGTGGGTTATTTCTGAGTGCATATGCAAGTGGTTCCAGGCATAGGATAAAAATGAGGGGGAAAGGGGGCACCCCTGCCTCGTGGCATCACTTATGTTCAAAGGGACGGACAGGGCTCCGTTTGTAAACACCCTAGAAGAGGGGCAGGTGTATAGGGACGTAATTGCCCGCAGAATCGGGCCAGCAAAGCCCAAATAATGTAGCACCGAGAAGGCATACGACCAGCATAGCCGGTCGAACGCCTTCTCAGCATCAAGGGTGAGGACCAGTTTAGGGATGTGTTCCCTCTCAATGTGATGAAAGACGTTAAGTAGGCGTCTTGTGTTGTCCGAGGCCTGTCGGCCAGGTACAAAACCTGATTGGTCCACATGCACCAATGTTGGTAAGATCGGGTAGCTATTATCTTAGCAAAGATCTTTAGGTCCTGGTTAAGCAATGAGATTGGCTGGTAATTTTGGGCTTGGTCTGGGGACTTCCCTGGCTTGGGGAGTGTTACTATGAGAGCTTGTAGATTTTCAGCTGGAAATTTACCTTGTGTCATGGCAGCCTGACAAAATCCTGTAAGGAAAGGGGAGAGGGTGTCACTAAATGTTTTATAATATAAGTTAATGAATCCGTCTGGTCCTGGTGCTTTTTGGGAGGGAAGGGATTTTACTGTTTTAACCACCTCAGCCACTGTAATAGGTCCATTGAGGGTTTTCAATTGGACAGGAGTATATTTGGGGAGGTGTAAGCCCGAGAGGAAGGTTTGTATAGAATCATCTAAGGACAGAGTTGAAGGGACAGAGTCTTGTAGGTTATATAGAGATTCATAAAATGCCTGGAAACAGTTTGCTATTCCCTCTGGAGTATATTCTATATTACCTGAGATGGGATGTTTAAGTTGTGCTATGCGGGAACGCTCGTGTCTACTTTTAAGGCGTGAAGCTAGTAGTTTGCCTGCTTTGTCGTTTTGCGAATAGTATCTAGCTTTTGTTCGCCTAAGATTTTTTTCATAGTAAAACAATAGTAAACTTCTAAGTTCCTGTCTGAGGGTTAAAAGTTGTGCAGCTAGGTCGGAGGTAGATTTATTTAAGTCCTCTAGGTTTTTCAGGTTATCTAATATGTCAGATATTCGTGCGTCTCTTTTTTTTTTTACAGATAGAGCCATATTTAATGAAGAACCCCCTTATGTAAGCCTTATGACAATTCCACAAAGTGAAGGCATCCACCCCAGGAATCGCATTAGTGACAAAAAAATCTGTGAGATTATGTTGTAGATGTTGAACATGTTCCGGGTGAGACATTAAAAAAGGGCTAGCTCTCCACAAATAGGTGGGGGAAAAAGTAGACTTTTCATGTAATGATAAGGAGATTGCAGCATGATCTGACCAAGAAATAACTTCAATGGTAGAATCTGCTAGGTTGGAAATTAAGGCCCGGTCCACTAGGAACATGACCAGACGGGAGTATGTATTATGCGTCAGTGTGGTGTGTGAGTGTGGTGTGTGTAATCTTTATTCAGTGGATGCTGTACCCTCCAAGCGTCGTACAATTCCTCCGATCGAATCAGGGAGGCTAGGGAAGCTGGGGAAAGGTGTGAAGTGGAGGTAGAATTTATGTGAGGGTCAACTACTAAATTAAAATCTCCACAGATTTTGTATGGACCCTGTTTAATTCGCTTAACAGCTCTAAAGACACTGTGCAAAAAACGATGTTGACCTAAGTTTGGCGCATATAAAGAAATCAATGTATAGGATACATTATTAATAGTGCAGGCTAAAACTATAAACCGCCCATTGGAGTCACATATAGAGTCAGTCACAGAAAAGGCGACAGTATTTCTAACCGCGACCATCACACCCCTGGATTTAGTTTTGTAATGGGAATGGAAGATTTGTGAAAACAGTGGATGTTTTAGTCTGAAAGCATCTTTGCTCAATAGATGCGTCTCCTGGGCGCATATAACATCTGCCCCTAAGGACACAGCTTCTTTCCAGAGGAAAGCTCTTTTATGTGGACTATTTAAACCGTTCACATTTTTACTTAACAACTTAATGACTATAGAATAAGAGAAAAAGCAAGATAATTAAGGGTGAGTACAGGTGAGGGATTGACCACAAGCGCGTGACAAGGGTCATATGAGTGTGGGCACTGCAATACGGACAAGCAGTAAGTATGACCTCTTACAAAACAACAAAACAATACAAACAATGCAAACCAGTAAACCATAAGTATGAAAAAGGATATGGCAGGTGAAGGCCAAAGCCTATATTCCTGAGTGGGGGAAATGTCTATGCCGAGGCTGGACCAAACTTCACGGCCGAGCAGCCCTAAATATGGTAAAGAGCATCATATTCTAGAGTCAATGTACTGTGGACCATTCGTCTTGAACTTTGTGGATCGGAGACTTAGATTAGCCTTTGCTCGGATTCAGGGAAATGTTCCAGCGATGCAGGAGATCTTCTCCTTCTTCCAATGAGTGGATCACAAAAGTCGCATAATCATGTCTGATCATGAGGCGCACAGGAAACCCCCATCGGTATTGGATCTTTGATGAGCGGAGAGCAGACGTAATTGGTTGGAGTGCACGACGTAGTTGGAGAGTAGCCGCTGATAAGTCTGCATAGATCGCAACATGATGATAGGGTGTCGGTAGTCCGCCATTGAGGTGTGAAAAGTTCATCAGCTTCTCTTTAACAGAAAGGATGTCTCGGGGCACCGATTCATCCAGATGTCTTGGCCGGGGTACTCTGTGCGCTCTATCTATTTCCAATTCTTGAGAAGAGCAGGATGGGAGTGATACTTGGATGAGAGAACGGACATAGGCAGGTATATCAGCCGGCGCAACTGATTCAGGCACCCCACGCAATTTTACATTGTTGCGCCGACTGTGGTCCTTCAGGTCAGCAACCTTAGCTTTCAAAGCTGCTATGTCATCTGCTGCAGAGTTGTGAGAGTCAATGACTTCATTGTGAGAGGTAGCAAAGTCCCCGAATGTATGCTCAAGATGATCAACTCTAGCCCCCAGGTCTTCCACTGTGGCATGGATAGGGTTAATCACTGCCAGAAAATCTCTCCAGAAAAACTTTTGCAGAGTAAGGAGCATATGTTTGATTTGAGTGTCAGTTACAGCCTTATCACAGACTGATATGCCTAGTAAATCATCCTCTTCTGCTGGAGGAAAGTCTGTGCTGTGTTTGGCTGCTGTGCAGGGTAGTTAGCAGCTCGCTGTGTTATCTCAGGGCTCTGTGCTGATAACCCCATCGGCCCAGGCAGGGAGGGGGAGGGGGAAGCAGCATGTGAGGACAGTACCTGTGATCTCCGTTCCATAGATGAAGCAGGGGATGCTGGTGCAGACACTGGAGAATTTATGGCAGGTAGGTGTTCCTCTCTGTGTATCTCAGGGTCTGAAGTGGTGCATCTGTGCATTGCAGGAGAGGTGTTTGTTAGCTGTGATGGCTGGAGCTCTGGGTCCTGCAGGTTGCCGGCACCATCTTGAGATGCAGGCCTCTGCTTAGTGAAATAGAATTTTGCTAGTGATCCTTGCCTGGAAACTTTCTTTCTCCTGACAGGCATGTTGACAACTGTGTCCCACCTCTGTGGGTGCTGTTTCAGCTCTAGAAGTCGCTTTGTAGTTGCTCTTAGGACTATAAAATGCAGAGCTCAGCTAAAACGTGACCATTCAGTCCAGCAGCCAGGCCACGCTTCCTTTTGACTGTCCTTTCACATTATGTTAGCCCTTGACAGATTAACAGGTACAAAATAGTACACTACTTAGATGTACGTATGCGGTATGCACTTGTGAGGACAGAAAAATGTGCTACAGTACCCTTAAAAAATAATGTATTTTTGTAAAACACCAGCAGTACACAACAGGGCTGCAGCCAAAAAAAGTGTACTAAACACAAAATTGCACCCGGTCAAAGACTATTAGGAATGGACTGCTGTGTATTATACCTTCTACAGACTAGTATAACCAGCAGATGATTTTTGGTTGAACAAAGACACTGAATTGAGCTGAAAAATGATTCCTGCCTCCTCTGCTAAGGTTTATGAAGTTGAGGCAGCTTGTTGAAATGTATGAGGCAAGACACAGCTATATGCCTGCAGCTGCAGCAAAAATCCTTTTCAGTGAAAAAAAACAATGCTCTCCGTCCACGAGAACGCTGATATGACTAGGAGGACGTTAAAGAAGTTATCCACCATAAGGGGATTTTGCTCAGATTTGAGGAAACACGTACACGGTATATACATTGTATATACACAATTTTCATATAAGGTGATTTTGGTACGTACCTGGCAGACAGTAATGGACATTCTGAGGAAGGATCTGCGCTTGTCTTGGGGCTAAATGGCTATGTTGTGAGATTACCATAACACTGTTGCTAGCTTTTTGTGAACTGGTATTTCCTGTTTGACTTTTCTTTTTTTTTTTTACTACAAATCCCACAATTCCATTTTCCTCTCTCCCACATATCAGCCACCCTACCCATTGAAACATAAATGAGCTGCATCCATTTAAAAGACCTGTGGATTTCAATCAGGGTGCCTACAGCTGTTGCATTAGTTGCAGATTGATCCCTCCACCCATTGAAGCAGACAGGCTCCCTGTCATCAGCTGATTAGTGAGTCAGGTCTCGGCCGCATTGCAACCTGGGAATGACAACAGTCATTTTGTATGCTGGTAAAAATAAATATTGGAGTGAAAATCACAGAAGAATTGTGAGAAAACCATCACACACAGGTACATACACTATACTATGAACTACACTAACTTTACAGCCCCTGTAGCATAGTCAAATAAAAAAAATCCTGGAATATCCCTTTAAACGCAGCTGGACTGCACTATCCTCTGCTGTAACACACACACTCTGTGTTCTATGATCCTTCTGCAGTGTATTGTAATGAAGTGACTGGCCGCAAGATGACTGCTGATTATATAGGGCTGTGGCATTACAGGGGTCACTGGCTGCTGATAGGCTGCATCCTGCAAGTGATTCAGGGTCATCCCACCTACTTCCCTTCCCGCCTTGTCTTCCCGCCTTCCCAGCGTTCCTTGCCCCATGTACTGACATGTGGATCCATTTTAGATGCCCTGGAGCCTGCACCACAGTAAATGGAGTTTAAAGCTTACCTGTCATAGTTCCAAAAAAAAAATTAAAAAGTGATATGTTACTCAGTACCTAATCCTGATCGTGTTCATATATGTTTTATGTCTCTAGGATCTTTATGTCCAAAGATAAAAGCATTTATCAGCTGCTCAGTTACTTTTTCATTGTGCTGGCTGGAGGGAGCGTGTTGTGGTAGCTTGGGGGCTTAGGGTGTAGGTGGTGTAGCTGTGCAGTGATGAAAGGGTGCTTGATTAACCCTTAACTGTCGTGACGCCAGGGTGTGGGTTCTTCCTCTATAGATACAAATCCTACCGCCACCCGTCCCTGGAACAATAGGGAGGAATAAAGGATTGTCCACAAACTGTAGAAAACTTTGCTGCAGCTTTTATACAGGTTGACAATGGCAAACAGTCTACACAGAAGAGCAGTCTGTAAGTTTCTCATAGTTGGTTGGGACCTTGTAGTATATAAGCTCTGAGTCTGGAATTACGCTGTTCCGCTGGATTTAGGGGAATTGTTTAGGTCCAGCAGTCACGCAGGATTAACGGGATTTAGATTTGGTAGACTCACATTTAGCAAGTTGCAGCAGTGGTAGGCTTCAGGCCTAGTCCTGTCTTTAGATTTGTGCTGAGCTCCGCTCGCTGTCATATCCTGGGGAAAAGAGAGCGAGAGATTGGTTACAGTGCCCCTATATGAAGAGGGACAGGCTTAGAGCTTATTGGTTCCCACCAGCTGTCAGTCCTTTCACAAAGCATTATGGTACATCATGTGACCACATCACGTGCCCTGGAAGTTCCTTAAGCTTAACTTAACCTTAGACTTAGTAGTCATGTGACCTAAGATCCTGGAAGTACTATATATATAATAAATATATACACTTTATACACATCAAACATAATAAAATGAAAGAAGGAAGAGGTGAAAAGGGGTTATCCCTCCAGGAGGATCCTACCGGTACATAGGAACTCTGACTTTGGGGACTTAGCACACAAGGTACGGTACAAGGTACTGACACCACAGTGTCAGTCTGTCTCACTCACTGTGATTACTCATCTGCTCTGAGTCTCCGAGCCTGAGCTGTGAGCCAATCACCACACTCTACTCTGTAACCCTTTCCTCTCTTATCAAGAAGAAGAAAAGTCCAGTGCAGCTATTCCAGCAGATATGCGGTTTATTCAGTGCAAGCAGGACACAAGACAATCGTGGAGGTGACGCGTTTCGGCCGGTGGCACCTGGCCTTACTCATACTGGCCTTACTCATACTGTGAGAAAGGATTCATTTTCTAGAAAAATTTCAGGGGTGCCAAAATTTACGGCCGTGACTGTATTCATCCATTACTCTTGGCAGGTTCTTTTTGTGACATTCATGTACATATATGTTTTTACTTTACTTTGAATATGGATTCACTTTTTCTTCTTTCTGAAAATTGGTTTTATTTAATAACTTAGCTATAACAAGGGAATTGAAATGTAAATTGAAATGTAAATTTTAAGGATGCTTTTTCATTCAATGTATTAGTTCCTTAGATGTGCTCAAAAACCAACTGAGTCATATAAAAATAGAGCAACTTATGAGACATTGTTTTAATAAAATAAAGGATGAGACATGTATACTAGTTAAATCTTGTCGTGTGGACACTTTCATGTGGGCTTAAGACTTTGTATCCTGGTGATAATTATTCATAAGATCCAGACTTTATAATGATTTTATTATCTCTTTCATTCATTTCTGCAAAAAACAGAAGAAACTACTCAATATTGTGAAACTTTTCCAAAAGACCACCTCTTTGTGAAGAGCACAAAGAGAAGACCTCACATTTTTCAGTTCTCCATTCATTAAGCATAGTGGACATTTTTTCTAGAAGACCAACCCCATAGAATGCTATGTTTCAACTACATTTTGGTCAGTTGTCTGAAGATTGTATTCACAATTTATTTTATGGCAATATATCAGTGTGTGAGTTGTATTATACATTTCCATCTCTTAGTATCAGGTTATAAGTTTGTATTATTAGGAACCAAGAATGACATGACTATAGGTTTTGCAGTCCGCTCAGTTTATTGAAGGCAGCATAGACAAGCAGATAGGAATTCAATGCATCATATGAATAAATGCAAAACTTTTATATTGAAATATAATTTACTATGTTTGTTCCTTTAAGCACAGTGACAAAGCATACATTAATATATTAGGTATCATGACATCCAGTGGGTATTGGTGTTTGGTCTGTAGTCTACCATTTCACTTCAGCAATGGTGGCTGTGGCCAGATTGGTGTTTGCTGGAGACATGGCTGCTGGATACATGTCCCCCTTTATGGTGGTGATGAGAATGGTGATGTCCACCCTGGTGGCCTCCTGAATGGTGTTTGCCTCCAGTGCTTGAATGTAGAACAGCTGTAAAGGAGTGGAGAATAATTTGTTTATAGATAATATATACATCTATTTTTATACAGTAGTTTAAAGAGTACCTATCATCAAACTAAACTTTTAATATATTGTTCCTTTTTTAACCTTTATGTGTTTTTAATGTGGTTGAAAAAACGGCCACTAGGTGGCTCTGTTCTGTTCCCTGCCACAAGTCAAACAGTAAGTTGGTCTCCTCCCAGCCTGGAGGGGACCAAACTCAGGAAGTGTGGGGGGGCATGGTGAGGCACAGCTCTCGCAGGCTTCAGCGATATTGCTCCTGCTAGCGCCAACTTTCTCCTCACACAATATGAGAAAGGGGAAAGGTATGATACACAACTTTTTAAAGCTAGGAGGTTGTTAGGGGTAGTTAGGGAATATAATCTGAATTAGTTTAGAAAATATGGTTTGATGACAGGTACTCCTTAAATGAAATTATAATTATAGATATCAATCCAGGACTTGGTAGATACATGTGACCGCCTTCTCCTTTTTGGTCACATAAATCTGCCATGTCAGATAGGAGAGGATTGGCAAATAGTACCATGTGTAGGTGCTGAAGGGTAGTGTGTGGTTATCACTGTCAAATTCATGCATGTGTGGCCAAAGTATCTCCCCCTTGTGAAGTGTAAAGAGTGAAGCAGTAGAACCCCATTTACCATATTAGTAGATGCCCCAGAGGTGGAATGCCCAAAATGTGGCCCATAAACAACAAAAGGTTACACAACTTTATTCTATATACTATCAATGTTTTCTTAATGCATACCATCTATAAATATGGCAGACCTACTGATTATACTTACATATATTCACAGAGCTGTTACCTCCCATCCTGAAATAAAACACAACAATTGTTATATTTGTGTTGTATAACTGTGATTTTTGTGTTAAAGTTTTACTGTCTTTACTGGTTTTTTTATGCTTAATGTGATACACAAACATTTATTTTGTTATTTTAATATTTTGACAACTTATGCCTATATCAGATGGCCTAGTGACCAATAGTGATAGTTATTTCTCTATAAGGGCTTATTCACCTGCATTCCTCTCCCTCCAGCATCTTCTTATAGGTGGCAATCTCAATATCCAGAGCCAGTTTGACATTCATCAGCTCCTGGTATTCCCTCATCTGGCGGGCCATGTCCTGCTTGGCCCTCTGTAGAGAAGCTTCTAGTTCAGCCAATTTACTCTTGGCATCTCGGACAGCAGCTTCTCCACGTTCCTCAGCTTCATTGATGGCATTTTCCAGTGCAGCACGCTTTTAATACATTAGGGATTACTATTGCTTCATGCAATCTTAGATAAGAAGTTTGTCATTGGTTGAACTTTATTATGCTCACCTGGGATTTAGCACACTCGATTTCTCCTTTAAGTCTCTGGACTGTTTGGTTGAGTCTAGAGATCTCATCTCTGCTGTTTTGCAGATCACTTCCATTTCTTCCGGCTGCCATACGCAGCTCATCAAACTACAGGTCCAATAGTCAGAAATGAGCAAATACTGTTCATAAAGACAGATATGTGTTAAATGCCCATGGTTTACACTTACCCTTGACTGGTACATGGCCTCAGCCTCAGCTCTGCTTCTGTTTGCAATGTCTTCATACTGAGCTCTGACCTCAGAGATGATACTGTCCAGGTCCAGGTCTCGGCTGTTGTCCATAGACACAACTACTGAAGTGTCTGAGATTTGAGCCTGCAGCTGACCGATCTCCTGTTAAGATATTAATAAATTATTGTATGCCGGAATTTATAGTATTTAGTATGTAATAAAAAGAATCACATATTGTGTTATTACAGCATCATATAGAGTCCTTAGGAAGTTGATCTCATCTGTGAGGGAGTCGACCTTGGCTTGAAGTTCGGCTTTATTCATGAAGGCAGCATCAACATCCTAAAGAAAATTCACAATTAATGCAATGATATATTAACTTAACACATGATATTGTATAAATATTTTTATGATATATTAAGATAAAGTAGTTTTAGCTTATAATAGTTGCTATACAATTTTATACTTACTCTCTTTATACTAACAAATTCATTCTCCGCTGTTGTGCGCCTGTTCAACTCTTCTTCATAGCTATGAGAAATGTGTTATTGGTTAATGTCTGACTTTGTTTTAGTTCTTTTTTTTTTTTACCTCTACTAGCTCTGAAGTGATGTTATATTTAACTATACATGCAGTAACAAGGGTGCAGCTTGGCTCTGAGAGAGGCCAAAGGCTTCTCCATCACATAAGAAGACACCAGTATCATAAACGTACAAAATGGGGGTCCTTTTACAGTTTTCTTAAAACATCTATTTTATATTGTCTATACCACACACAGCCTTGTGCCTTTCTACTACTACCTTTTAGGCCCAGATGTAACACTTTATAGGACAGAATATGATCATTCATAAATTAAAGTATTCACAATGAATGTGAATTAAAGGAGTAGTCCAGTGGTGATTCAGTGGTCCTAAGGATAGGGGATAAGTTGCAGATCGCAGGGGGTCCGACCGCTGGGGCCCCCTGCGATCTCCTGTACGGAGCCCCGACAGCCCGCGGGAAGGGGGCGTGTCGACCTCCGCACGAGGCGGCGGCCGACACGCCCCCTCAATACAACTCTATGGCAGAGCCAAAGCGCTGCCTTCGGCAATCTCCGGCTCTGCCATAGAGATGTATTGAGGGGGCGTGTCGGACACCGCCTCGTGCGGGGGTCGACACCCGCTATCTCGGCGGAGAGCCGGGGCCCCGTACAGAGAGATCGCAGGGGGCCCCAGCGGTCAGACCCCCCGCGATCTCAAACTTATCCCCTATCCTTAGGATAGGGGATACGTTTTTCACCACTGGACTACCCCTTTAAAGTAAGAAAAATCTAGGAAAAAAGGGCAGCTATGATGTATTTTACCAAATGGATTCAACAGGTTCCGGTTCATACTTTGGAAGTTGTGACCAGAATTCCACCACCAAAATAATGGTCTTGTCTATTCTTTAGACAAAATCTGCTTCACAGACATTGTCATAGTCAGTGTGCACTGTCCGTACTCGGAATTTCTGGCCAGAAATTCCATAGTGTAAACCCAGCCTAATAACACTTATTGTGAGAAGGAATAAAGCTTCAGAAATTAGGCAAACCTTCTTCTAAGGTCTTCAGCGGTTCTTTCCATGTTGTTTCTCTCTGAATCTAGACGACCCCTCTCACATTCCAGGTTCTCAAGTTGTCTCCTGAGGTTACTGATAAAAGCCTCAAACAATGGTTCAATCTGACACCGGGCTGTTTTCTGTTCTTGTAGAAGATCCCACTTGGTCTCCAGCATCTTATTCTGCTGTTCCAGAAATCTCACCTGAAAGAAAATCAAGAAAATAGTAAAAAAAAAAATTGTTATTATGTTAGATATTTTAGATAAATCCAATACAGTTGATCCAAACTAAATATTAATAAACATCTCCAAAGAACAAAGAAATGGAGCACTCACCTCCAATTTGCAGACACAGAAGCAACTTTTATTGAGACTCACATTTGACAGGACACATCACGACATCAGGACATATTAATAAATACTTTACCAATAGTGCACCTTTTTAGTTATTTTTTTTCTTTTAGTAAAATGCCTTAACCTTGTGGACCTGTGACTATAACATATCCCTACTACTTGCATTTATCTTTCCTTCAGTGTAAACTGTAGGTTTCCTTACTAAAGCCCCAAAGGGATAAAATCAATGAGAAAAAAAATGAGTCTTGTTTGCCATCTGGATTTGGAAAAACTACAGTACAGTATGCCTACTGCCCTTTTCTTTCAACTTTGACCTGAGTTTATGTAGCAGCGCAGAAAAATACAGGAAATAAGTGTATTTACCTTCTTAGAAAAATAGTTAATTCTGGTGGTATCAACCCAATATAGCGGCTCCTCTAAACGGGGTACTCCACCTCTAGACATCTAATCCCCTATCCAAAGGATGTCTGATCATGGAGGTCCGGTCACTGGGACCCCTGCAATCACCGTATATGCACCAGGCATTCTGGGGCATGACATGATGTCATGACCACAGCCACCCTACCCCACACGGTACACGGTGATGGTGGGGGTCCCAGCAGCTGGACCCCTGCGATCAGACATCTTATCATCTTATCCCTATCCTTTAGATAGGGGATAAGATGTCTAGGGGCAGAGTACCTCTTTAATGAAAGGTACACCAGTGTACAGTTATGTTTAGCCATTGATTACTTAAAGACTTTTTTTTTTAGTTTTTGTATTTTTAGTTTTTTTAGATTTTTGTATTTTTTTTTTATCTTACCTTGTCAATAAATGAAGCAAACTTATTGTTGAGACCTTTAATTTGGTTTTTCTCTTCATTTCTCACTCTTTGGATGTTGGTGTCTATCTCTAAGTTAAGAGGAGCCAGAAGGCCTTCATTTATAGTCACAGGAGTGATACCTCCACATCCAGACTGTCCTCCAAATCCACCACCAATTACTCCAGATCCATGTCCACTTTTATGAAAACTTCCGAATGAAATCTTATGGCCTTTGGATCCAATGCTATGGGCGCTTGTGCTGCTAAAGCAATGTTGTTTCTTGTGTCCATGTCCTGTGTGCTTAGAAGAATGGGATAAGATGCTGTGCGAGCTGGAGTGTTTAGGTAAAGCAACAGAACAGGAGCTGAAGTGCTTGTGTCCAGAAGAAGCGAGGATGGAGTGATGAGACATGATGGATCTTCTCACAATATAAATTGGAAGTGGATGTGAAATCCTCAGAAGTTTCCACTGACTGCTTCTTCTACATCTGTTACCTTGTGCTTTTATACTCAAACTGGGTGTTACCAATCTCTATACACTCAGTTACAATTGTAGCATCATCTGCTTTTATAGAAATCATATAAGCTACAAGCCTGTATTATCAAAACTCAAGTCACATTTTAATATATAATGATGAAAGGAATTGTCTCATAGCAAGCTAGCTATTTACTTTATTAACAATGGAAATGTTTTATTGATGTCTATCATTTATTCGCGGCATTGATACAACATTTTTATGAAATAATACAACAAGCAGTTAATATATAAGAAAAGACAATGTAAAATGTGGTCTAATTCTCAAATGGTTATTATGAATGATCAAAATGACAACTGTGCAATGTACTTTCCACTTTTTGTTGTGTTGAATCCCAATGCTTTCAACAGAATTGCTATGTTGCGTTCAATCTCTATGCTTTTTACTGTGTAGTAATGTTAAATAGAAATACTATGTTTGATTAAACCCAAAAAGTACATGTATCTGACACATTGGCTTCTACATACAATTTCAACTGTTTTAATGGCATAGTTATGTAAAACCAAGGTAGAAATACTATGGTTTGTTAAACCAAACAATATATGTAACTGAGCCTTATCTTACTATGTCACATTTAATCTCAATACTTTTAACTGCATAGTCATGTTAAACCTAGGTAGAAATACTTTGTTTGATTAAACCTAGAAAATATACATTGCTAAGCTAAGTTGAATATGTTGTGTATAAGGGTATTTACATTTCTATCAGGTTTTGTGCCAGATTTTACCCCCCGCAAAAAAAAAAAAAAAAAAAAAAAAAATAACCCAACCAGCTCTCAACTTTTCTTAAAAAAATCTGAAAAAGGAGCATGTCTGCCAGGAAAATTGGGCGTGACCTTGACAAAAGGGCATGACCCCGACAAAAGAGGCAGGTCCCTAACATATTTGCACATTTGACAGGTTTGCATATGTGGTGGATTTAAGCACTGGAAAGCCCGACAGCTCAGAACAGTTGTAAAAAATGCAAAACAGAGGGAAAAATTGTAAATATTAGAGATGGGCGAATTTAAAAAAAAAATTGATTCGGCAGGTTCACTGAATTTTCTTAAAAAATTTGGTTCGATCCAAATATATTCAACGAATCGCAAATAAAATGGCTATTTCTGGGCTACAGAGAGCCTCAATAGAGGTGTAAAACACTTTGCCTTGCCGTAACACGAATTGGGAGTGTGTGAAATAATACTGTTATTCAGTATGACATGCAGATTACAGGAGTTGCTATTAGAATCACTGCCGCAGAGTGGCACAATGACAGAGTCTGGATGTGGCAGAAGGTCAAGAGACCATATGGCATCACAATTGAAGAGATTTTTGAGATGTCAATTAAAGAGTTTAATGTGCTACCCGCAGCATGAGATCAAATGGCGGCACAATGACACAGTCTGGAGGTGCCGGCAGCCTATGTAGGCTGCAGAGAGGCCCAATGACAGAGTAGTGTGTCAGTTTGTCCTCCATCTCAGGAGTGCAGGCCTGACCCGGGATGGCTACTGGGTAGATCCTGCCAGTATCATATGCTTGTCTAAGCCATGCACGTGTAAGTAAACACAGCTGGTACTGTGAAACGTCGTATGAAACTGAGAATGTGTCATTTAATCAGTTATGGTTTATTTTTATTGCTCCAACCTTTTTCCTTGGATACTTGTGGTAATTCCAGAGCTAATATATAATGATGAGTAGCTTAATGAGGGTGTGCTTTGTGGTGTACCAGTGGCTGAAGTGCATGCAAAGTTTCCTGGCCATTTTTAGGATGTCTTGCAGATGGGTGGAAACTTAAAGAGGTACTCTGGCCCTGGTACATCTTATCCCTTATCCAAAGGATAGGGGATACGATTTCAGATTGTAGGGGTCCCGCCGCTGAGGACGCACGCAAATTGTCATTTTGCACCCACCTTTGTGAGCTCTCTTCAGCAATGGAGGCTCCAAATTTGTAGCGTGACGACCATGGGGCCGGATTATGGAGATGTCACGACTCTGCCCTCTGTGTGACATCACGCCCTGCCCCTTCAATACAAGTCCATGGGAAGGGGCCACATTTGGAGCCCCGGGTGTAGAGGAGCATACATGGGTGAAAGGGGTGTAGAGGAGCGTACATGGGTGACAGGGGTGTAGAGGAGTGTACAAAGTGGTGTTGAGGAGTGTACAAAGGGGTGTAGAGGAGTGTACATGGGTAACAGAGGGGTGTAGAGTAGTGTACATGTGTGACAAATGGGTGTAGAGGAGTGTACATGGGTGACAGAGGGGTATAGAGGAGTGTACATGGGTGACGGGTATAGAGTGTACATGAGTGACAGAGGGGTATAGAGGAGTGTACATGGGTGACAGAGGGGTGTAGAGGAGTGTACATGGGTGACAGAGGGGTGAAGAGGAGTGTACATGGGTGACAGAGGGGTATAGAGGAGTGTACATGGGTGATGGGTATAGAGTGTACATGAGTGACAGAGGGGTATAGAGGAGTGTACATGGGTGACAGAGGGGTGTAGAGGAGTGTACATGGGTGAAAAGGGGGTATATAGGAGTGTACATGGGTGACAGAGGGGTATAGAGGAGTGTACATGGGTGACAGAGGGGTGCAGAAGAGTGTACATGGGTGAAAGGTAAACATGAGTGACAGGGATGGACAGGGGGGTGGACAAGGCAGACATGGATGACAGGAGGGTGGACATGGGTGAGAGGGGAGGTGGACATGGGTGACTGGGATGATAGGTGGGGGGACATGTGTGAGAGGGGGTGGACATGGGTGACATGAAGGTGAACATGGGTGACAGGGAGGGTGGACATGGGTGACAGGGTAGACTGGGGAGTGGACAAGGCAGACATGGATGACAGGAGGGTGGAAATGGGTGACGGGGATGATAGGTGGGGGGACATGTGTGAGAGGGGGTGGACATGGGTGACAGGGGGAGGGTGGACATGGGTGACAGGGGGAGGGTGGACATGGGTGACAGGGGGGGGGGTGGACATGGGTGACGGGGGGGGTGGACATGGGTGACGGGGGGGGTGGACATGGGTGACGGGGGGGTGGACATGGGTGACGGGGGGGTGGACATGGGTGACAGGGTGGACATGGGTGACAGGGGGAGGGTGGACATGGGTGACAGGGGGAGGGTGGACATGGGTGACAGGGGGAGGGTGGACATGGGTGACAGGGTGGGTGGAATTACATGGGTGACAGGGTGGGATTACATGGGTGACAGGGTGGGATTACATGGGTGACAGGGTGGGATTACATGGGTGACAGGGTGGGATTACATGGGTGACAGGGGGGGGGGGGAAGGGTGATAGAGATGGACAGGGAGGTGGACAAGGCGGATATGGCTGACGGGGGTGGCTGACGGGGGGGGGGGGTGACAGGGGGAGGCAGACATGGCTGACGGGGGGGGGGGGACAGAGGGTGGACCTGGGTGACCGTGGGGGGTTTAGACAGGGTTGAGAAGGTGAACAGAGGGGTGGAAAGGGTACGGTACCTTAAGCAAGCCGGCCCGCGCAGCTTGCAGTTCCACAGCAGGCACGGGAGTCCGGCGCAGGTGCAGCTCGTTCCGCCCCAGGCAGGGACCCATTTTCGGCTCCCTGCGCCGTGAGGGAGAGGGGGATGGAGGGAGACGGAGGGTGAAGGAGGGGGACGCGGGGGACACAGGGAACAGAGGAGGAAGGAGGGGGAACACGGGGGACGCGGGAGACGGAGGGGAACACAGGAGACGGGAGGAGATGCAGGGGGACGCTGTGCGCGCAGTGCGCACGCAGACTTCCCTTCCCCCCTGCGCCGTCAGGCCGGGGCGGGACATTTAAAAAAATAATAATAACAAAAAATAAAAAAATCACGGCAAAATCCCGCGGCACCACGGGCAGTGCTGAACGACACACACGTGTGCCGCGGCACCGCGGTTGGGAATCACTGGTTTAGAGAGTGGTCTCTAAACTGTGGCCCTCCAGATGTTGCAAAACTACAACTCCCACCATGCCTTGACAGCTGTTTGCTGTGTTGGCATGCTGGGAGCTGTAGTTTTGCAAGATTTAGAGGGGTTCAGGCTAGAGATCACTGACAGTGGTCTCTAAACTGTAGCCCTCCAGATGTTACAAAACTACAACTCCCAGCATGCCCAGACAGCAGTTTGCTGTCTTAGCATGCTGAGATTTGTAGTTTTGCAACATCTGGAGGGCCACAGTTTAGAGACCACTGTCAGTGATCTCTAGCCTGAACCCCTCTAAATCTTGCAAAACTACAACTCCCAGCATTCAGGAACAGCAAATGGCTGTCTCGGCATGCTGGGAGTTGTACTTGCATGCCTCCAGCTGTTGCATAACTACATCTCCCAGCATTCCCTTTGGCAATCAGTACATGCTGAGAGTTGTAGTTCTGCAACAGCTGGAGGCACACTGGTTGGGAAATACCGAGTTAGGTAATAAGTTCTATTACCTAACTCAGTATTTTCCAACCAGTGTGCCTTCAGCTGTTGCAAAACTACAACTCCCAGCATGCACGTTCTGTCAGTGCAAGCTGGAAGTTGTAGTTTTGCCCCCCCCCCTCCCATGTGAATGTACAGGTTACATTCACACTGGCAGCGGATTACAGTGAGTTCCCCGCTTCAAGTTTGAGCTGCAGCCGCAGCTCAAACTCCTAGCGGGAGACTCAGTGTAATCCGCCGTCAGTGTGAATGTAACCTAAAAACACTACACTAACATAAAATAAAGAGTAAAACACTACATATACACACGTACACTGCCCCCCCACCACCACCCCCCTTCCCCCCCAATAAAAATGAAAAACGTATCCTACAGCAGTGTTTCCAAAACGGAGCCTCCAGCTGTTGCAAAACAAAAACTCCCAGCATTTCCGGACAGCCATTGACTGTCCAAGCATGCTGGGAGTTTAGCAACAGCTGGAGGCACCCTGTTTGGCCTCAAATGCGCATGGCGCTCTCACTTTGGAGCCCTGTCTTACTTCAAGGCAACAGAATAGGGTCACATATGGGGTATCGCCGTACTCGGGAGAAATTGCCTAACAAATTTTAGGGGGCTTTTTCTCCTTTTACCCCTTATGAAAAGGTAAAGTTGGGGTCTACACCAGCATGTTAGTGTAAAAAAAAACATTTTTGCACACTAACATACTGGTGTTGCCCCATACTTTAAAATTTCACAAGCGGTAAAAGAAAAAAAGCCTCCAAAATTTGTAACGCAATTTCTCCTGAGTACGGAGATACCCCATATGTGGGCGCAAAGTGTTCTGGGGACGCACAACAAGGCTCAGAAGGGAGAGTGCACCATGTAAATTTGAGGTCTAAATTGGTGATTTGCACAGGGGTGGCTGATTTTACAGCGGTTCTGACATAAGTGCAAAACAATAAATACCCACATGTGACCCCATTTTGGAAACTACACCCCTCACGGAATGTAATAAGGGGTAAAGTGAGCATTTACACCCCACAGGTGTCTGACAGATCTTTGAAACAGGGGTCTGTGAAAATGAAAAATAAAATTTTTAATTTGCACAGCCCACTGTTCCAAAGATCCGTCAAATGCCAGTGGGGTGTAAATTCTCCCTGCACCCATTATTACCTTCCGTGAGGGGTGTAGTTTTAAAAATGGGGTCACATGTGGGGGGGTCCACTGTTCTGGCACCACGGGGGGCTTTGGAAATGCACATGGCCAAATTCTCTCTCCAAAAGCTCAATGATGCTCCTTCTCTTCTGAGCATTGTAGTTCGTCCCCAGTGCACTTCACGTCCACTTATGGGGTATTTCCATACTCAGAAGAGATGGGGTTACAAATTTTGGGGGGTATTTTCTGCTATTATCCCTTGTAAAAATGTAAAATTTGGGGGAAAACAAGCATTTTAGTGTAAAAAAAATATTTTTTTTTTACATATGCAAAAGTCGTGAAACACCTGTGGGGTATTAAGGTTCACTTTACCCCTTGTTACGTTCCCCAAGGGGTCTATTTTCCAAAATGGTATGCCATGTGTTTTTTTTTTTCTGTCCTGGCACCATAGGGGCTTCCTAAATGCGGCATGCCCCCCAGAGCAAAATTTGCTTCCAAAAAGCCAAATGTGACTCCTTCTCTTCTGAGACCTGTAGTGCGCCAGCAGAGCACTTTTCATCCCCATATTGGGTGTTTTCTGAATCGGGAGAAATTGGGCTTCAAATTTTGGGGGTATTTTCTGCTATTATCTTTTTTAAAAATGTAAAATTTTTGCTAAACCAAGCATTTTGGGTTAAAAAAACATTTTTTTTTTACATGTGCAAAAGTCGTGAAACACCTGTGGGGAATTAAGGTTCACTTTATCCCTTGTTACGTTCCTCAAGGGGTCTAGTTTCCAAAATGGTATGCCATGTGTTTTTTTGCTGTCCTGGCACCATAGGGGCTTCCTAAATGCGACATGCCCCCCGAGCAAAATTTGCTCTCAAAAAGCCAAATATGACTCCTTCTCTTCTGAGCATTGTAGTTTGCTCGTAGTGCACTAAAGGTCAACTTATGGGGTACCTCCATACTCAGAAGAGATGGGGTTACAAATTTTGGGGGGTATTTTCTGCTACTAACCCTTGCAAAAATGTGAAATTTGGGGGGGAACACACATTTTAGTGAATTTTTTTTATTTTTTTTTACATATGCAAAAGTCATGAACCACCTGTGGGGTATTAAGGCTCACTCAATTCCTTGTTACGTTCCCCAAGGGGTCTAGTTTCCAAAATGGTATGCCATGTGTTTTTTTTTGGCTGTTTTGGCACCATAGGGGCTTCCTAAATGCAACATGCCCCCCAAAAACCATTTCAGAAAAACGTACTCTCCAAAATCCCCTTGTCGCTCCTTTGCTTCTGAGCCCTCTACTGCGCCCGCCGAACAATTTACATAGACATATGAGGTATGTGCTTACTCGAGAGAAATTGGGCTACAAATTCAAGTATAAATTTTATCCTTTTACCCCTTGTAAAAATTAAAAAATTGGGTCTACAAGAACATGCAAGTGTAAAAAATGAAGATTTTGAATTTTCTCCTTCAATTTGCTGCTTTTCCTGTGAAACACCTAAAGGGTTAAAACACTTACTGAATGTCATTTTTAATACTTTGGGGGGTGCAGTTTTTGTAATGGGGTCATTTATGGGGTATTTCTGATATGAAGACCCTTCAAATCCACTTCAAACCTGAACTGGTCCATGAAAAATAGCGAGTTTGAAAATTTTGTGAAAAATTGTAAAATTGCTGCTGAACTTTGAAGCCCTCTGGTGTCTTCCAAAAGTAAAATACATAAATTTTATGATGCAAACATAAAGTAGACATATTGTATATGTGAATCCCCCCAAAAAATATTTGGAATATCCATTTTCCTTACAAGCAGAGAGCTTCAAAGTTAGAAAAATGCAAAATTTTCAATTTTTTCATAAAATTTGGGGATTTTTCACCAAGAAAGGATGCAAGTTACCAGAAAAATTTACCACTATGTTAAAGTAGAATATGTCACGAAAAAACAATCTCGGAATCAGATTGATAAGTAAAAGCATTCCAGAGTTATTAATGTTTAAAGTGACAGTGGTCAGATGTGCAAAAAAGGGCTGAGTCCTAGAGGTGAAAATGGGCTGTGTCCTTAAGGGGTTAAGGAACCGCTTTACAACCAGATTGAACATAACAGATTGTGCCATGTTATGGTTTATTTTTATTACTCCAACCTGTTTCCTTGGAGCCTGGATGTGGCAGCAGCCTGACGAAATCATAGGGCCTCACAATTGAAGAGATTAAAGAGATTTTTTTTTATGTCAATTGCAGATTTTGAAAAGATTAACAATTTAATGTGCCAGCAGCATGAGGAGATCACATGGCTGCACAATGACACAGCCTGGAGGTGGTGATAGCCTATGCAGGCTGAAGAGCGGCACAATGACAGAGCCTGGAGGTGGCAGCAGCATGATGAGACCATAGGGTGGCACAATGACAGAGCCTGGGGGTGGCAGCAGCATGAGGAGAGGTGGCACGTTTGGCTCCAGACTTCCAACTGCTGCCCCCTGCTGACTCCCAACCATGCTCAGACCTCTCCCTGCGACTCCTGCTGCTACTCTGCTGTGACCTCTGCCTGCACCTGTTAAATTTAGGCCTCTGCTACTCCTCTGTGCATGGCCTGGCACTTCTCTGCCTGACATACTTGTAGAACAATGGTGTGTGTATATATTTTACTTTTTATAGAGCAATACACCCCTACAAATTGTGTGTATATATATATCCCTGCTTTTACACTAACAGGCCACTATACGCTTAAAACTGAAAAAACATACAACAGTGGAGTGCGTCTATATTTTACTTTTATAGAGAAATACACCCCTATACGGCTGCAACAGGAACTTGCGGAACACTTAATGTGTGTATATATCCCTGCTTTTACACTAACAGGCCCCTAAACACTTTAAACAGTAAACACGTACAACAGCAGAGTGCGTATATATTTAACTTTTTTTTTTGTAATATGCCCCCGTACGGTTGCCAATAAGCGTAAGAAGTGTAAGTATTTTAATGCTTTTACACTTACTGCCCCCTATTAGCTTTAACCAGAAAAAAATGTAGAGTGCGGAGTGCGTATATTTTTCACTTTTTTTTTTTTTTACATTAATACACCCCAGTATGGTTGCAACAGAAAAAAGTGTACTCTCTCTCGCTCTCTCTCTGAACTGTTCCTGCCTGCACTATGGTGGTTTTCAGTCTTTTAATGAGAATTTCTCCAAGTTCTGAACTCAATTGGCAGACTTTGAAACAACTTCTAAACTCTCTCTGCCTGCCTGCCTGCAGTGATGCAGGATTGAAGTCAATGGATTTCCCCTGTGCTGATCTGTATTGTCAGTAACGCTGATTAGTGACCATACAGTGTCTGCCCACTCTCTAGTCAGAACAAATGCGGGCTTGAGGTGAATGGATCTGTATTGTCAGCAACGGTGATTAGTGCGCACACACAAGTCTCTGCTCTCTCAGCAAAACGTCCGGCAATGGCTGCCAAATATATAGGGCTGTGACATCACAGGGCTGGCTGGCTGCTGATAGGCTGCATGCCGCTATGTGATTCAGGGTGATCCTGCTTACCTGCCTTCCCAGACTTCCTTGCCCCATGTCCTCACATGTGTAGCCACCATTTTAGCCCCCGGCCCACACAAAATGTAATGAATGAAGCGATTCGTTACCACGAAGTGCGAGGAAATTTGGATTCATGCAGAATCAAATTTTTCATGAATTTCAATTCGCCCATCTCTAGTAAATATCATGGAAAAAACACCTGTTGGGAAAAAACCCACAAAGAAAACCATACTCCTTTCTTAGTACATCAACCCACTATGTTTTATTGAACACAAAAAAAACACAGAAATGCTTTTTACTGCGTAGTAATGTTTAATCAGGTAGAAATACTGTTTGATTAAACACAGAAAATATATGTTAACTGCATAGTTATGTTAACCCCTTCAGTACCAGGCCAATTTTGTCCTTAAAGGGGTGCTCTGCCCCTAGACATCTGATGTCAAGATGTCTGATCACGGGGGTCCCACCCCTGTGATCTTGGCTGCGGCACCCCAGAAATCCAGTGCCAGGCTCTGTTCCAGATGACTGGCGATGCGGGTTGGAAGCATGTGGCGTCACGGCCATGCCCCCCTCGTGACATCACAGCCACGCCTTCTACATCTGTTACCTTGCAATATAAATTACATGTAATTTTTAGTCTGAATTAGTTAATTGAGTGCCACCATATTCTGACAGCTGTAACTTTTTTTTTTTTTTTACCAATGGAGCTGTGTGAAGGCTTTTTATTTTTTTTTTTGCGGGATAAGTAGTGATTTTAAATAGTACTGTTTTCGGGTATGTCCACATTGTGATCACTTTTTAACAAATTTTTAGTGAGGCAGGATTTGATCGTTTTTTATTTTACTATTACAGAGGCGGCATTGATATAAAGTCATTTTTTTTTATTTATGGCACTCATCGTGCGGGTTGAATAATGTCACAGTTTTATTACTTGAGTTGTTACGGACGCGGTGATACCAAATATGTGTATATAATTTTTGGGGGGAGGGAAAGGGAGATTGTGTATGTTTATTTATTTTATACAAGCTGAATACCCGGCGTTGCCCGGTTCAACAAAGGAGAAAGCTTTTGACTTCATATCCCGTCCTCATATATTGTTGTCATATCCCAACCCCATATCCCGTCCTCATACCCCAACCTCCTATCCCGTCCTCCTATCCCGACCTCCTATCCCGACCTCCTATCCCATCCTCCTATCTCGTCCTCCTATCCCGTCCTCCTATCCCGACCTCCTATCCCGACCTCCTATCCCGTCCCCCTATGCCGACCTCCTATTCCGACCTCCTATCCCATCCACCTATCCCGTCCTCCTTTCTCGTCCTCATATACCGACCTCCTATCCCGTCCTCATCCAGTCCTCCTATCCCATCCTCCTATCTCGTCCTCCTATCTCGACCTCCGATCTCGACCTTCTATCCTGACCATCCCGACCTCCTATCCCAACCTCCTATCCCGTCCTCCTATCCCGACCTCCTATCCCGTCCTCCTATCCCGTCCTCCTATCCCGTCCTCCTTTCTCGTCCTCATATCCCAACCTCCTATCCCGTCCTCCTATCCCATCCTCATCCAGCCCATCCTGTCCTCCTATCCCGACCTCCTATCCCGTCCTCCTATCTCGTCCTCCTACCCTGACCTCATATCCCATCCTCACATGCTGACCTCCTATCCCGTCCTCCTATCCCATCCTCCTTTCTTGTCCTCCTACCCCGACCTCCTATCCCATCCTCCTATCCCGTCCTCCTATCCCGTCCTCCTATCTCGTCCTCCTATCCCGACCTCCTATCCCGACCACCTATCCTGTCCTCCTATGCCGACCTCCTATCCCATCCTCCTTTCTCGTCCTCATATCCCGACCTCCTATCCCGACCTCATATCCCGTCCTCCTGTCTCATCCTGCTATCTCGACCTCCTATCTGGACCTCCTATCTCGACCTCCTATCCCTACCATCCCGTCCTCCTATCTCGACCTCCTATCTGGACCTCCCATCCCGTCCTCATATCCCGACCTGTAAGATGTGTACCAGGTATTGAAATTTCTCCAGCCGTACAGAAGTTATGTGAGAACATACATTTCCCATTGATTTGCATGGGATGTTAAACAAAACCCCAACCCTCAAAAATGGGGGTAGTTAAGGGTTAAATTAACTATCCTATATTTTAAGTGGACATATAAGTAACATGTGACCAAGTATTATCGAAATATCTCCAGCCGTTTGGAAGTTATGCAGTAACATATATTTCACTTGACTTGTATGGGACTTTAAACATAAACCCCGCCCCTGGCAAATAGGGGTGAGTAAGGGTTAAATCACCTATCCTATGTTTGTTGTTGACAGATAAGTAACATGTGTGCCAAGTTTCATGTTAATATCTTTAGCCGTTTGGAAGTTTTTGTGGAACATACACACATACATACATACATACATACACACACGTTGAGTTATATATATATATATATATATATATATATATTTATATATATATATATGCATATCTATATATATATATATATATATATATATATATATATATATATATATATATATAGACTAGCTGAGTACCCGGCGTTGCAAGGTTTTTCCTTCCTAATCCTTGTTGGGGAGGAAAATAAACAAAGGAGGAAGCTTTTGACTTCATATCCCGTCCTCATATATTGTTGTCATATCCCGACCTCCTATCCCGTCATCATATCCCGACCTCCTATCCCGACCTCCTATCCCGCCCTCCTATCCCTTCCTCCTATCCCGTCCTCCTATCCTGTCCTCCTTTCCCGTCCTCCTATCTCGACCTCCTTTCTCGTCCTCCTATCCTGTTCCCCTTTCCCGTCCTCCTTTCCCATCCTCCTTTCTCGTCCTCCTATCCCGTCCTCCTATCCCGTCCTCCTATCGCGTCCTCTTATCCCGTCCTCCTTTCCCGTCCTCCTTTCCCGTCCTCCTATCTCGACCTCCTATCCTGACTTCCTTTCCCGGCCCTCCTATCCCGGTCCTCCTATCGCGTCCTCCTATCCCGTCCTCCTATCCCGTCCTCCTATCCCAACCTCCTATCCTGTCCTCCTATCCCGTTCTCCTATCCGTCCTCCTATCCCGTTCTCCTATCCCATCCTCCTATCCCGACCTCCTATCCCGACCCGTAATATGTGTGCCAGTTATTGAAATATCTCCAGCCGTACGGAAGTTATGTGGGAACATACATTTCCCATTGATTTGCTTGGGACTTTAGACAAAAACCCTGACCCTCACAAATGGGGGTAGTTAAGGGTTAAATTAACTATCCTATATTTTAAGTGGACATATAAGTAACATGTGACCAAGTATTATTGAAATATCTCAAGCTGTTTGGAAGTTATGCAGTAACATATATTTCCCATTGACTTGTATGGGACTTTAAACATAAACCCTGCCCCTGGCAAATGGGGGGTGAGTAAGGGTTAAATCACCTATCCTATGTTTGTTGTTGACATATAAGTAACATGTGTGCCAAGTTTCATGTTAATATCTTTAGCCGTTTGGACGTGATGCTGGAACATATACACATACATACCGTACATACATACATACATACACACACACACACACGTTGAGTTTTATATATATATATATATATATATATATATATATATATATATATATATATATATATATATATAGATGTATTGACAATGTTTTATTTATTATTTATTTGCTGTATTTATCTATTTATTTTTAACTTTATTTTACTTTTTTTTTTACTGTCCCACTAGGGAACTTGACACTTATAATACATTTCAGTACAGATCTGTACTGCAATGCATTATGCCCAGTAGTGTAACACTGACAGCCTCGGGCAGAGCCTGATCGGCTTCTGTAGCCAGGAAACCAGTGGCCGTGCGGGGGCCATTGAAGAACAGATGGAGCTCCCTCCCTCTGTCACCGGTGATCGGTGCTAGGTCACACTGACCACAGCACTGAAGGAGTTAACTGTCAGGATCAGAGCGTAGCTCCCACTGCCGACCACTGCCCGCACACTCGCAGCGTCGTGACGTATGTATACGTCCATTTGCGGCTAGTCACCAGAAAAATGGGTGTATATATAGGAAGGGGTTAAACCCACATAGAAATACTATGTTTTATGTAACACAGAAAACACCAAGGTACAAATATTTGATTTGATTAAACTGAGAAAATAGACATAACTGACACTTAAATGGCTTTGGCGTGTTTAATCTTATCGCTTTTAACTGTGTCGTTATGTCAAACCCAGGTAAACATACAAAGCTTGATTAAACACTTAAAATACACTGAGCCTTTTATGGCTATGTTGCATTTATTCTTATTGCTTTTAACTGCATAGTTATGTTAAACCTAGGTAGAAATACTATGTTTGATTAAACTCTGAAAATCCACGTGAATGACACAGATGGCTATGCTGTATCCAATCTCAGTGCTTTTATCTGCATAGTTATTTTAAACCAAGGTAAATATACTATGTTTGATAAAACCTAGAAAATACATGTAAATAATACTTAGATGACTATGCTGTGTTCAGTCTCAATGCTTTTAACTGCGTAGTTATGTTATACCGAGGTAGAAATATTATGTTTGACGGAAAAAAAAATGTATGTACCTGACACTAAGATGGCTATGGTGTGTTCAATCTCAACAATTTTACCTGCATAGTTATGTTAAACCCAGGCATAAATAATATGATTAAACACAGAAAATAGACATAACTGAGTCTTAGATGGCTATGTTGCATTTAATCTTAACACTTTTTAGCTTTACTAGGTATTTGTATGTGTGATAGCTTTTTTAGGCTCCTGTACTGCTTGCTAAGATTTGTAGTGAACCCACCGGCCAGCACTGCAGGTGACAGGAGGTAACTGTCTGAGGTCAGCCCACTGATTAACGCTGTTCTCAGTTTGCTTTTGAATTTTATAGGGTTTCTAAAGGCTTTCTGGGATCAGTAGTCCTTGCTCTCTCTCAAAGCTTCCTCTGTCCAAAAGGGCAGCCACAATGCAGTGCATGGGTCTTAATTCATCTTTTGAACCCACCCCTATGCTGTGACCTGTTGGCATTGGAGCAATATGACACATAAATGCAAGCAGTGATTGGATAAGCTGGTGTGGTGTCCCGGTACCGTATTTCATAATGTACCTTGTGAGGTCCCCAAAGTCAGAGTCCCTAGGACCAGTGGGAGTCCTCTTCTGTAGTTAACCCCTCATCACCCCTCAGTTAGTTAAAATTTGTGTAAATATAAGTGTAAATATGTATAGTTAGGATGCCTACCTTGTTAGCGTCGCAGGACCTGCGGGTCATGTGACTTGGTTCACAGAACTCTATGGTTTGCTAAAGGACCTTTGGTGGTTCTAGTCAAGTGATTACCCACAATCCTGTGTAACGGTGAGTGACAGCTGTATGGACTAATCCAAAACCGCTCAGCCCCTGCCCATATAAGGGAGCTGCAGCCATTAATCTTTCTCTTGGGTTGCTGACATTGGATGAGGTAGGACCTCCGCAACTTCCAAAGACAAGTACTAGGCCTAAGCCTTGATCAGTTGGTTTAATTTTTGACAGAATATTGTGCCAGACTACAAAATTAGTACTGTAACGGACCGTTTTTGCACACAAGGGGTTAAAAACCGTTTAGGTGATAATCTCCTTTTCAGAAACACAGGCACAGCTACTGCAGAACACCAAACTCCCGAACTGGATACAAAATAGCACTCCAAACTCCCGAACTTGAACCTCACGAATAGCTGCTAGCAGACGAACAGGAAAAGCTCCCAAGCGGCTTACACTCCTGGCAGTCAGTCCCTATCAGCATACAGTGAATCCCCCCAAGAACAAGACAAGGCTCCGTGTTGAAGGTCAAGCAGTGGTCTGACTTTAATGGGGCTACCTGCCCGGTATTTATGCAGGTCTCCACCAGGTGGACACTCCCCTAGGTGACCTTACGGAAGACTGTAGAACATGTGGACAGTAGCCAATCGCAGTGGATTCAACATAAGCCCTTCACACTTTACCCATACCTCCCTCCTCTCTATCCCCCAGACAACTGGGAAGAAATCCAATTATCTTCCAGGATGAAGAATTCCAATTATCTCCCAGGACGAGGAAATCCAATTATCTCCCAGGGATAGAGGCAGACTCCATTGAGCACATGGTTGCAAAAAGACATAAAACTACACAATGCCACAATTACTACATAAAACATATACATGCAACATATCCCCAGATAGCTTAGGTCTGAGCAAACATTATCAAATGGTGCTCAGACCACACACATATAGTTCAATTGCCATGAAGCTAAAGTCTTTCCCATAGTCTTTCATTATATGAATGGGCTCCATTGCATAGCTATCTGGGGTATCACCGCTCACACAGGGCAAGTACCGAATGACCCCACTGTATTTAAAGGGCCAGAATGAGTGACATACACTCTGGTATGGCTGAATACTGTTTTTAAAGGGCCCAATCACCCAGGGCCATAGTCCAAAGGCAGCAGGCGGGCAACCAGGCTTCTCCAATGCAATGTGGCGAGATTGGTCTCGTCACAAGTGCAGTTGAAAAAACACACATGTCCATCAAGTTCAACCAAGGAAGTAAAGAGAAGGGGTATGGGTAAATGAAGGGGGAAGGGATTCTATATTTCTGTGTAACCATGTTATTCGTGTTATTTCATTTTAGGAATGCATCTAGCACTGTTTTGAAGCTCTCAACTGTTGCTGCTATGACTAGTTCCTGAGGTAGACTGTTTCATATATTTACAGTTCTTATGGTAAAGAAGGCTTTATATACTTAAGTTTATTATCCCCCTTCAAACATCTCTTATTAAGACAAAAAATGTTAATTCCTTTAATCTTTTCTTATAGCTAAACTGTTCCATGCCCCTTATTAGTTTAGTCACCCATCTCTGCACCCTTTCCAGCTCTATAATGTTCCTGAATTGAACAGCATATTCCAGGTGAGGCTGTACCAATGCATATAAAGTTATAAAGTGGTAGCATTATGTCTAATGAGTCCATGCCTCTTTTCATTCAATAAATGTGGTACATAGCATGTGTGCCAGTTCTGATGCATTTTGTTCAGTAAATATGTCCTTATGTACTCTAGTAAATACCAATGAGAACTCAATGAACTTTATGTAAGTGATACTTGCCAACTAATTAAAATCTCATCTTCTTGTTTAAAAAATTAAAAAACAAGCAAAAAAATAAAAATAAAGTAAAAAAAAAAAATTCAAAATTGCTTTTGAAGTGATTAACACAGAGGTTCACTTATTTTTTTCTTCTTAGCCCAGCGCACCCCATACATCATTCCTATCATTAAAAATACATGTACATGAAATGTTGGGATAGGGTTAAAGATGTCTTATTTGGATAATTCCATTCCCTATCTTCTAGAAACATCCTATGACATTAATCTGTGGTGTGTTTCACACTGTTAGAAATCTTACACCTACAGCACGTAAGATAAAAAAACGTTTATGTAGTATGATTATTTTGAGTCTTTGGAGGACAAGGAAAACCATGACCATAGTATGGATCACTATTATTTTTGCTCCAACATGATTAAAGGTGGACATCCCCATATTTTTCCCAGAAATATTAAAGGGGTTATCCACCATAAGGTAATTTTAGTATGTACCTGTCAGAAAGTTATAGACATTCTTAGGAAGGATCGGTGCTTGTCTTGGAACTAAATGGCTATGTGTGATAACCATAACGCAGTTGTCACGATGCCGGCTGGCGGGTAGTGGATCCTCTGTGCCAGAGAGGGATTGGCGTGGACCGTGCTAGTGGATCGGTTCTAAGTCACTACTGGTTTTCACCAGAGCCCGCCGCAAAGCGGGATGGTCTTGCTGCGGCGGTAGTGACCAGGTCGTATCCACTAGCAACGGCTCAACCTCTCTGGCTGCTGAAGATAGGCGCGGTACAAGGGAGTAGACAGAAGCAAGGTCGGACGTAGCAGAAGGTCGGGGCAGGCAGCAAGGATCGTAGTCAGGGGCAACGGCAGGAGGTCTGGAACACAGGCTAGGAACATACAAGGAACGCTTTCACTGGCACAATGGCAACAAGATCCGGCAGGGAAGTGCAGGGGAAGTGAGGTGATATAGGGAAGTGCACAGGTGAAGACACTAATTGGAATCACTGCGCCAATCAGCGGCGCAGTGGCCCTTTAAATCGCAAAGACCCGGCGCGCGCGCGCCCTAGGGAGCGGGGCCGCGCGCGCCGGGACAGGACCGAGGGAGAGCGAGTCAGGTACGGGAGCCGGGGTGCGCATCGCGAGCGGGCGCTACCCGCATCGCGAATCGCATCCCGGCTGGACGCAGAATCGCAGCGCCCCGGGTCAGTGGATCTGACCGGAGCGCTGCAGCGGAGAGAGTGTAGCGAGCGCTCCGGGGAGGAGCGGGGACCCGGAGCGCTCGGCGTAACAGTACCCCCCCCCTTGGGTCTCCCCCTCTTTTTAGGGCCTGAGAACCTGAGGAGCAGACTTTTATCTAGGATGTTGTCCTCAGGTTCCCAGGATCTCTCTTCAGGACCACAACCCTCCCAGTCCACTAGAAAAAAAGTTTTCCCTCTGACCTTTTTAGAGGCTAAGATCTCTTTGACAGAGAAGATGTCCGAGGAGCCGGAAACAGGAGTGGGAGGAACAGATTTGGGAGAAAAACGGTTGAGGATGAGTGGTTTAAGAAGAGAGACGTGAAAGGCATTAGGGATACGAAGAGAAGGAGGAAGAAGAAGTTTGTAAGAGACAGGATTAATTTGACACAAAATTTTGAAAGGGCCAAGATAGCGTGGTCCCAACTTGTAGCTAGGGACACGGAAGCGGACATATTTAGCGGAGAGCCATACCTTGTCTCCAGGAGAAAAAACGGGAGGAGCTCTTCTTTTCTTATCCGCGAACCTCTTCATGCGTGATGAAGCCTGTAGGAGAGAATTTTGGGTCTCTCTCCATATAATGGAAAGGTCACGAGAAATTTCATCCACAGCGGGCAGACCAGAGGGCAAGGGGGTAGGGAGGGGGGGAAGAGGGTGACGGCCGTACACCACGAAAAATGGGGATTTGGAGGAAGATTCAGAGACTCTGAAGTTATACGAGAATTCGGCCCATGGAAGGAGATCTGCCCAGTCATCCTGGCGGGAGGAAACAAAATGTCGCAAATAATCACCCAAGACTTGGTTAATTCTTTCTACTTGTCCATTGGACTGGGGATGATATGCAGAAGAAAAATTTAATTTAATCTTGAGTTGTTTACAGAGAGCCCTCCAGAATTTAGACACAAATTGGACGCCTCTATCCGAGACGATCTGCGTAGGCAATCCGTGAAGACGAAAAATGTGTACAAAAAATTGTTTAGCCAACTGAGGCGCTGAAGGAAGACCAGGAAGAGGGATGAAATGTGCCATTTTGGAGAATCGATCAACGACCACCCAAATAACAGTGTTGCCACGGGAAGGGGGTAAATCAGTAATAAAATCCATACCAATCAGAGACCAAGGCTGTTCGGGGACAGGCAGGGGATGAAGAAAACCAGCGGGCTTCTGGCGAGGAGTCTTATCCCGGGCACAGATAGTGCAGGCTCGCACAAAGTCCACAACATCCGTCTCCAGAGTCGGCCACCAATAGAAGCGGGAGATGAGTTGCACAGATTTCTTGATGCCCACATGACCAGCGAGATGGGAGGAGTGACCCCATTTGAGGATTCCGAGGCGTTGGCGTGGAGAAACAAAGGTCTTTCCTGGAGGAGTTTGCCTGATGGAGGCTGGAGAAGTGGAGATCAGGCAGTCAGGTGGAATGATGTGTTGCGGAGAGAGTTCAACTTCTGAGGCATCCGAGGAACGAGAGAGAGCATCGGCCCTAATGTTCTTATTGGCAGGACGAAAGTGAATCTCAAAATTAAATCGGGCAAAGAACAGAGACCACCGGGCCTGGCGAGGATTCAGCCGTTGGGCAGACTGGAGGTAGGAGAGGTTCTTGTGGTCGGTGTAAATAATAACTGGAAATCTTGATCCCTCCAGCAGATGCCTCCATTCCTCAAGTGCTAATTTAATGGCTAGAAGCTCTCGATCCCCGATGGAGTAGTTCCTCTCCGCCGGAGAGAAGGTCCTAGAAAAAAAACCACAAGTGACAGCATGCCCGGAAGAATTTTTTTGTAAAAGAACAGCTCCAGCTCCCACTGAGGAGGCATCAACCTCCAATAGGAAGGGTTTGGAAGGGTCAGGTCTGGAGAGCACGGGAGCCGAAGAAAAGGCAGACTTGAGTCGTTTAAAGGCGTCTTCCGCTTGAGGAGGCCACGACTTGGGATCGGCATTTTTTTTGGTTAAAGCCACGATAGGAGCCACAACGGTAGAAAAATGTGGAATAAATTGCCTGTAATAATTGGCGAACCCCAAAAAGCGTTGGATAGCACGGAGTCCGGAGGGGCGTGGCCAATCTAAGACGGCAGAGAGTTTGTCTGGATCCATTTGTAGTCCCTGGCCAGAGACCAAATATCCTAGAAAAGGAAGAGATTGGCATTCAAACAGGCATTTCTCAATTTTGGCATAGAGTTGATTGTCACGAAGTCTCTGAAGAACCATACGGACATGCTGGCGGTGTTCTTCTAGATTGGCAGAAAAAATTAGGATATCGTCCAGATATACAACAACACAGGAGTATAGCAGATCACGAAAAATTTCATTGACAAAGTCTTGGAAGACAGCAGGGGCGTTGCACAGGCCAAAGGGCATGACCAGATACTCAAAGTGTCCATCTCTGGTGTTAAACGCTGTTTTCCACTCATCCCCCTCTCTGATGCGGATGAGGTTATAGGCGCCTCTTAAGTCCAATTTAGTAAAGATGTGGGCACCTTGGAGGCGATCAAAGAGTTCAGAGATGAGGGGTAGGGGGTAGCGGTTCTTAACCGTGATTTTATTAAGACCGCGGTAGTCAATGCAAGGACGTAGGGAGCCATCTTTTTTGGACACAAAGAAAAATCCAGCTCCGGCAGGAGAGGAGGATTTACGGATAAAGCCCTTTTTTAAATTTTCCTGGACATACTCAGACATGGCAAGAGTCTCTGGGGCAGAGAGAGGATAAATTCTGCCCCGGGGTGGAGTAGTACCCGGGAGGAGGTCGATAGGGCAATCATAAGGCCTGTGAGGAGGTAGAGTCTCAGCTTGTTTTTTGCAGAAAACATCCGCGAAGTCCATATAGGCCTTAGGGAGACCGGTTACTGAGGGAACCACAGAGTCACGGCAAGGGTTACTGGGAACCAGTCTTAGACAGTCCTTGGAACAAGAGGGCCCCCAACTCTTGATCTCCCCAGTGGACCAATCCAGGGTTGGGGAATGAAGTTGAAGCCAGGGAAGTCCAAGGAGAATTTCCGAGGTGCAATTGGGGAGGACCAAAAGTTCAATCCTCTCGTGATGAGATCCGATGCTCATTAGAAGGGGCTCCGTGCGGAAGCGTATGGTACAGTCCAATCTTTCATTGTTTACACAATTGATGTAAAGGGGTCTGGCGAGACTGGTCACTGGGATGTTGAACCTGTTGACGAGAGAGGCCAAAATAAAATTTCCTGCAGATCCAGAGTCCAAGAAGGCCACGGTAGAGAAGGAGAAGGCAGAGGCAGACATCCGCACAGGCACAGTAAGACGTGGAGAAGCAGAGTAGACATCAAGGACTGTCTCACCTTTGTGCGGAGTCAGCGTACGTCTTTCCAGGCGGGGAGGACGGATAGGACAATCCCTCAGGAAGTGTTCGGTACTAGCACAGTACAGGCAGAGGTTCTCCATGCGGCGGCGTGTCCTCTCTTGAGGTGTCAGGCGAGACCGGTCGACCTGCATAGCCTCCACGGCGGGAGGCACAGGAACAGATTGCAGGGGACCAGAGGAGAGAGGAGCCGAGGAGAAGAAACGCCTCGTGCGAACAGAGTCCATATCTTGGCGGAGCTCCTGACGCCTTTCGGAAAAACGCATGTCAATGCGAGTGGCTAGGTGAATAAGTTCATGTAGATTAGCAGGAATTTCTCGTGCGGCCAGAACATCTTTAATGTTGCTGGATAGGCCTTTTTTAAAGGTCGCGCAGAGGGCCTCATTATTCCAGGACAATTCTGAAGCAAGAGTACGGAATTGTACGGCATACTCGCCAACGGAAGAATTACCCTGGACCAGGTTCAACAGGGCAGTCTCAGCAGAAGAGGCTCGGGCAGGTTCCTCAAAGACACTTCGGATTTCCGAGAAGAAGGAGTGTACAGAGGCAGTGACGGGGTCATTGCGGTCCCAGAGCGGTGTGGCCCATGACAGGGCTTTTCCGGACAGAAGGCTGACTACGAAAGCCACCTTAGACCTTTCAGTGGGAAACAGGTCCGACATCATCTCCAGATGCAGGGAACATTGGGAAAGAAAGCCACGGCAAAACTTAGAGTCCCCATCAAATTTATCCGGCAAGGATAGGCGTAGCCCAGGAGCGGCCACTCGCTGCGGAGGAGGTGCAGGAGCTGGCGGAGGAGATGACTGCTGAAGCTGTGGTAGTAACTGTTGTAGCATAACGGTCAGTTGAGACAGCTGTTGGCCTTGTTGCGCTATCTGTTGTGACTGCTGGGCGACCACCGTGGTGAGGTCAGCGACAACTGGCAGAGGAACTTCAGCGGGATCCATGGCCGGATCTACTGTCACGATGCCGGCTGGCGGGTAGTGGATCCTCTGTGCCAGAGAGGAATTGGCGTGGACCGTGCTAGTGGATCGGTTCTAAGTCACTACTGGTTTTCACCAGAGCCCGCCGCAAAGCGGGATGGTCTTGCTGCGGCGGTAGTGACCAGGTCGTATCCACTAGCAACGGCTCAACCTCTCTGGCTGCTGAAGATAGGCGCGGTACAAGGGAGTAGACAGAAGCAAGGTCGGACGTAGCAGAAGGTCGGGGCAGGCAGCAAGGATCGTAGTCAGGGGCAACGGCAGGAGGTCTGGAACACAGGCTAGGAACATACAAGGAACGCTTTCACTGGCACAATGGCAACAAGATCCGGCAGGGAAGTGCAGGGGAAGTGAGGTGATATAGGGAAGTGCACAGGTGAAGACACTAATTGGAATCACTGCGCCAATCAGCGGCGCAGTGGCCCTTTAAATCGCAAAGACCCGGCGCGCGCGCGCCCTAGGGAGCGGGGCCGCGCGCGCCGGGACAGGACCGAGGGAGAGCGAGTCAGGTACGGGAGCCGGGGTGCGCATCGCGAGCGGGCGCTACCCGCATCGCGAATCGCATCCCGGCTGGACGCAGAATCGCAGCGCCCCGGGTCAGTGGATCTGACCGGAGCGCTGCAGCGGAGAGAGTGTAGCGAGCGCTCCGGGGAGGAGCGGGGACCCGGAGCGCTCGGCGTAACAGCAGTGGTTATCTTTTTTTGTGAACTGGCTATTTCCTGTTGGAGTTTGTTCCCATAAACTGCAAATCCCATCATTCCTTGTTTGTAAGTGAGGTCACTTTTCTCCCATCAGCCATTCCACCATTGAAACATACCTGTGATCTCTTCAATGCAATAAACCAGTGTTTTCTGACCAGGATGCCTTCAGCTGTTCCAAAAACAGAATGATCTTCCTCCCACCCAGCGGTTGCTCCACCCATTGAAGCAAAGACAGGCTCCCTCTGATCACCTAACTAGTGATGTAATGTCTCAAGTCGCAGTGCAACCTGGGAAAAACTGAGACAACAGTCATTTTGTATGCTGTTAAAAAAAAACATTGCGGCAAAAATCTAAGAAGATTTGTTAGACCACTATGAACCACAGGTAAAGACATTATATTATGAACCACGCTAACTTTACAGCCCCTGTATCATAGTCAAATTAAAAAAAAATCCCACAATACCCCTGTCATGAATGGGGAGCAGGGCAGGGAGAGTGAGCCCTAAGCTGTCCCTAGAAACACTCTCCCTGCCTACTTGCCCATCCACCCTAAATGATGGATTGATAACTGGGTGCCGGGCCCTTCCTGTGCTAAAGTGCAATGGGCGTCAAGGTCAACTTAAACAAACAATATGGTACATAGTCTGGGACAGGTCAGAAACGTAACGGGAATACAAAAACTAGAACAGATAATATATATATATATATATATATATATATATATATATATATATCAGAATAAACCATACTAACATACAGTTCAGAAACCAGAATCAAGATTAACGGCAGGTATGAATAAATGAATTAGACTAAGTATGGAATAAATATACAGCTGACAAAACCAGGAGATGTAGGGGATGAACAGATGAACTGAATGTCAAACACAAAACAGGTCAGGAATATAGAACACAGTTCACACTGGACACAGAACACTCAACACAAACAGATGACAGAAGTTCAGAAGACACAGATCAGTGATAAAGCACAGAGGACACTATAGACCAATGTTAATGCACAGGGGACACTCCAGATTAGTAATCTTGTACACTATGATGAGTGCATGTACTAAAAACAATTAAGATCTGAAATCATGAACTCTCTAGATAAACAAATACGCCATAGCATGGAGGAAAACAGGCTAAGATAAAACAAGGTTAAAGCAGAACGGACATAAACAAAACTAAAAGCCAACTGATATACTAAAACCAAGCAGACTAAAATCTATATCATAAACAGGCAGAACATCCATGATTAAAACTCAGAATATAAACAGACAAACATAGCAAAGGTGCATCAGAAAAACAGTCATGGTCAGAGTAAAGCATTAATCACCAGCTGCTCGTACCAGCAGAACTTGAGTTAACATAACCCCACCTGAGTTCCCATAGGCTAATAGCACTAACTATTCCCTAGCCAGGGAGAATAGCACAGAAAACTGTTCAGACCCAACCTAGTGACTGAACAGACACCAAAAAAAAAAAAAAAATTACAATCCCTTTAAAGGTGATTTTACCATGGTGCTGCTGTTGAAATGAAGTTCAAAGCAATTCCTTAATATTTACCTCTTTCCCCTTTTTTTTTTTTTACCAACGAGAGTAAGGGTAGGTTTTTACTGTCATTAAGCGAGTGGTTCTTGACATTGCCCTTATCTCTGTGTCCCAAGCAGCCCTTATTTCAGTGTCCCAATCCATGTGGTTTCACAAAACAAAACATCTCTCGAACGAGTGTAGGTAGCTACAACCAGACAATAGGGACAATAGTATTATTGCCAGACGAGTACTATTGTAAAAAGGAGGCACTGGCTGTGATAAACACAATATGAATAGAGTTGACCTTCCTAGAAATAAAATTCTGTATTTTAACCCTTCCAATCTTCAGTGCTATATACTAATGTGAAAAGGTTGTGCATCTTATAAAACCTGCGACCAATGTATGTAGTGGGGGTACACTTTCCTCGAGTCTGGGTTTGATTAAAACCAATATATAGGTGTATAAAAAATATTGAAAAATACAATATATAATGTATGTATATATATATATATATATATATATATATATATATATATATATATATATATATATATATATATGAATATATAAATATATAGAATTATGTAGATCCAGTGAATTGGATTGAATTAAAACAATTTATTAATACAACAATAGTGATATTTCTTGTGGTGTCCTTTGTAGGGCCCTTACATCGGACTTACCACAATTAGACCGTTAGTAAATTTACATATAAATAAAAATAAATAAAATAAAAATGGGCATATAATGTATGGGTATTAGGTGCTGGTATCCCAGTAAGGCAAAAACTATAGGTGCATGTACGGAGATCGTGGAATGTCGGGTAGAATAAAATGTCTTATGACGTGAGCAGCTGATGTCTCTGGTGGCTCGTATCTAATAGAGATACTACGCGTGGCAGTGTGCCAGTGAGTGGGTGAATTCAGTGCGCTCTACGGTGCTGGCGTTTCCTTATATGTGTCCCACACTACCCTGACAGCACAGGGGTAGAGATTTTTGAGTGGGATATAGATAGTCTGTTGTTTGTAATCCTGTAGGTGTATGGAACTGTGCTCTGCAGCGCTGCAGACCCCTCAAATGTGGACCACTCTACCCCGGCAGCATGGGGAAAGTTTGAGTGGGTTTAGGGGTTTGGCACACTGTGCCTCTTACCAGCAATGTCCTGGAGCAAGGTTACCGGGCATATGTTTTCACCGGGGAGACGTCCGCTGGCAGGGAGCATGCTCAGATGCATTTTTTGCGGTCTGATGGATGATGTCGAGTTTGCCAATACTGGGGTACAAATGATAGAGGGTAGACGCGTTTCGAGGTACTCATCTACCTCTTCTTCAATAGCAGTGGCTGACTGTTTGTGGGAAGGTAATATTTATACCTGCAGCAGCCTTGTGATTGAATGGTTATCATTTGTTATGTATAAATTGTGGACTGGATTGTAGTACAGGTGATATTAATAATCTAGTGTTGTGAGATAAAACATAGATGTGGAAAATCCATTAAAAACTACTTCTTAAGTGTAAAACAATTATGTTTTTTTTAAAGGGGTTGTCCGGTGCTTCGACATCTTATCCCATATCCAAAGGATAGGGGATAAGATGCCTGATCACGGGAGTCCCGCTGCTGTGGACCCCCGGGATCTTGCACGCGGCACCCCGTTTGTAATCAGTCCCTGGAAAGTTTTCGCTCCGGGTCTGAATACCGACGACCACAAGGCCGGCGGCGTGTGATGTCATGCCTCCGCCCCCGTGTGACGTCACGCTCTGCCCCTCAATGCAAGCCTACGGGAGGGGACATGACAGCTATCATGCCCCCTCCCGTAGGCTTGCATTGAGGGGTGGAGCGTGATGTCACATGGGGGAGGAGGCGTGACGTCACGCGCCGCCGGCCCTGTGGTCGTCGGTAAACAGACCCGGAGCGAACGCGCCCCGGGGACTGATTACAAACGGGGTGCCGCGTGCAAGATCCCGGGGGTCCCCAGTGGCAGGACTCCCGCGAACAGGCATCTTATCCCCTATCCTTTGGATAGGGGATAAGATGTCTAAGCACCGGAAAACCCCTTTAAATATATATAGAAAGATGGCATATGATGGATGTGTTTGGGGATTGCTAAAAGGTTGTGTTGAAATGTTTTATGATTGTATATATATATATATATATATATATATATATATATATATATATACAGTGCAGATCAAAAGTTTGGACACACCTTCTCATTCAAAGAGTTTTCTTTATTTTCATGACTTTGAAAATTGTAGATTCACACTGAAGGCATCAAAACTATGAATTAACACATGTGGAATTATAGACATAACAGAGAAGTGTGAAACAACTGAAAAAATGTCATATTCTAGGTGAAATTGTCCTCAAGTGCAGTCACAAAACCATCAAGAGCTACAAAGAAACTGGCTCACATGCGGACCGTCCCAGGAAAGGAAGACCAAGAGTCACCTCTGCTGCGGAGGATAAGTTCATCCGAGTCACCAGCCTCAGAAATCGCAGGTTAACAGCAGCTCAGATTAGAAACCAGGTCAATGCCACACAGAGATCTTGCAGCAGACACATCTCTAGAACAACTGTTAAGAGGAGACTGTGTGAATCAGACCTTCATGGAAGAATATCTGCTTGGAAACCCCTGCTAAGGACAGGCAACAAGCAGAAGTGAGTTGTTTGGGCTAAAGAACATAAGGAATGGACATCAGACCAGTGGAAATCTGTGCTTTGGTCTGATGAGTCCAAATTTGAGATCTTTGGTTCCAACCACCGTGTCTTTGTTTGATGCAGAAAAGGTGAACGGATGGACTCTACATGCCTGGTTCCCACCATGAAGCATGGAGGAGGAGGTGTGATGGTGTGGGGGTGCTTTGCTGGTGACACTTTCGAAATTGAAGGCATACTGAACCAGCATGGCTACCACAGCATCTTGCAGCGGCATGCTATTCCATCCGGTTTGCGTTTAGTTGGACCATCATTTATTTTTCAACAGGACAATGACCCCAAAGACACCTCCAGGCTGTGTAAGGGCTATTTGACCAAGAAGGAGAGTGATGGGGTGCTGCGCCAGATGACCTGGCCTCCACAGTCACCACAGTCTCCACAGTCACCAGACCTGAACCTAATGACTCCTTCAAGACTATTGGAAGACCATTTCAGGTGATTACCTCTTGATGCTCATCATGAGAATGCCGAGAGTGTACAAAGCAGTTATCAAAGCAAAAGGTGGCTACTTTGAAGAACCTAGAATATGACATATTTTCAGTTGTTTCACACTTTTTTGTGATGTCTATAATTCCACATGTGTTAGTTCATAGTTTTGATGCCTTCAGTGTGAATCTACAATTTTTATAGTCATGAAAATAAAGAGGGATACACCTTAATAAAATGGGAATGCTTGGTGATATTAACTTCCAGTTTGTGGCACATTAGTATATGTGAGGGGGGAAACTTTCAAGATGGTTGGTGACCATGGCGGCCATTTTGAAGTCGACCATTTTGAATCCAACATTTGTTTTTTTCAATAGGAAGAGGGTCATGTGACACATCAAACTTATGGGGAATTACACAAGAAAAACAATGATGTGCTTGGTTTTAATGTAACTTTATTCTTTCATGAGTTATTTACAAGTATCTGACCACTAATAAAATGTGTTCAATGTGCTGCCCATTGTGTTGGCTTGTCAGTGCAACCCTCTTCTCCCACTCTTCACTCACTGATAGCAACATCGCAGGAGAAATTCTAGCACAGGCTTCCAGTATCCGTAGTTTCAGGTGGTGCAGAATGGGCAAAAAAAAAATTGGAACTGGACCCTCAGTTTACGCACAAGATTTTGTTCAGTGATGAGGCAAACTTTTATGTGAATGGTGATGTTAACAAACAAAACCACAGCTATTGGTCTGACACTAACCCACATTGAATTGATCCCTCCAAGACTGTTGGAACACAAAAAATTGATGGTATGGTGTGGTATATGGGGTACAAAGATAGTGGGGCCATTCTTCATCAATGGAAACCTCAAGGCCACTGGATATGCAAAATTGCTAAATGATGATGTGTTTCCCTCTTTATGCACTGAAGCTGGCACGTTCCCTGAGTTTTTCCAGCAAGATGGTGCACCACCACATTATGGGTGTCAGGTCCGAGCATTCCTAGATGAACAGTTTCCTGGAAAGTGGATTGGTCGTTGTGGGCCAGTTGAATGGCCCCCAAGGTCTCCCGATCTGCCCTCCTTAGACCTTTCTCTTTGGGGTCATCTGAAGGCAATTGTGTATGCTGTGAAGATACAAGATGTGCAGCACCAGAAACTACGGATTCTGGAAGCCTGTGCTAGCATTTCTCCTGCAGTGTTGCTATCAGTGTGTGAAGAGTGGGAGAAGAGGGTTGCATTGACAATCCAAAACAATGGGTAGCACATTGAACACATTTTATAAGTGGTCAGAAACTTGTAAATAACTCATGACAGAATAAAGTTACGTTAAAACCAAGCACATCATTGTTTTTCTTGTGAAATTCCCAATAAGTTTGACGTGTCACATGACCCTCTTCCTATAGAAAAAACAAAAGTTGGATTCAAAATGGCCAACTTTAAAATGGCCACTATGGTCCCCACCCATCTTGGAAAGTTTCCCCCCTCACATATACTGATGTGCCACAAACAGTAAGTTAATATCACAACCATTCCCATTTTATTAAGGTGTATCCATATAAATGGTCCACCCTGTGTATATATATATATATATATATATATATATATATATATAGTGAACAAGATAGTAATATATAAAGATGGCAAAAATAAATATTATTATCATGCATATGTAAAAATGTGTGTGGTAATGTAATGATATCATATATATTATAGTCAGAATGGTGATCTATTGCACTGAGTTGGTGTTTGAGTTGTATTGGGACTGTAAAATGCAGACGCATCATGTGGAAGTATGATGTTTTGTCCTACTAATATGGTTACTAGATATTGGGGATAATCTTGGCATTTGTAAGTAGAAAATATACGAGTATATATATATATATATATATATATATATATATGTATATATATATATATATATCCATATATATATATATATATATATATAAATGTGTGTAAAAAAAAAAAAAATATATATATATATATATATACCGTATTTATCGCATTTTTTTGGCTAAAATTTTTAGCCTAAAGTCTATCTGCGTGTTATACGCCGATAAGCCGCTGCAGTTCAATGATTTAAAGCGGGCGATTTAAATCAATGAACTGCTGCAGCTTTTGCAGGTCCAGACACCTGCCGTCGCTGCCCACTCCTCTGCCCCTGCCTATCCTGGGGTCCAGAGACTGCCGGCGCCGCTGCCCCATTGCCTCCCCCATCCCCCCCCCCCCCCGGTTTTTCTGACCCCCCACAGAAGCCCCCAGGAAAGGCAGGGGGAGAGAGGCCGTCACTGCCCGCTTCTCTCCCCTGCCTTTCCTGGGGTCTAGAGCCCTGCTGCCGCTGCTTCTCTCCCCATGGCTATCGCCACCGCTGCCCCATTGCCGGCACCACTGCCCCATTGCCTCCCCCATCCCCGGTTTTATGATTACCTGTAGCTGGGGTCGGGTCTGCGCTGCTTCTGGCTCTGGTGTGGCATCTATGCGTCGTTGCTATGTGCTGCGAGGCGCAATGACGATTGACGCGACGTCACTAGTCATTGCGCCTCGCAATGACGCATAGATGCCACACCAGAGCCAGAAGCCTGTAGGAGTGTATTGGGGTATTGTTTTTGTTGGAACTGTTTGGTTAGGGTCTGTGCTTCCTCCTCAAATTTATTTGTGCAATTACGTCTAATACGTCGATATTGTTCATATGGTATATTAATAAACCATTGAGGTAGATGGCGAATCTGATGTAGCTATTTTTAAATGTCGGTTTATGGTATGTGCTGCATATAGCTTGATTGTTGTGAATTGTAATTTGAAGGTCTAGGAATTCTATTGTGTCTGTACTGATGTTGGGTGTGAATTTAAGGTTATATGTATTATTGTTTAGTTGTTCTGTGAATTGGTGTAGTTGTTGAGAGGTGCCTTTCCATACTATCAAAATGTCGCCTATATAGCATTTCCAGAGGACCAGGTTTGCATCGAGTTCCGAGTTGAGTGTGCGGTAAAAAGAACTGGCCATTGAAGAGAAAGAAATGATGTGAAAGGATATTTTGGATACCTTCTAGTATGAATTGGACCTGATTTTATGTGAAAGGATATATTGGCATTACAGCAGTAAACCATTTTCTTCAAAATAGTGACATGTTCTTCAAAATAGCAACATAACCCAAAATCAGGTCCAATTCATCTTCATCTGGGTAGAGATCACAACATAAAGATATGAAGAATCTAGCCCCTTTACTTCTTCGATTTTATAACCAATCACTTCTTTACTTTTTTACATATCATTACTCTATATCATCATTCCTTTGTCACACAGTTTTAGTGTCCCAATCTAGATCCATAAATTTTCTTTCCGAACTATAACAACATCTATCTACCACATAACTGTAGTGTCGCTTATTAGATCCATATATTTTCTTTTTGAATTGTTGTAGATATATATATATTTTTTCTCATATATTTTCAATTCACAAATGCATTGTGATGCCCGGATTATCCCCACAATCTAGTCATACTACCACATTATATGTCTGGATTTTAGAGTCCCAATACAACTCAAACACCAACTCAGTGCAATAGATCACCATTCCGACTATAATATATATATATATGATATCATTACATTATCCCACACATTTTTACATATGAATGATCATAATATTTATTTTTGCCATCTTTATTTATTACTATCTTGATAACTATAACTATATATATATATTAGTCAATGGCTGATCCAACATGTCACACAGTCAGAGGCTATATGCACAGCAGAGGTGAGTTATCATGTTAGGGTCCCATCCGATATGAGGCCACCTCCGGGTGGTGGATGGGGGGACACATTTTGATCAAAAAGTGCGCTAAGAGCCTCCATTTTTTGACCAAGAGTGCTGTTGCAACTTTCTTTTTTGTACATGTTGTATTTGCCACAGCAGCGGGCACCTGTGTATTAGGTTGTTGTGCTGGCTATTTTTCCTTTTGTTTTTACTTTGTAAGTTGGGGGGTGTGGCACCCTCTTTAGCCGTGCACCCCACCCCTCTCAGACTGGAGGTGGTTTAGTCAATGGCTGATCCAACATGTCACACAGTCAGAGGCTATATGCACAGCAGAGGTGAGTTATCATGTTAGGGTCCCATCCGATATGAGGCCACCTCCGCGTGGTGGATGGGGGGACACATTTTGATCAAAAAGTGCGCTAAGAGCCTCAATTTTTTGACCAAGAGTGCTGTTGCAACTTTCTTTTTTGTACAAGTTGTATTTGCCACAGCAGCGGGCACCTGTGTATTAGGTTGTTGTGCTGGCTATTTTTCCTTTTGTTTTTACTTTGTAAGTTGGGGGGTGTGGCACCCTCTTTAGCTGTGCACCCCACCCCTCTCAGACTGGAGGTGGTTTAGTCAATGGCTGATCCAACATGTCACACAGTCAGAGGCTATATGCACAGCAGAGGTGAGTTATCATGTTAGGGTCCCATCCGATATGAGGCCACCTCCGCGTGGTGGATGGGGGGACACATTTTGATCAAAAAGAGCACTAAGAGCCTCCATTTTTTGACCAAAAGTGCTGTTGCAACTTTCTTTTTTGTACATGTTGTATTTGCCACAGCAGCGGGCACCTGTGTATTAGGTTGTTGTGCTGGCTATTTTTCCTTTTGTTTTTACTTTGTAAGTTGGGGGGTGTGGCACCCTCTTTAGCCGTGCACCCCACCCCTCTCAGACTGGAGGTGGTTTAGTCAATGGCTGATCCAACATGTCACACAGCCAGAGGCTATGTGCACAGCAGAGGTGAGTTATCATGTTAGGGTCCCATCCGATATGAGGCCACCTCCGGGTGGTGGATGGGGGGACACATTTTGATCAAAAAGTGCGCTAAGAGCCTTCATTTTTTGACCAAGAGTGCTGTTGCAACTTTCTTTTTTGTACATGTTGTATTTGCCACAGCAGCGGGCACCTGTGTATTAGGCTGTTGTGCTGACTATTTTTCCTTTTGTTTTTACTTTGTAAGTTGGGGGGTGTGGCACCCTCTTTAGCCGTGCACCCCACCCCTCTCAGACTGGAGGTGGTTTATTCAGTGGCTGATCCAACATGTCACACAGTCAGAGGCTATATGCATAGCAGAGGTGAGTTATCATGTTAGGGTCCCATCCGATATAAGGCCACCTCCGCGTGGTGGATGGGGGGACACATTTCGATCAAAAAGTGCGCTAAGAGCCTCCATTTTTTGACCAAGAGTGCTGTTGCAACTTTCTTTTTTGTACATGTTATATATATATATATATATATATATATATATACAATCATAAAACGTTTCAACACAACCTTTTAGCAATCCCCAAACACATCCATCATCCATGTTATGCCATCTTTCTATATATATTTATAAAAACATCAATGTTAAGAAGTAGTTTTTAATGTAATTTCCACATGTTTTATCTCACCACACTAGATTATTAATATCACCTGTACTACAATCCAGTCCACAATTTATATATAACAAATGACAACCATTCAATCACAAGGCTGCTGCAGGTATAAATATTACCTTCCCACAAACACTCAGCCACTGCTATTCAAAAAGAGGTAGATGAGTACCTCGAAACGTGTCTAGCCGCTACATCTGTACCCCAGTATTGGCAAACTCAACATCATCTATCGGACAGCAAAAACTATATCTGAGCATGCTCCGGGGACGGCACGCATCCTACCTGCCAGCGGACGTCTCCCTGGTGAAAACCTATGCCCGGTAACCTTATTCCAGGACATTGCTGGAAAGAAGCACAGTGTACCAAAACCCTAAACCCACTCAATCTTTCCCCATGCCACCGAGGTAGAGTGATCCACATTTGAGGGGTCTCCAGCGCTGCAGAGTGCAGTTCCATACATCTACAGGATTACAAATAACAGACTATCTATATCCCACTCACCAATCTCTATCCCTGTGCCGTCAGGGTAGAGTGGGACACATACTAGGAAACTCCAGCAGCACGCTGGCTCTCATAGTATCTCTGTTAGATACGAGCCACACAAAAACATATCTCTTTGACTTCAATCAGAGAACAAGAACCATGGAAAAAAGAAGTGACATATCCTTTCTTTCCACATGGAAAAGTTTTACTTTTTATGGCACTATTTTGGGGGTAATTGCACTTAATTACATTTTATTTATTTCTATAGGGATAATAAAAAAATTTGAGGTAAATTTACACCATTCATAATATGGTAAAAATACAATAGAATTTTATTGTTTGGGTAGGTATGATTTACAACAATTCCAAATGAGTGCATTTTTTAAGCTTCAGTTGTTTGTCACAAAAGAAACTTTTTATTAAAAAATAAATAAATAGGTGCCATTTTCCAAGATTCATAACCTTTGACAGTGTTTATTGACAGCAAGATTTTAAGACCGTTAACCCCTTCATGCAGAACGCCGCCTTTATATGGAGGATGACACATTACCTTTGCACATTCCGCTGTATATAGGCGGCGTTCATTAAATGCGCGCTCCCGCAGCATTGATCGGGTTAAAAGCTAAAGTCCCGGGTTGTCCGGAGGGAGACTACTCCCGCCCGACACCCCGGGACCCCATATGATTAACCTGGGTGTGCAGGGGCGGTGTGTGTGTGTCGGGTGCGCGGCAGGATCGACGGGAGCAGCGGGTGTCCGGAGGTCCGGCGGTGGCATCCACGATGATCGAAATAAGTGCCCTCCCCCTTACAAGTTCCAAAACTACAACTTCCAGCATGCCCAGACAGTCAATGCCTGTCTGGGAATGCCGTGAGTTGTAGTTTTGCAAGATCTGGAGGACCACAGTTTAGAAACCACTACACAGTGGTCTCTAATCTTTAGTCCTCCTGATGTTGCAAAACTACAACTCCCAGCATGCCCGGCTGCAAACAGCTGTCTGGGCATGCTGGGGGTTGTAGTTTTGCAAGATCTGGAGGACCACAGTTTGGAAATCGCTGTGCAGCAGTCTCTAAACTGTGCCCCTCCAGATCTTGCAAAACTACCAGCATACCTGGCAACAAGCGGCTGTCAGTACATGCTGGGAGTTGTAGTTTTGCAACAGCTGGAGGCACACTGGTGGGTAAACACTGAGTTAGTCTGTTACCTAATTCAGTATTTTCCCACCAGTGTGCCTCCAGCTGTAGCAAAATTACGACTCCCAGCATGCAGTAAGCATGTCAGTTCATGTTTAGAGTTGTAGTTTTGCAACAGCTGGAACTTTGTGACCGTAAACACCCCCTCCCCCCCACAATGTGAATGTACAGGGAACATTCACACTGGTGGAGCTTTACAGTGAGTTTTTCAATGCAAGTTTGAGCTGTGGCAAATTCTCCACCACAACTCAAACTCCCAGCGGGAAACTCACTGTAAACCCCCGCCAGTGTGAATGTACCCTAAAAAACACTAACTACACTATACTACGCAACCACAAAATAAAAAGTAAAACACTACATATACACCCTTTCATAATTACCACCCCCCACACCAAATAAAATATGTTTCCAAAACAGAGCCTCCAGCTGTTGCAAAACAACAACTCCCGGCATTGCCTTGCATCCGGGTCCGCCCCTATGCAAATCCCTAATGTAGGCCTCAAATGGCATGGCGCTCTCTCACCTTGAAGCCCTGTTGTATTTCATGGCAACAGTTTAGGACCACATATGGGGTATTTCGTTACTCGGGAGAAATTGTGTTACAATTTTTGTGGGGCTTTTCCTCCCTTTACCCCTAATGAAAAATAAAAATTGGGGTGTACACCAGCATGTTATTGTAAAATGTTTTTATTTTTTTACATTCTTTTTTCACAAGAGGAAAAAAGAAAACAAAACCCCCAAAATTTGTAACGCAATTTCTCCTTAGTACGGAAATACCCCATATGTGGACGTTAGGTGATATACGGGTGCACAACATGGCTCAGGAGTGAGAGCACCGTGTACATTTGAGGCCCAAATTGGTGATTTGCACAGGGGTGGCTGATTTTACAGTGGTTCTGACATAAACACAAAAAACAAACCACCATCATTTGACCCCATTTTGGAAACTACACCTCTCATGGAATGTAGCAAGGGGTATAGTGAGCCGTAACACTCCACAGGTGTTTGTCAAATTTTCATTTAAGTTGGACATGAAAATAAAAAATTAGATTTTTTTTCACTAAAATGCTGGTGTTACCCTAAAGTTTTCATTTTCACAAGAGGTAATAATAAAAAGCCACCCAAAATTTGTAACCCCATTTCTTCTGAGTAAGGAAATACCCCAAATGTGTATGTAAAGTGCTATGAGGGCAAACTACAGGCCTCAGAAGAGAATGAGCGCCATTGGGCTTTTGGAGAGAGAATTTGGCTGGAATTGAAGGACATGTTCATTTACTAAGTCCCGATGGTGCCAGAACAGTGGACTCCCCCCACATATGACCCCATTTTGTAAACTACACCCCTCAAGGAATGTGTAGTGAGCATTTACACCCCACAGGTGTCTGACAGATTTCTGGATTAGTGGTACGTGAAAATGAAACATTTTCATTTGCACAACCCACTGTTCCAAAGATCTGTCAAACGCCAGTGGGGTATAAATGCTCACTGCCCCCCTTATTACATTCCGTGAGGGGTGTAATTTCCAAAATGGGGTCACATGTGGGGGGGGGGGGGGCATTGTTCTGGCACCATGGGGGCTTTGTAAACGCACATGACCCCTGACTTCTATTCCAACCAAATTCTCTCTCCAAATGCCCAATGGTGCTCTTTCTCTTCTGAGCATTGCAGTGGATCCGTAGAGCAGTTTACATCCATATATGGGGTGTTTCCATACTCATAAGAAATAGTATTACAAATCTGGGGGGGGGGCTTTTTCTCCTATTACCCCTTATAAAAATGAAAACTTTGGGTAACCCCAGCATTTTAGTGAAAAAAATTTTTTTTTTTCATTTTCACGTCCAAATTTATTGAAAACTTGTCAAACATCTGTGGGTGTTAAGGCTCACTGTAATCCTGTCCTATCTTCTGGTAAACAGGGTATGTCCCTACGACAGGATTTTACATGTGAGAACCCCCCCCCCCCCCGTTTTTACTCGCATAGTTAATTCTGAAGAGACTATAACCCTGTATATTAACTGACCAGTCATTGCTCACATCCAGCCATGTCTCACTAATCCCCACTATGTCATAGTCTTCCATCCATCTTCTGGCATTTGTATACCATGTTTTCCTTCCTATTTCCTTTCCTCTTATCATATATGACTGTTCTAACCCCTCCCACAGCTCCATCCAGTTTTATTACCTATCCCCAGCTCTCTATCTACACTTTCTCCCCCTCTATATTGTAGTCCCCTCCCCCCCAGTCCCTAGTGTCTGAATACATTTCTTGTAGCAGCCATTTGGTAGACGGACACTCTCCTCCACAGACAAGATCCTTGTAGTGTTCTGAGGGTTCACAAAGCCCCAAACTCCCGTAATAGAATGGAAGTCGATAAGCTAGATTCCTCATGTGGACTTTCATGAGCTATAATTGATATATGTTCAGCTCCTTGAGCTTTTTATGCTCTACTTCTGTTTTGTTGTGTCTGAGGATTCATGTTATTATTGTGTTCGCTTACCTCAGCTCAGAAATGTATTACTGTCTTAGCATCATCTATGTTCTGGGCACCCTTTGGGTTGGTTATATTTTATTTGATGATACACCCGGAGTGATGGGACACCTGCCTCCCATTATACAACTGTGGTGTCCCGGTACCGTATTTTATACGTTACCTATGTAGAGGTCCCCATAGTTAGAGTCCCTAGGATGTCAGGGTCCCTCTTTTCTAGTCTTCCCCTTGTCACCTCTCACTTAGCCACTAAATGTATAGTAGTTCTATCTGATATTTATACAGTTATAAGTATAAAAAGTGTATATAGTGAATTGTCTAAATGTTCGTACTGTAACAGGACCTGCGGGTCATGTGATCAGGTGGAAAACTCTATGGTTTTGCTTTAGTGACGTGTTCACCCACCATGCCTTGTAACGGTGAATGACAGCTGACACGGACCAATCCAAAACGGCCCTGCCCATATAAGGGAGCGGCAGCCATTACTCTGTCTCTTTCCTCGTGGGCTGCTAATGGAGAAGAATCTGCGCAGCTGTCATCAGCAGTGACAAGGCCCAAGCCTTGCGGCAACGGCCATCTTTTCAAAACTGTGAGTTATCTCAATCCCTGTTAACTCCACGGACCTAAATAGCTGTATAGAGACTGTATTACTAAGACTGTTGCTGTTAATTGGATGTACCGCAAGTACTTTAGTAAAGTTTATGCAAGTTCAAGTTCATCCCTATTGTGGACCTTCATTCATTTAAGCACGTACCTATCGTTTCTGGGAAGGGTGGCGATAGGTCGAAGCTTTACCTCAGCGTATTAACCCTCACCCTGGCGTCACGAGTGACAGAGGTTAAATTAACCCCTCATATACCGAAGCAACACCCCCACTGTATTATATCCCCCCATGGGCTACCACACAACCATAACATTTCTTACATTTTATGAGAATAAGTTTGTGGAATATAAAAGGCCTCCAGTCTCCTGTGAAGCATAACAATGTGCTCAAACACCTTTACAAACAAAAAGCAGAAGTTTTGCTCTTGCAGAAGACAGACCGTACCATTAATGACTTCCATAGATTGAAGAAACAGTGGGTTGGTGAAGTGGTGGGCTCCCCGGCTCAGGATGGTAAAGGTGGGCTTGTCACTCTTATACATAGAAACTTAGGGGCTGGGATCAAAGACCAGTGGGCAGATGTTGATGGTCATATCCAAAAACTTATCCTAGATTCCCTAGCAGGGCGGTTAACTATTTTCAATGTGTATGGTCGGCATTCCTCTAAAAAGATATTTTTCCTATCTTTAGATTTCAGGCTTAGGAAATCCCTTCACTTTGGTAGGGGGTGATAAAAACACTCTACTAAATAAAAATGAGGATAGATGTAAAGGGGTAGGAACCCCAACCACTCCCATGGAACATTACCTGACAGAGTTATTATCTAATACTCAGTTGAAGATAACATTTTCCAGATGAGCGTTCTTATACTCACTACTTCTATCCGCACAATTTATTTACAAAGCTCCTTCCCAGCAGGATCAGATGTTGTTTGCTCTTTCCATCATACCTAGCCAATGATGACAACTTCTGAGATTTATTAAAAGGCTGATGGATGAAGTACCACATGGCAAATGATCAAAACATTGATTCTTTCTGTTCTTGGAAGCGGCCAAAGCTGTTCTTCGAGCAACACATCCCAGAAAAAATAGAATAAAAAGTGATCACAAAGTGTTGGTACTATTAAAAAACTAAAGCTTGTATCACAAAACAAACAAAAATAAAAACATAACAGCTCCGTAGGTAGAAAAATAAAACATAACATAACAATGAACAGAGTTTTTTTTATTTTTCTTATAAACCATAAAACATACAATAAAGCTTGCATGTCAGTTTTCCCATAATAAAATTAAAGGGGTATTCCAGGCAAAAACTTTTTTTATTTATATATCAACTGGCTCCGGAAAGTTAAACAGATTTCTAAATTACTTCTATTAAAAAATCTTAATCCTTATTAAGATTCCAATAGTTATTAGCTTCTGAATTGAGTTGCTGTTTTCTGTCTAACTGCTTTTTGATGACTCACGTCCCGGGAGCTGTCCAGCTCCTATGGGCATATTCTCCCATCATGCAAGGGATATTTTCCCATCAGGCACAGCTCCCGTGACGTGACATCATCATTGAGCAGTTAGACAGAAAACTTCAGAAGCTAATAACTATTGGAATGATTAAGATTTTAGTAAATTAAGTAATTTACAAATCTGTTTAACTTTCCGGAGCCAGTTGATATATAAATAGAGTTTTTGCCTGGAATACCCCTTTAATTATTATCCTACAAAATTGTTTTATTTCATTTTTTTTTTTTTTCATTTTTGCCCTACATATCATTTTTTTCTGGCTTATAATACATCGTATGATCAAATAAAGTGAACCAATGAAAAGTACAACTTATCCTGCAAAAAAGAAGCCCTAATACAATTTTGTGGAAAAATAAAAAAGTTATGGGCCTTAGAATGTGAGGCGGAAAAAATCGTAAGCCAAAAATCATAATTAGCTGGCTCATCGAGGGGTTAACATTTTAAGATTGAGGACTGATCTTATGTTGATGATTTAGAAAGCAAGCCAATTTTGCCCTTATTGTCCAAATTTTTTATTTTTATTTTTTTTGTTGATGTGTGATTTCAATTTATGCCACTCATGATATGGTAAAAATACTGTCAGGATTCGGCAGGCTGGAGGTGGAGAGAGAGGGGTCCACGCCAATGTCAGAGAGGGATTGGCGTGGACCGTGTCGGTGGAGCGGTTCTAAGTTGCTACTGGTTTTCACCAGAGCCCGCCGCAAAGCGGGATGGACTTGCAGCGGCGGTAGCAACCAGGTCGTATCCACCGGCAACGGCTCAACCTCTCTGACTGCTGAGATAGGCACGGTACAAGGGATTAGACAAGAGCAGGGTCGGATGTAGCAGAAGGTCAGGGCAGGCAGCAAGGATCGTAGTCAGGGGCAACGGCAAGAGGTCTGGAACACAGGCTAGGAACACACAAGGAACGCTTTCACTGGCACAATGGCAACAAGATGCGGCAAGGAAGTGCAGGGGAAGTGAGGTGATATAGGGAAGTGCACAGGTGAAGAAACTAACTAAAACCCATGCGCCAATCAGTGGCGCATCGGCCCTTTAAATCCCAAAGACCCGGCACGCGCGCCCTAGGGAGCGGGGCCGCGCACGCCGGGGCAGCACAGACGGGGAGCGAGTCTGGTAAGCGGGTCGGGATGCGCACCGCGAGCGGGCGCGTCCCGTATCGCGAATCGCATCCCGGCTGAGGGCATTATCACAGCGCACCCGGTCAGCGGGTCTGACCGGGGCGCTGCGAACAGGAGAAAGCTGTGAGCGCTCCGGGGAGGAGCGGGGACCCAGAGCGCTCGGCGTAACAGTACCCCCCCCTTGGGTCTCCCCCTCTTTTTAGAACCCGATAACTTGTGGATAAGGTCCTTGTCAAGGATGTTGTCCTCGGGTTCCCATGACCTCTCCTCCGGGCCGCAATTCTCCCAATCTACAAGAATTTTTTTTTACCTCTGACCGTCTTGGATGCCAGAATTTCTTTAACCGAGAAGATGTCAGAGGACCCGGAGACAGGAGTAGGAGCAACAACCTTGGGAGAGAAGCGGTTAAGGATGAGTGGTTTAAGGAGAGAGACATGAAAAGCATTTGGAATATGGAGAGAAGGAGGAAGAAGGAGTTTGTAGGAGACAGGGTTGATTTGGCATTTGACTCTAAAAGGACCAAGATAACGTGGTCCCAGTTTATAACTGGGGACACGAAAGCGGACATACTTGGTGGAGAGCCACACTTTGTCTCCAGGAGAAAAGACAGGAGGAGTTCTTCTTTTTTTGTCGGCATGTTTCTTCATCCAGAATGAGGCCTGTATGAGAGATTTTTGAGTCTCTTTCCAGATGGTGGAGAAGTCCTGAGTCACCTCATCAACAGCGGGCAAACCAGAAGGCGTGGGAGTGGGGAGGGGGGAAGAGGGGGACGGCCGTACACCACAAAGAATGGGGATTTAGCGGAAGACTCAGAGACTTTGAAATTGTACGAGAATTCGGCCCATGGTAGGAGATCGGCCCAGTCATCCTGGCGGGAGGAAACAAAACGTCGCAAATAGTCACCAAGAACCTGATTAACTCTTTCCACTTGCCCATTGGATTGGGGATGATAAGAAGACGAGAAGTTTAATTTGATTTTAAGTTGATTACAGAGGACCCTCCAGAATTTCGACACAAATTGAAAGCCTCTATCTGAGACGATATGCGTAGGAAGCCCGTGAAGGCGAAAAATGTGCACAAAAAATTGTTTCGCCAACTGAGGCGCAGAAGGAAGACCTGGAAGAGGAATAAAATGTGCCATCTTAGAAAAACGATCAATGACCACCCAAATAACTGTGTTGCCATGGGATAATGGTAAGTCTGTAACAAAGTCCATAGCAATCTGAGACCATGGTCTCTCAGTAACAGGCAGAGGATGGAGGAGACCGGCAGGCTTCTGGCGAGGAGTCTTGGCCCGGGCACAGACTGTACAAGCCCGAACAAAATCAGCAACATCTGTTTCCAGGGTAGGCCACCAATAAAAACGAGAGATGAGCTGGACGGATTTCTTGATGCCGGCGAGGTGTGAGGAGTGTCCCCACCTGAGAATCCTGAGGCGCTGGCGTGGAGGGACGAAGGTCCTTCCTGGAGTAGTTTGTCTGATGGAAGCTGGATAAGCGGAGATCAGACAGTCAGGAGGAATAATGTGTTACGGGGAGGCTTCCATTTCAGAGGCATCCGAGGAACGAGAGAGAGCGTCAGCCCTAATGTTCTTGTCAGCGGGGCGAAAATTAATCTCAAAGTTCAAACGAGCAAAGAACAATGACCACCTAGCCTGGCGAGGGTTCAACCGTTGGGCAGACTGAAGATAAGAGAGATTCTTGTGATCAGTGTATATAATAACTGGGTATTTGCACCCCTCCAGCAGGTGCCTCCATTCCTCGAGAGCCAGTTTTATGGCCAGTAGTTCTCGATCACCAATGGAGTAGTTTTTCATCCGCCGGAGAGAAGGTCCTAGAAAAAAAAGCACAAGTAACAGCATGTCCGGAAGAATTTTTCTGTAGGAGTACAGCTCCAGCTCCCACCGAGGAGGCGTCTACCTCCAGTGAGAAGGGTTTAGATGGATCAAGTCTGGAGAGTACGGGAGCAGAAGAAAAGGCAGTTTTGAGACGGTTGAACGCCTCTTCCGCTTGAGGAGGCCAGGACTTAGGGTTGGCATTTTTCTTGTTTAGGGCCACAATTGGGGCCACAATAGTGTAAAAATGTGGAATAAACTGTCTGTAGTAATTGGCGAACCCCAAGAAACGTTGGATAGCTCGGAGTCCGGAGGGGCGTGGCCAATCCAATACGGCTGATAGTTTGTCCGGGTCCATTTGGAGTCCCTGGCCAGAGACTAAATATCCTAGGAAGGGAAGAGATTGACATTCAAAGAGACATTTTTCCATTTTGGCATATAACTGATTGTTCCGAAGTCTCTGAAGAACCATGCGGACATGCCAGCGATGTTCTTCTAGGTTGGAAGAAAAAATCTAAATATCGTCCAGGTAGACCACAACACAGGTATATTATAGATCACGAAAAATTTCATTTGCAAAGTCCTGGAAGACGGCAGGGGTGTTGCAAAGCCCAAAAGGCATAACCAAATATTCAAAGTGTCCATCTCTGGTGTTAAACGCGGTCTTCCACTCGTCCCCCTCCCTGATGCAGATGAGATTATATGCACCTCTTAAATCCAATTTGGTAAAGATGTTGGCGCCACATAGGCGGTCAAAGAGTTCCGAGATAAGAGGTAGGGGATAGCGGTTTTTTATAGTGATTTTATTATGACCGCGGTAATCAATGCATGGTCGTAAGGAGCCGTCTTTTTTGGAGACGAAGAAGAATCCAGCTCCAGCAGGGGAGGAAGACTTGCGGGTAAATCCCCTTTTAAAATTTTCTTGGATGTACTCCATCATAGCTTGTGTTTCCGGAGCAGACAGGGGATAGATTCTGCCCCGGGGTGGAGTAGTACCAGGGAGGAGATCAATAGGACAGTCATAAGGCCTGTGAGGAGGCAAAGTCTCTGCTTGTTTTTTGCAAAAAACATCAGCATAGTCCAGATAGGCCTTGGGGAGACCAGGTATCGGAGGAGCCATAGGGTTTTGACTGACAGGACTGGGAGCAGACATAAGACACTTTTTGTGGCAAGTAGTACCCCAGTTCTTGATTTCCCCGGAGGTCCAATCGAGGGTAGGGGAGTGGCGTTGAAGCCAAGGTAGTCCAAGAAGAATTTCAGAAGTGCAGTTAGAGAGGACCAGAAATTCAATCTTTTCATGATGGGGTCCAATTCACATTAAGAGGGGTTCCGTGCGGTAACGCACAGTACAGTCCAATCTTTCACCATTAACAGAGGCGATGTAGAGGGGTCTGGCGAGACTGGTCACTGGGATGTTGAACCTGTTAACGAAAGAGGCAAAAATAAAATTTCCTGCAGATCCGGAATCCAAGAAGGCCACAGCTGAGAAGGAGAAGGTAGAAGAAGAAATCCGCACAGGCACAGTAAGACGTGGAGAAGCAGAGTTCACACCTAGAGCTGTCTCACCTTTGTGCGGAGTTGGAGTGCGTCTTTCCTGGCGTGGAGGTCGGATAGGACAATCCTTCAAGAAGTGTTCGGTACTGGCACAGTACAGGCATAGGTTCTCAATGCGGCGGCGTGTCCTCTCTTGAAGTGTCAGGCGAGACCGGTCTACTTGCATAGCCTCCACGGCGGAAGGCATAGGAACAGATTGCAGCGGACAAGAGAAGAGAGGAGCCGGGAAGAGAAACCGCCTCGTGCGAACAAAGTCCATATCCTGGCGGAGCTCCTGACGCCTTTCGGAAAAATGCATGTCAATGCGGATGGCCAGATGAATAAGTTCATGCAGGTTAGCGGGATTTCTCGTGCGGCCAGCACATCTTTGATGTTACTGGATAGGCCTTTTTTGAAGGTCGCGCAGAGTGCCTCGTTATTCCAGGACAATTCGGAGGCGAGAGTACGGAATTGGATGGCGTACTCGCCCACAGAAGAATTACCCTGGACCAGGTTCAGCAGGGCAGTCTCGGCAGAAGAGGCTCGGGCTGGTTCCTCGAAGACACTTCGAATCTCCCTGAAGAAAGAGTGTACTGAGGCAGTGACAGGATCATTGCGGTCCCAGAGCGGTGTGGCCCATGACAGGGCTTTCCCAGACAGAAGGCTGAAAACGAAAGCCACCTTTGACCTTTCAGTTGGAAATTGGTCCGACATCATCTCCAAATGCAGGGAACATTGCGAGAGAAAACCACGGCAAAGTTTAGAGTCCCCATCAAACTTGTCCGGCAATGATAAACGGAGGCTGGATGCGGCCACTCGCTGCGGAGGAGGTGCAGGAGCTGGCGGAGGAGATGGTTGCTGAAGCTGTGGTAGAAGCTGCTGTAGCATCACAGTCAGTTGAGACAGCTGGTGGCCTTGTTGCGCTATCTGTTGCGACTGCTGGGCGACCACCTTGGTAAGTTCAGCGACAACTGGCATCGGGACCTCAGCGGGATCCATGGCCAGATCTACTGTCAGGATTCGGCAGGCTGGAGGTGGATCCTCTGTGTCAGAGAGGGATTGGCGTGGACCGTGTCGGTGGACCGGTTCTAAGTTGCTACTGGTTTTCATCAGAGCCCGCCGCAAAGCGTGATGGACTTGCAGCGGCGGTAGCAAACAGGTCGTATCCACCGGCAACGGCTCAATCTCTCTGACTGCTGAGATAGGCGTGGTACAAGGGATTAGACAAGAGCAGGGTCGGACATAGCAGAAGGTCAGGGAAGGCAGCAAGGATCGTAGTCAGGGGCAACGGCAAGAGGTCTGGAACAAAGGCTAGGAACACACAAGGAACGCTTTCACTGGCACAATGGCAACAAGATCCGGCAAGGAAGTGCAGGGGAAGTGAGGTGATATAGGGAAGTGCACAGGTGAAGACATTAATTAAAACCGGCCCTTTAAATCGCAAAGACCCGGCGCGCGTGCGCCCTAGGGAGCGGGGCCGCGCACGCCGGGGAAGCACAGACGGGGAGCGAGTCTGGTAAGCGGGTCAGGATGCGCACCGCGAGCGGGCGTGTCCCGCATCGCGAATCGCATCCCTGCTGGGGGCATTATAGCAGTGCACCCGGTCAGCGGGTCTGACCGGGGCGCTGCGAACAGGAGAACGCCGTGAGCGCTCCAGGGAGGAGCGGGGACCCGGAGCGCTCGGCGTAACAAATACAATACAATTTTATTCTCTGGATAAGTATGATTCCAACAATATCAAATGTATATATTATTTAAGTTTTAGTAATTTTGAAAAAAAAGAGACTTTATATATAAACTAGACAAAATTATTATAATTTTAGTTTGTGTTTTTGACATTCTGTTCTGTTTTTGACATTCATACATACATTCATACATACATATTTGTAGTTTACTTTGAAAATGGTGCCACTTTTTTTTACTTTCTTAAAAATTGTTTTATGACTACAGTATCTTGGCTACAATAGAAAAGTATAAAAATACTAAGAGTCATATAAACGGACCAGAGCAACATATGAGACATTGTTTTAAAAAAAGAAAGGAGGAGACATGGATACTGATTGATTCTTCTTGTATGGACACTTCCAGGTAGGCCTAAGACTTATCCTGGTGATGATTATAATCAGATTTATTACTTTATGGCAATATATCACTGTGTGAATTGTATTATAAGTTTCCATTTCTTAGTATCAGATCTTTCACTAGAAGTTTATAATATTAGGAACCAAGAATGACATGACTATAAGTTTTGCAGTCAGCTCAGTTTATTGAAGGCAGCATAGACAAGTGAAAAGGAATCCTATGAATTAAGGTGAAACTAGTGTATTAAAAACAAATTCCTTTAAGCACAGTGACAAAGCATACATTAATATATTTAGTATCATGACATCCAGTGGGTATTGATGTTTGGTCTGTAGTCTACCATTTCACTTCAGCAATGGTGGCTGTGGCCAGAGTGGTGTTTGCTGGAGACATGGCTGCTGGATATATGTCCCCCTTTATGGTGGTGATGAGAATGGTGATGTCCACCCTGGTGGCCTCCTGAATGGTGTTTGCCTCCAGTGCTTGAATGTAGAACAGCTGTAAAGTAGTGGAAATCAATTTAATTACAGAAAATATATACAGTAGTTTAAATACAAATATTTTTGTATTAGATATTAATGCAGGAAGTGGAAGATACAAGTGACTGCCTTCTACTGGTTGTTCACATACATTTGCCATGTCAGATAGAAAAGGAATGGCAAAGAGTGGCATTGCTGGCATTGATAGGTGCTAGGAGGGTAGTGTGTGACTGTCAGATGATTGCATATGTGGCCACCATGTCTCATCATTTGGGAAGTGTGAACAGTGGAGTAGTAGAACCGCATTTACCATACCGGTGAATGTCCCAGAAAGAAGAAGAATGTAGCACATGGACAACAAAAGGTTACGAAATTCTATTCTATATACTATTGATACCTTCTTAAGGGATACAAAGTTTAAATATGGCAAACATACTGCTTATACTTACATATATTTACAGAGCTGTTACTTCCCATCCTGAAACAGAACACAATGATTGTAACATTTGTGTTGTATAACCATGATTTTTGTGTTATGGTTTTACTGTCTTACAAACATATTTCTGTTATTTTTATGCTCAGTTTGATACACAATGATTAATTGTGTTATTTTAATATTTTGACAACATATGCCTATATATATATATATAATTTTCAATGTTTGGCTAAAGAATTGCACATGTATATTAAGATAATCTGATTATTGTTATTTTGAGTCTTTTTGGCGATTAGCTTCATCCATTCCTATGGGTTGGGCACAGTATGAATTTTGTTATTATCTTGTGACTAGTTGCGATAGTTATGTCTCCAGAAGGGCTTATTCACCTGCATTCCTCTCCCTCCAGCATCTTCTTATAGGTGGCGATCTCAATATCCAGAGCCAGTTTGACATTCATCAGCTCCTGATATTCCCTCATCTGGCGGGCCATGTCCTGCTTGGCCCTCTGTAGAGAAGCTTCTAGTTCAGCCAATTTACTCTTGGCATCTCGGACAGCAGCTTCTCCACGTTCCTCTGCTTCATTGATGGCATTTTCCAGTGCAGCACGCTGTAAATACATTAGGAATTACTTCACGTAATTTTAGATAAGAATTTTGTCTTTGGTTGAAGTTTATGATGCTCACCTGGGATTTAGCACACTCAATTTCTCCTTTAAGTCTCTGGACTGTTTGGTTGAGTCTAGAGATCTCATCTCTGCTGTTTTGTAGATCACTTCCATTTCTTCCGGCTGCCATACGCAGCTCATCAAACTACAGGTCCAGTAAATTGTTAGAAATGAATAATTTCTGTTTATAAAGAGATATGCAGATATACAGATATGTGTTAATGCCCATGGTTTACACTTACCCTTGACTGGTACATGGCCTCAGCCTCAGCTCTGCTTCTGTTAGCAATGTCTTCATACTGAGCTCTGACCTCAGAGATTATACTGTCCAGGTCCAGGTCTCGGCTGTTGTCCATAGACACAACTACTGAAGTGTCTGAGATCTGAGCCTGGAGCTGACCGATCTCCTAAAATATAAAAAACTAAATTATTATATGACAGAATTTATATTGTATTTAAGGAAAAATGAATTACATATTGTGTTATTACAGCATCATATAGAGTCCTTAGGAAGTTGATCTCATCTGTAAGGGAGTCGACCTTGGACTGAAGTTCGGCTTTATTCATGAAGGCAGCATCAACATCCTGAAGAAAAAAACATAATTCAATGATATATTTTCTTAGCATATAACATTGTATCAAAATGTTTTATGTTATACTGAGACAAAGTAGTTTTCGCTTATAATAGTTGTTATACAATTTTATACTTACTCTCTTTATACTGACAAGTTCATTCTCCTCTGCTGTGCGCCTGTTCAATTCTTCTTCGTAGCTATAAGAAATTTGTTATTGGTTATTTTTTTTATTTTTATGTTGTTTTAGTTATGTTTTTTTTTCACCTCTACTGACTCTGAATTGATGTTGTATTTAACAATAAGTACAGTAACAAAGGGTGTAGCTGGGCTCTGAGAGGGGGAAAAGGCTCCTATGGCACATAAGAAGACACCGGTATCATAAACATGTAAAGTGGAGGTCCTCTTAAAGTTTTCTTTATTTACTAATAAAGTATTTTGACCCATCAAAAAAATTAAAAAAATAAACTAAAAACATCTTTTTTTTAATAGTCTAAACCCCACACACAAAAGCCTTTTGCTTATCTACTACTTTATTTTAGGCCCCAACATAACATTTTCATTGGACACAATATGATAATTTGCAATTAAAAGTATTCACAATAAGTATACATTTGAAAAATATACTTTCTGGGCAAAAAGGGAGCTTATATACATTGCATTGTATGGGTCCGACAATAATAATACTTATTGTGAGAAGGAAAAGAGATTTAGAAATTAGACTTTCAATAGGCGTACCTTCTTCTAAGGTCTTCAGCGGTTCTTTCTATGTTGTTTCTCTCTGAATCTAGACGACCCCTCTCACATTCTAGGTTCTCCAGTTGTCTCCTAAGGTTACTGATAAAAGCCTCAAACAAAGGCTCAATCTGACCACTGGCTGTTCTCTGTTCTTGTAGAAGACCCCACTTGGTCTCCAGCATCTTATTCTGCTGTTCCAGAAATCTCACCTGAAAAAAAGATCCAAGTTGTGTTGGTATTAACCCAGTATAGAGACTCCTCTAAATGACAGGAGGACAATTGTGTGCAATGAACTTTAGCCATTGACTACTTACAGACTTTTCTTTCTTTTTAACAAATATATATATATATATATATATATATATTTTTTTTTTTGACAAATCTTACCTTGTCAATAAATGAAGCAAACTTGTTGTTGAGACCTTTAATTTGGTTTTTCTCGTCATTTCTCACTCTTTGGATGTTGGTGTCTATCTCTAAGTTAAGAGGAGCCAGAAGGCCTTCATTTATAGTCACAGGAGTGATACCTCCACATCCAGACTGTCCTCCAAATCCACCACCAATTCCTCCAGATCCATGTCCACTTTTATGAAAACTTCCAAATGAGATCTTATGGCCCTTGGATCCAATGTTATGGGCACTTGCACTGCTAAAGCAATGTTGTTTCTTGTGTTCATGTCCTGTGTGCTTAGAAGAATGGGATAAGATGCTGTGCGAGCTGGAGTGTTTAGGTAAAGCAACAGAACAGGAGCTGAAGTGCTTGTGTCCAGAAGAGGCGAGGATGGAGTGATGAGACATGATGGATCTTCTCACAATACAAATTGGAAGTGGATGTGAAATGCTCAGAAGTTTCCACCGACTGCTTCTTCTACATCTGTTACCGTGCGCTTTTATACTCAAACTGGGTGTTACCAATCTCTACACTCAGCTACAATTGTAGCATCATCTGCTTTTATAGAAATCATATATGCTGCAAGTCTGTGTTATCAAAACTCAAGTCACATTTTAATATATAATGATGAAAGGAATTGTCTCACAGCAAGCTAGTTATTTCACTTTATTACCTTTAGAGAAATGTTTTATTGATGTCTATCATTTATTCGAAAGGCGACATTGGTACAAAATTCTTATGAATTAAGACAACAAGCAGTTACCATATAAGAAAAGACATGGGAAAATGTGGTTTAATTCTTGCATGGTTATGAATGATCAAAATGGCCATTGCACATTACAACACTGTACATTGTGTTTTCACTGTTTGTGTAAAGTTAGTTATTAAAGGAAATCTGTCACTACATTCAACCGCACTAATCAGCAGTACTAGCTGGTAGTGAAGGTGCCACTGATTATAATGATATCTTTCGTGTCCGGATCCGCTGTTCAGCGCTCGGCCCGGCTTATTAATATTCACTTTGTTCCCTGCTCTGTCATAGAACCCACAGCACAATGCAAAACTGCAACTCCCAACATGCCTGAATGTCTGAACACAATAAGGAGATAGAATAATGGGGGAGATTTATCATGGGATTTAGAGCTCTTTTTTTGCTTACAAAAGTCACACAAAAAGTCGCATGTGCACCTAAGCAATTTTTTGTGTGACATTTGGCTGTAAGCAAAAAAACTAAAGAAGAGCTTACCAAAGCTAGTTTCAGATCACAGCTCCTGCAGGAAATATGAAATCACATCTGTACAAAGGAGCCCGGGAACCTACTCATCTCATATCTCCCCTCCCACTGCCCCCTATAAATCACATATCTCCCACATAATCTTAACACGCCGTGGCCGCTCATCCCTTCCCCCTCTGCCGCTCATCTCACCCCCCGCTGCTCATCTCCTCTCCGCCGCTCATCTCTCCCTCCCCTGCAGCTCATATACCCATCTCTTCCCCGCCGTTCATCTCCCCATCTCCCCCGCCGCTCATCTCCTCAACTCCCCCCGGCCGCTCATCTCCCCTTCTCCCCCGCCGCTCATCTCCCCCCTGCCGCTCATCTCCCCATCTCTCTACCACCGCTCGTCTCCCTATTTCCCCCCGCCGCTCATCTCTCCCCCCCCCCTCTGCCGCTCATCTCTCCCCCCCTCTGCCGCTCATCTCACCCCCCGCCGCTCATATCCCCATCTCTCCCCCGCCGTTCCTCTCCACCCTGCCGCTCATCTCGCCCCGCCGCTCATCTCCCCATCTCCCCCCGCCACTCATCTCCCTATCTCCCCCTGCCCCTCATCTCCCTCCCGGCACTCATCCCCCCTCTGCCGCTCACCCCCCCTCTGCCGCGCATCTCCTCTCTGCCGCTCATCTCTCCCTCCCCCCCACCCCTCATCTCCCCATCTCCCCATCTCCCCCCTGCCTCCTTTCTCCCCCTTGTGCTGCCCATGCTCCTCTTACCCCAGCGCCTCTGCTCATTTCGCACCCACACTACCTGTTGCAAGACTATAATTCCAAGAATGCCCTTACAGTGAGGACATGCTGCGAGTTTTAGCTGCAACTCTTGGGTGGTGGTTGATGCTAGGCAGAGGAGCCGGCTCCCAGAAATAAGTAAAAATGTCCTCGCCCACCCTGGAAAGGTCAGACTGTTGCTGCTTGGTTGGTATCTGGCTGAGAATAAAAATACAGGGAACCGTATGCATTTTTTTAAATATTTAATTATTTAGGAAAAAAATGTGTGTGGTTCCCCATATTTCTATTCTCAGACAGATACCAACCAAGCAGCAACAGCCTGACGTTACCAGGGTGGGCGAGGACCATTGTTACTGGCCCTCCCCAGCCTAAATAACACCAGCCTGTTATTGCCTAGGCCCAGGAGTGCCATTTTTGATGCCCCAGGCCTGTTGATACCGGCTCTTCCCAGCACCCTTGAGCGGTGGATACCTGGGTCATGATTGGGGGTTAGCGTTAGCTGGTTTTGGGGCTAACGAAAAGCCCCGGCTTAGTAATGGATTCCGTCTATTAGACAACTTCCACTACTAAGCCTGAAAAGTAAAAAAAAATACTGATTAGTGAGGGCAGACATTTCTACTAAAACACCAAATACACAAAGTTATATTACATCCATCAAGAGAGGTAGTTACCCATGCAGGGTTTGTGTCAACTGCAGGTATATGCAAAAAGGAGAATTTTTTGTGCATCCCTCTACCAAAGTCTCGTACCCAATTAAACAATACCTGACATGCAATTCAAGTTATGTGGTCTATGTCCTGTGGTGCCCATGTGGTCTCCTCTATGTGGGGGAGACCACATATGACATGAAAACTAGATTAAATCAACACAGGTATACGATTAAGAAATGTAAAACAGATTTGCCAGTACTGAAGCATTTCATTGAACATGGCCATTGTGAGGGTGATCTTAAATTCATGATCTTCGACCATGTCCCAACATGGGGGGGGGGGGGGGGCAGACAGGAGATCTTGAAAAGAAGAGAGTTATATTGGATTTTTGCTTTGAATTCATTAAAAACCAATGGGATGAATGTCGAGTTCAAGGTATCTTCAAGGGTTGTGGGAAGATAGGCCTAATCTTGACATAGCCACAGAGCGTGAACTGATCACTTTCTGTGTAATATCAGTACAATATAAGTTTGATTGTCTCTATTATTGAGATTATAAAAGATGTTATACTAATAATTTTCTCTTTTTCTTGCAGTGACTCTATGGGATGCATCTACACTCACCGGACTTTTTTGTTTTTTGTTTTTTCATTTGCTTGTCTGTAAAAATTGTTGAATAAACATTACTTGCACAATATTTTTAAGTCTTAATATTTTTAAGTCTTAAGGTCTGAGACATCGGGACGTATGCAGGATCGTGGTTAAAACATATATTTTTATTATTATTTTTATTTCCATTTTTATATTTATCTTTATTTCTACTTTTTATTTTTTTATTTATTTTATTATTTTTTATTTTTCAATTTAATTTATTTTATTTTAATTATTTATTTATTATTATGTGGTCAAGACACGAGTGTCCTTTAATATGTCCTTTAAAGGATAAAATGGTGTTTGTGTGGGGATCTCCCTGGGAAACCGTCTGATTGATTGAACCCAGGGATGGCCCCAACGCATGGGGGACTAGTTCTCGACACACAGTTGCTGAGTCCTGGCCTCTATTTGCTATGGACACATATGTGTCATGCACCCATTTGCTATGGGAACCACATAAATGGCTGCTATTTATTTTAATTTTTTTTAGTTAGGGGTAAAATTCTCTGACTAAAGATGGCTCCTAAAGCGACAGATGGTTGCCTTGGTCACTACCACGCTCCTTACTTGCATACATCCTGTCCCGGAAATGACCTTAGCTTTTCTGAGAACACTGTAGATCACATTTGGGGCACAGGCGCATTAGCGGTTTACAGAGACTTGCGTTCAGGCGCATTGTCTCTGTTTACAAACGGAACTACACATGAGTCCCGGTGAGTGTTCAGCTCCCATAGCAACTGCATGAATACTGTGTTTAATTCACACAGGTAGTGATTATTGTCTTAATCATGACCCTTAAGGATATGAGTACACTTATGGGAGATCTGGGATGATATTTATGTAATTGGGGATTTTCCTAGTATTGTGACGGAAAATATAGATTTTATAAAAGACAGGAGGCGAGCATTATATGCATTGTTCTTCTTTACTGCAACAAATAGCAGCCCATAAACAGTTAAATTCCACAAGAAAAAACTTTACATACGATGAGAAACATACAGGTGTGACCACCTAACTTGCTAGATATGTGCAACCAATGAGATTACAGGATCCCATATATAAGGCTCAGGTAAAGCATATACTTCCTCTTCTTTGTGCGGGTAGATAAGTTCAACATAAAGTTCAATAAGCAAAGTCAAACTAAAATTTTCAATAACTTCGAAAACTGTAGGATGAATGAAGTAGAACTGTAGACAGTTTGGACTCCTTCAGCGATGTAACTGGAGGAAAACTTGAGAGAAGAAAGAGGACATCATCCAAAAGAGTATGAATTGAAGAACGTAGGTCGACATCCCTGGATGATTAATAAGCTGAAATATATCAAATATAATAATTAGAAGGGAGGTAGAGGGAGGGATAATGCTTGCCTCCTGTCTTTTATAAAATCTATATTTTCCATCACAATACTAGGAAAATCCCCAATTTTATAACAAGACCGGAGGCTCGCATTATATGCATGTTTAAAGTTATCAATTATATTCAACAAACCAAAGAATAATCAATTATAATAATGACATAGATATATGAGAATCAGGTCTATAATAAAAGGTTTTGAAAGTTGAATCTGAAGACCAATTAGCTGCCTTCAAAAGATCTGATAAAGATCCACCTGCTTGAATTATTTTAGTGGATACTGCTCCTCTAACAGAATGAGCCCCAAATACAGTAGTATCGATACCAGCCATGTACATGACATTTCTGACCCATTTAGCTAAAGTTGCCGAAGAAACAGGTAAGTGAGGTTTACAGAAGGAAATGAGTAATTGAGGTGAAGCAGAATGTCGAAGTGATAGAGTTCTACTCTCATATGCTTGAAGACATTTGACTACACAAAGTTTGTCATTATGGGGAAAGGATGGATAGAAAACTTGACGAATATTAGTTTTTGTCCTTTTATATATATAAAGAAAGTAACTCCTTGAGGAGAGAATTGTCTTTGAGCTACGTCAAGAATTCTGACATCTGAAATTCTTTTAATGGATATTAAACAAAGTAACGTAGTTAATTTGAAAGAAAGAAGTTTTAAAGATAAAGCATTATTATCTTGCCAAGAATTAAATAATTCTAATATTAAATTGACATCCCAAGTAGATTGATATTTGGGAGTGGGTGGACGTTTGAAACGCATGCCTTTTAGAAGTTTACATACAATCGGATGTTTCCCAATAGGGAGAGTATTTACTGGAGAATGATAGAAGGATATGGATGATTGATACAGATTCAACGTACGATACGCCTTTCCTGAATCAAAGGAGGCCGACAAATAATTCAAGATACAGGGAATAGGTGCCGATATGGGATCCAGATTCCGTTGTAGGCACCAACCAGACCAAAGTCTCCAGGCTGATCTGTAAGCGACCCTGGTACCTGGAGCCCATGCTTCTGATAAGATGTCCCTAGTTGATTGAGAAAGTACGTACTCCGAGGAGATTGGCCTGAGATTAGCCAAGCTACAAGTTGAAATTGTTGCGATACAATCAATGGATGTGGATTCCCTAGAGGATCTAACAATAGATTGTTGAGATTGGGTAAGATCCTTGGATAATCTATTAACATCCCCATTATTTCGGGAAACCAAGGTTGTGATGGCCACCACGAAGTTATTAGTACTACCGAAGCTTTCTGAATTGAGATCTGGAAAAGTAATCTGGGGATCAGAATGAAAGGGGGAAACGCGTATAGTCTCTGTCTCGGCCAAATCTGTATGAGGGCATCTGTCCCTAATGATTCGGGATCCGGACGCCAACTGAAGAATCTCAGAATCTGACGATTCAGTCTGGAAGCGAACAGATCCAGGTATAGAGGTCGCCACAAAAGCTGAAGTTGATGAAATACAGAAGGATCTAACCTCCAGTCGCTGTAATCTTTGAGATAACGGGAATTCCAATCAGCTATCGTATTGGAAAGGCCCGGGATGTACTCTGCTTTGAGTATGATTTCTCTGTCCAAACAAAAATGCCATAGATCTTTGACAATGTTCGCTAACATAGGGGAATTCGTCCCTCCTAAACGATTGATATATTGGACAGCTGAAATATTGTCCATGCGTAAGAGTATACAACAGTGAGTTCTGTCCCCCACAAAACTTGTTTGTTTTGCTATTTCGTTCACTTAATTGATGTATTTGTAACACAGTTGGTACTAATTGGGTACCCCTATATATGGAGTGTATTTGCACTGTTGTATTGAGCTTGAGAATGGCTAGGAGAGCTAGCTGAAATGTTGCTACTGACACTTATTTGTTTATGGAATAAACCTTAGTTTTTTTGTTTTTTTTGGGAAATCGTGTGCTGTGGATATCCGTTTTTCTGTACCTTATATGGACCCCTGACCCAGGTCTTGACTCCGCGGGCACCGCTCACTAGATTCACATTGACTTGCTGCTTTCCTCCTTTTGGATATATATATATATATATATATATATATATATATATATATATAGTAGAAGGAAACACAAAGCGTGGCCCTGTGTCATAGCGGGTCGGGCCCGGCCTCTAACAGCGGCCGGGAGCTGTGGCTAATAGCGCGCAGCACTGATCATGGTGTCGTGCGCTATTAACCCTTATAGATATTTGGGTAAAATGACTGATGTCATTACAAAGTAGAATTGGTGGCACAAAAAATAAGCCATCATATTGATTTTTAGGTGCGAAATTGAAAGAGTTATGATTTTTTAAAGGTAAGGAAGAAAAACGAAAAAGCAAAAACGGAAAAACCCCGGGTCCTTAAGGAGTTAATAGAGATTTAGGTGCAAAGCAGCAAAAAAATAAATAAATAAAAGACCCCGGTCGAGGGTTCACAATGATACAGAGCAAAAAATAGCTGCAGCACACAAAAGTAAAGTGTCAAGTGGTTTTATTCCATTCCAAAGCTACGTTTCAGACGCCCATGCGGCCTTTTTCAAGCACAAGTGAATAGTGACCAGTGGCGGTATAAATATGGTGTTCAATACAAAGTCAATTACAATCAATTACATCCAGATAATACAATATCATATACATCAGTAAATACATGTATACAGTGTATCATAAGTATAGGTATACATAAGACCAATATGGCTAAAGTGCAAAAGTGATACATGTAGAAAAAAACATTAAAAACATTAACTATGTAAATAGTGATACAGAGGCAGAACCGGCGTTACTCACCCATCCATGACTGTAGTATAGAGGAGATATATGGCGTGCGCTTGTATTACGTGCTGCGCATGCGCAAAATCATAAAGCTCCATAACATTGTCGCCAGCAATGCATCACTCATAGGGTTAAGCGTCGAACAATGCGCCATATGAGTGACGCATTGCCGGCGACAAAGTTATGGAGTTTGGGGATTTTGCGCATGCGCAGCGCACAATACACGCAGACTATTTCTTAGTGGGCCAACGTTTTCGTTTAAGTTTTGTATTATTTATGTAGGTGAACAATATTTTTGGGTTCTTTTTACTTTCTATGGTAATCATTCTCTCTGTTGCAATTTTAACTAATTTTATTTCTTTTTTACAGACTATATAACTCTCCTTACAATTTTTAATTGTTTCCCTCCTACCTTCTTGTTATAGTAGTTGACATGTTTTCTTCTTATCATGTATCCAATCCCTAACTATTTTGGTTAACCAAATTGGCCTTTGCCTATTTTTTTAATTTTCAAACATGTTTGTTCCCATAGGGTATGTGTTGTTCACAAGATCTTTTTTTTTCTTTGGGATATTCTTAAAAATGTCCCATTTAGCTTGTGTACTTTTATTACTGAGGACAAGGTCCCAATGTAAGTCACAGTTGGTGAAAACTGGCTTTCCTGAAGTTCAACCTCTTAAGGACTCAGGGTCTTTAAGTTTTTGCATTTTAATTTTTTCCTCCTTACATTTTAAAATCATAACCCTTTCAATTTTCCACCGAAAAATCCATATTATGGCTTATTTTTTGCATCACCAATTCTACTTTGCAGTGACATTAGTCCTTTTACCCAAAAATCCACGGCGAAATGGAAAAAAAATCATTGTGCGACAAAATTGAAGGATAAACGCCATTTTGTAAATTTTGGGGGCTTCTGTTTCTACGTAGTGCATATTTCGGTAAAAATGACACCATATCATTATTCTGTAGGTCCATACGGTTAAAATGGTACCCTACTTATAAAGGTTTAATTTTGTCGTACTTCTGGAAAAAATCATAACTACATGCAGGAAAATGTTTACATTTAAAAATGTCCTCTTCTGACCCCTATAACTTTTCTATTTTTCCATGTACAGGGCGGTATCGGTACCATTTTTGTTTTGATCTGACTTTTTGATCACTTTTTATTATTTTTTAATGGTATAAAAAGTGACCAAAAAGGGGGCGTGGCCTGCTGCTGAAGGGAGAAGATGTCTGCCTGAGTATCTGCTCAGCATTCCTGCTCAAAGCGACACACAGCGACTTCCCAATTCATCATTTTATAAACCCCTATAGTACATTCTGCGGGAGAAACACCCGAGGAATCTCCGGACCAACTCTTGCTCTTCACTGTGCCGCAACTAAGGAGAAATTCAGCAGTGAAGGAGAGCCCCTGTTGAGGACAGTGCTCCGGGCGCCATCTTAACCAGCAGGGCACGGACCTACACAGCACTGTGCTTGCTAAATGAACTGCAGCACTTAAACACCCAACACCACAAGTAAGTGCTGTGCCTTGACACCTCACGGGGTGACTCACTTATCGTTCAGGAGATACAGTAAGTAAGAGCTGACATCACTGCCTTCCGTCTCCTGCTGTGAGGCTCCCGGGGCTTCACTAGAGATAAACAGCTCCTTGTGCACAGAACGCTTGCTTGCTGCTGACACAGCAAGATCTTATCTGCTCTAAACCAGCGGTGTCCCTAGTGAGAAGCAGAGCATTAATAGGACACCCGACCTGCCTTCCAGTGACCTTGTTAACTAATTCATCACCTCCCTCTGGTGCAAGCTCTCCTTAGAATCTCTGAAGAGAGGGGGCACAGCTAGTGCTGGGCGGTATACCGGTATGAACCGGATACTGTTTTTTTTTTCTCCCACGGTATGGATTTTTGCCCATACCGCTATACCGGTTGGGCCCCTCCCCCACCCTCCAAGTCAATAAAAAAAAAATAAACTTACCCGTAATGGGGGTGGTCCGGGCCATCCATCCTTCCTGTAGTGTCCGGCGGCATTCCGGGTGGAGGGTGAATCGGTCCGGGCTGTCCTTCTCCGGGGGTCCTCTTCTTCACTCCGGGCAGGCTCTGGCCAAGTACGCTGCATAGACGCCGCTACGTCCGTGACGTCAGGTGCGTCACTGCGCAGCGGTGTCTATGCAGCGTTACTAGGCAGGAGCCTGCCCAGAGTGGAGAAGAGGACCCCCGGAGAAGAAGGACAGCCCGGACCGGTTCACCCTCCACCCGGAATGCCTACAGGAAGGATGGATGGCCCGGCTCACCCTCCCCGGATGGTCCCTGCAGCAACTGGGAAGGTGAGTCAGGGTTCTGGGATGGACAGGGGTCTGTATGCCCGGACAGCCAACGGCTGTTCGGGCATTCTGGGAGTAGTAGTTTTGCAACAGCTGGAGGCACCCCTAGTTGGGAAACACTGACCTATACTATACACTACTATATAGTCCAACATGCTGGGAGTTGTAGTTTTGCAACAGCTGGAGGCACCCTGGTTGGGAAACACTGACCTATACTATATACTACTATATAGTCCAACATGCTGGGAGTAGTAGTTTTGCAACAGCTGGAGGCACCCCTAGTTGGGAAACACTGACCTATACTATATACTACTATATAGTCCAACATGCTGGGAGTTGTAGTTTTGCAACAGCTGGAGGCTGTAGGGTTGTTTGTTACATCTATTTAAAAGGGTACTCCACTGCCCCAGTGTTCAGATCATTTAGTTCCAAAAGCCCAAAAAATATATACTGTGATACTTTAGAAAAATACTGTGATACTCATTTTTGGTCATATTGCCCAGCACTAGGCACAGCCACCATCTTAAACTGTTGCAGCAGCTCACAATAGTCTGTCCACACTGTGGTGTAATAGTCATAAGAACATAGTAAAAGACTGACAAAGTACTTTAATTACTCAGGGCTCGCTTTTCTCTGCAGCACAGCTATACATATATCTGACAACCCCCTGCTCTGAATAACAAGAAGGGGACTGGTCTCAACAACTTCCTTGAGCCCTCCATTACCAACAGACTGTCTGTAACATGATATATCTGAGGCATCCTAAGCCCATTATCCTCAGAAAGTTGCATCTCTTTAAAGTACACCACTGGTCTACCTAACTAAACTACACCCAGACTTGTGTGCTTACATATAGCACATTGTCACGATGCCGGCTGGCAGGAGGTGGATCCTCTGTGCCAGAGAGGGATTGGCGTGGACCGTGCTAGTGGACCGGTTCTAAGCTACTACTGGTGTTCACCAGAGCCCGCCGCAAAGCGGGATGGTCTTGCTGCGGCGGTAGTAACCAGGTCGTATCCACTAGCAACGGCTCAACCTCTCTGACTGCTGAAGATAGGCGCGGTACAAGGGAGTAGACAAAAGCAAGGTCGGACGTAGCAGAAGGTCGGGGCAGGCAGCAAGGATCGTAGTCAGGGGCAACGGCAGGAGGTCTGGAACACAGGCTAGGAACACACAAGGGAACGCTTTCACTAGGCACAAGGGCAACAAGATCCGGCGAGGGAGTGCAGGGGAAGTGAGGTATACATAGGGAGTGCACAGGTGAAAACACTAATTGGAACCACTGCGCCAATCAGTGGCGCAGTGGCCCTTTAAATCGCAGAGACCCGGCGCGTGCGCGCCCTAGGGAGCGGGGCCGCGCGCGCCGGGACAGGACCGAGGGAGAGCGAGTCAGGTACGGAAGCCGGGGTGCGCATCGCGAGCGGGCGCCACCCGCATCGCGAATCGCATCCCGGCTGGAGGCGGTATCGCAGCGCACCCGGTCAGAGGATCTGACCGGGGCGCTGCCGTAGCGAGGGTGTTGCGAGCGCTCCGGGGAGGAGCGGGGACCCGGAGCGCTCGGCGTAACAGTACCCCCCCCCCTTGGGTCTCCCCCTCTTCTTAGAGCCTGAGAACCTGAGGACCAGACTTTTATCTAGGATATTGTCCTCAGGTTCCCAGGATCTCTCTTCAGGACCACAGCCCTCCCAGTCCACTAAAAAAAAAAGTTTTACCTCTGACCTTTTTGGAGGCCAGTATCTCCTTTATGGTGAAGATGTCTGAAGAACCGGAGACAGGAGTAGGAGAAATGAGTTTGGGAGAGAAGCGGTTGATGATGAGTGGTTTAAGAAGAGAGACATGAAAGGCATTAGGAATACGAAGAGAAGGAGGAAGAAGAAGTTTGTAAGAGACAGGATTAATTTGGCACAAGATTTTGAAAGGACCAAGATAGCGTGGTCCCAATTTGTAGCTGGGAACACGGAAGCGGACATATTTAGCGGAGAGCCATACCTTGTCTCCGGGAGAAATAATGGGGGGAGCTCTTCTTTTCTTATCAGCAAACTTCTTCATGCGTGATGAAGCCTGTAAGAGAGAATTTTGGGTCTCTTTCCATATGGTGGAAAGATCACGAGTTATTTCATCCACAGCGGGCAAACCAGAGGGCAAGGGAGTAGGGAGGGGGGGAAGAGGGTGACGGCCGTACACCACGAAAAATGGGGATTTGGAAGAAGATTCAGAGACTCTGAAGTTGTACGAGAATTCGGCCCATGGAAGAAGATCTGCCCAGTCATCCTGGCGGGAGGAAACAAAATGCCGTAAATAATCACCCAGGACCTGGTTAATTCTTTCTACTTGCCCATTGGATTGAGGATGATAAGCAGAAGAAAAGTTTAATTTAATCTTGAGTTGTTTACAGAGAGCCCTCCAGAATTTTGACACGAATTGGACGCCTCTATCCGAGACGATCTGCGTGGGCAACCCGTGAAGACGAAAAATGTGTACAAAAAATTGTTTAGCCAACTGAGGTGCTGAAGGAAGACCAGGAAGAGGAATAAAATGTGCCATCTTGGAAAATCGATCAACGACCACCCAAACAACAGTGTTGCCACGGGATGGGGGTAAGTCAGTAATAAAGTCCATACCAATCAGAGACCAAGGCTGTTCGGGGACAGGCAGAGGATGAAGAAGACCAGCAGGCTTCTGGCGAGGAGTTTTATCCCGGGCACAGACAGTGCAGGCCCGCAAAAAATCAACAACATCCGTTTCCAGAGTCGGCCACCAATAGAAACGAGAGATAAGTTGCAAGGATTTCTTGATGCCCGCATGGCCTGCGAGATGGGAGGAGTGACCCCATTTGAGGATTCCGAGGCGTTGGCGTGGAGAGACGAAGGTCTTCCCTGGAGGAGTTTGCCTGATGGAGGCTGGAGAAGTGGAGATCAGGCAGTCAGGAGGAATGATGTGGGCACCTTGGAGGCGATCAAAGAGTTCCGAGATAAGAGGTAGAGGGTAGCGGTTCTTTACCGTGATTTTATTAAGTCCGCGGTAGTCAATGCAAGGACGTAGGGAGCCATCTTTTTTGGATACAAAGAAAAATCCAGCTCCGGCAGGACAGGAGGATTTGCGGATAAACCCCTTTTTTAAATTCTCCTGGATGTACTCGGACATAGCAAGAGTCTCTGGGGCGGACAGAGGATAAATTCTGCCCCGGGGTGGAGTAGTGCCCGGGAGGAGGTCAATAGGACAGTCATAAGGCCTGTGAGGAGGTAGAGTCTCAGCTTGTTTCTTGCAAAATACGTCAGCATAGTCCATATAGACCTTAGGGAGACCGGTTACAGGGGGAACCACAGGGTCACGGCAGGGAGTACTGGGAACCGGTTTAAGGCAGTCCTTGAAACAAGAGGTACCCCAGCTCTTGATCTCCCCTGTGGACCAATCCAGGGTTGGGGAATGGCGTTGGAGCCACTGTAGTCCAAGGAGAATTTCGGAAGTGCAATTGGGGAGGACCAAGAACTCAATTTTTTCATGATGAGGTCCGATGCACATTAGAAGGGGCTCCGTGCAGTAACGTATGGTACAGTCCAACCTTTCATTGTTAACACAATTGATGTAGAGGGGTCTGGCGAGACTGGTTACCGGGATGTTGAACCTGTTGATGAGAGAGGCCAAAATAAAGTTTCCTGCAGATCCGGAATCCAAGAAGGCCATAGTAGAGAAGGAGAAGGTAGATGCAGATATCCGCACAGGCACAGTAAGACGTGGAGAAGCAGAGTTGACATCAAGGACTGTTTCACCTTTGTGCGGAGTCAGCGTGCGTCTTTCCAGACGGGGAGGACGGATAGGACAATCCTTCAGGAAGTGTTCGGTACCGGCACAGTACAGGCAGAGATTCTCCATGCGGCATCGTGTCCTCTCTTGAGGTGTCAGGCGAGACCGGTCAACTTGCATAGCCTCCACGGCGGGAGGCACAGGAACGGATTGCAGAGGACCAGAGGAGAGAGGAGCCGGGGAGAAAAAACGCCTCGTGCGAACAAAGTCCATATCCTGGCGGAGCTCCTGACGCCTTTCGGAAAAACGCATGTCAATGCGAGTGGCAAGATGAATGAGTTCATGTAGATTAGCAGGAATTTCTCGTGCGGCCAGAACATCTTTAATGTTGCTGGATAGGCCTTTTTTAAAGGTCGCGCAGAGGGCCTCATTATTCCAGGATAGTTCAGAAGCCAGAGTACGGAATTGTATGGCGTACTCGCCAACGGAAGAATTACCCTGGACCAGGTTCAGCAGGGCAGTCTCAGCAGAAGAGGCTCGGGCAGGTTCCTCAAAGACACTACGGATTTCCGAGAAGAAGGAGTGTACAGAGGCAGTGACGGGGTCATTGCGGTCCCAGAGCGGTGTGGCCCATGACAGAGCTTTTCCTGACAGAAGGCTGACTACGAAAGCCACCTTAGACCTTTCAGTAGGAAACTGGTCCGACATCATCTCCAAGTGCAGGGAACATTGTGAAAGAAAGCCACGGCAAAACTTAGAGTCCCCATCAAATTTATCCGGCAAGGATAGTCGTAGGCCTGAAGCGGCCACTCGCTGCGGAGGAGGTGCAGGAGCTGGCAGAGGAGATGATTTCTGAAGCTGTGGTAGTAGCTGCTGTAGCATCACGGTCAGTTGAGACAGCTGGTGGCCTTGTTGCGCTATCTGTTGTGACTGCTGGGCGACCACCGTGGTGAGGTCAGCGACAACTGGCAAAGGTACTTCAGCGGGATCCATGGCCGGATCTACTGTCACGATGCCGGCTGGCAGGAGGTGGATCCTCTGTGCCAGAGAGGGATTGGCGTGGACCGTGCTAGTGGACCGGTTCTAAGCTACTACTGGTGTTCACCAGAGCCCGCCGCAAAGCGGGATGGTCTTGCTGCGGCGGTAGTAACCAGGTCGTATCCACTAGCAATGGCTCAACCTCTCTGACTGCTGAAGATAGGCGCGGTACAAGGGAGTAGACAAAAGCAAGGTCGGACGTAGCAGAAGGTCGGGGCAGGCAGCAAGGATCGTAGTCAGGGGCAACGGCAGGAGGTCTGGAACACAGGCTAGGAACACACAAGGGAACGCTTTCACTATGCACAAGGGCAACAAGATCCGGCGAGGGAGTGCAGGGGAAGTGAGGTATACATAGGGAGTGCACAGGTGAAAACACTAATTGGAACCACTGCGCCAATCAGTGGCGCAGTGGCCCTTTAAATCGCAGAGACCCGGCGCGCGCGCGCCCTAGGGAGCGGGGCCGCGCGCGCCGGGACAGGACCGAGGGAGAGCGAGTCAGGTACGGAAGCCGGGGTGCGCATCGCGAGCGGGCGCCACCTGCATCGCGAATCGCATCCCGGCTGGAGGCGGTATCGCAGCGCACCCGGTCAGAGGATCTGACCGGGGCGCTGCCATAGCGAGGGTGTTGCGAGCGCTCCAGGGAGGAGCGGGGACCCGGAGCGCTCGGCGTAACACACATCATTGGATTTGCCTGAATATCCTTCACTCAGTGGCGTACCAAGGGGGGGGGGGGGGGCGGCCCGCCCCGGGTGCCACTCTCAAGGGGGGTGCCAGGGGCGGACTGACCCGCCGCTGCTGAGGTCTGGGACACACGGCCCAGATCCCCAGCAGTAAGCGCTACATTCTCCTGTATGCGCGATACACGCACATACAGGAGAAGGCATCTCCTCTGTGTGAGCAGCATCTGCAGCTACACAGAGGAGACGTGACCTTCGCCCCCACGCAGCACGCAGTACAGGCGCCGGTGACATCACTCATCCGGTGCATGTACTGTGGAGGGGAGAAGACGCGGGCCCTGCAGCTGAGGAGATCGCTGCGTGGGATATCAGGTGAGCATCCTTTTTTTGTTTTTACTCTGCATATACCTACAGGGAAGGGGGGGAGAGGGGGGTACTCTGCATTTACCTATAGGGAAGGGGGAGAGAGGGGGGGTGCTTTGCATTTACCTATAGGGAAGGGGGGGAGGGGGTGGTGTTCTGCATTTACCTTTAGGGAAGGGGGGAGAGGGGGGGTGCTCTGCATTTACCTATAGGGAAGGAGGGAGAGCGGGGTGCTCTGCATTTATCTATAGGGAAGAGGAGGAGAGGGAGGGGGGTGCTCTACATTTACCTATAGGGAAGGGGAGCAGAGGGGGGGGTGCTCTGCATTTACCTATAGGGAAGGGGGGTGCGCTGCATTTACCTATAGGGGAGAAGGGGGGTGCTCTGCATTTACCTATAGGGAAGGTGGGAGCGGGGGGGGGGGTGCTCTGCATTTACCTATAGGGGAGAGGGGGGGTGCTCTGCCTTTACCTATAGGGAAGGGGGTGCTCTGCATTTACCTATAGGGAAGGGGGGCTCTGCATTTACCTATAGGGAAGGGGGGGTGCTCTACATTTACCTATAGGGAAGGGGGAGGGGGGGTGCTCTGCATTTACCTATAGGGAGGGGGGTGCTCTGCATATACCTATAAGGAAGGGGGAGAGGGGGTATGCTCTGCATATACCTATAGGGAAGGGGGGAGTGCTCTGCATATACCTATAGGGAAGGAGGGAGAGGGGGGGTGCTCTGCATTTACCTATAGGGGAGAGGGGGGTGTCCTGCATTAACCTATAGGGAGGGGGGGTGCTCTGCATATACCTATAGGGAAGGAGGGGAGAGGGGGATGCTCTGCATATACCTATAGGGAAGGGGGAGTGCTCTGCATATACCTATAGGGAAGGGGGGAGAGGGGGGGTGCTCTGCATTTACCTATAGGGGAGAGGGGGGTGCTCTGCATTTACCTATAGGGGAGAGGGGGGTGCTCTGCATTTACCTATAGGGAAGGGGGGAGGGGGGTACTCTGCATATACCTATAGGGAAGGGGGGTAGAGGGGGGGGTTCTCTGCATATACCTAGGGTTGGGCAGTATGACCATATATGTGTATAACGTTATTTTTTTTAACTTACGGCGGTTCCACGGTATATAACGGTATCCCCGCCCCCAAATCATGTGACCCACCAGAGCTGTTCTGCCCCCCCCCCCCGCCCCTATCATGTGACCCGCGTGCGGTGTTCGGCTCCCCCCCCAAAAAAAATCATGTGACCTGCCAGCACTGTTCTGCTCCCCCCAATTAATGATCAGCCCAGTGGGGTACTACCTCTTTTTTGGGGGCCACCGGCGATGGAACTCTCTGCACGCCAGTGGTCTCCAACCTGCGGACCTCCAGTTGTTGCAAAACTACAACTCCCAGCATGCCCAACGGCTGTCCAGGCATGCTGGGAGTTGTAGTTTTGCAACAGCTGGATGTCCGCAGGTTTGAGACCACTGCTGTACGCTGTATACCTATGCCCGAGCTGCAAAAGATACAGAAAATAAACTTTTAACTCACCCACATCGGCCACATGCTGGGGACGGGAACGCCGGACAGCCGTCAGCCTATCACCGGCCAGAGTGATGCCCCGCCCCTGCCAGTGATAGGCTGAGCCCACTGTCATGTAAGAAGCCAGCTTCATACATGACAGTGGGCTCAGCCTATCACTGGCCAGGGCGGGGCATCGCTCTGGCCGGTGATAGGCTGACGACTGTCCGGCGCTCCCGTTGGCTGTCCGGGCATGCTGGGAGTTGTAGTTTTGCAACATCTGGAGGTCTGCAGGTTGGAGACCACTGGCGTACAGTATAGAGTTCCAGCGCCCGGCAGCCCCCAACAAAGGGGAGGAGGGCAGTGCTTGATGTATGTGACTAGTACCCAGCTGGGCTGATCATTATTGGGGGGAGCAGAACAGTGCTGGCGGGTAACATAGGATTAGTTCCCCGATGTGGGGACAGCGCTGTGCTATGCTGATAATACATTCCCGAGGGAGAGGGGCCCAACCGGTATTGCGGTATGGGGGAAAACTCATATCGTGCAACCAAAAAAATGTGGTATTCGGTATGAACCGGTATACCGCCCAGCCCTAGATATACCTATGGGAAAGAGGGGGGGTGTAGCTCTGCATATACCTATGGGAAAGAGGGGGGGGTGTAGCTCTGCATATACCTATGGGGAAGAGGGGGTGGGGGGTTTAGCTCTGCATATACCTATGGGAAAGAGGGGGGGTGTAACTCTGCATATACCTATGGGAAAGAGGGGGGGTGGTGTAACTCTGCATATACCTATGGGAAAGAGGGGGGGTGTAGCGTAGCTCTGCATATACCTATGGGAAAGAGAGGGGGGTGTAACTCTGCATATACCTATGGGAAAGAGGGGGGGTGTAACTCTGCATATACCTATGGGAAAGAGGGGGTTACCTGGCTACCTACCTACCTGCCCTTTTACTGTGCAGGACACCAAGGAGGGCATTATTAAAGTTTGTGGGCCTATAGATGGGAAGATTGTGTAGAGGAGGGGAGGGCACTGAAAATATGCAGAGTCTGACTTGTTTTTCCTGCAGATGTTAAGAGATCCACATGGCGGTCTTATCCGGACGGGCAAGAAAAGGAAAGAGGACGCCGCTGATAAGAAAAGACGTAATTGTGAGTCCCAAAATGTAACTGTAATCACTTATATGGTATACACATCCTGTGTACAGCTGATATCTACCGCCATATGGTCCTGTATATAATCACTTATATTGTATACAGATTCTTTATAATATACTGGTCTGTGTATAGTGGTTTTATTCAGCACAGTATGGCGGTATAATCCAGTTATTGTGTGGTGGTATATATTTACTCCTTGTATACCAGTATTATTGGTCATAGAAATTTACCTACGTTAAAGTGTTTCTTACATATATAAATTTTAGTTTATTGTGTGTGGGATTTGGGTGGAATAAGAGCGTGGCAGTAGATTGACGAGCTGCAGAGCCTAGCAGGGGCCCTTGCCTTTTTTTTGGTCCGGGGGCCCCGAGTGTTGTCAGTCTGCTCCTGAGGGGAGGGGAGGGAGGGGGTGTAATTAAGGGGGGTTGCGTGTGTGCGCGTGGGGGGGGTACCAAACAAAGGGTCCGCCCCGGGTGCCAAATGCTCTAGGTACGCCCCTGCCTGCACTCAAGACTCTGCTCCTCTATATAGGCATGACTAAACCTGCATGAATTGTTTGCACTTAGGTCTTTGTACTTCTATATAGCGCATCATTGAATGTGCCAGAATAGCTTGTACTCAGGACTGTGTACTTCTATATAATACCTTATTGAAGCTACCTGAACAGTCCACACTCAGGACTTTGTACTCATATACCATACATTGTGGAACCTGCCTGACTAGTCTTTACTCAGGACTTTGTACCTCAGGACCCTGCACTTCTATATAGTGCATTACTGAACCCACCTGAATAGTCCGCACTCAGGACCCTGCACTTCTATATAGTGCATTACTGAACCTGCCTGAATAATCTACACCCAGGACTTTGTACTTCTATATAGTGCATTACTGAACCTGCCTGAATAATCTGCACTCAGGACTTTGTACCTCTATATAGTGCATTACTGAACCCACCTGAATAGTCTGCACTCAGGACCCTGCACTTCTATATAGTGCAATACTGAATCCACCTGAATAATCTGCACTCAGGACTTTGTACTTCTATATAGTGCATTACAGAACCTGCCTGAATAATCTGCACTCAGGACTTTGTACTTCTATATAGTGCATTACAGAATCTGCCTGAATAATCTGCACTCAGGACTTTGTACTTCTATATAGTGCATTACTGAACCTGCCTGAATAATCTGCACTCAGGATCCTGCACTTCTATATAGTGCATTACTGAACCCGCCTGAATAATCTGCACTCAGGACTTTGTACTTCTATATAGTGCATTACTGAACCCGCCTGAATAATCTGCACCCAGGACTTTGTACTTCTATGTAGTGCATTACTGAACTTGCCTGAATAATCTGCACTCAGGACTTTGTACTTCTATATAGTGCATTACTAAACCCACCTGAATAGTCTGCACTTAGGACCCTGCACTATTACAGAAGTAACTTTAAAGAAAATGCTTCTACTACTTGATTCTTCCATCTTCACTAAAATCATTCAAAACTTACAGCCTCTTAGACAAGCTCTAGGTGAAGTGGAGACTAGAGTGGAACATGCTGAATCCAAGATGGCTGAATTTGCCTCTTCTCATAACAACCTAATTGATGCACACTATGATCTAGAAACGAATGTAGCAAACCTTCGGGCAAAGATCGCAGACTTGGAAGACCGATCTCGACGAAATAACATCAAACTGCGGGGGATCCCAGAATCGGTTGCTGCAAAGGATCTACACGACTAAGTAACTGATTTTATGAGCTTTTTACTACCAAATTGTTCATCCACTGATCTTTTATTGGACAGAGTTCATAGAGTACCATTGCCAAAACATTTGGACGACAGCGTTCCTCGAGATGTCCTTGCACAAGTCCATTTTTTTCATGTCAAAGAAGCATTGATACCGAGGGCACGCAATAAAGATGCCCTCCCTGAACGATTCAAAATGATTTCCATCTACACTAACCTTTGAGCAGTGACTCTACAACTCAGAAGAAGTTTGGCTCCCATAACGTCAGCCTTACGTAACAGGAAAGTTCTTTATAAATGGGGCTTTCCGAACCGACTTATCATACATAGGGGAGACGCCATACATGTCATACGCTCCATAACTGAAGGAACTGAGCTACTCAAATCCTGGGGAATATCTGTGGATTCGCCTGGACCTCCTACTACTACATCTTCCCTGACAAGAGTGGACTCTGGTTGGAACACAGTAGGGAAGCATCGCAGGAATAATCGCTGAACCCGAACCAGACCTTGACTCCATTTCACTTAGGGTCGTGTGATCCTACCCCCTGTCTTGCCTGAGATGATACCAGATCATCGTACATTTCGAACTTTTGTTTCCTCCATATTGCTTAGGAGTTGCATGTTGATTTTTTCCTTTGCTTCTCTTCTCTCCCTCTTTTTCTTCTTCTTTTCCCTTTCTCTCTTTACAGGTGTTTGCTCACTTCGATACCCATGCCTGAGAAGATGTTGGATCTCATGTGCATAGATATGACTCCCGGTCCAGTAACTCTTCTCCTTACATTACTATGGTCCTAAAGGTAATTTCCCTTAACGTTAATGGTCAAAACACACCACAAAAACTCTCTTACATGTGGTCTGAAGCCAAAACCTTGGCTTGTGACGTTTTATGTGTGCAGGAGACCCACTTGTTTCAAACTGATGCATTTCGCATCAAGCACGGGGATTTTCCTCACATATACCAATCTCACTTTAAAACTAAATCTAGAGGGGTGCTAACAGCCATCAAGAATTCTGTCACCTTCCAATTAACCAAAGAAATAATTGACCCTCTAGGCAGGTACGTTATTCTGATTTGCCTCATTAATAACACTGCATATACCATTGCATCAATCTATGCACCAAATGTTAAACAACTCAGGTTTATTAGGAAAACCATTCAACTCATACACAAACACCGAACGAGTCATCTCATTCTAACTGGAGACTTTAATGTAGTCCCTGGCATGGACGTAGATATTTCAGATAATGCTCCTTGGCAGGTCTTCTTCACCATGAAGTTTTATACGATACATGGCGCATTCTCCACCCCTGTGAGAGGGATTACACCTTTCATTCGGCTGTGACGAATGGATATTCTAGACTTTATTTAATCTTGATTGATAGACCCCTATTGGATTTTGTCCGGTCTTCCAGCATTGAACCTTTTAGATGGTCCGATCATTATACAGTAACTCTAGAACTTGAGGAAACATTAACTATTCCTTGTTCCTTTTTATGGCGCTGCAATGAATTTCTCTTGAAAAATCCGAAATATAAAACTGATCTAGAAGCGGACCTCCTCCATTACTTTAAGGCTAATTCCAATGGAGAGGTAAGCGACACGACATTATGGAATGCCCATAAGACATACATCCGTGGTGCATTTATCAAACTAGGACACGTGCTTAAGAAGGCTCGCAATCTAAACCTTACGGATTTGCTTGAGAAACAAAAATTGCTGGAGGACCGGAATAAATCTAGCCCCTCTATGTCGATAGCTGGGGAACTAAAAATCATTAGACAACAGATCCATGAACATTTTTTTGATGACTATGCCAGACGTTTGCATAAAGTGAAATCACAATTTTATGCATTTGATAACAAAGTTGGAAAACTCCTGGTCTCTCGCCTTAAAGCGAAACATACAAAATCCAAAATACCTTACCTGTGGCACCCTTCTATGACACATAAAATAGACCACCCTCAAGACATCGCCGATGGTTTTATGACTTATTATAGCTCCTTATACAATCTTTCAGACGACCCTTCTACTTTTCAACCATCCATTAGAGACATAGTTTCATACTTAGAACACTTGTCTCTTCCCAAACTAGATGTAACACAACTGGAACCCCTTAACAAACCCTTCACTATACCTGAAATAGCATAAGCCATCAAAAAATTACCTGTTGGAAAAGCCCCTGGACTGGATGGCCTAACCGCTGGCTATTACCGTACATTTTCCCACATTCTATCCCCACACCTATGCAACTTTTTTGATGAGGCAATGCGATTTGGCTCCTTTCCTAGTGAAAACCAAGAAGCTCTCATTGTTGCCCTACCAAAACCAGGGAAACCCCCTGATAGACCTAGCAATTTCAGGCCTATATCTCTTCTAAATTTAGATCTTAAGATATATGCTAAAATACTAGCTAACAGGATAGCGCCGTTGATGACTTGCCTTGTGACACCTGACCAAGTAGGCTTCATTCGCAACCGTCAATCTTATGAGAATACAAGGAGAGTAATTAATTTACTCCATTATGTGGAGTCAAAGAAAGTCCCATCTGCATTTCTGTCCCTTGATGCTGAGAAGGCATTTGATCGCATACATTGGTCCTTTGCCTTCGCAGTACTTAGGAAGATGGGATTTGGTGGTAATATTTTGAGAGCAATTGAAGCCCTGTATTCAGCTCCTGGCGCAAGGGTTTTCACCAATGGTGCATTATTTTCCAAATTTTCCATATCCAGTGGCACACGCCAGGGTTGTCCACTCTCTCCCCTCATATTTGTGCTTTGCTTAGAACCATTGGCTGAGTCCCTGCGTTCTCGGACTGATGTGGAGGGAGTACAGATAGGATGAAAAAATCATTTAATATCTTTGTATGCAGACGATGTTCTTTTGACATGAACTAATCCTGTACAGTCCCTAAACGGTGTGTTGAAAGCTTTGGAGCAATTTAGTAGAGTGTCCTATTATAAATTACATACTTCTAAGTCCCAAATGTTGCCCATATTTCTACAACCCCAACTAATTGATGATCTTAAAAAACAATACCCCTTAGATTGGCAAACTGACCATGTCATATATTTGGGTATCAAGATTCCCACTTCCTACTCTAAACTATATGATATAAATTACCTCCCATTCATTAATGACTTCCGGAAAGAACTGGAGACAATGGGAAAGGTTGAGGTTTCTTGGTTGGGTCGCATTGCCTCTTTCAAAATGATGGTGCTTCCTAAACTTCTCTACCTGTATCGGACACTGACAATAGAAATACCACAGTCCTTTTTCACACGCATTCGAACATTACTCTCTTCCTTCATTTGGAGAAATGCAAGGCGTAGAATCTCCATTAAATTACTGAACAGGCATAGAGATAGAGACGGTCTGGGTGTTCCTGATCTTCACAAATATTACATAGCGACACTATCTTCCCAGCTCAGAGAATTTAAAAATCCTGATTTGAAAACACCATGGCTTCAAATAGAACAACATTATTGCGCCTCGACTCCACTTCAGGTTCTCCCCTTCCTTCAAGCATGGAACATACCTCTACCTACTGACCTCACCCCATTATCAGTGGCGGGTCTCAAATGCTGGTCCAAAATACACTGTACAGCGGGAACCCACAGGACGACCTATCCACGAGATACCCCTTTGAAACTTTTATCATTAGTAATTCCAGACCTCCAAATTACTCAATGGGTTGAGAATGGCTTATATACACACACACACACACACACACACACATATATATATATATATATATATATATATATATATATATATATATATATATATACAATATATCCACCAACTTTATGACCATAATGTGTTAGGCCCTTTTGACAGACTATCCAACAAATTCTCAATTACTAATAAGGACTTTCATAAATTCTTGCAGATCAGACATTTTCTTCAAACATATGATGAAGTACAGTGGTCTTATAATTTAGAAGCTTTTCAGTTATTGCGCGTGCAATGCAGAGGACTGCGGCCAGTTTGTGAACTGTTAGAATCCTCAGAACCTCTGGTTTCCTATGCCCCATATAAGGCGTGGGAGTCTGAACTTACATGTACCATCTCTCACACTGAGTGGATTAGATTGTTTAAATGGGCTCGGAGGGCATTACACTGTATCTCGCACTTGGAAGCGGCAATCAAAACAAGATTACGCTGGTATCTCACTCCATCTAGATTACACTCCATATTCCCCTCATCCTCTCCTTTGTGTTGGCGAGAATGTGGAAACAGGGGAACTCTCACACACACTCTGTGGTCATGCCCACTTTTGCGCACATATTGGAGAGAAGTTGAGTTAAAGGGGTTCTCCGGTGCTTAAACATCTTATCCCCTATCCAAGGATAGGGGATAAGATGCCTGATCGCGGGAGTCCCGGAGCTGGGGACTCCCTGGATCAGTGCCCGGAGCGTGTTCGCTCCGGGACTGATTACCGGCGACCGCAGGGCTGGCGGCGTGTGACGTCACGCCTCCGCCCCCGTGTGACGTCATGCTCCGCCCCTCAATGCAAGCTGACGGGAGGGGGCGTGATATCTATCACGCCCCCTCCCGTAGGCTTGCATTGAGGGGCGGAGCGTGACGTCACACGGGGGCGGAGGCGTGACGTCACACCCTGCCAGCCCTGTGGTCGACCATAATCAGACCCGGAGCGAACACGCTCTGGGCACTGATTACAAAGGGGGTGCCGCGTGCATGATCCCGGGGGTCCCCAGCTGGGGTCCCGCGATCAGGCATCTTATCCCCTATCCTTTGGATAGTGGATAAGATGTTTAAGCGCCGGAGTACACCTTTAATGGTACAAAATATTTCTAATACTACTATATCACTGACCCCCTCCATGGCACTGCTATTGATTGGAATGGACCAGTTTCAACCCAAGATTTGATTGATTATTTGCAAGATTCTTATCCTTGCTAAATTAATAATTACTAGATATTGGAAGACCACCACTCCTCCATTCCTCACTGAACTGATTGCTCTTCTTAATCAATCCTATCGATGTGAACAGGCAATTGCCTATAATACTGACAAAATAGTATCGTTAGAAGCCCTCTGGCAACCCTGGCAGCTATCCCTATATACTAGAAACACCTCTGGTTAATTCCACATAAACTACATTACAAGAGCAAACACATCTCTCACCTTATTCTTCCTCTTTATCCTTCCTTTTCTCCCTTCTTATTTTCTTTCCTATCCCTCTTATCTAATTATTCAATTTATCAGATATTATTTAGCTGATTTTTGATTGAAAGTTGTCTAAGTTTCGGACATTGGCTATAAGTTTGAGACTCTAGCGCATTATTCACCTACAGTATCATTTGAGATGCATTCTTACACCTCAGCTGAGTATCTCATTATGCTTGAGTTCCAACTGGTTTGTTTTGTGTCTTATTGTGCTTGTTTGCACTACTATGTAATGTTGTTTATTCTTGAAATTTGAAATTGAAACACAAAAAGTGACCAAAAATACGCTTTTTTGGACTTTGGAATTTTTTTACGTGTACGCCATTGACCTAGCGGTTTAATTAACAAAATATTTTTATAGTTTGGACATTTACACATGCGGTGATACCACATATGTTTATTTTTATTTTTATTTACACTGTTTTATTTTTTTAATGGGAAAAGGGGGGTGATTCAAACTTTTATTAGGGAAGGGGTTAAATGATCTTTATTAACACTTTTTTTTTCCTTTTTTTTTTGCAGTGTTATAGCTCCCATAGGGACCTATAACACTGCACACACTGATCTTTTACACAGATTCACTGGCGTGTATTAACATGCCTGTGATCAGTGTTATCTGCGCTTGACTGCTCCTGCCTGGATCTCAGGCACGGAGCAGTCAGTCGCCAATCGGACACCGAGGAGGCAGGTAAGGTTCCTACCGAACAGCCCAACTGAGCAGCCAGGATACTTTCAATTTCGCTTCAGACGCGGCGGTCAGCTTTGATTGCAGCATCTGAAGGGTTAATACAGGGCATCACCGCGATCGGTGATGTCCTGTATTAGCCGTGGGTCCCGGCTGTTGATATGACGCGGCATATCACGGGAACTGTCGGAGGATGTAAATACGTCCTTCGTCCTTAAGGAGTCAATATTTTTGTGGCCCCAGCCATCATGCTATAGGATAAATGAAAATTTATAATGCTGTAGTCCCTATTACCAAAATGACCTCCTACCTCTACTTCAAATATTGTCTGGCCTACTGGTTCGTATGAAGTACAGAAGTGACCCCCCCCCCCCCCCCTTCCCCTCTTGTTGGGTCCCGCACTAGTTGGGAAATGTAATTGTCTTTTTTTAATTGCTGAAAACCTGTCTCCCTTGCTGGATCGGCATGCTTCAGCTTCGCAGTTCTGTTAGTGTAGTTAAAGTCCCCCATAATAATGATTTATTTTCCCCTTCTTTGCTTCCCCGTCTCTTTGTCCGATAAGAAGGTTTTCTGCTGCTTCCATTATACTTGGTGACTTATAACAAACCCCTATCAGTAATTATTATGCTTTCTCCCTCCCCTTTTTTTCACCCACAGAGACTCTGAATTACGAGTGACGCACCTGACGTTGCGCTGGGGGATATCACTCTTCATCCCAGGGGTCGTGCCATCACACCTGAAATACAATAGCTCTCACAAAGGTAATTGAGTTGTGCAGGGCAGGAGGGGGGGCAATGTGAGGCACAGACACACAGGGGTGCCTGGGGGGATAATGTCTGTAAAGGGGGGGGGGGGACTCATGAGCCCCACTGGATTCTCTAGACTCCCCCCTCCCCCCCATCCTAACCCCTGTTCTGTGCCAGTGGATTCAATCCACTGGCACAGGGAGGATTCTGAGGGGGAGGGGAAAGAGACTAAATAATCCACTGTACACTGATGATTCTTCTTCATGAAAAAATAAGATATCCCCTGAAAATAAGACCTAGCACATCTTTGGAATCAAAGATTAATATAAGACACTGTCTTACTTTTGTCCTCGCGCAGAATTGGTCTAAGACAGGATTTTACATGTGAACAACCCCCCCCCCCCCCTTTTTTTTTTACTTGCATGGTTATTTCTGAAGAGACTTAACCCTGTATATTAACTGACCAGTCATAGCTTGCATCCAGCCATGTCTCACTTTCACTTATCCCCACTATGTCATAGTCTTCTTCCAACATTAATAGTTCCAGTTCCAACATCTTTTGGCATTTTGATACCATGTTTTCCTTACTATTTCCTTTCCTCTTATCATTTATGACTGTTCCAACCCCTCCCACAGCTCCATCCAGTTTTATTACCTATCCTCAGCTCTCTATCTATACTATCTCCCCCCTCTATATTTTATTTCCCCCCCACCACCCCCCACCCCCAAATCCATAGCATCTGAGTACATTTCTTGTAGCAGCCATTTGGAAGATGGACACTTTCCTCCACAGACGAAATCCTTGTACTGTTCAGAGGGTTCACAAAGCCCCAAACTCCCGTAAAAGAATGGAAGTCGATAAGCTAGATTCCTCATGCGGACTTTCATGAGCTATAATTGATATATGTTTGTCTCCTTGAGCTTTTTATGCTCTATTTCTGTTTTGTTGTTTCAGAGGATTCATGTTATTATTGTGTTCACTTACTTTTGCTTAGAAATTTATTATTGTCTTAGCACCATCTCTGTTCTGGGCACCCATTGGGTTGGTTATATTTTATTTGATGATACACCTGAAGTGATGGGACACCCACCACCGCCTCCCACTATACCACCATAACATTTCTTAATCGTTATGAGAGTACGTTTTTGGAATATAAAAGGCATCCGGTCTCCTGTGAAGCATAACAATGTCCTTGCAGAAGACTGACCGTACCATTAATGACTTCCATAGATTGAAGAAACAGTGGGTTGGTGAAGTTATGGGCTCCCTGGCTAAGGATGGTAAAGGTTGGCTTGTCACTCTTATACATAGAAACTTTGGGCATTGGGATCATAGATTAGTGGGCAGATGTTGATGGTCATATCAACAAACTTATCCTAGATTCCCTAGCAGGGCAGTTTATTATTTTCAATGTGTATGGTCCGCTTTCCTCTAAAAAGTTATTTTTCCTATCTTTAGGTTTCAGGCTCAGGAAATCCCTTCACAAATTTGAGGACAGTGCTGGCGGTGCAGGACACTGTCATATGGTGCCCCTACTCCAGCCAGACCAGACCCCAGCTTTACTCACCTTGGATGCTGAAAAAGCTTTTGACAATATAAGCTGGGGCTGGCTGGACTGGTGCTTGGCAAAACCAACATCATGGGATCTTTTGGCTTATACCTCTCTCCCCTCGATACCTCCCCTGCAGTGAAGATCCACTTACGTGAGAGACTGTCAGGTGCATACATTTTCCAAAAAGGAACCCGGCAAGGGTGCCCACTATCCCTGCTGCTTTTCAACCTTGCCCTAGAACCCTTGGCAGGCCCCTTAATTCACTCTACCATGTATGAGGGTATTCAGGTGGGGGATTGTGAAGTATAGGTGACCTGTTTCACTGACTACACCCTCCTCTTACTGAACAGCCGAGAATGCCACCTCCCAGACATTATAAAGTTTCTTCTGCAATTTTTTGGTAAGCTATCACGGTATAAAGTTCTCTCTCTGTAGCAAAATCATATATAACTTGCCTTGGCATTAGGAACTCTCCAATGGTCCCAGCTACCCCTCTCGCCGGAAGACCGTATGTACCTTATTAAAATTATGTTGTACCCTCCAATTACCAAATATCAGCAGAACTATGTTGCCAATATTGGCTATATGCTTCTAATTTCTACTCTAACTACACACTTGAATCAAATCTGGTGGCTCCTTGGTCCGTGGCAGCCCTGCCCCCCTCTCCAAACATTGTATTATTCCTCTTTAGTTTAGACATAATATACTCATCTCTGACACACTAGGCGCCTGGAAGATGATTAGGCAGATTTTTAAGTTACCCTTCTCTCTTGCTAAACACTTTCCACTGTGGAAGATGCCTATAACGCTATTCAATTCTGTCAATCCTACCTATAAAGTATAGGTTGCTAAAGGAATACTTACTTTTTTTCACCTGCTAGATGGGAAATCAGGTTGCCTACTATGCGTTCTCATGGCCTTTGCCCCACAATACCCCCAACCCCGTCCCTCTTGCATATCTAAGTGAGATAATTCATGTTTTCTCCATTTTCTGTATTTTTTTCCAAATGAAACTTAAAGCTGACTCATCCTATAAGATAAACTTTAAAAGAATCTTATCATTTACTATTTAACAGAGTCTTAGATGAGCGATTGGTTGATTCTCGGCCTTGCAATTGCAGGCTGTGTTTAGGCTTTATTATGTTTATATTTTTGCATAATTCAAAATGTTAATAGACAGGAGAAATCGTACTTGATACAATATTACTTCTGTACCTGTTTTATCATGTCTATTTCCTTTTCCTGCATTTTCTAATGTACATGACCTGTGTAAACAGATCCTTTTGTTATGTGTTGTAAACTGCTTTATTCGAAATCAATAAATGGTATTGAAAATACATACAAAATAAAAGGCCTCAATGTAAGACTACTTTATGGGGAGGGGAATCAAAACAATCCCCTCAATTTCTTATTGATTCTCTCCATTTAATTTAATCTCATGTCCATTTCTCCCCATTTCATATCCAGTCTCTTCCATTTCATATCTAATGGCCCTTCCATTTCATATCTATTTCCTCTCCATTTTAAGCCCATTCTCCTCCAGTTCATATCCACTCATTGGTACAGAGGAAAAAAGATCAGCTCACCACAATAAAGTTCATGTGTGGACACCGTAGCATATAAAAAAATATACCATAGCATATAAAAATATACCGTAGCATATAATTTTTTTTTTTTTAAAAGCACAATTACTGGGTGGCAGGGGATAGATAAGGTCCGGCGATCATGCAGAGTGCCTAGGGACTGACACACTCTCAATTTAGAATCGATCAGCCGTTCCCGCAAGGCTCGGGCCTAACTCACTGTGGGAGATAGCTGTATAGATCCTTCCTCCTCAGGAGCGCAGGAGCAAAGAGAGAGAGCAATGGCCACCACTCCCTTATATGGGCAGGGGCAGGGCCGTTTTTGATTGGTCCCAGTAACTGTCACCGTTACAAGGAGTGATGGGTAGCATACGTCACAGGGACCTCCAAAGGTCCTAAAGCAGAAACCATAGAGTTTTCCTGATCACGTGACCCGCAGGTCCTGCTACGCTGTATACAGGTAATTAACTATTTATAGACATTGATATCATCATATTTACATGCATCCTAAATAAACTATTAGCTCAATAACTATCTATATGAGAGGTGACCAGGGGTGAACTAGACAATGGGGACCCCGACATCCTAGGGACTCTGGCTAAGGGGACCCACACGCACAGGTACCGGATAGGATACGGTACCGGGACACCACTTTGGCTACAATAGAAAAGCATAAAAATGCTAATTTCAAGGATGATTTTTCATTCATTGTATAGGTTCCTTTGATGTGCTTTATAACGGATGGACTGAGTCATTTAAAATGACCAGAGCAACTTATGAGACATTGTTTTAATAAAACAAAGGATGGGAGATGGCTACTGCTTGATTCTTATTCTGGTGATGATTATAATCAGATCAATATCACTGTGTGAATTGTATTATAAGTTTCCATTTCTTAGTATCAGATCCTTCACTAGAATTTTATAATATTAGGAACCAAGAATGACATGACTATAAGTTTTGCAGTCAGCTCAGTTTATTGAAGGCAGCATAGACAAGTGAAAAGGAATCCTATGAATTAAGGTGAAACTATTGTATTAAAATCAAATTCCTTTAAGCACAGTGACAAAGCATACACTAATATATTTAGTATCAGGACGTCAAGTGGGTATTGATGTTTGGTCTGTAGTCTACCATTTCACTTCAGCAATGGTGGCTGTGGCCAGAGTGGTGTTTGCTGGAGACATGGCTGCTGGATACATGTCCCCCTTTATGGTGGTGATGAGAATGGTGATGTCCACCCTGGTGGCCTCCTGAATGGTGTTTGCCTCCAGTACTTGAATGTAGAACAGCTGTAAAGTAGTGGAAATCAATTTGATTACAGAAAATATATACAGTAGTTTAATTAAAAATATTTATAATATTAGATATCAATGCAGGAATTGGAAGATACAAGTGACTGCCTTCTACTGGTTGTTCACATACATTTGCCATGTCAGATAGAAAAGGAATGGCAAAGAGTGGCATTGCTGGCATTGGTAGGTGCTAGGAGGGTATTGTGTGACTGTCAGATGATTGCATATGTGGCCACCATGTCTCATTATTTGGGAAGTGTGAACAGTGGAGTAGTAGAACCGCATTTACCATACTGATGAATGTCCCAGAAAGAAGAGGAATGTAGCACATGGACAACAAAAGCTTACACAATTCTATTCTATATACTATTGATACCTTCTTAAGGGATACAAAGATTAAAAATGGCAAACATACTGCTTATACTTACATATATTTACAGAGCTGTTACTTCCCATCCTGAAACAGAACACAATGATTGTAACATTTGTGTTGCATAACCATGATTTTTGTGTTATGGTTTTACTGTCTTACAAACATATTTCTGTTATCTTTATGCTCAGTTTGATACACAATGATTAATTTTGCTATTTTAATATTTTGACAACTTATGCCTATATATATAATTTTCAATGTTTGGATAAAGAATTGAACATGTATATTAAGATAATCTGATTATTGTTATTTTGAGTCTTTTTGGCTATTAGCTTTATCCATTCCTATGGGTTAGGGACAGTATGAATTTTGTTATTATCTTGTGACTAGTTGTGATAGTTATGTCTCCAGAAGGGCTTATTCACCTGCATTCCTCTCCCTCCAGCATCTTCTTATAGGTGGCGATCTCAATATCCAGAGCCAGTTTGACATTCATCAGCTCCTGGTATTCCCTCATCTGGCGGGCCATGTCCTGCTTGGCCCTCTGTAGAGAAGCTTCTAGTTCAGCCAATTTACTCTTGGCATCTCGGACAGCAGCTTCTCCACGTTCCTCAGCCTCATTGATGGCATTTTCCAGTGCAGCACGCTGTAAATACATTAGGAATTACTATTACTTCACGTAATTTTTTATAAAAATTAGTTTTTGGTTGACGTTTATGATGCTCACCTGGGATTTAGCACACTCAATTTCTCCTTTAAGTCTCTGGACTGTTTGGTTGAGTCTAGAGATCTCATCTCTGCTGTTTTGTAGATCACTTCCATTTCTTCCGGCTGCCATACGCAGCTCATCAAACTACAGGTCCAATAAATAGTCAGAAATTAATGATTACTGTTTACAAAGAGATATGCAGATATACAGATATGTGTTTAATGCCCATGGTTTACACTTACCCTTGACTGGTACATGGCCTCAGCCTCAGCTCTGCTTCTGTTAGCAATGTCTTCATACTGAGCTCTGACCTCAGAGATGATACTGTCCAGGTCCAGGTCTCGGCTGTTGTCCATAGACACAACTACTGAAGTGTCTGAGATCTGAGCCTGGAGCTGACCGATCTCCTAAAATATAAATAACTAAATTATTATATGACAGAATTCATATAGTATTTAATAAAAAATGAATTACATATTGTGTTATTACAGCATCATATAGAGTCCTTAGGAAGTTGATCTCATCTGTGAGGGAGTCGACCTTGGACTGAAGTTCGGCTTTATTCATGAAGGCAGCATCAACATCCTAAAGAAAAAACTTAATTCAGTGATGTATTTTCTTAGCACATAATATTGTATCAAAATGTTTTATGTTATACTGAGACAAAGTAGTCTCCGCTTATAATAGTTGTTATACAATTTTATACTTACTCTCTTTATACTGACAAATTCATTCTCCGCTGCTGTGCGCCTATTCAATTCTTCTTCATAGCTATAAGAAATGTGTTATTGGTTAATTTTTTATTTTTTATGTTGTTTTAGTTATGTGCTTTTTTCCCCTCTGCTGGCTCTGAATTGATGTTCTATTTAACAATAAGTACAGTAACAAAGGGTGCAACTGGGCTCTGAGAAGGGCAAAAGGCTCCTATGGCACATAAGAAGACACCAGTATCCTAAACATGTAAAGTGGAGGTCCACTTAAAGTTTTCTTTATTTACTAATAAAGTATTTGGACCCATAAAATTGTTTTTTAAAAATGAAACATAATTTTTTTAATTGTCTAAACCCCACACACAAAAGCCTTGTGCCTATCTACTACTTCTTTCTTTTAGGCCCCAACATAACATTCTTAAAGGACAGAATATGATCATTTGCAATTAAAAGTATTCACAATAAATGTGAATTAGAAAAAAAAAATACTTTCTGGGCAAAAAGCAAGCTCATATTCATTGTATTGTATGGGTCCGACAATAATAATACTTATTGTGAGAAGGAAAAGAGATTTAGAAATTAGACTTTCAATAGGCATACCTTCTTCTAAGGTCTTCAGCGGTTCCTTCCATGTTGGTTCTCTCTGAATCTAGACGACCCCTCTCACATTCCAGGTTCTCCAGTTGTCTCCTAAGGTTACTGATAAAAGCCTCAAACAAAGGCTCAATCTGACCACTGGCTGTTCTCTGTTGTTGTAGAAGACCCCACTTGGTCTCCAGCATCTTATTCTGCTGTTCCAGAAATCTCACCTGAAAATAAGATCCACATTGTGTTGGTATTAACCCAGTATAGAGCCTCCTCTAAATGACAGGAGGACACCTGTGTGCCATACATTTTAGCCATTGACTATTTAAAGACTTTTCTTACTCTTTAACACATATATATATGTATATATATATATATATATATATATATATATATATATATATATATATATATATACATATATTAACAAATCTTACCTTGTCAATAAATGAAGCAAACTTGTTGTTGAGACCTTTAATTTGGTTTTTCTCGTCATTTCTAACTCTTTGGATGTTGGTGTCTATCTCTAGGTTGAGAGGAGCCAGAAGGCCTTCATTTATAGTCACAGGAGTGATACCTCCACATCCAGACTGTCCCACAAAACCACCACTAATTCTTCCAGATCCATGTCCACTTTTATGAAAACTTCCGAATGAGATCTTATGGCCCTTGGATCCAATGCTATGGGCGCTTGTGCTGCTAAAGCAATGTTGTTTCTTGTGTCCATGTCCTGTGTGCTTAGAAGAATGGGATAAGATGTTGTGCGAGCTAGAGTGTTTAGGTAAAGCAACAGAACAGGAGCTAAAGTGCTTGTGTCCAGAAGAGGCGAGGATGGAGTGATGAGACATGATGGATCTTCTCACAATACAAATAGGAAGAGAATGTGAAATGCTCAGAAGTTTCCACTGACTGCTTCTTCTACATCTGTTACCTTGTGCTTTTATACTCAAACTGGGTGTTTCCAATCTCTATACACTCAGTTACAATTGTAGCATCATCTGCTTTTATAGAAATCATATAAGCTACAAGCCTGTATTATCAAAACTCAAGTAATGTTTTAATATATAATGATGAAAGGAATTGTCTCATAGCAAGCTAGTTATTTCACTTTATTACCTTTAGAGAAATGTTTTATTGATGCCTATCATTTATTCGAAAAGCGATATTGGTACAAAGTTCTTATGAAATAAGACAACAATCAGTTGCCATATAAAAAGGCAGTGAAAAATGTGGTCTACTTCTTACTTAATAATTACCACCTACATACAGGAGAAGTATTAGCTAGCTGATTAGTGGGGGTAAAGACAATACACAGCCAATGGAGAGGTGGGGCTTTATTTTAAAGGAGGGCAGCCACATTTTTCTACTGCTAAACAACCTATGAACCTAAAAATGTTAAGGAGATGGAATAATTTGATTAGAAATAAAGCACACATAAAGTCATCATTAAAGTGACCACTTATAAAATATCTTGTGTCTTGCTTATTGAGTCATGCCTCCACTGATTTTATGTTCACTCTTTATTTATTTTTATATTTGGTTCTAAAGCACAGAGTGGGTGAGCAGTCAACCATTTTTGGGTGACTGTTGATCATCCTACAAATTAGTTGTGACCATATCTTATTAAATCTATCTCTAATATCAGAGATAAGGTAAATCACTGCATGCAAATATCAATAAATTGACACAGTATTACATCAAAATGATTCAGTGCCTATACCTAAATCAATAGTTACAATATAAATCTTTTTTGAATACTTTTGAAAAATGCAATGTTAAATCCTAATACTGAATATATGTAATATATACATACGTTTGGCAATAATTAGATATTTGATATTAGATAAAAACACAGGTTACAAATAGAGATGGGTCGAGTCAAGTCTGGCTCGCTGCACTTTCAAACATTGCTGGGTTTGGCTTACATGAACCTGGCAATGGCAGTAATGGCGGGGTACTCACAGCAGACTCCTCCGACGGGATCTCGCCCACGAGCCCCAGGTTCTGTGGTGAGGGGACAATCTCACCGGTGATGCACCTACAGGTGTCCTTGCGCTCTCCGCTGGAGGAGTCTCTGGCCAATCGTCAGGCAGTGGGGGAAGATTGCAGGCCCCCTCTTCGTCTAATGACAACCGCTGCAGACGGTCAGCAAGCTCTTCAAAAAGTTGGGCTGTGACTGCCACAACTTTCCGTGTTTCCGGTGCCATTTTGCTAACTTCACCACGTGGAACGCTGCTCTCCTCCATATCTGTACTCTCCGGCTCTCCGTGCAGACTGAAGAGGTCGCTGTGTGTGGCGTCTCTTATAGTGGGCTTCTCTAAAATGGCGCCCGGCAGGAAGGACACTATCGGTGCAGCCCTGACTTCCGGTCCCTCCAGAAATGACTCCTGTATCTCTGAGTTCCCTTTCGGCTGCGACACTGCAACTTGGTGGCCACGCCCAGGGGCGGGGCATGGCGCAGCGCAGGCTTTCTTCGCGCGCTTCTCCGGCAGCAGTTCGCCTCCGCCTGTGCCGACCGGACCAAAGGATCGCAGCATGAACTCATTGTGCAGTTTACACATCTTAGTTGTAACTGAATTTTCGCCTCCCCCTTACTTTTCTCTTGGCCCCCTTGTATGGTGCACCACAAGCACCGTTCCTGTACACAGCAACACGGTTTACAGCACATGAATAAAGTTTTTTTTCTGGGGGGGAATACACTTTCACTAATGGCGACTGTAGTAGGCACACACCCGTATCCTGTTTGTGATGCCAAAAAGGCTTTGTGGTAGCCCTTGGGGGATGTATGGTAGTTGGGGTGTTGTTTCGGTAAATAAGGGGTTAATATTAAACCTATAGTTCGTGACACTAGGCTGAGGACTAGTATGCTGAGGTAATTCTCCGGCCTATCGCCGCACTTCCCAGTAACGATAGGTGCATAGACAAAATGACTGAAGGTCCACAAGGTACTTGAACTTGAACAAACTTTACTGAAAGGCTTGCAGTACACCCAATGCACAATAACAGTCTCTGAAATACAGTCTCTATATAGTGCAATGACTGACAGTTGTTGCGGACCTTGACTTTTAGATACAGTCTCTGAATTTAGGGAATATTTGCAGATCCGTTCGGATTTAGGGGATAGATAAGGTCCGGCGATCATGCAGAGTGCCTAGGGATTGACACACTCTCAATTTAAAATCGATCAGCCATTGCCGCAAGGCTCGGGCCTAACTCACTGCGGGAGATAGCTGTATAGATCCTTCCTCGTCAGGAGCGCAGGAGCAAAGAAAGAGCAATGGCCGCCGCTCCCTTATATGGGCAGGGCCGTTTTTGATTAGTCCCAGTAACTGTCACCGTTACAAGGAGTGATGGGTAGCATACGTCACAGGGACCTCCAAAGTTCCTAAAGCAGAAACCATAGAGTTTTCCTGATCATGTGACCCGCAGGTCCTGCTACGCTGTATACAGGTAATTAACTATTTATAGACATTGATATCATCATATTTACATGCATCCTAAATAAACTATTAGCTCAATAACTATCTATATGAGAGGTGACCAGGGGTGAACTAGACAATGGGGACCCCGATGTCCAAGGACTCTGGCTAAGGGGACCCACATGCACAGGTACCGGATAGGATACGGTACCGGGACACCACTTTGGCTACAATAGAAAAGCATAAAAATGCTAATTTCAAGGATGATTTTTCATTCATTGTATAGGTTCCTTTTATGTGCTTTATGACGGATGGACTGAGTCATTTAAAAGGACCAGAGCAACTTATGAGACATTGTTTTAATAAAACAAAGGATGGGACATGGCTACTGCTTGATTCTTATTCTGGTGATGATTATAATCAGATCCATTACTTTATGGCAATATATCACTGTGTGAATTGTATTATAAGTTTCCATTTCTTACTATCAGATCCTTCACTAGAAGTTTATAATATTAGGAACCAAGAATGACATGAATATAAGTTTTGCAGTCAGCTCAGTTTATTGAAGGCAGCATAGACAAGTGAAAAGGAATCCTTTGAATTAAGGTGAAACTATTGTATTAAAATCAAATTCCTTTAAGCACAGTGACAAAGCATACATTAATATATTTAGTATCATGACATCCAGTGGGTATTGATGTTCGGTCTGTAGTCTACCATTTCACTTCAGCAATGGTGGCTGTGGCCAGAGTGGTGTTTGCTGGAGACATGGCTGCTGGATATATGTCCCCCTTTATGGTGGTGATGAGAATGGTGATGTCCACCCTGGTGGCCTCCTGAATGGTGTTTGCCTCCAGTACTTGAATGTAGAACAGCTGTAAAGTAGTGGAAATCAATTTGATTACAGAAAATATATACAGTAGTTTAATTAAAAATATTTATAATATTAGATATCAATGCAGGAATTGGAAGATACAAGTGACTGCCTTCTACTGGTTGTTCACATACATTTGCCATGTCAGATAGAAAAGGAATGGCAAAGAGTTGCATTGCTTGCATTGGTAGGTGCTAGGAGGGTAGTGTGTGACTGTCAAATGATTGCATATGTGGCCACCATGTCTCATCATTTGGGAAGTGTGAACAGTGGAGTAGTAGAACCGCATTTACCATACTGGTGAATGTCCCAGAAAGAAGAGGAATGTAGTACATGGACAACAAAAGCTTACACAATTCTATTCTTTATACTATTGATACCTTCTTAAGGGATACAAAGATTAAAAATGGCAAACATACTGCTTATACTTACATATATTTACAGAGCTGTTACTTCCCATCCTGAAACAGAACACAATGATTGTAACATTTGTGTTGTATAACCATGATTTTTGTGTTATGGTTTTACTGTCTTACAAACATATTTCTGTTATCTTTATGCTCAGTTTGATACACAATGATTAATTTTGCTATTTTAATATTTTGACAACTTATGCCTATATATATATATAATTTTCAATGTTTGGATAAAGAATTGAACATGTATATTAAGATAATCTGTTTATTGTTATTTTGAGTCTTTTTGGCTATTAGCTTTATCCATTCCTATGGGTTGGGGACAGTATGAATTTTGTTATTATCTTGTGACTAGTTGTGATAGTTATGTCTCCAGAAGGGCTTATTCACCTGCATTCCTCTCCCTCCAGCATCTTTTTATAGGTGACGATCTCAATATCCAGAGCCAGTTTGACATTCATCAGCTCCTGGTATTCCCTCATCTGGCGGGCCATGTCCTGCTTGGCCCTCTGTAGAGAAGCTTCTAGTTCAGCCAATTTACTCTTGGCATCCCGGACAGCAGCTTCTCCACGTTCCTCAGCCTCATTGATGGCATTTTCCAGTGCAGCACGCTGTAAATACATTAGGAATTACTATTTCTTTACGTAATTTTAGATAAGAATTTTGTTTTTGGTTGACGTTTATGATGCTCACCTGGGATTTAGCACACTCAATTTCTCCTTTAAGTCTCTGGACTGTTTGGTTGAGTCTAGAGATCTCATCTCTGCTGTTTTGTAGATCACTTCCATTTCTTCCGGCTGCCATACGCAGCTCATCAAACTACAGGTCCAATAAATAGTCAGAAATTAATGATTACTGTTTACAAAGAGATATGCAGATATACAGATATGTGTTTAATGCCCATGGTTTACACTTACCCTTGACTGGTACATGGCCTCAGCCTCAGCTCTGCTTCTGTTAGCAATGTCTTCATACTGAGCTCTGACCTCAGAGATGATACTGTCCAGGTCCAGGTCTCGGCTGTTGTCCATAGACACAACTACTGAAGTGTCTGAGATCTGAGCCTGGAGCTGACCGATCTCCTAAAATATAAATAACTAAATTATTATATGACAGAATTCATATAGTATTTAATAAAAAATGAATTATATATTGTGTTATTACAGCATCATATAGAGTCCTTAGGAAGTTGATCTCATCTGTGAGGGAGTCGACCTTGGACTGAAGTTCGGCTTTATTCATGAAGGCAGCATCAACATCCTAAAGAAAAAACATAATTCAGTGATATATTTTCTTAGCACATAATATTGTATCAAAATGTTTTATGTTATACTGAGACAAAGTAGTCTTCGCTTATAATAGTTGTTATACAATTTTATACTTACTCTCTTTATACTGACAAATTCATTCTCCGCTTCTGTGCGCCTATTCAATTCTTCTTCATAGCTATAAGAAATGTGTTATTGTTAACTTTTTTATTTTTTATGTTGTTTTAGTTATGTGCTTTTTTCACTTCTGCTGGCTATGAATTGATGTTGTATTTAACAATAAGTACAGTAACAAAGGGTGCAACTGGGCTCTGAGAAGGGCAAAAGGCTCCTATGGCACATAAGAAGACACCAGTATCCTAAACATGTAAAGTGGAGGTCCACTTAAAGTTTTCTTTATTTACTAATAAAGTATTTGGACCCATAATTTTTTTTTTTTTTTAAATAAAACATAATTTTTTTAATTGTCTAAACCCCACACACAAAAGCCTTGTGCCTATCTACTACTTATTTCTTTTAGGCCCCAACATAACATTCTTATAGGACAGAATATGATCATTTGCAATTAAAAGTATTCACAATAAAGGTGAATTAGAAAAAAAAAATACTTTCTGGGCAAAAAGCAAGCTCATATTCATTGTATTGTATGGGTCCGACAATAATAATACTCATTGTGAGAAGGAAAAGAGATTTAGAAATTAGACTTTCAATAGGCATACCTTCTTCTAAGGTCTTCAGCGGTTCCTTCCATGTTGGTTCTCTCTGAATCTAGACGACCCCTCTCACATTCCAGGTTCTCCAGTTGTCTCCTAAGGTTACTGATAAAAGCCTCAAACAAAGGCTCAATCTGACCACTGGCTGTTCTCTGTTGTTGTAGAAGACCCCACTTGGTCTCCAGCATCTTATTCTGCTGTTCCAGAAATCTCACCTGAAAATAAGATCCACATTGTGTTAAGTATTAACCCAGTATAAAGCCTCCTCTAAATGACAGGAGGACACCTGTGTGCCATACATTTTAGCCATTGACTACTTAAAGACTTTTCTTACTCTTTAACACATATGTATATATATATATATATATATATATATATATATATATATATATATATATATATATATACATATATTGACAAATCTTACCTTGTCAATAAATGAAGCAAACTTGTTGTTGAGACCTTTAATTTGGTTTTTCTCGTCATTTCTAACTCTTTGGATGTTGGTGTCTATCTCTAAGTTGAGAGGAGCCAGAAGGCCTTCATTTATAGTCACAGGAGTGATACCTCCACATCCAGACTGTCCCACAAAACCACCACTAATTCTTCCAGATCCATGTCCACTTTTATGAAAACTTCCGAATGAGATCTTATGGCCCTTGGATTCAATGCTATGGGCGCTTGTGCTGCTAAAGCAATGTTGTTTCTTGTGTCCATGTCCTGTGTGCTTAGAAGAATGGGATAAGATGTTGTGTGAGCTGGAGTGTTTAGGTAAAGCAACAGAACAGGAGCTAAAGTGCTTGTGTCCAGAAGAGGCGAGGATGGAGTGATGAGACATGATGGATCTTCTCACAATACAAATAGGAAGAGGATGTGAAATGCTCAGAAGTTTCCACTGACTGCTTCTTCTACATCTGTTACCTTGTGCTTTTATACTCAAACTGGGTGTTTCCAATCTCTATACACTCAGTTACAATTGTAGCATCATCTGCTTTTATAGAAATCATATAAGCTACAAGCCTGTATTATCAAAACTCAAGTAACGTTTTAATATATAATGATGAAAGGAATTGTCTCATAGCAAGCTAGTTATTTCACTTTATTACCTTTAGAGAAATGTTTTATTGATGCCTATCATTTATTCGAAAAGCGATATTGGTATAAAGTTCTTATGAAATAAGACAACAATCAGTTGCCATATAAAAAGGCAGTGAAAAATGTGGTCTACTTCTTACTTAATAATTACCACCTACATACAGGAGAAGTATTAGCTAGCTGATTAGTGGGGGTTAAGACAATACACAGCCAATGGAGAGGTGGGGCTTTATTTTAAAGGAGGGCAGCCACATTTTTCTACTGCTAAACAACCCATGAACCTAAAAATGTTAAGGAGATGGAATAATTTGATTTGAAATAAAGCACACATAAAGTCATCATTAAAGTGACCACTTATAAAATATCTTGTGTCTTGCTTATTGTGTCATGCCTCTACTGATTTTATGTTCACTCTTTATTTATGTAAATTGGATTGGTTCTAAAGCACAGAGTGGGTGAGCAGTCACCCATTTTTGGGTGACTGTTGATCATCCTACAAATTAGTTGTGACCATATCTTATTAAATCTATCTCTAATATCGGAGATAAGGTAAATCACTGCATGCAAATATCAATAAATTGACACAGGATTACATCAAAATGATTCAGTGCCTATACATAAATCAATAGTTACAATATAAATCTTTTTTCGAATACTTTTGAGAAATTCAATGTTTAATCCTAATAATGAATATATGTAATATATACATACGTTTGGCAATAATTAGATATTTCATATTAGATGAAAACACAGGTTACAAATAGAGATGGGTCGAGTCAAGTCTGGCTCGCTGCACTTTCAAACATTGCTGGGTTTGGCTTACATGAACCTGGCAATGGCAGTAATGGCGGGGTACTCACAGCAGACTCCTCCGACGGGATCTCGCCCACGAGCCCCAGGTTCTGTGGTGAGGGCACAGTCTCACCGGTGATGCACCTACAGGTGTCCTTGTGCTCTCCGCTGGAGGTGTCTCTGGCCAATCGTCAGGCAGTGGGGGAAGATTGCAGGCCCCCTCTTCGTCTAATGACAACCGCTGCAGACGTTCAGCAAGCTCTTGAAAAAGTTGGGCTCTGACTGCCACAACTTTCCGTGTTTCCGGTGCCATTTTGCTAACTTCACCACGTGGAACGCTGCTCTCCGCCATATCTGTACACTCCGGCTCTCCGTGCAGACTGAAGAGTTCGCTGTGTGTGGCGTCTCTTATAGTGGGCTTCTCTAAAATGGCGCCCGGCAGGAAGGACACTATCGGTGCAGCCCTGACTTCCGGTCCCTCCAGAAATGACTCCTGTATCTCTGAGTTCCCTTTCGGCTGCGACACTGCAACTTGGTGGTCACGCCCAGGGGCGGGGCATGGCACAGCGCAGGCTTTCTTCGCGCGCTTCTCCGGCAACAGTTCGCCTCCGCCTGTGCCGACCAGACCAAAGCACCGCAGCATGAACTCATTGCGCAGTTTACACATCTTAGTTGTAACAGAATTTTCGCCTCCCCCTTACTTTTCTCTTGGCCCTCTTGTATGGTGCACCACAAGCACCGTTCCTGTACACAGCAACACGGTTTACAGCACATGAATAAAGTTCTTTTTCTGGGGGGGAATACACTTTCACTAATGGCGACTGTAGTAGGCACACAACCATATCCTGTTCGTGACGCCAAAAAGGCTTTGTGGTAGCCCTTGGGGGATGTATGGTAGTTGGGGTGTTGTTTCGGTAAATAAGGGGTTAATGTTAAACCTATAGTTCGTGACACCAGGCTGAGGGCTAGTATGCTGAGGTAATTCTCCGGCCTATCGCCGCACTTCCCAGTAACGATAGGTGCATGGACAAAATGACTGAAGGTCCGCAAGGTACTTGAATTTGAACAAACTTTACTGAAAGGCTTGCAGTACATCCAATGCACAATAACAGTCTCAGGAATACAGTCTCTATATAGTGCAATGACTGACAGTTGTTGCGGACCTTGACTTTTAGATACAGTCTCTGAATTTAGGGAATATTTGCAGATCCGTTCGGATTTAGGGGATAGATAAGGTCCGGCGATCATGCAGAGTGCCTAGGGATTGACACACTCTCAATTTAAAATCGATCAGCCGTTGCCGCAAGGCTCGGGCCTAACTCACTGCGGGAGATAGCTGTATAGATCCTTCCTCCTCAGGAGCGCAGGAGCAAAGAGAGAGAGAGCAATGGCCGCCGCTCCCTTATATGGGCAGGGGCAGGGCCGTTTTTGATTGGTCCCAGTAACAGTCACCGTTACAAGGAGTGATGGGTAGCATACGTCACAGGGACCTCCAAAGGTCCTAAAGCAGAAACCATAGAGTTTTCCTGATCACGTGACCCGCAGGTCCTGCTACGCTGTATACAGGTAATTAACTATTTATAGACATTGATATCATCATATTTACATGCATCCTAAATAAACTATTAGCTCAATAACTATCTATATGAGAGGTGACCAGGGGTGAACTAGACAATGGGGACCCCAACGTCCAAGGCCTCTGGCTAAGGGGACCCACACGCAAAGGTACCGGATAGGATACGGTACCGGGACACCACATTGGCTACAATAGAAAAGTATAAAAATGCTAATTTCAAGGATGATTTTTCATTCAATGTATAGGTTCCTTAGATGTGCTTCATAACGGATGGACTGAGTCATTTAAAAGGACCAGAGCAACTTATGAGACATTGTTTTAATAAAACAAAGGATGGGACATGGCTACTGCTTGATTCTTATTCTGGTGATGATTATAATCAGATCCATTACTTTATGGCAATATATCACTGTGTGAATTGTATTATAAGTTTCCATTTCTTAGTATCAGATCCTTCACTAGAAGTTTATAATATTAGGAACCAAGAATGACATGACTATAAGTTTTGCAGTCAGCTCAGTTTATTGAAGGCAGCATAGACAAGTGAAAAGGAATCCTTTGAATTAAGGTGAAACTATTGTATTAAAATCAAATTCCTTTAAGCACAGTGACAAAGCATACATTAATATATTTAGTATCAGGACATCAAGTGGGTATTGATGTTTGGTCTGTAGTCTACCATTTCACTTCAGCAATGGTGGCTGTGGCCAGAGTGGTGTTTGCTGGAGACATGGCTGCTGGATATATGTCCCCCTTTATGGTGGTGATGAGAAAGGTGATGTCCACCCTGGTGGCCTCCTGAATGGTGTTTGCCTCCAGTACTTGAATGTAGAACAGCTGTAAAGTAGTGGAAATCAATTTGATTACAGAAAATATATACAGTAGTTTAATTAAAAATATTTATAATATTAGATATCAATGCAGGAATTGGAAGATACAAGTGACTGCCTTCTACTGGTTGTTCACATACATTTGCCATGTCAGATAGAAAAGGAATGGCAAAGAGTGGCATTGCTGGCATTGATAGGTGCTAGGAGGGTAGTGTGTGACTGTCAGATGATTGCATATGTGGCCACCATGTCTCATTATTTGGGAAGTGTGAACAGTGGAGTAGTAGAACCGCATTTAGCATACTGGTGAATGTCCCAGAAAGAAGAGGAATGTAGTACATGGACAACAAAAGCTTACACAATTCTATTCTATATACTATTGATACTTTCTTAAGGGATACAAAGTTTAAATATTGCAAACATACTGCATATACTTACATATATTTACAGAGCTGTTACTTCCCATCCTGAAACAGAACACAATGATTGTAACATTTGTGTTGTATAACCATGATTTTTGTGTTATGGTTTTACTGTCTTACAAATATATTTATGTTATCTTTATGCTCAGTTTGATACACAATGATTAATTTTGCTATTTTAATATTTTGACAACTTATGCCTATATATATATATAATTTTCAATGTTTGGATAAAAAATTGAACATGTATATTAAGATAATCTGTTTATTGTTATTTTGAGTCTTTTTGGCTATTAGCTTTATCCATTCCTATGGGTTGGGGGCAGTATGAATTTTGTTATTATCTTGTGACTAGTTGTGATAGTTATGTCTCCAGAAGGGCTTATTCACCTGCATTCCTCTCCCTCCAGCATCTTCTTATAGGTGGCGATCTCAATATCCAGAGCCAGTTTGACATTCATCAGCTCCTGGTATTCCCTCATCTGGCGGGCCATGTCCTGCTTGGCCCTCTGTAGAGAAGCTTCTAGTTCAGCCAATTTACTCTTGGCATCTCGGACAGCAGCTTCTCCACGTTCCTCAGCCTCATTGATGGCATTTTCCAGTGCAGCACGCTGTAAATACATTAGGAATTACTATTACTTCACGTAATTTTAGATAAGAATTTTGTCTTTGGTTGACGTTTATGATGCTCACCTGGGATTTAGCACACTCAATTTCTCCTTTAAGTCTCTGGACTGTTTGGTTGAGTCTAGAGATCTCATCTCTGCTGTTTTGTAGATCACTTCCATTTCTTCCGGCTGCCATACGCAGCTCATCAAACTACAGGTCCAATAAATAGTCAGAAATTAATGATTACTGTTTACAAAGAGATATGCAGATATACAGATATGTGTTTAATGCCCATGGTTTACACTTACCCTTGACTGGTACATGGCCTCAGCCTCAGCTCTGCTTCTGTTAGCAATGTCTTCATACTGAGCTCTGACCTCAGAGATGATACTGTCCAGGTCCAGGTCTCGGCTGTTGTCCATAGACACAACTACTGAAGTGTCTGAGATCTGAGCCTGGAGCTGACCGATCTCCTAAAATATAAATAACTAAATTATTATATGACAGAATTCATATAGTATTTAATAAAAAATGAATTACATATTGTGTTATTACAGCGTCATATAGAGTCCTTAGGAAGTTGATCTCATCTGTGAGGGAGTCGACCTTGGACTGAAGTTCGGCTTTATTCATGAAGGCAGCATCAACATCCTAAAGAAAAAACTTAATTCAGTGATATATTTTCTTAGCACATAATATTGTATCAAAATGTTTTATGTTATACTGAGACAAAGTAGTCTCCGCTTATAATAGTTGTTATACAATTTTATACTTACTCTCTTTATACTGACAAATTCATTCTCCGCTGCTGTGCGCCTATTCAATTCTTCTTCATAGCTATAAGAAATGTGTTATTGATTATTTTTTAATTTTTTATGTTGTTTTAGTTATGTGCTTTTTTCCCCTCTGCTGGCTCTGAATTGATGTTGTATTTAACAATAAGTACAGTGACAGAGGGTGCAACTGGGCTCTGAGAAGGGCAAAAGGCTCCCATGGCACATAAGAAGACACCAGTATCATAAACATGTAAAGTGGAGGTCCACTTAAAGTTTTCTTTATTTACTAATAAAGTATTTGGACCCATAATTATTATTTTTTTTTTAAATAAAACATAATTTTTTTAATTGTCTAAACCCCACACACAAAAGCCTTGTGCCTATCTACTACTTCTTTCTTTTAGGCCCCAACATAACATTCTTATAGGACAGAATATGATCATTTGCAATTAAAAGTATTCACAATAAATGTGAATTAGAAAAAAAAAAAATTCTGGGCAAAAAGCAAGATCATATTCATTGTATTGTATGGGTCCGACAATAATAATACTTATTGTGAAAAGGAAAAGAGATTTAGAAATTAGACTTTCAATAGGCATACCTTCTTCTAAGGTCTTCAGCGGTTCCTTCCATATTGGTTCTCTCTGAATCTAGATGACCCCTCTCACATTCCAGGTTCTCCAGTTGTCTCCTAAGGTTACTGATAAAAGCCTCAAACAAAGGCTCAATCTGACCACTGGCTGTTCTCTGTTGTTGTAGAAGACCCCACTTGGTCTCCAGCATCTTATTCTGCTGTTCCAGAAATCTCACCTGAAAATAAGATCCACATTGTGTTGGTATTGACCCAGTATAGAGCCTCCTCTAAATGACAGGAGGACACCTGTGTGCCATAAATTTTAGCCATTCACTACTTAAAGACTTTTCTTACACTTTAACAAATATATATGTATATATATATATATATATATATATATATATATATATATATATATATATATATAGACAAATCTTACCTTGTCAATAAATGAAGCAAACTTGTTGTTGAGTCCTTTAATTTGGTTTTTCTCGTCATTTCTAACTCTTTGGATGTTGGTGTCTATCTCTAAGTTGAGAGGAGCCAGAAGGCCTTCATTTATAGTCACATGAGTGATACCTCCACATCCAGACTGTCCCACAAAACCACCACTAATTCCTCCAGATCCATGTCCACTTTTATGAAAACTTCCGAATGAGATCTTATGGCCCTTGGATCCAATGCTATGGGCACTTGTGCTGCTAAAGCAATGTTGTTTCTTGTGTCCATGTCCTGTGTGCTTAGAAGAATGGGATAAGATGCTGTGTGAGCTGGAGTGTTTAGGTAAAGCAACAGAACAGGAGCTAAAGTGCTTGTGTCCAGAAGAGGCAAGGATGGAGTGATGAGACATGATGGATCTTCTCACAATACAAATAGGAAGAGGATGTGAAATGCTCAGAAGTTTCCACTGACTGCTTCTTCTACATCTGTTACCGTGCACTTTTATACTCAAACTGGGTGTTACCAATCTCTATACACTCAGTTACAATTGTAGCATCATCTGCTTTTATAGAAATCATATAAGCTACAAGCCTGTATTATCAAAACTCAAGTAACGTTTTAATATATAATGATGAAAGGAATTGTCTCATAGCAAGCTAGTTATTTCACTTTATTACCTTTAGAGAAATGTTTTATTGATGCCTATCATTTATTCAAAAAGCGATATTGGTACAAAGTTCTTATGAAATAAGACAACAATCAGTTGCCATATAAAAAGGCAGTGGAAAATGTGGTCTACTTCTTACTTAATAATTACCACCTACATACAGGAGAAGTATAAGCTAGCTGATTAGTGGGGGTAAAGACAATACACAGCCAATGGAGAGGTGGGGCTTTATTTTAAAGGAGGGCAGCCACATTTTTCTACTGCTAAACAACCCATGAACCTAAAAATGTTAAGGAGATGGAATAATTTGATTAGAAATAAAGCACACATAAAGTCATCATTAAAGTGAACACTTATAAAATATCTTGTGTCTTGCTTATTGTGTCATGCCTCTACTGATTTTATGTTCACTCTTTATTTATGTAAAATTGGATTGGTTCTAAAGCACAGAGTGGGTGAGCAGTCACCCATTTTTGAGTGACTGTTGATCATCCTACAAATTAGTTGTGACCATATCTTAGTAAATCTATCTCTAATATCGGAGATAAGGTAAATCACTGCATGCAAATATCGATAAATTGACACAGGATTACATCAAAATAATTCAGTGCCTATACCAAAATGAATAGTTACAATATAAATCTTTTTTCGAATACTTTTGAAAAATTCAATGTTAAATCCCAATACTGTATATATGTAATATATACATACGTTTGGCAATAATTAGATTTTTTTTTTTTTTTGCACTCTAAAGATTTTTTAGTAAAAACACAGGTTACAAATAGAGATGGGTCGAGTCAAGTCTGGCTCGCTGCACTTTTAAACATTGCTGGGTTTGGCTTACATGAACCTGGCAATGGCAGTAATGGCATCAAAAAGGATGAGGATCACATGGCATTCTGGCACCTTTATGAAAGGAGGAAGTATTGGGAACACTGATATGATGTCAGCATAGCCCAATCCATGCAAAGATTCATGTATCACACAGCTTCCAGACCAATAGGACACAGCACAGGGGTAGGTTAAAGAGGCTAATAAAGCCCCATGAACTGCATTGCAGCTGCCATTTTGGAGAGAGAAAGATGAGGGCATTAGGGAAGGACTATTGATCTCATAAAGCCTCTAAATATCCTATAGAATTGAAATGCAAGCATTAATCATGAGTGGGCTAACCTCACACAGTTACCTCCCATCACCTACAGTGCTGCTGTGTACAAGTGGTGCACTACAAATCCCTGCCAGCCTATAAAATCGATCACAGAGCTATCTATAAAAGCAGAGTCAAGCATTGATCAGTGGGCTAACCTCAGACAGTGACCTGATGTTTTGACATGTAGAAGTATAAAGTTAAAAGCATTGAGTTAAATGTGTCATAGCCATCTAGGTGTCAGTTTCAGGTATTTTTTGTGTTTAATCAAATATAGTATTTCAACCTGATTCTAAAGTAACTACTCAATTAAAATCATTGAGAGTGAAAATTGACAATTAGGTGAATGACAAATCAACCTAAAAACATAAAAATAACCATCATATCAAATCATTAAAAATAAAAAAAAAATAAGTCTGGTAAAGGAATTGTTCTACAGGGTAACAAACAGTTGGTGGCACTACCAGCACCATTACAGGTAGCAGCAGCAGTAAGGTGCCTTGGAGTAGTAGTAGCAGCCAGATCAGCAAACAAAAGTTCTCAATGTTTTCCAGGGGTTGTGTGATTTTGACAGATATAACAGCCCTTGTGGACTTATTGACTCCTTCGAGGTCTTCTCAGGAGTAGAAAGAAGAGTCTGAAGATATTAGGTTGAGTCAGGGGTCATTGAATTCCTCATCGTCTACAGTTACATGACACAAAGGAAATGTCCTTCCTAGACAATCTGTTCCATTATCTCCGCCTTTGCTTCACACCATAGTGCTAAGCAGAAGGATAGCCTTTTGCCAACAGGAGCAGTTGTGTGAGGACAGTCAACCTTTAAAGTCTGTTGCAGAGGAGGTGGAAGCAGTGGCTGAGCTTAGCACTAGTGGGACTGGTGGTGGTAGATGTGGTGTGGATACTGTAAGGCTTCATAGTGGAAAAACTGAGGGGGAGCAAGGAGCCCATGATCAGACATCAAACGTTTATACAGAGACGAGTGGCAGGGACGATGGGGAGGAGTTTGAGTAGTGTTGGACAGGATGTGGAAACCAGGTGAGGAGGAGGTGACATGTTCAGAGCAGGAGGGCAGTGGTAGTGTCAGTGAAGAAGAGCGTAGCAGAGATTGGAGAACACAGGTAAAATGTAATAGTCGTAGGCCCGTCAGGTGACTGCCACGCTGCTGCATCAGTGCCCCCCCCCCAAAAAAAAAAAAAAATAAAAAAAATAAAAAAAAATATATATATATATATATATATATATATATATATATATATATATATCTATATAACTTTCCAGAGAAAGAGCACAGTCAGGTGGTGGCATACCTGTCCAGTATTCTTCCGTTGAAAATTATCATTATCAAGGTTACAGGTTTACGTAGTACTGTACATATAGAATCTATGACATTTTGCATTGCTATTTCAGTACACATGTAGCGTGGGGATGAACAAGGCCATATAGGAACATAGAGTGTTCCTATACTCTCACTACTTATTGCATATTAAGCCAACCCACAATGGAGGAGATTTCCATTCATAATAAACCATATAAGTATATTTATGAACAGTCAATGATAGAAGATACATCCCCAATAAGGATAAACATTCCTTCTTTTTACAGGAGACCCCTTCAATTATCATAAACATGCCCATAATTGTAGCATAAGTTTAAAGACCAAAGGGGAGATTTATCACAACCTGTCCAGAGGAAAAGTTTCTGAGTTGCCCATAGTAACCAATCAAATAACTTGTTTCAATTTTGAAAAGGCCTTTGAAAATTGAAGGAAGCGATCTGATTGGTTGCTTTGGGCAACTCGGCAACTTTTTGCTCTGACAGGTTTTGGTAAATTTCCCACCAAGTCTCCAAGAGACATACACACAGATGGATGAAGAAGGAGAAAAATTAAGGCTTTGAGAAGCTGAGTCACAGATGGCCAACTTAAGGGACACTAGGAGATGGATCCACCATGCTGGGTGGAGTACCTAGGCCATATATTTTAAAGAAATCCCTGCTGGTGAGATAAGACTAAAAGGACACAAGCCTATGTAACGCTCCATAAATGATTAACTTATGCAAAGGACTGCCATTTTATGAAGATTTATTGTTGTATGTACCATCTGCCATGATGTCATCACTATAAATGTCTGCTTTTTTTATACAAACAAAGTGCTCTGGAAATTCCCTCTATGATCAGACCTGAGTATATTCACGTATACGGTACTTTTTAACAATGTTACGGTGGACACTTGGAGTAGCAACTGTGATCAGGGCTAATACATATTGTTAGGATTCGGCAGGCTGGATGTGGATCCTCTGTGTCAGCGAGGGATTGGCGTGGACCGTGTCGGTGGACCGGTTCAAGGTTGCTACTGGTATTCACCAGAGCCCGCCGCAAAGCGGGATGGTCTTGCTGCGGCGGTAGCAACCAGGTGGTATCCACCGGCAATGGCTCAACCTCGCTGACTGCTGAGAAGGCGTGGAACAGTAGGTCTAGACAGAGGCAAGGTCAGACGTAGCAGAAGGTCGGGGCAGGCGGCAAGGTTCGTAGTCAATGGATATAGCAAGAGGTCAGGAACACATTTATGGCAAACACAATAAACGCTTTCTCCAGGCACAATGGCAACAAGATCCGGCAAGGAAGCGAAAGGGAAGTGAGGTTAAATAGACAGGGAGCAGGTGGAGGCTAATTAGACAGATTGGGCCAGGCACCAATCATTGGTGCACTGGCCCTTTAAATCTTAGAGAGTTGGCGTGCGCGCGCCCTAAGGAGCGAAGCCGCGCGCGCCAGGACATGACAGCCGTGGACCGGGACAGGTAAGTGACTTGGGATGTGATTCGCGAGCGGGCACGTCCTGCTATGCGAATCACATCCCCGCCGGCAGTGTCAGTGCAGCGCTCCTGGTCAGGGGGTCTGACCGGGGCGCTGCAGAGAGAGGAACGCTGCGAGCGCTCCGGGGAGGAGCAGGGACCCGCAGCGCTCGGCGTAACAGTACCCCCCCCCTTAGGTCTCCCCCTCTTTTTGTCCGGATGTCGCTCCACATGGGACGAGGACAATGGGAACGATTGTAGAGTCTCCTTCTGGAGGACAGAGAAGTCCTGGGTATGCTCATCAACGGCAGGCAGTTCAGAAGGAGTGGGAATGGGGAGGGGGGGCAGAGGGTAAAGCTTGGCACGGGGCAGAGTGTTACCAGGACGGGGGCTATGAGGAGGCACGGCATAGTCCTGATAGGCATTGGGGAGACCAGGTATAGGAGGAGACACTGAGGTTTGACAGACGGGACTGGGAGCAGACGTGAGGCATTTTTTGTGGCAAGAAGCACCCCAGCTCTTGATCTCCCCAGTGGTCCAGTCAAGGGTAGGAGGCGTTGGAGCCATGGCAGACCGAGGAGGACTTCAGAGGTGCAGTTGGGCAAAACAAAAAGTTACATTTTTTCGTGATGCCGTCCAATGCTCATGAGCAGGGGTTCTGTGCGGTAACGCACAGAGCAGTCCAATTTTACTCCGTTGACCGAGGAAATGTAGAGCGGCTTGGCGAGACGGGTCACAGGGATGTTGAACTTATTAACAAAAGAGGCCAAAATAAAATTTCCCGCAGAACCAGAGTCCAAGAAGGCCACAGCTGAGAAGGAGGAGTTGGCAGAAGGAGAAATTTGTACGGGCACAGTGAGACGTGGAGAAGCAGACTTCAGACCAATAGACGCCACTCCCACGTAAGCTGGGTGCGTGTGTGCGTTTCCCAGACGTGGAGGACGAATAGGGCAATCCACCAAGAAATGTTCGGTACTAGCGCAGTACAGACATAAATTTTTATCTCTGCGGCGAGTCCTCTGTTCATGGGTCAGGCGAGACCGATCCACTTGCATAGCCTCCTCAGCGGGAGACACAGGGGTAGATTGCAAAGGATACTGTGAGAGAGGTGCCCAGAGATCAAGGTCTTTTTCCTGGCGGAGCACCTGGTGTCTTTCAGAAAAACGCATGTCAATGCGGGTGGCCAAATGGATAAGTTCATGCAGGCTGGCAGGAATTTCTCGTGCGGCCAGCACATCTTTGATGTTCCTGGATAGACCTTTTTTAAAGGTCGCGCAGAGGGCCTCGTTGTTCCAAGATAATTCAGAGGCGAGGGTACGAAATTGGATGGCATATTCGCCTACCGAAGAATTTCTTTGGACCAGGTTCAGCAAGGCAGTTTCGGCAGAAGAAGCTCGGGCTGGTTCCTCGAAGACACTGCGAACCTCAGCGAAGAAGGACTGTACAGTGGCGGTGACAGGATCATCGCGATGCCAGAGCGGTGTGGCCCATGACAGGGCCTTCCCAGACAGGAGACTAACCACGAAAGCCACCTTCGACCGTTCTGTAGGAAATTGGCGCGACAACATCTCCAAATGTAGGGAACATTGTGACAGGAAACCACGGCAGAGTCTAGAGTCCCCATCAAATTTGTCCGGCAGAGACAAGCGGAGGCTAGGAGCGGCCGCTCGCTGCGGAGGAGGTGCAGGAGCCGGCGGAGGAGATGGTTGCTGCTGTAGCTGTGACTGAAGTTGCTGTAGCATGGCGGTCAAGTGCGACAGCTGGTTACCTTGTTGGGCGATCAGTCGGGATTGCTGGGCGACCACCGTGGATATGTCAGCAAGACATGGCAGCGGCACCTCAGCGGGATCCATGGCCAGATCTACTGTTAGGATTCGGCAGGCTGGATGTGAATCCTCTGTGTCAGCGAGGGATTGGCGTGGACCGTGTCGGTGGACCGGTTCTAGGTTGCTACTGGTATTCACCAGAGCCCGCCGCAAAGCGGGATGGTCTTGCTGCGGCGGTAGCAACCAGGTGGTATCCACCGGCAATGGCTCAACCTCGCTGACTGCTGAGAAGGCGTGGAACAGTAGGACTAGACAGAGGCAAGGTCAGACGTAGCAGAAGGTCGGGGTAGGCGGCAAGGTTCGTAGTCAATGGATATAGCAAAAGGTCAGGAACACAGTTATGGCAAACACAATAAACGCTTTCTCCAGGCACAATGGCAACAAGATCCGGCAGGGAAGCGAAGGGGAAGTGAGGTTAAATAGACAGGGAGCAGGTGGAGGCTAATTAGACAGATTGGGCCAGGCACCAATCATTGGTGCACTGGCCCTTTAAATCTTAGAGAGCTGGCGTGCGCGCGCCCTAAGGAGCGGAGCCGCGCGCGCCAGGACGTGACAGCCGGGGACCGGGACAGGTAAGTGACTTGGGATGCGATTCGCGAGTGGGCGGGTGCATCCCCAAACAAGGAAGGGTGTAGCTTACCCTCGTCCCCCCCCCCCATCCTTTCATCAAAGCAAAGTCAAGTGCTGCCATGCTGTATTACATCTGCAGACCCTAGGCAAGAAAAACCACACAGCAGAGTATTTGCTGTCCTGCTTGCAACACTTTGTCTAGGTGACATGAAACACTTTTTTGTATGGCACGTGCTAAATCTTGTTTTCAACATGGAGAAACTCAACATTACACACATTGGACCGCAAGTATAAGCAGTGAAGGACTTTGTAATGCAGCAGACACATTGAGGCATTGGCAGCTGAGGCATTGACAACTAATTAGAGACACCAGTTGCCATTTTGAAGAGGCAACAAGATTTTTCAGCAAGGACAAAAGTGAAATTAGTGATATTATGCTGCTGATATTTCTTCTGGAGAAAACGCTCCCGGAGATGGCAGCAGTATGGATCTTTAAGGGTGCGTTCACACGTGTGTATTTTTGCTGCAGATCTGCAGCAGATTTCCTACTGCAGATTTTGCTGCCCATTGAATTCAATGGGCTGCAAAATATGCTAAAGCAAATCTGCAGCAGATCTGCAGCAGAAAATACACACATGTGAACGCACCCTAAGATAAGATTTGTTGAAGGGATAGGGGACAGGAAACTTTAGAAAAGCTGTAGAAGAATAATGAACTGTATGCTTTCTTGCTTGCGCAGTAACATGTAGCCACAATATTAGACCATTGATATAAAGCCAGAATGGGGAATTTTTTTTTCTCCTTCTTCTTATTTTTTATAAGGAGAAACTACTCAGCCAGCTTGCCAAAGCTTTTGAGCACCAAACATATGCCAAATGGTGAAGCTTCTACAACTACCACCAGTCCACCACAAACTGCGGTAAGCTGGATACTACAACCAGTGCACCACAAACTGATGCATGCTGCTTATTACAACCCCCAGCTGTCGGCCACTGCCTTTTGACATTAGCTACTACAACTCCAACCATTCCTCCTCCTCCTGCTGTGCTCGGGCTTTTACAGCGGCCACCAGTTGACCACATACTTCTGTACGCTGAAAACTACAACTCCCACCAGTTCCCACCTCCGGCTGTATGCTGGTTTCTACAACACAACCAGTCTTCCAATGCCTGCTCTCCTGTCCGCTGCCTACTACAACTTTCACCAGTCCTCCACTTCCTGCTGTCTGCTGGTACTACTACTCCCACCTATACCCCACTGCCTACAGTCCTCTGAGTACTAAATCTCACACCAGTCCACTACCTCCTGTTGCAGACCGGCTACTACTAATCCTATTTGTCCACCACCTCCTTCTGTAAGATGACTAGTACGAATTCCAGCAGTCTGCCACTGCATGCTGTCCTGTCCACTGCCTACTTCAATTCCTGCAAGTCCCCTGTAAGATGACTACTACGAATTCCAGCAGTCTGCAACTGCATGCTGTCCTGTCCACTGCCTACTTCAATTCCTGCAAGTCCCCCGCTTCCTGCTGGCTACTACAACTCACACTAGTCCACCACTACCTGCGGTATGCTGGCTACTATAGCCCCCACCTGTCCGTAACCTCCTGCTTTTCACTGGTTACTACAACTCCCTTATCTCTAGTTACAGATTTCCCTACTCTCATCCCATCATGTCCCCCGCCGGAAGCGAGTAATTGTCATAAAAAAGTTTGGCCCCACTTTTTCTGAAATGTAAGACTACTTTAGGTGGAGGGGAATCCAAACAATGCCATCCTTTTTATTTCCCTTCTCTCCATTTCAGGTTCATTCCTTCCCATTTTATATCTAATCCTCTCCATTTAAGTTTATTTAATGAGTATAAAATGAATAAAGCAACTATGAGACATTGTTTTAATAAAATAGAGGATGAAAGAGATATGGATACTAGTTGAATCTTGTTGTATGGACACTTTGATGTGGGCCTAAGAGTTTGTATCCTGATGATAATTATTAATCAGATCCACAGGTTTTAATTAGTTCATTACCTTCATTACTGCAGAAAATTGTAAAACTTTTCCAAAAACTGCCCCTTTGAGGAGAAGGGAGAAGTGTTTTGGTTCTTCATACATAAACCCTTTAAGGACATGGCCCATTTGCACCTTAACCTTCTAAGAACGATGGACATAAATTAATGTCCTGATTCCCTGGTACTTCACTCATCAGGATGTACATTTACATCCCGTACGTGCACAGCAGGTCCAAACTGCTATTAGCAGCTGTGGACCCCAGAGTAATAGCAGTCATCAGAGTGATCGCAGAATCCAAAGCTTTAAGGGGGCTATGTATAGCTCATCGAACCACTCTCAGCACGGCTGCGGGGGTCAGATGAGCTAAGATGGCAGCTGGAGGTCCTGCCACTCTCAGGGAATATTTTTTTCTGCTCTGCCTTCTAACAGAGAAGAAGATCACTTATTGATCAGTGCTACGTCTGTTTATAGCACTATTCAGTATTAGCAATCAAAAATTGTTATAAATAGAGTGATTAAAAGATTGCTATTTTAACAGTGTTTAAAAAAATTACATAATATGCAAACATGGTACTGATAACACTACATATTATGGTGCAAAATATTGGCCCTCAAACAGCCCCATATATGGAAAAATGAGAAAGTTATAGGTTGTCAAAAACAGGTTATTTTAAACAAAACGTACGTTTTTTGTTCGATAATAGAAAAGCATGTAACTCAAACTTTTTTTTTAAAACAAAATAAGTACATTTAAAATTGGGATAAGATGCTGGGAGAGCTGGAGAGTTTAGGTAAAGCAACAGAACAGGAGCTGAAGTGCTTGTGTCCAGAAGAAGCGAGGATGGAGTTATAAGACATGATGGATCTTCTCACAATACAAATTGGAAGTGGATGTGAAATGCTCAGAAGTTTCCACAGACTGCTTCTTCTACATCTGTTACCTTGTGCTTTTATACTCAAACTGGGTGTTACCAATCTCTATACACTCAGTTACAATTGTAGCATCATCTGCTTTTATAGAAATCATATAAGCAACAAGCCTGTATTATCAAAACTCAAGTAACGTTCTAATATATAATGATGAAAGGAATAGTGTCACAGAGAGTTTATTGTTTCACTTAATTAACTTTATAAAAAAAAAAATTCAAGAAGATATCTGGCTAAATTTTAAAAATAGTTCTAAGTATCTCAGTGGATTTAGTATGATACTGGCCAGAGCTTTGGATCTATACTGACTTTGTGTGTGATTGCCCAGAGCCATGTATCTATACCGATTTAGTGTGATACTACCCAGAATATTGTATCTAAGCCTATTCAGTATGATACTACCTACAACATTGCATCTAAGCCATGTATCTAAGCTGATTAAAAAATATGTCTCTTGATAGCATTGCACTAAATGGGCTCATAAATAGTGTTGGGGGCGAATATTCGCATTTCAAATTTTTATCGCGAATATCGCAAATTCGCAAATATTGCGAATATATTTGCTATAAATATACGAAATTGCGAATATTCACTTTTTTCGCCCGCATATACGCATATGTGAATATTTGCATATTCCTTCTTTTCACTTGTGGGCCAATTAGAATGATGCAAATACACTTGTCAGAGGTTATCAACAACATCCCTAGCAACCAATAGTAAAGTTGCCCACCCCCTCACTGTTTTCTTCCTCGAATGCCCGAATATGCAAATATTCACATACGCGAATATGCGCATAAATAATGAATATGCGAAATTTGCGAATATAGGACAAATATTCATTAAAATATGGCCAATGCCGCTCATCACTATTTATATACACAGCTGTGGGCATTATCACACTAATTTGGCTTAATTACAATGCTCTGAGCAGTATTACACTAAATGGGCATAGATAAAATGTTATGGGCAGTATCACAATCAGCTTAGATACACAGTTATTGGTGGTATCACACTGAATAGGCTTGCATACATGGATATGGACAGTATAACACTGATTTGTCTTACATACACAGCTCTGGGCAAGACTTTTATAACACCTATATACTTTATTATACATATTTCCTCAACATGTTATATTCCTTACTAGTTATGAGCAGCAGGGGCCATCTTGGAATTCACAATATTTCGCAAATATATTGACGAGTATTCGTCCTATATATGCGAAATTCGCATATTCGCTATGTTCATCCACTTTTTTTTTCCATGCAAAAATTTGCATGGAAAATTTGCATAAAAATTTGCATGTGTTAAAAAAAATAATTGCATAAAAATTTGCATGTAAAAAAAAGTGCTGATATTCGCAATAAAAATTAGCATTACGAATATTTGTGCTCAACACTATTCCTTAGAGACTGGTACTCATTTTCAGAACATTTACAAGGTTAGAAGAATCATTTAAATGACCACACAGAAGATTCAGCTCATAAATGAGTGTTTGCTCGTTCGTTGGCTGATCACTGATCCTTTTACAGTGACCAATTATTGGGAAGAAACTTTCCTAAGAATGCTCATTTGCCTTATAATAGGCCAGTTCCTAATGTCTTGTATAAAATACTTCTAATAGTACGTCACAGCTTGGGGGTCTTCTTGCGAAATAAGCCAGAAGAAGCGCAGATGTGCAAAATAGCTATTGCTTGCCTGTTTCTGTGAATTACTTTTTCTTGAAGGTCAACCCTACTTATTTTGGAAATAAGCTACATAATGTATCAGTATTATTTTTTTTTAAACTTGAAAGTTTCCAGCAAGAGTGATGCCATCCACGTTACCTTCAGTTACATGCTCATTGCATCTGCAGTTGACTTGGCATCATAGATGATAGTTAGATTTCTATTGTTTAAAGGGGTCATCCAGGAATAGAAAACCAAAGCTAATTTCTTTCAAAAACAGCTCCCCGTCTGTCTCCAGGTTGGGCGTGGTATTACATATTGGCTCCATTCACTTTAATGGAGCTGCAGAACCGCATCCAACCTGGAGACAGACAGGGAGTGGGCCCCGTACGGGAGATCGTGGGGGGTCCCAGCGGTCAGACCCCCTCGATCTGAAACTTATCCTCTATCCTTAAGATAGGGGATACGTTTAACAATACTGGAGATCTCCTTTAATCCCTTAAGGACGCAGGACGTAAATGTACGTCCTGGTGAGGTGGTACTTAACGCACCAGGACGTACATTTACGTCCTGTGCATAACCGCGGGCATCGGAGCGATGCCCGTGTCATGCGCGGCTGATCCCGGCTGCTGATCGCAGCCAGTGACCCGCCGGCAATGGCCGACGCCCGCGATCTTGCGGGCGTCCACCATTAACCCCTCAGGTGCCGGGATCAATACAGATCCCGGCATCTGCGGCAGTGCGCAATTTGTATGAATGATCATTCATAACGCCGCACGGAGGTCCCCTCTCCTTCCTCCGTCCGGCTCCCGGCATCTCCTGCTCTGGTCTGTGATCGAGCAGACCAGAGCAGAAGATCACCGAAAACACTGATCTGTTCTATGTCCTATACATAGAACAGATCAGTATTACAATCATGGTATTGCTATGAATAGGACTATTCAAGTGTAAAAAAAAAATGTAAAAAATGTAAAAGTAAAAGTAAAAAAAAAGTGAAAAATCCCCTCCCCCAATTAAAAAGTAAAACGTCAATTTTTTCCTATGTTACCCCCAAAAAGCATAATTTTTTTTTTCATAGACAAATTTGGTATCGCCGCATGCGTAAATGTCCGAACTATTAAAATAAAATGTTAATGATCCCGTACGGTGAACGGCGTGAACGGAAAAAAAAAAAAAAAAAAGTCCAAAATTCCTACTTTTTAAATACATTTTATTAAAAAAAAAAATTTATCAAAAATGTATTAAAAGTTTTTTATATGCAAATGTGGTATCAAAAAAAGTACAGATCATGGCGCAAAAAATGAGCCCCCATACCGCCGCTTATACGGAAAAATAAAAAAGTTAGAGGTCATCAAAATAAAGGGATTATAAACGTACTAATTTGGTTAAAAAGTTTGTGATTTTTTTTAAGCGCAACAATAATATAAAAGTATATACTAATGGGTAGCATTTTAATCGTATTGACCCTCAGAATAAAGAACACATGTCATTTTTACCATAAATTTTACGGCGTGAAAACGAAACCTTCCAGAATTAGCAAAATTGCGTTTTTCGTTTTAATTTCCCCACAAAAATAGTGTTTTTTGGTTGTGCCATACATTTTATGATATAATGAGTTAAAAAACAAGCCCTCATACTAGTCTGTGGATGAAAATATAAAAGAGTTATGATTTTTAGAAGGCGAGGAGGAAAAAATGAAAACGTCAAAATTTAATTGTCTGAGTCCTTAAGGCCAAAATGTACTTATTAGCTGCTGAATACTACAGAGGAAATTATTTTCTTTTTGGAACACAGAGCTCTCTGCTGACATCATGACCACAGTGCTCTCTGCTGACATCTCTGTCCATTTTAGGAACCGTCCAGAGCAGCATATGTTTGCTATGGGGATTTTTTTCTACTCAGTTCCTAAAATGGACAGAGGTGTCAGCAGAGAGCACTGCGGTCATGATGTCAGCAGAGAGCTCTGTGTTCCAAAAAGAGAAGAATTTCCTCTGTAGTATTTAGCAGCTAATAATTACTAGAAGAATTAAGATTTTTTAATAGAAGTAGTTTACAAATCTGTTTAACTTTCTGGCACGAGTTGATTTAAAAAAAAAAAAGTTTTCCACCGGAGTATCTCTTTAAGAATAGACATTCATTAAGGAAAGAAATGTATCATTATAACAAGTGAAGCATATAATTATGGGTGTCTAGACAGTGCACAAGCCTCTAATTCTTCTATAAATCACTGTCACTTTTACCCACTGTATAGCTGTTTGCATCCTTGAGAAATAACATCATAGGCAATATAAGTATACTATAGTATTCTAATAAATGGATTACATACATTGCCTTTTAGCACAATTACAGTGTCCTCCCAGTACATATATATTTTCATACTGGTCAATAAAGGGTCACTTGAAGTTTTGGGATTTTATGTAAGTACACTGGAATGTTGGGTAATTCCACTTTGCATATGTTACCAGGCAATGGCAGATGTTAATATGCAAAAAATTCATCACCTTACAATACCTTAGGTTTACATTCACTTTCTGCTCTTTGCTGCCATCACTGGTGATAGCATCCGGTAATAGTTCAAAACAGACAAAAAAAAAAAATAGAATTCTTAAGGGGCTGACCATGAGCAGGACATCAATGATGAAAGAGGCAAGTAGCTTTATTAACCACCATGCAACGCGTTTCGTTACATAGTTACATAGTTACATAGTTAGTACGGTCGAAAAAAGACATATGTCCATCAAGTTCAACCAGGGAATTAAGGGGTAGGGGTGTGGCGCGATATTGGGGAAGGGATGAGATTTTATATTTCTTCATAAGCATTAATCTTATTTTGTTCCAGGAATGTATCTAATCCTGTTTTAAAGCTGTTAATTGTTCCTGCTGTGACCAGTTCCTGAGGTAGACTGTTCCATAAGTTCACAGTTCTCATGGTAAAGAAGGCGTGTCGCCCCTTGAGACTAAACTTTTTCTTCTCCAGACGGAGGGAGTGCCCCCTCGTCCTTTGGGGGTGTTTAACCTGGAACAGTTTTTCTCCATATTTTTTGTATGGGCCATTAATATACTTATATACGTTTATCATATCCCCCCTTAAACGTCTCTTCTCAAGACTAAACAATTGTAACTCCTTTAATCGCTCCTCATAGCTAAGATGTTCCATTCCCCATATTAGTTTAGTCGCGCGTCTCTGCACCCTTTCCAACTCCGCAGTGTCCCTTTTATGGACAGGTGCCCAAAACTGAACAGCATATTCCAGGTAAGGCCGTACCAATGATTTATAAAGGGGGAGTATTATGTCCCTGTCCCTTGAGTCCATGCCTCTTTTGATACATGACAATATCCTGCCGGCTTTGGAAGCAGCAGCCTGACATTGCATGCTATTTTGTAGTCTGTGATCTACAAGTACACCCAGATCCTTCTCTACCAGTGACTCTGCCAGTTTAATCCCCCCTAAGACATACGATGCATGCAGGTTATTAGTACCCAGATGCATAACTTTACATTTATCCACATTGAACCTCATTTGCCAAGTGGATGCCCAGACACTTAGTCTATCCAAGTCATCTTGTAACCTATGCACATCCTCTATAGACTGTACTGTGCTACAAAGCTTGGTGTCATCTGCAAAGATAGAAACAGAGCTGTTAATACCATCCTCTATATCATTAATAAATAAATTAAACAACAGCGGGCCCAGTACAGAACCTTGGGGTACACCACTAATAACCGGGGACCAATCAGAGTACGAATCATTGACCACCACTCTCTGGGTACGATCCATGAGCCAGTGTTCAATCCAGTTACAAACTAAAATTTCCAAACCCAAAGACCTTAACTTACCTGTCAGACGTCTATGAGGGACAGTATCAAATGCTTTAGCAAAATCCAGAAACACTATATCCACAGCCATTCCTCTGTCAAGGCTTCTACTCACCTCTTCATAAAAGCAAATTAGATTGGTTTGACAACTTCTATCCCTAGTAAACCCATGCTGGCTATCACTTATAATACTATTATCCCCTATGTATTCCTGTATGTAATCCCTTATAAGTCCTTCAAACAATTTACCCACAATGCACGTTAAACTTACCGGTCTATAGTTTCCTGGGGAAGACCTAGAGCCCTTTTTGAAGATTGGCACCACATTCGCCTTGCGCCAGTCCCTTGGCACAATACCAGACACCAGAGAATCTCTAAATATCATGAACAGGGGTACAGATATTACTGAACTTACCTCTCTAAGAACTCTTGGGTGTAGTCCATCCGGTCCTGGGGATTTGCTTACATTTATATCACTTAACTTACCTTGTACCATCTCTACATTAAGCCAGTTCAGTACATTACATGATGTGTTACCAGCACTGACCTGGCCAATGTCAGCTCCTTCTTCCATAGTGTATACAGAACTAAAGAACCCATTCAGTAGCTCCGCCTTCTCTTGATCGCCTGTGACAACCTCCCCATTATCATTATTAAGGGGTCCTACATGCTCTGTCCTTGGTTTTTTTGCATTTATATGTCTAAAAAAATATTTAGGATTAGTTTTGCTTTCTTTGGCCACCTGTCTCTCATTTTGAATTTTTGCTGTTTTTATTACATTTTTACAGATTTTATTAAGCTCCTTGTACTGTTTAAATGTTATAGCTGACCCATCAGATTTGTATTTTTTGAAGGCTATTTTTTTGTTGTTTATTGCTCTTTTAACATCATGTGTCAGCCATGTAGGATTTAGTTTTAATCGTTTATGTTTGTTCCCCTTTGGTATATATTTAGCTGTATAGTTATTTAGAGTTGATTTAAAGATGTCCCATTTACCTTCTGTATCAGTATTTGAGAACACCTCCCCCCAGTCTATGTCCTGTAGTGCAGATCTCAGCCCAGGGAAATTTGCCTTTTTAAAGTTATATGTTTTTGCCTTCCCCGCCTGTCTTTGTTTTCTACATTTTAAGTCAAAAGTAACTATATTGTTGTCGCTATTCCCAAGGTTTTCCCGCACAGTTACATTCCCAACCAGCTCTGCGTTGTTGGAAATGATCAGATCCAACAAGGCATCACTTCTTGTTGGGTCCTCCACAAACTGGCCCATAAAATTATCCTGCAATAAATTTAGGAATTGTCGCCCCTTTGTAGTTTTAGCCAACCCCGGACCCCAATCTATATCTGGATAGTTAAAATCTCCCATTATTACCACTGTACCTGCCCGGGCGGCCCTCTCTATTTGTTTATGAAGCTGAACTTCTATCTCTTCAGTGATATTAGGGGGTCTGTAGATTACACCAAATACTATTTTTTCAGTATTTCCCTCCTTTTGTAATTCTACCCACAATGATTCCACATCCTCAGAATCATCACACACTATGGCATTGTTCACACTGACTTTCATACCACTTCTTACATACAGACAGACTCCACCACCTTTTCTGTTCATTCTATCCTTGCGAAACCATGTAAACCCCTGCAGATTGACAGCCCAGTCATGCGAGGAGTCCAGCCATGTCTCAGTGACCCCAACTATATCAATATGTTCCTCCAGTATCAAGGCCTCAAGCTTCCCCATTTTATTTGCTAGGCTTCTGGCATTTGTGAACATACACTTTACATTTCCATCCTTTATGTTATTGGGGTTAATGGGATTCAAGGGTGTAAGTTTTATTTTCCTATGAAGCTTATTCCTATTAACTTTTCTAACCCCTCCCTCCGCTCCACCCCCAGGTACATTTATAATTCCCACCTCTCTATCTACACTATCTTCCCCCTCTTTGCTGTAGGTTCCCTCCCCCCAAGTCCCTAGTTTAAACACTCCTCCACCCTTCTAGCCATCTTCTCCCCAAGCAAAGCTGCACCCTCCCGCATCGTTGTGCATGCGAAGTGAAATGCGTTGCTTGGTGGTTAATAAAGCTACTTACCTCTATCATCATTGATGTCCTGCTCATGGTCAGTGCAGTAAGAATCCTGTTTTTTGTCTGTTTTTAACTTTTACTGGATGCTATCACTCTTGTACAGGAAGGCTGTAGACAGGATTTATAACCCTACACACATGTTCCATTGTTGTGTAGGTGGTTACACAAATCCCTTTAGTAAACGGTTTTCATTATTCCTCTTACCTTTGTATAGGTTATCCTTCACCATGGAGTGCCTTTTTTTTCTTGTTTTAGGCCATCACTGGTGGGAAATAGGTGGGGTATTATAATTTGCTCCATATATAAGTCTAGCTTTCCCGGGCCACATTGTTTCAAATTTGTCTTGGAGTCAAGAGCTGTTGCTGTCATAGGTGCCCCCTTTATTCCAATCATAAAAATTGACTTAGAGGGGTACTTCAATGGAAAATATTATTATTTTTTTTTTTAATCAACTGGTGCCAGAAAGTTAAACAGATTTGTAAATTACTTCTATTAAGAAATCCTTCCAGTAGGAAGATCTTTTCTTTTTGAATTTCTTTTCTGTCTGACCAAAGTGCTCTCTGCTGACCCTTCTGTTCATGTCAGGAACTGTCCAGAGCAGGATAGGTTTGCTATGAGGATTTTTTCCTGCTCTGGACAGTTCCTGACATGGACAGAGGTGTCAGCAGAGAGCACTGTGGTCAGACAGAAAAGAAATTCAAAAAGAAAAGAACTTCCTCTGGAGCATACAACAGCTGATAAGTACTGGAAGTATTACGATTTTTAAATAGAAGTAATTTACAAATCTAGAAGAAAGCAGGTAAATACCAGCGGATAAGAAACTTCACCTTTATTTTCCTCGCATTAAAAGCATGGACATGGAGAGACTTAAAAGGACAAACGAATAAAAACCTTGGAATAAGCGCCAAGCATGACGCGTTTCAGGTCATGTGACCTTTCATCAGATGCATGTGACCTTTCATCTGAAACACGTCATGCTTGGCGCTTATTCCAAGGTTTTTATTTGTTTGTCCTTTTGAAGTCTCTCCGTGTCCATGCTTTTAATGCAATGAAAATAAAGGTGAAGTATCTTATCCGCTGGCATTTACCTGCTTTCTTCTAAACTTGGAGGATTATTCTGCCGTGCGGTGACCGGGTGAGCTGACAATCTGTTACTTTGCTAATTTACAAATCTGTTTAACTTTCTGGCACCAGTTGATTTTAAAAAAAAAATTGTTTTCCAGAGTACCCCTTTAAAGAGGGAGATAAATTTAATAAACCCAAAATTTGTGCAATTTGCACTCACAAAAATACGTTTTACATGACTTGCATCACACTTTCAAGGTGTTTTAGATGCTATTTAGACATTGTCCACCTTTTTCGATAAAGGAGTGGGGCTTACTTAATTTTAGCTCCTATTTTTGTGTGTGTCAATCCAAACCAAGTAGTAGACGGTGTAAAGTTAGACTAGTCACTCTAGAACTTTTTCAAATAGCCTGACTCACTATAATAAATTTGCTGCATTTGTAGACTGCCTAGTTTAGGTTTAAGTGAACAGTTTTGTTAGACAGTTTTTATTTATTTCTATTCAGTAAACAAGTCAAGGCCCACACCTTTACAGTAAAGCTCAATATCACAGTACCCACTTATATCTACGGTACTTATATTCAAAGAACTGAGGTATAGATATATGAGCTCTGACCAATAATGGCATGGATTCTGTAAGACCACTAAAGGAGTCCTCTCGCAGCTGGTCAAGATGCAAGCAGATCCTATATGTTCTGCAAGATGGAAGGTGGGCCTCCATGGATTGGATTCATTTTGCCACATGGGGGTGATTGCATATTAACTTTAAATGTAAGGTTTTTACTGAGCAGCTCAGCTGATCTTAAAGGGGTACTCTGCCCCTAGCATCTGATCCCCTATCCAAAGGATAGGGGGATAAGATGTCAGATCACGGGTGTCCCGCCGCTGGGCTCCCCGCGATCTCGGCTACAGCACCATGTTATCATTACTGCACAGAGCAAACTCGCTCTGTGCGTAATGACGGGCAATACAAGGGTCGGAGCATTGTGATGTCACGGCTCCGCCCCCTTGTGATGTCACGGTCCGCCCCCTCAATACAAGTCTATGGGAGGGGCGTGGCAGCCGTAACGCCCCCTCCCATAGACTTGCATTAAGGCGGTGGGCCGTGATGTCATGAGGGGGTGGGGCCGTGATGTCATGATGCTCCAGCCTCTGTATCGCTGGTCATTATGCACAGAGTGAGTTTGCTCTATGCAGTAATGATAGCGGGGTGCTGCATCGGAGATCCTGGGGTCCCCAGCAGGGGACCCCCGCGATCTGACATCTTGTCCCCTATCGTTTGGATAGGGGATAAGATGCTAGGGGCGGAGTACCCCTTTATGTCAAGACTCTGAGTAGGTCATTCAAAAACCTTTATTTTTGATCTTTTAACCATTGGATTATTTACTCCAATGCTTCAGAAAGTTGTCTTAAACTTCAGACAATGGATTGATGGCTAAATATGATCCTGCAGAATTTTGTGTTAGTGAGTAAAATTCATTGTTCAAACAACCATCGCCTGGAATAGCAAATCACCCTCAATGCATAACATTACCAAAACATTGCCTGTTAGTAAATGTTTCTAAATGTGGAAGGCTAAATTAAATCCTCCCGTCTTAATAAGTAAGCTAATGAACTAAAAAAAAAACCAGTAAAAGTCATTATAAAATTTGTATGACCCTGCCAGGTAATATACCTCTAACATGAAGTGTGCTTGTGCAATAAACGTAGATAAATGGTCTCAGTTCATTAGTCGCAAAGTCTGATGTTAAAATATCAGGTATGAAGAATAGAGCATTTAGGTAGTGCGCACCATGAGCCATATCCTGGTTTCAGTCTACGATCATGTAACAGAAGATGTACAAAAGATTATAAATATTGCTGGCATGTACTCATAAAGGGGTTATTCGAGGGGAGCGGAGATTATCAAGAGAATGGATGGAAGACCACACAGAAAGAGTCTGAATACTTTTGTCATTATTAGGGATAAGCGAATTTTTGAAAAATCTGATTTGGCCGATTTGCTGGATTTTTCAAAAAGAACATATTTGCAGTGAATAAATATTAAAAACGGATATTTCTGGCCTACAGCGAGCCTCAATAGGGGTGTAGAACACTTTGCCTTGCTGTAACATGCATAGGGTGTGTGCTGGGTTAGTAAAATAATACTGTCCCCTATCCCTCCCACCCCCCCTTCCCCCCGTCCGATCCGTGCCATCCACCACGAATCTCTCAACATAACTCTACCCCTCCCTCCTCACCCAGTGGGCCGATGACATGACATGTATTGTCCCTGACCGTAGTTACAGCTCCAGACGTCGGCACTGCCGTGCACTTTGCTAGACACCAACAGGCTCAAGGACTGGACCACCTTCTCTTCCACAAAATTGTGCAGGGCTGGTACTATCTTCTTCGCAAAGAAATGACAGCTTGGGACTCTCCACCTCTGCTCGGTACAAGCATCATTTCTCTGAAAGGTGCAGAGTCCACCACTTCAAAAGGGAGAGACTGCAGCACCAGCAACTTGGACAGGAGCACATTCAGCTTTCATGCCATTGGATGAGTGGGTGCATACTGTTGTCTCTCGGATATGGCTTCGCCAATGGATTGCTGGCAGACTGATTGACTTGAGGTAGAAGGAGCATCTGGAGCAACAGAAGATGGGTATGACAACTCCTTTTGGTTGAAGTGGTGGAGCCTTGGCTGCCTGAAACAGGGAGTGGCGTGTCACTGGGTGATGCAGTAGGCTGGACCACCGTATCGCATCCACGATTCTCCCAGGCCGCTTTACGTTGACACTGCATATGTTGACGCAAGGCTGTGGTGCCAACATTAGGACCCTGGCCACGCTTCAACTTCTGCCGACACATATTGCATGTGGCCATGTTAACCTCCCGGGATGCTTGTTGAAAAACTGCCACACCGCTGAGTAATTGATTCTCCCACCAACAGTCCGCACTGATTGACTGCTAGTGCTGCCGACTCCAGGAACCCCTGTTTCACTATCTCCCGGGAAGGTAGGTTGCCACGAAGCAGGTGATATACCCCGGGCACGTTTGGCTCCAGACTTTCCACTTCTGCCACCATGCTGACTGCCAACCATGCTACCACCTTGCTGGCTCAGCTGCTGCCTCACGGCAACCTGCAACCCTCTTCTCCTGATGATGATGATGAAGCCCCTTCTGCACCTGGCTCCCAAGTGCGATCGGCTTCATCATCATCGAGTCTGCACATCACTGATGTCCTCCTAAAGTTCCTAAACAGTGTCTGCTTCAGGAGCCTGAATGTTCGCAACACCACCTCCCACGTCACTCAACTCATCACTTCTTGCCACCTAGTGGAAGAACCGGCGGGTGTCTCCTCCACTTCTTGGCTAGGCAGTAGCTGCTGACTGTGCTCTAGAAGATCGTCCTCACTAAATAGTGGAGCTGAACCCACAGCATAAGATACCTCTGTAGGGGAGGGAACAGCACTACGACAGAGCCAATGGGAGGACAGGGATTGCTCCTGGGCCATGCCAAATGAGGGTTGTAGAGGAACCCACAGATCAGCAGCCAGTCACCCTTGGGATGTCACAGCCCTATATATTCGGCAGCCATTTTCCGTCTTGTCATTTCATTCATAACACTGCAGAGAGATAGGATGGACTTTGCTGTGTATGTGTTACACAGAAAAGCTTTTTGCAGCAGTGTTTCACCTCTTAGTCACCTCAGCCTTCTGTAGGACACAGAACACAGTGCTTTTGCACAGAAATTAATTCTTACTGCAGCGATTAACCCCTCAGTCACTGTGTGCTGCATTGTATTACAGAGAGGGACAGAGAGCTGTGTGTTGCCTCAGCTGCAGAAACGTTTTAACAGGAGGGAGAAATAATTTTTTTAGGTCAAATCTGTCTTTGTTCCACAACAACTGGTCTGCTAGTTATACTAGTCTTTAGACGGTATAATCCATACCCAGTAGTCCATTCCTAATAGTATTTGAGAGAGAGTCTTTTTGTAATTTTGTACACAGTGACTGTGTGATGCAGAATTGTTATGTACTGCTGGTGTTGTGGGAATTTTTTTTTTTTTTGCGCACTGCAGAGCATTTTTCGGCCCTCATAAGTGAATATCACATACGTACATCTAACAAGAAAAAAGCAAAATTGGGCCGTTGGTGGCGCTGGTCCTGATGTAAAGAAAGCTCTGTAGACCCTTCTCAGTGTCTAAACGTGGTTTTATTAGCACAGAAAGCAACGCGTTTCTGGTCCGAACTGGACCCTTCGTCTGGCAGTGTGCATCTAAGTAGTGTACTATTTTGTACCTGTTAATCAGTCAAGGGCCTAGATACTGTGAAAGTCCAGGCAAAAGTACTCACCCACTGGTGTTTTTACTAAGCTACTTTTTTAAGTTTACTGCAGCGCATTTTTCTGCACTCATAAGTGCATACTACATACCTACATCTAAGTAGTGTACTATTTTGTACCTGGTAATCTGTCAAGGGCCTAGATACTGTGAAAGTCCAGGCAAAAGTACTCACCTACTGGTGTTTTTACTCAGATACTTTTTTAAGTTTACTGCAGCACATTTTTCTGCCCTCATAAGTGCATACTACATACCTACATTTAAGTAGTGTACTATTTTGTACCTGTTAAACTGTCAAGGGCCTAAATACTGTGAAAATCCAGGCAAAAGTACTCACTAGCTGGTGTTTTTACTCAGATACTTTTTTCAGTGTGCTGTAGCGCATTTTTCTGCCCTCATAAGTGCATACCAAATACATACATCTAAGTAGTGTTCTATTTTATACTTTTTAAACTGTCAAGGGCCCAGATACTGTGAAAGGACAGTAAAAATACACACCTGCTACTGTTTTAAGCGTAGTGAAGCATATTGTACTCCCCTCATATACACACTAAGTATGTCAGGCAGAGAAGTGCAAGGACATACACAGAGGAGTGGCAGAGCCCTAACTCCATCATGCAGAGGTCGCAGCAGACTAGGGGCGAGTGGCAACAGGAGTCCCAGCGAGAGACCTGAGCTCCCAGTATCAGCTAGCGGTCGTGTCATGGCCAGCAACCCATCTTCCGTTATCGATTGGTTAACACGGTCATCCACAAGTCACAAGTGTTTTCATCACAAGTGACATATGATACCCCCAGTCAACAGTCGGTGGGTTCCTCAGACATGACCCTCAGTTGGCATGGCCCGGGAGCAGTCACTTTCCTCCAATTGCCTCCATTCTATACTGTTCCCTCCCCTAAAGAAGTATCTTATGCTGTGGATTCAGCTCCACTATTCAGTGAGCATGATCTAATATAGGACAGTCAGCAGTTACTGCCCAGCCAAGAAGTGGAGGAGAAATCTGCTGATTCCCCCGCTAGGCGGGTAAGTATTGATGAGGAGAGTGACATGGGAGGCGGTGTTGCCAGCGATCCACGTTGAGGAACCTAAGGAGTACATCAGTGACGTGCACACACTTGTTGATGATGATGAAGCCGATCGCAATTGGGAGCTGGGTGCAGAAGGGGCTTCATTATCATCAGGAGAAGAGAGTTGCAGGTTGCCCGTGAGGCAGCAGCTGAGCCAGCAAGGTGGTAGCATGGTTGGCAGTCAGAATGGTGGCAGAAGTAGTAATTCTGGAGCCATATGTGCCCGGGGGAGACCACCTGCTTTGCGGCAGCCTACCTTCCCGGGAGATAATGGAACAGGGGTTTCTGGAGACGGCGGCAGTAGCAGTCAATTAGTCCGGACTGTTGGTGGGAAAATCAGCTACTCGGCAGTGTGGCAGTTTTTCATCAATCATCCGGAGGAGGTTCACATAGCCACATGCAAGATATGTCAGCAGAAGGTGAAGTGTGGCCAGGGTCCCAATGTTGGCACCACAGCCCTGTGTCAACATATGCTTTGTCACCATAAAGAGGCCTGGGAGAACCGTGGCTCCTATGTAGTGGTCCAGCCTACTGCATCACCCAGTGGCACACTTCTCCCTCTTTCAGCCAGCCAAGGCTCCACCCCATCTGCCGAAAGCAGCTGTGTGTCAAACCCTCCTTCTGTCACTCCAGATGCTCCTGCTCCTCCTACTTTAAGTCAGCCATCCCGCCTACAATCCATGGGCAAAGCCATGTCCAAAATACAACAGTATGCCCTCACCCATTCAATGGCGCAGAAGCTGAATGTGGTCCTGTCTAAGTTGCTGCTGCTACTGTTGCATTCCCTCCCTTATCAAGTGGTGGACTCTGCACCGTTCAGAGAACTGATTCTTTGTGCCGAGCCGAGGGGGAGAGACCCAAGGCAGTATCAGGCCTGCTAAATTTTGTGGAAGAGAAGGTTGGGCAGTCCTTGAGCCTGTCAGTGTGTACCAAAGTGCACGGCAGCACCGACGTCTGGAGCTATATCTATGGTCAGGGACAATACATGTCCTTTACGGCTCACTGGGTGAATGTGGTTCCTGCACAGCCAAAACACCAACTTGGACAGGTCACACTGCTTCCTCCCCCATGCTCTCAGGCTGTTGGTCCTGTGACAGTGTGCGACTCCGCCTCCTCATCCTCCACCGTGTCCTCAGCCTCCACTGCCCAGACAAGTCTCAGTGGCCCTTCAGCATACCATGTGAGCAGGCAACGGCGGTGTCACACTGTTCTTCACATGGTTTGCCTTGGAGATCGGAGTCACACAGGGGAGGAACTGCTAAAAGTATTTTGTAAAGAAATCAGAGCATGGCTTACTCAACGAAAACTGGAAATGGGAACCATGGTGACTGACAACTGGAAGAACATCTTGCATGCACTGCGATTGGCACACATATTCAATGTCTTCAATGACTTCTGGATCTCTACCTTATTGGACGCTCGCTACCGCCACAAAATAGGGGTCTTTTTTACACCCACTGAGACGGAGGACAAACTGACCTACTACAGAGGCATCCTATATAGTCAGTTGGCCGATGCCTATCGGCGCCATCATCCATCCTCTCGCAGGTCTGAATCGGGGGGCCCCGGCGCTCACCTTCCACTGCCAAGGCTGCTGGGGAGGGCTGGGGTGGCAGGAGCAGTACCAGCTCCATCAGTAGCAGCCTGAGTCTCCAGTTGCTAAAAAGTACCTTTCTTCACCCGCCTAGGGAAGCAACTCATCAGCAGCAGGTAGACCTGGACCTGAGCCAGCAGATGGTGGCATACCTTGACATGCCCATGCCAACACACCTTGAAGATCCGCAGCCAAACTTGATTTCTGTCCGCAACTAGCAGAGTTTGCCCTGGAAAAGCTGTCCTGCCCTGCCCTGCCAGTAGTGTGCCATCAGAGCAGATATTTAGTGCAGCGGCGGCCATAGTCACCCCAAGTAGAACTCGTCTGTCCACAAAAAATGTGGAGAGACTGACCTTTGTGAAGATGAATCAGGCATGGATCAGATAGGATTTCTACTCACCAATGCCTGATGCATGAGAGTAGATTGACCATGGTGCCACACCAACACTTCACAAATATGAATTGTGCCAAACAAATTTAAGGCGCTGCTCCCCAGTTACAAACAGTCACCCATTTTCATCATCGGGTACTAGTATTGCCACCCACCGCACCACTCTGTCACCGGGTCACTTTCAGGACTCCTGATGCTGCTGCTGCCACCTCCAGGCTGTCTCATTCAGCAACTATATGGTCTCCTCATGCCTTAGCCACCTCCAGACTGTGCCATTCAGACATTATATGGCATCCTAATGCTTCAGCCAACTCCAGGCTGTGCCATTCAGCCACTATGTGGTCTCTTCTCATGCTTCAACCACCTCCAGGCCTTTCAGCCACTATATGGTATTCTCATGCTTCAGCCAACTCCAGGCTGTGTCATTCAGCCAATATATAGTCTCGTCATGCTGCCAACACCTCCACGCTGTGTTATTCAGCCACTATATGGTCTCCTCATGCTGTCAATACCTCCATGCTGTGTCATTCAGCCACTATATGGTCTCCTCATGCTTCAGCCCCATCCAAGCTGTGTCATTCAGCCACTTTATGGTCTCCTAATGTTGCCAACACCTCCACGCTGTGTCATTTTGTAACTATATGGTGTCCTCATGCTGCCAACACCCCCACGCTGTGTCATTCAGCCACTATAGGGTCTCCTCATACTGATGCCACCTCCAGGCTCTGTCATTGTGCTGCTCTGCAGCAGTGATTCTAATAGCGATGCATGTCATACTGAATAACGTATAATAATGTATTATTTCACCACCCCAGCACACTCCATAAACGTGTTAGAGCAAAGCAAAATGTTCTACATCCCTATTGAGGCTCTCCGTAGGCCAGAAATAGTAGTTTTTAATATAGATTCCCGCAAATAAATTCCAACCGAAAAAATAAACATTTACGGAAAATTTGGCGAATTGGCTGCACCGAACTTTTCAAAAGTTTGCTCATCTCTAAAGTGGATAACCGTGTTAAGCAATCAATGACAGCAGATGGGTTGCTGGTCGAGACACGACCACTAGCTGGTAATAGGAGCTCAGGCCTCTTGCTGCGACTCCTGCTGCGACCTCTGCCTGATTAATTTAGGCCTCTGCCACACTGTGCATGTCCTGGCACTACTCTGCCTGACATATTTAGTGCGTATATGAGAGGAATAGAATACGCTCGCCTAGGCTTAAAACAGTATTTGTCTACAACACCAGTAGGTGTGTACTTTTGCCTGGCCTTTCACAGTTAGTGTTGATTGGCATAGGCCATATTCGAATTCACGAATATTCACGAATATATGGACGAATATTTGTCATATATTCGCTAAATTCGCATATTCGTAATATTTGCGTTTTATTTTCGCATATGCGAAAATTAGCGTATGCGAAAATTAGCATTTACAAAAATGAACATAAGCGAAAATTTGCATATGCACGCCAGTCTCACACAGTAGTATTAGAGCCTTCTTTACACCACACAAGCTGGAAGCAGAGAGGGATGATCACTGTGATGTGTACTGCGATAAAAAAATAATATTTAGTAATTACGAATATATAGTGCTATATTCGAGAATATTCGCGAATATGCGATATTCGCGAATAAAATTTGCATTGCGAATATTCGCGAGCAACACTATTCACAGTATCTAGGCCCTTAAGACTTTAACAGGAATAAAATAGTACACCACTTAGATGTACGCATGTGGTATGCACTTATGAGGAGAAAACAATGCGCTCCACTACGCTTAAAACAATATTTGTCTACAACACTAGCAGGAGTGTACTTTTGGTTTGCCTTTCACAGTATCTAGGCCCTTAAGATTTTAACGGGAACAAAATAGTACACCACTTAGATATATTTATGTGGTATGCATTAATGAGGGGAGGACAATGCGCTCCACTATGCTTAAAACAATATTTGTCTACAACACAAGCAGGTGTGTACTTTTGGCTGGTCTTTCACAGTATCTAGGCCCTTAAGACTTTAACAGGAACAAAATAGTACACCACTTAGATGTATGTATGTGGTATGCAATCTCAATCTCACTCCCTCCCCTATCAGTGCTTTTAGACTGGAATTGGGCTTTAGGTGAATCACTGCTGTCGAAATGCATTTCTGTGCAACACACTCTGCTGTCTGTTCCTCTCTCTCTCTCTGCAATTACGGCTGAAGTGACTGGCCACAAGATGGCTGCCGATTATATAGGGCTGTGACATCACAGGGGTGGCTGGCTGCTGATAGGCTGCATCCTGCATGTGATTCAGGGTCATCCCGCCTACCCACCTTCCCAGGATTCCTTGTCCCATGTCCTCATGGATATCCTTGCCCCATGAATATCGCAGAGATATTCGCATTCATCGCAAATCAAATTTTTCCTGAAATTCGTAACAAATTCAGATTCGTCAGATTTGATTCGCTCATCACATGCAGTATTTTGTGCATATTTGATGCCCAGGATTTGAAGCTGTGTTCAGTCATTTGGTTTACATTGAACTCTACAGCATAAAGGTACCCTAATGGTCTGTGAATAGACCCTAAAGGATTCAACATAACAAAATACTGAAAGGGTCTGAAAACATTCTAAATGCACTGTAACTTTTAAATAACCTGTGCTGTAAGGAGCCTATATCATGTACTGGTGTGCACAAAAGATTCAAAGTAAAGTTATTCCAGTATTGCAAGTTTAGCCACGTGTCTGGAGCAAGTTCTTTTTTTCTCATACATCACGGTTGCGCCAGCCCCAACCAGTTACTTCACCATCTCTGCTGTGGAAAACCCACTTTGGCTTTAACCAGCAGTGGGAAACTCATAGAAGATCTGGACATGTAAATCTACCCTTAAACAAGTTTAGTCTGAGGCTTAGCGTGAGGCTTAGCCTGAATCTAATTTCAAAATGCATCCCAGGGCCCCCAACTTAACATTTTACATTTACAATACTGGTATCTGATGTGGCAGAGTAACTGGGTACAACCGCTACCTTTGCACTTGATATAGCTAAACACTAATAAGTCTTTATGTTTTGAGGATATATTGGTTGAAATTTTCCTTTTAAGTTAAAGGGGTATTCAGTTTTTTTTTTTTACTTTTAACTATGTGCACATTATACAAAGTTATATGGGTTATGCATTTACTTTATTTACAGGTCTGCCACAGGTCGTCCACATTTTCATATTTCTCTGCCCCCCCCCCCCCCCCCATGTTTAGCATTCACAGTGGTATTGATGACTGTTGTCTCGAGCCTTTCCCAGGATCTTGTTCGGCATCCTGACTGGAGGACGTCACATGATCTTGGTAGTCTGCAGACTGTTGGGACTCAGTAAATGCCCACATCATCAGAGCGCTGGCTTGTCAGGGAAGACAAGAAATATCCACCCCCTGTGATCAGCTGTTGTCTCAAGCCAAACAGGATCCTGGGAAAGGCTTGACACAACAGTCATCCAGAGACCGGAGGAATGCTGAAAATGAGGAGACCAGAGAAAGAAGAAAAAGTGAACGATCCGTGGCAGACACATGAATTAAATTATTGCACAACCTACATAACTCTACATAACAGGCAAGTAGATAAAAAATAATAAATCCCAGAATATCCCTTGAAACCTTTTCTTCTTCCAGCAACAAAAAGGCATAGAAAGATTATTTTTTTTTTTTTTTTGCAAACTTAGGTCCTGAGCAGTGTTTCCCAACCAGGGTAACTTCATTTGTTGCAAAACTACAAGTCCTAGGCTTGTCTTTGCTGTGCCTAGGATTGAGTCATGCCTTAAAGGGGTTTTCCCAAAAAAAAGCTAAGTGGGAAAAATGACACATACCACGTACAACCCCTCTTGCTGGCATATAAAGTAGAGACTAGTTTGCAATATGCAGTTCAGCTGAGCATGTTTCACTGTGTCAATAGATGCCCTAAGATGGTCATTACCAAGGGCAACAGGTCAAACCAAAGCAGTCACATGGGGGAAAAGTACTGTTTATTCAGTATATCTCCCAAACAATTATTATTATTATTATTATTATTATTATTTTTAAATGCTTGTACATTGGAAATATGTTTAATTTCATTAACACAAAATTAACACATAATCCATGAGTTTAGACCTATATATTTTAATGGTAAATGTTTATAATATTGTTTGCTAGTCTGCGGCCGGCACTTGGCCATTAGTAAGGGTGTAAGCTGAGGACAATGGAAGGATCCCAACGAACAGTCCATCACTCTGGCGTGTAGTATAAAATAGACTTCTTTATTTAATCCATAGAGGTAAAATCACAAAGGCAGTGCAGATAAAACCAACCGACGTGTTTCATACAACCTTTATCAAGGTAAAGATTATACAAAACGCATCAGTTGGTTTTATCTGCACTGCCTTTGTGATTTTACCTCTATGGATTAAATAAAGAAGTCTATTTTATACTACACTCAGGAGTGATGGACTGTTCGTTGGGATCCTTCCATTGTTGCTCAGCTTAGCTGTCTACGATTGTCCAGTCTGTTAAAGGACATCTGCAGCATTTTAACAATTAGTGTTTGATCGCAGGGGTCCGACCGCTGGGACCCCCCTTCGCGATCTCCTGAATGGTGCCCCCGCATTAGCACTCAGTGAGAGAGCTAATGCACATAGCGTTGACCTAGAGAGGTCGATGGTATGCCCCCTCCATGCCCCCTCCCCATACAGCTCTATGGAGGAGGCATGTCGGCCGCATCGTCACACTGTGGCCGGCATGCCTCTTGCACGGGAGAGCCGCGGCAGAGCCATGGCCCCGTGCAGGAGATTGCGGGGGTTCCCAGCCGTCGGACCCCCCGTGATCAAACACTTATCCCCTAACCTGCGTTTGCTTTCAGCCACAGATGGTCTTTAATGTCTTTTTTTCTTTTACATTTTTTCTGGTCCTATTCTTCCTCAGTCTGAGTTGTCTTATTGAGTGTTTGTTGTTGTGTGTGTTGTTACACTTATCTGATTCCTTCTACAAGACAACTGCTACTCCCTGCAGGACTACATCTTCTATCAGCGACTGACATCTCGGGTAAGTTGCCTTTGTTTTTTTCTTTTTTTCTTTTTGCATGACTGTTGGCGGATCTCACTGTTCTATGATGTTCTATGTTTTTTAATTGAATTGAATTTAAAATGCAGTTTTACGTACTGTAAATGACCTATCGTGAGTTTAGGCCATCAATATGTGGCCAGGGAACCTGGGAACCTCCCAGATTAACAGAATGAGGGGTTTGCTGTGCTCAGTTGAACACTGTGGTACCTGACACAGCAATTTCCAACTATGTGTAATTGTGTATTGCAATTTAAGTGTAGGAAGTGTATCAGACACAACAGCATTTAAGCATTTACGCACGTTGTTGATTCAGTAGTGCAGTAAAGAGGTGCCATTGAGTTCTGAAGGTGGGATCCTTCCTAATCACACAGTGATGATCTATCCTAATATTACACTTCATGTAATGACAATAATAATAATAACAAATATTGACATTGAAAGAATTACAGTTATTGCAGATAAATTATTCTCAGAGCCAAAAAATTTCAGCTAAGCTTCTTTATTGGCAAGCACTCATACAAGTAAAAATGAAAGTAGATTAGTATTAAACTAAAGCAGCGATGGTATAAAGCAGCACTCACACTGACCCAATCTGTGGTACTAGGCCACTTAGACAGCAAGAGGCATAGGCATATAACTGTCAATAATTTTCAGATAATCTCTAGGGTTAAATAATCTATTATAAATTTTTGCTATATCACAATATATCTGTATTAAGATGATCTGTGGTCAGATTTAATATACTAAATAATCCCCTTCCTGTTCATGTATGTACACGTGAATAAAAGGGATATTATATTGGTCTCTAAATACACTGTATAGTCATAGAATGTGGACATCTCTCCATGGCCAAAAAATAAAAAAAACATTTTAGGTGTCCCTGTCATTAAGAAAAAAAAAAAAACATGTCACAGAGACCCCCACCAATCTTTAGAGTGAGGAGGGAGAAGCATGCAATGGTATGCTTCACTGAGACCCCAAACAATCTAAACTTTTGACATGTCAAAAGTTTATGTCTAAAGTTTTTGGAAATGAGGGGCACTTTAATCTTCACGTTTCAAATCCAACCTTATCACTGTCCTATCTGTTCTTTCAATAAACATTTCAATGGGAGGCGCCCTAGGTATCCAAAATGATAACATAAACTTCTCAACCAATACCATTTTGCCATGGGTATTTGCTACCCTGTGGATTTCCTACTTAAGAAAATTACTTCATTATATTTGGCAAGCATGTAATTTGAGAGTACAAGGATTTCAGTAGGATAGATAATTAAAATATGTGATATTTTGGACATTGTTGGGTAATTTGAATTATTTGGGTACATTTTAAGTAGACAAGGGCCATTATACCAGTTACTTACTATCCTTACTTTTGTAGCAGTTTGGGATCTATTTCTAAGGAGCTACTAATGGAATCTAAATTGCTAATAAAAAATATCTGTGAAAGTGACGCTACTCTTTGAAAGGCTACATTGACATGAGAAAACTAGCCTATACTTGTGGTACGTAGGCTAGTTTTCTGATGTAAACTTAAAATAACTGTTACAGTATAAAATCATAACTGCTGAAGCAAACCATAGATAGAGGCTATTGGAATGATTTAAAGCTTGAATATTGCTGTTGACAGCTGATTCACTTCAACAATGGTGTCCATGGCCAGAGTGGTGCTTGGATTTTGAGCTATAGCTGCTGGAGCTGAATCCCCCCTTGTGTTGGTGATGGTGGTGATGTCCACCATGGGTCGAGGATCCTGAATGTTTACCTCCAGTGCTTGAGTGCAGAACAGCTAAAATAGAAAAGGAAATATTTGCATTAACTATCCATATGGCATTTGTATTATACATCAGTGATGTATACTAAAATATACTTACAGACATTCACGTGCCCCTCAGAACACATTCTGGAAAAAAAATGACAATGCAAATTATTGTTGTTATGTGTTACTCATTATAGCCCAGATGTATCAGTCTCAAACTGTATAAGACAAAAATGTGTCTGCTTTGCCCATAACAACCAACAGTTCGACTTTAAGAGTAACAATTCTGTATAATGTGTAATTTCTAATCTTCCCATTAACCAATTATGGCTGTGCAGGTAACAAAATAATAGAAAAACTAGATGTAAAGTATTGAGAAGTTACTTATTTTCCTTTGGTTATGGTTCTCTTTCTGTAATAAAAGCTACATATAAAAGCCAAGTGCTAACATTAGGCTCACTACAAAAAAATCATAGCTTACCTGCTCTCTTCTCCCTCTAGCATCTTCTTATAGGTGGCGATCTCAATATCCAGAGCCAGTTTGACATTCATCAGCTCCTGGTATTCCCTCATCTGGCGAGCCATGTCCTGCTTGGCCTTCTGTAGAGCAGCCTCCAGTTCCACCAGTTTACTCTTGGCATCTCTTACAGCAGCTTCACCACGTTCCTCAGCCTCTGCTATAGCAGATTCCAGAGCTGCACGCTAGGAAGAAAATAAGACATTGCACAATTTTATCGCATTTACTATTCTCGATGAAATGCAAACAGCATCCTTTTTCTTCAAAGTGAACATGACCCTGCTACATTGTATTATATGCAGACTTTATGCATAACAGACTAATATATGAAAAAAAAAACAAATCATTGCTTTTAAAGGGGTACTCCACTGGCCAGCATTCAGAACATGTAATTCCGAACGCTGTGTTGGCGCTGCGCTGGTCGGTCACACCCTTCGTGTCCTCAGGCCACTTGCATTGAGAGGGCATGGCATGACGTCATGAGGGGGGCATGACTGACCCCCGCAGCACGAACACAGTGTTCTGAACTGAATGTTATGAACAATGGCCAGTGGAGTACCCCATTAAATAAGGATCTATACCTGGGATTTAGCACATTCAATTTCTCCCTTGAGTCTCTGAATTGTACGATTCAGTTCAGCTATCTCATTTCTGCTGTTCTCCAGGTCATTGCCATTTCTTCCAGCTGCCGTGCGTAAGTCCTCAAACTATATATAAAAAATTAATGAGAAAAACAAATGCATATGGGTAAATATTATTTTTTCTGAATAACATCTTTTTCTAAGTTTGGAAATTCTAGACTATGTGTGATCAGGGGTCTGACTTTTAGGACTTACACTGATCAGAAGAACAAAGTTCTATGTTTCTATGTTTATTTAGGTGTTGAGGCTCCTCCACCTGTATGGCCATGCCTTGTACTGCAACACAGCTTCACTATCACTAAAACAAAATCTCTCTACTATCATGATTTTGGTCATGTTTCATTCTTTCCAGCATTAGAAAAACATTGCAGTTTGGGTTTGTACTACCATAATTCCTATGCAGCACATCCGCTATATTGGAGTTATGGGAGATATATGAGACTTGTCTTTATTTGTACTCTCAGAATAAATTAAAGTTAATTAAATTGCTGCAGAATATGTTTGCATTTATAGAAATATTATTATTATTATTATTATTATTATTGCTTTACTTCTGGAAAACTATTTTAAAATCTCCCAGCCTTACCTCCACCTAAGGTATTGATTTTGTTTGGTGCAACTTTTACAGCACCCTGAACCTTAACTTTTAGTGTTGGAAGAGTAAATAGTTGGCATCCCTCCTGGTACCCTGCACCCATATTAATCTCCTCACCCTGAACTCACCCTTGACTGGTACATGGCTTCAGCCTCGGCTCTGCTCCTGCGAGCAATCTCTTCATATTGGGCTCTGACCTCAGCGATAATGCTGTTTGTGTCCAGGTCTCGGCTGTTGTCCATTGAGACCACCACTGAGGTGTCTGAGATTTGAGCTTGAAGCTGTGCAATTTCCTAACATTTTAAAGAAATATATTTTTGAAAGGTAAACAGATAAATGTTTTATTGTACTGTACATTTATAGAGCTGTATGGAATATAAATAGATAAAAAATAAATTTAAAAAACTTCTTACAGCATCATATAGAGTCCTTAAGAAGTTGACCTCATCAGTGAGGGAGTCTGCTTTGGCCTGAAGTTCAGCTTTGTTCAAGAAGGCAGCATCTACTTCCTAAGAAAAAAAATATCAAGTATATAACAAATATTACATTTAAATCAGGATAAAATTGATGTGTATCACTTACTTGCTTAACAGAAACAAATTCATTTTCAGCAGCTGTTCTCCTGTTGACCTCTTCTTCATATCTATGAAATAAAATTCCTATAATTTAATGGCTTATTATATAAAATTATACAATTAAGCTCAGAGTTCAATACTATACAGAGATATGGTCTTATTGAAAACATTGACCCCCATCAGTTTTAGCTACCTTGATATTGTTCAGTCTCAATGAGCTCTACAGACTGGGAAAGTGTGTTACCCAGTGGGTGTGACATCATCTGAATCCCTTCTAGGGAGAACTTCCTCCCTCAGACTAGGTTTCCACACAGTTTTTTTCTGGCATTGTTTGAAAAACTGCCACTGCAGTTTTTGAGTCAAAGTCAAAAGTGCATCCAGTAGGAAGAAGAAGTGTATACATTCTTTGAATACACTTCTGGCTTTGACTCAATAACTGCAGTGGCAGTTTTCCAAACAATGCCAGAGAAACACACAGCCTAGGACAGTTCAGTGTGTGATGAGCTGTGATTGGCTGAGACAGCACACACACATCCATCAGCTCTATGCACTTAACTTAGCTTCAGCTTTGCCCAGAAGCTGCAAAAGGGAGCAGAAATATCCATCACAATGTTTAGCATAATATTTAACACTAAGCACTGAAGGCATCCTGATTCCACACCAGTGTTTCCAAAACAGGGTGCCTCTAACTATTGCAAAGCTACAACTTCTAGCAAACTTAGCTTTTAAGCATTAGTATGATGAGACCTGGATAAAGACCTAAGTGTAAAAACATCAAAATATCGCTTTTTCTACCCCTGGAGTGCCATTTTCTATTTTTGCATATTGAAGTTTTTAATGGTGTGTCACAAGCTGCCTGATGTGTCATGGCTATACAGTATTGTAAAATGCTGCAGAATCTGTTGGTGCTATATAAATAAATATTATTTCTATTATTATTATGATTGAGTGAAACAATACCGTCTTTTTAGTTCTTCCACTGTTCCCTCCATGCTGTTTCTTTCTGCTTCCAGACGACCCCTCTCACATTCTAGGTTCTCCAGTTGTCTTCTGAGGTTACTGATAAAAGCCTCAAACAATGGCTCAATCTGACACCGGGCTGTTTTCTGATCTTGTAGAAGAGACCATTTGGTCTCTAACATCTTGTTTTGTTGTTCCAAAAATCGAACCTGTTAAAAACGTTAAATGTAAAAAATAAGAATAAGATGTAACTTAATAAAGAAATAAGAAAAAGCTTAAAAGTTACCTCTCTAAATTAATTGTTTTTACTAGGCAGATAATGCCTGAATAGGTTGCCATTTTCTTTCTCCCTGACGCTCTCTGTGGTACATTTTTATATGCAATAGGAGACAAGGCTTCCTACTCTGTCTCCAAGGCACCGCCTCGAGCAAGAGACCTAGTGTAATGTAATTCTATGGTACTGGATCTTGAGCTGGAGGCAGGTGCTGTGGAGAAGGAGCAGGAGCTTTGTCTCATTGCATAAATGTACACTGCTCAAAAAAATAAATGGAACACTAAGATAACACATATTAGATCTGAATGAATGAACTAATCGTATGAAATACTTTCGTCTTTACATACTTGAATGTGCTGACAACAAAATGACATGGAAGTCTGGATATGGAGTCACACTCGAAATTGAAATGTAAAACAACACTACAGGCTGATCCAACTTTGATGTAATGTCCTTAAAAAAAGTCAAAATGAGGCTCAGTAGTGTGTGTGGCCTCCACGTGCCCGTATGACCTCCCTACAATGCCTGGGCATGCTCCTGATGAGGTGGTGGATGGTCTCCTGAGGGATGTCCTCCCAGACCTGGACTAAAGCATCCGCCAACTCCTGGACTGTCTGTGGTGCAAATTGGTGGATGGAGCGAGACATGATGTCCCAGATGTTCTCAATCGGATTCAGATCTGGGGAATGGTCGGTCCAGTCTATAGCATCAATGACTTCCTCTTGCAGGAACTGCTGACACACTCCAGCCACATGAGGTCTAGCATTGTCTTGCATTAGGAGGAACCCGGGGCCAACCGCACAGGCATTTGGTCTCGCAAGGGGTCTGAGGATCTCATCTCGCTACCTAATGGCAGTCAGGCTACCTCTGGCAAGCATATGGAGGGCTGTGCGGCCCCCCAAAAAATGCCACCCCACACCATTACTGACTCACCGCCAAACCAGTCATGCTGGAGGATGTTGAAGGCAGCAAAATATTCTCCATGGTGTCTCCAGACTGCGTCACATCTGTCACATGTGCTCAGTGTGAACCTGCTTTCATCTGTGAAGAGCACAGGGTGCCAGTGGCGAATTTGCCAATCTTGGCTTTTCTCTGGCAAATGCCAAACATCCTGCACGGTGTTGGGTTGTAAGCAAAACCCTCCACCTGTGGACGTTAGACCCTCATACCACCCTCGTGGAGTCTATTTCTGACCGTTTGAGTGGACACATGCCCATTTATGGCCTGCTGGAGGTCATTTTGCAGGGCTCTGGCAGTGCTCCTCCTGCTCCTTCTTGCACAAAGGCAGAGGTAGCGGTCCTGCTGCTGGGTGGTTGCCCTCCTACGGCCTCCTCCTTATCTTCTGATGTACTGGCCTGTCTTCTGGTAGTGCCTCCATGCTCTGGACACTATGCTAACAGAGACAGCAAACCTTCTTGCCACAGCTCGCATTGATGTGCCATCCTGGATGAGCTGCACTACCTGAGCCAATTGTGTGGGTTGTAGACTCCATCTCATGCTACCACTAGAGTGAGAGCAATGCCATCATTCAAAAGTGACCAAAACATCAGCCAGGAAGCATAGGAACTGAGAAGTAGTCTGTGGTCACCACCTGCAGAACCACTCCTTTATTGGGGTGTCTTGCTAATTGCCTATAATTCCCACCTGTTGTCTGTTCCTTTGCACAACAGCATGTGAAATTGATTGTCAATCAGTGTTGCTTCCTGAGTGGACAGTGTGATTTCACGGAAGTGTGATTGACTTGGAGTTACATTGTGTTGTTTAAGTGTTCCCTTTATTTTTTTGAGCAGTGTATGAGGCAGGGAGCAGGGAGAAGGGCATGAGAAATATTTGGAAATAAAAATTAAGCTTAACCATTAAAAATTAAAAAATGTTTGGCTTCTCAATAAAGATAACCATTATGTAAAGCATTTGACTTAAACAGAAACCATGATCTAGACCAGTGTTTCCTAACTAATGTGCCTCCAGTTGTTCCATATAGACTTTTGTGCCATCAAAAAATGATGTTCAGTTGCCTTCTTGAATAAAATTACTAATGAAAGTTACATTATATATATATATATATATATATATATATATATATATATATATGTATATGCACCATTTTAATGATTCATATTAATGATAAAAATTGTTATGCCATCCATTTACTGAGCCAAACAGTATTGTATAATTTAAGGGATTATCCAGGGTAAGAAAAACAAAGGTGATATTTTCAAAAAATAGCACGACAATGGTCCATTCATTGAAGTGAACAGAGCCAAGTTGTAATACCAAACTCAACCAAAGGACAATTGTGGTGCTGTTTTTGGAAGAAATTAGCTCAGTGTTTATAATTCTGGATAAGTAAAGAATTGTTACCTTGTCGATGAAGGAAGCAAACTTGTTGTTGAGTCCCTTTATCTGATTTTTCTCTTCAGTCCTCACTCTCTGTATGTTTGGGTCAATCTCCAAGTTCATAGGAGCCAGGAGGCCTTGGTTAACAGTAACAGAGGTGATTCCTCCATGGCCAGAGTGTGCTCCAAATCCATGGCCAAGACTACCTATTCCAAACCCAGTTCCATGTCCACTCTTCCCTGACTTAAGATTTGCTAATGAAATTTTGTGTCCCTTGGATTCAATGTTATGGGCACTCTTGCTGCTGAAGCAATGTTGAGCCTTGTGTCCATGCCCTGTGTGTTTAGAAGAATGGGATAAGATGCTGTGAGAGCTGGAGTGTTTGGGTGAAGCTACAGAACAAGAGCTAAAGTGCTTGTGTCCAGAAGAGGCGAGGATGGAGTGATGAGACATGATGGTTCTTCTCACGGAGAATGTCCTATACGGCTGCTCAATCCCCTTTAGTTGGTTGTTACTGTTGTACTGACAGTTGCTTGGCCCTTTTATACTTGAAATGGGTGTAGTCATAGAAATATAGCCTGTCATAAATGCCTGGGATTCTGCCTTGGTGGCATCAGATCCTCCTTGCTTCATAGAAAATAAAACAATCATGAGTTTACAATAAAGCATCCTTTTGAAACTGTTAGAGTGAGATTCAAAGTCAGTGGGTGGATCGTACAAGTAGTAAACTCTTTAATAAGCAATAAAATAATAAACATTTGGTTACTTGGAAGCAAGAAGGATGAACATAATGAGAAATATGGATAGCAAACAAATTATTTTAGATTACCAATTGTCCTTTTAAGAATTTATCTGAAATCTAAAGTGTTTGTCTAGGGATCAGAAACTGTTTTACCTCTTCTGCTCCCTGGCATGCCACTTCCTCTCTGTACTTGCCTTGGAAGTATATCTGTCGAGACCATAGGAAGTAGTCACCAAATCACAATCATCGCATGCAATTGAAACCACTTCTGCATGTGATGGCCAATAGCCACCCAATGTAGCCGATGTTATAGTAACTTCATATAGCTACTGGACATTGCATTCAGACTTGGTTTCACCCGCATATGATGATCACAATATGGTGCTCCTCTGAAAATATATCTCCAAGACAAGAGCAGGGAGGAAGTGGAGTGCCAATCTATCCAAACTTTGTGATATTTGATTGACTTTGCAATAGGACCCTTAACTTCTTTGTTCGCAGATCAAAGGTTGTCAGAACAGAACTACTGTAACTTACAAATAGAGAAACAGAGATGTGGAGAGTGGGCTTGCAGAATCAAAAGGTACAGTAACAACCTGTTAGTTTTTATATTATGCTGAGAAGCAATTCGAACAAAGTACAAGTTGTGAATGTGCGACCATTTTCAGTTTCTGCATTATTTAATTACCTTTGTTCCCTCATTCATTTTGTATTTCCATGGCTAGCACTCCACTCTACCCATTCAGATCAGGCATTTTTAATCTGCATGGACTGCATAAAGTTTTCCCCCTAGCCCTTTGGCAGAGAGAATTCGGTAAGTAAATGAGCACATGGTGGTACTGTGTGGCGGCCATTGTTGCTTGTGGTGTTGTGGTTCTTTGTCTGTGGGGTGGTGTGGCCCAGAGCCGGGGGCTTGGTAGAGCAGCAGTTAGGTTGCCCCCTGTGGGATTGGTGTTGTGGCGATGGTTGCAAATAGAGGGGTCTCTTACGTCCACATAGTCCCATCTATTTGCATAGGGATATAGAGCAGCAGGAAAACAACATGAACATTTTTTGCTCCTCTTCTTCCTAGCAGGGACATCACTCAACAATTCCCATAATAGAAGAGATCTATGAGCGGGGAAACAAAGCTACAAAAAATGAGAGCACCATAACTTAGCATAACAAAGCAACATTACATCCTTACATCATAGTTACATTGTTTCATAATTTTTAATGTATCCTAAATAAACAAAATACATTTTATATGATTTCTGAATTTCTCCTTTAGATTTTGCATACATGATTTGCTGCACCTGTCATTGATCCGTGCATCTCCTGAGAAGGCAAGTAGTTGGTGAGCTGACAAGTGTTTCTTTGCTAGTATGGTTGAATAAAGGATTGTTCTAATAATTTGTCTAAGCCTATTTTGAAACCCCAAACTGTTTTTACATTGACCAGTTCCTTGTGTAGACTTCCAGAAATTCATATGGGGAGATTCTTTTATTGTTTAAAAGGCTTCAGAAAAATAAAAGAAGCAATCTGGTTTCTACGGGTGACTGGTCAGCTTTTCCTCTGCACATGTTTGGATAAATCTCCCCAACAGTCACCTCTGGAGATTAAAGTGGTACTCCTCCACTAGATATCTTATCCTCCATCCAAAGATAGGGAATAAGATGCCTGATTGTGGGGGTCCCACCGCTAGGACCCTCACAATCTTCATGCAGCACCCAGGGTTCTGAAAGTTTTTTTGATTGAATGCTGGGATTGGGCTGACCGCCATGATCAGACATCTTATTCCCTATCCTTTGGTTAGGGGATAAGATGTCTAGGGGCGGAGTACCCCCTTCAAACCTTTTTTTCTCCAGATGGAGGGAGTGTTCCTTTTTCTTTTGGGGTTGATTTTACATGAAACAGTTTGTTCCATACTATTTGTATGGGCCATTTATATACTTTTAATAAGTTTATCATATGTCCTTTAACCCCTTAATGACTCAGGATGTAAATGTACGTCCTGGTGCGGTAGTACTTAATGCACCAGGGTGCACATTTACGTCCTGTACATGACAGCGAGCATCGGACCTATGCTCAGGTAATGCGCGGCAGGTTCTGTCTGCTTTTAGCTCCATTAACCCCTCAGATGCTGTGATCAATACAGATCATGGCATCTGCGGCAGTGCGGTCACTAAAATGGATGATCGGATCGTACAAATAAATTGTACAGCGTGAAAACAAAACCTTCCAAAATTAGCAAAATTGTGGTTTTCTTTTCATTTTCCCCAC